>NC_134096.1:12902811-13551088 GCF_000715075.1 Nicotiana tabacum
TTTCGAAATCCGACCCCAATTTGAGGTCTAAATCCGGAATTTGCAAAAACCCCGAATTCTTCCTAAATCGCATATGAAAGGAAGAAAATAAGTTAAAGTATACTAACCTATGAACTGATGATGAATTTTCTCTTTAAAATTGCCTCTAGGCCGAGCTTAAATGGAAAGATGGTGAAAAATGGGTGAAATCCCGATTTTTAGAAGTTTATATGACTGGGCGTCAGGTATTCATCTCGTTCGCGAGACACCTAACACACTCGCGAAGGGAACCGCCTAGATGGCTTATGCGACCGCGGAATACTCTACGCGTTTGCGTAAGCTTAGTCCACCTTGCCTTCGCGTTCGTGAGCCTCGGCTCGCATTAGCGTAGAGTAATTTCCATTCCCCATCCCCTGCCTCTCTAACACTACGCATTCGCGATGGTGTGGTCGCCTTCACGAAGGGCAGATCCCGCACTGCTCCGCGTTTGTGACCAAAGCCTCGCATTCACATTTAGTAAAATCCACCCCCAGTCCCAACTACTCTTCATGATCGCGGGAGTATCTTCGCGATCGCGAAGAAGCATGCACCAGAAACCAGCAAAAGTCAAGAAAACCAGAAATTTCTAAGTTCAAATCATCCGTACGAAACTCACCCGAGCCCTCGGGGCTCCAAACCAAACATGCACACAAGTTTAAAAACTCATACGTACTCGCTCGCGCGATCAAAACACCAAAAAATACCTAGAACTACGAATCGGACACCAAAATAAATAAATTTTTTAAAGAAACTTAAGAACTCTCATTTTAACAACCGGACGTCCGAATCACGTCAAATCAACTCCATTTTGCACCAAATTTTACAGATCTAGTCATACATACTGTAATGAACTTATACCAAGTTTCGGAACCAGAATCCGGACCCTATAGCAACAAAGTCAAACTACGGTCAAACTCAGAATTTCTTTAAAACTTTAAAATTCTAGTTTTTAACAAATTATGATAAATCAAGTTAGGGACTTCCAAAATTAATTTCGGGCATACACCCGAGTCCCAAATCACGATACAGATCCATCAGGACCGTCAAAATACTGATCCGGGTCCGTTTGCTCAAAACGTTGACCGAAGTCAACTCAAATGAGTTTTAAGGCATGATTTCATATTTTAGTCAATTTTCACATAAAAACCTTTCGAGAAAAGACAGGGACTGCATACGCAAATCGAGAAAGACTAACTAGAGCTAATCGAGGTGTCAGAACACATAAATGAAGGTTAAAACTATAAATGACTTATCGGGTCATCATAGTAATGGCGATCCCAATAAGGATTATGAATATATCCAGTCGAGTCGATTGATGGAATTGTACTTTTCAAATATGTGAAAGTGTCCAAGAAATTATTAACTGAGTGTTTCTTTAAAGAGTTATGGAAATCTGATGAGGACGCATTACAGATTGCAGTATTGTATTTCATTCACAGTTTTCTATTTCCTATTATGGATGCTGATTTCATGACAAAGGATGATTTTCTGTTGGTTGAGTATGGTGATTTTGAAACATTCCCTTTGGGAAAAGTGGTTTTCAATACTATGTTGGAGTCAATAAAGGATAAGGTTCATAATAGAGATGTACCGATATGGTGGTTTGCCTTTGGCATTCCAGTATTGGTTTTATGAATGCTGCCCCTATACTCGCAAAAACCTCGCTTACCGCATTAGAGATCTTGTGCCACGCATACTAAACTGGGTTGTAAAGAAGAAGGTGACCTTCAAGACGTTGAGGAAAGAATTTTTTCTTTTAAATCGGTAATAGGTAAAAATATTTTTGTTTACTTTACAATATTTTGATGCAATGCTTATATTAATTTACTTCATATGCTAACAATATAAATAAATTATAGATTTATGATACATTTTTATACCTTAAATATACATCATATCAATTAACTGTATGATGTGTAGTTTCTGCAAATAATATTTGATTATCGTTTATTTTTTAAAATTTTACGATTGCTAAGTTAATTTTTTTTGATTTGTAGTTGGTGTTTGGTAATATTGCCCCAACAAATATTGAACAAACAAGGCTTGAATTGCATGATTTTATCCCGGTGTTTGAAGATAAAATGAGATGGATATCGTATCTGGAGCTTTGCATGAAGTTAATCCAAGAGATGATGCTGATGATTTCAACACTCTACCTGAAAAAAAATGCTAAAAAGCAGCCCAAAAATAAGTTAGAATCACAACCTATAAACAATCCGGATCCACAGCCCAGTAACTTGAGTTCAAGCGACAATGAGTAGAAACTTCTAAGAAGTAAAATCAACAAGGTACATACATTATTTCTATTTTGATTTTGAGCAGTTTTGGCTTCTCAATTGATATTCAGTTTCACTTTTCTTTTCTAGGTAACGACAAATTTTTGTCATTGGAGCGGTTACTGATTTCCTAATTTGAAAAGGTTTTTAAAGCTTTAGATGAACGCGATGATTCAAAGGTATTCTCATGACTATGCTTGTTTGTTATTTTTACCTGTTACTATAATTTTGATAACTTTTTGTATATTTTTCCTGAACAGGGTGATAGAAGATACGACGTCCATCATGATAGTCATGGCCATCATGATACTAGTAATATTCATAATGATTATTTTGGTTATAAGGAAGTTGTAGAGAAAAATATTGGTAGTGAGAAAGTTATGGAGAAAAATATTGGCAGTGAGGAAGTTGTAAAGAAAAATGTTGGTACTGAGGTAGGTGTAGAGAAAACTGTTGATGTTATGGAGGGCGTGGAGAAGGATTCTGTAGGAGTTGATAAAAGTAGTAAAGGAGTTGGTGATGACGAAGCTTGGATTGAGGATGCCGAGCCTGAAATCACTACAATTACCTAAAACTTTTCTGACAAAAATGATGTAGATGGTGATAGTGTAGTTGATATTGTAGAAGTGAAGATTGCTAATATGGGGGGTTCGGTGGAGGATTCTATACGAGTTGTTAGTAAAAATAGTTGTGAGAAAATTAGTAAAAATGGCTGGACTAGAGATGCCGAGGTTGAAATCGCTGCAATTACTCAAAAGTATTTTGATCAAAATATTGTATATGGTGATTGTCTAGGAGTGGAGAACAATATTGCTACTGTGGAGGGGAATCGTATAGTTGTTGTTGATCATGACACACCTGAAATGATCCCTAGAGAAAGGAAACCAGCACGAGTCATGAAGTCACCATTCAGGAACACATTTGACTGTGGTGGCAACATCCAAATTCCTCCTAATAAGTCAAAGTTCATACTGACAAATAAGCCAAATTATTCCGTCTTCACTATAAAGTATCCTTTTCAGGGAAATATTGACAATACTGTTAATTTTAAATTATTGTGTAAGTGGAACATTTTCATCACTAAAGGCTTAAGGACTAATGCGCCGTAAGTTTTATGTTTCAATTTTTTTCTTTCTTATTTTGTGTATGAACCATATCTTTTTATCATGATTCATCAGGGACGGTGTTTATATGGAGATTAAGAGTTGACGATATTGGAGAAAAGAAATGGTTCTCCACATTTGCATATCCCGGTCTACCCATATGTGATTCAGTAAGTCAACACTATACTGGATGGTTAATATATTTTTATTGATGCTTTTTTAATTGTCTTGTATAAGATAAGATTTGTTAGAATGTATAATAAATGTATATTTTTTATGATCTGCTTTGTATATTATCATTATGTATAATAAGTGAATTTTCTTATGTGATCCAGTTGTATATTTATTGTATCTTTCTGATTCAATTGTATATTTGCAATATCTTCTGTAGAATGTATAATCAGTTTATACATAAAATATACATTTTAGTTTTCTCATAATGTAATTTTCTGATTATTTGTGTTTATTCTTCATATTTTAGCATATTGATATTATTTGAGAAAGAAAGGGAAGTATGGTGTTGATGTTCTAGTAAGATTCAAAACTACTGATTGTTGGTTTAACGGCTTGATTTGGAATTTGTACCAAGAGTTTTGGAGAGAAACAGAGACATGAATTTGATTACTGAAAAAGATCCAATTGTTGAGTATATACTTGGGTATTTCATAAGATGTAACATTCCTTGGTGTACTGTTGAGAGAAGTCCTTTTCCCTATAAATATGCCTGATAAGTGACGCTAGATATTGGCGAGTCTGTTATTTAACGATCGGCGCATTTATGTATACGATTACATGTGTGGCGCACGGTAGAATATTGCAGTTCGGAGATCAATTGAGCCATACTTAGCGTTGCTCTCATATTTCCTTCATCGTATTGGTTATTGGGACACAAAGGAGAATCCTATCGTTGATGTGTTGCCAACGCAAGATAACACCTAAATTATTATTGAATATTTTTGATTCTTTTTCATTTTTGTACATCAATTTCCTATTGGATACTATACTAACTTATTCAACGTTTATGTCCAACTTTGTCTGTAGTGACTGTGGTGTTTACGTTGCTGCATTTGCTAAGTACATTATTAAAGGCAGCAGAATTCCTAAAGCTATTGATATTGATGAGATACAGAGCTGATATGGTATATTGCTATGAGATTATGGAGTGAAAAAATAAAGAGCACGTGCATTTAGTGACGACGAGTCTACTGGTAGATTGAAAGGTCTGATAAAAAAGGGTAAGTCGCATGCCATTGATGATGACGAGACTTTGAAGGATAACAAGAAAAAGGGCAAGTTGCATTCCGTTGGTGATGACGAGACTTTGAAGGATATCAAGAAAAAAGGCAAGTTGAACGGCAAGATGAAATAGTTTGGGATAGTTTAGTGGAAAATTCACATGTAGCTTAAGATGAAGTAGGTTGGTTCTGATATTATCTTATGATTGGATACAATTGCATAGTTATATCATATTTTATGCTTTTTATTTGGGATATTTTTGAACAATATGTTTGAAATGCTAATTGAATATTACTTTTAATTGCGACTTTTTTGTTTTCAGTTAATAATGGAATTTTGAAAGTTTCAGATTTTGTGTAGTTTTGTAATTTCTACAGTTTTTAATCTGTTTCGCCAGTTTTTGCGAATTTAGTTGGTATTGCTAAGTTGTTCTCGGCAGTTTTGTGAATGAAGTTTGGGGGCAACTAAACTGTATATAAATTGTATATAAATTATATACTGACAGTCTATTTGTATATTATTTTGTATAGTGACAATATATTTGTATATTATTTTATATAGTGATAGTCTATAGTTATATATTTTTTGTATAGTGATAGTCTATATTGTATAAACATATTATTCATATATGCACAATTTTTAGCAAGCAGAATAATAGCTTAAAGGATACAAATATCAATTTAACAGTATTTGAAATAAAATTTCTACTAATACTTTCATTACGACAAAAAGTAGCATCATTATTCATACATCAAAGAGCATCTAATTGCAAATCTCATTATTTCTAATATTCTAATTGTAATATTCACATGGAAAAAAAATTACAAAACAGTAAAATCATTGTAGCAACATCTACTAGTTGTTTTGAGCATTCCTGCATGTTCTTCTGTTTTGTCCTTGCTTTCCACATAGTCCACATGTAACTGTTTCAGTATATAGATATTCATAAAGTCCCTTGCGTCGAGATTTTGTCGGTCTTCCTGATTTACCCTTTATTATCGGTGGTAGGACCACATCATCTAACACCTTTGTTGGAAGGTCTCATGTAGTCTCATCTGGAAGTAGATTAACTGGCATTTCATATGTCTTCCTGAAGTATTCCTTTGTATAATAGGCAGAATAATATTTGGGTGCTTCTATGTGTGTGTAGTCCAATACTGTCATAGCATGTAGACAAGGAATCCCATCCACTTGAAATCGTTTGTATGAGCATTCCTTGTTGCATGCAGACTATGTTCCTCCTTTGTTCAACATCTATCACTACATATACATAATCGGGAGAATCCCTCACCTAAATTTAAATAGATATCATTAGTAAAACAGGGGTATGATAAGTATTAATGCATTTTTGTCAAAGTATATTATTTATGTGTATGAAGTAAGACATGCTAAAAGAATATTTACTGTCATCTTCTGCGACAAAGTGTTATTTTCCTTCAGTACTTCGTTATATTTTTTTCCTAGGCCAGTAAATGTACTTATTGCAGTCATTCTATTTGTATTATTCCATTCCATAACTAAATTCATCATGTAATCTAGCAAATATATGATTGGTAGCTCTCTTGCCTATCTGTTTCTTGCATTGAGTGACTCAACAATATTTGAAGGCATCACCATGGATCTATTCATAGTGGAATGCACTATGGACCACTTTTCATAACTAATTTGGAACATATAACCCCTTACCCTCTTCCATCGATTAAAATATTTAATTTTGTATGCTCTGGCCATTGCAAAAAATACTTCCCTTAACCGGTCATGGTTCTTCTTGAACTGGTTCTTTATGTTATTTCAAAGATGAAAGATGCATACACAGTAAGATACCTCTGGATACACAATTGAAGCCCCCTTTACTATGCTTTCATGACGATCGGATACGATGCACATACTTTACCTTTCCCCAAAAGCCTGTCAAAACATTTGATGTTTGGCATATTTATATATGTTTTAATATTACTTTACCCATGTTTTAACCGCTTTTTGGTGCTATTTGATATTTAGAATGCCCAACATTAATTAATTATTAGTTTTATGACTAATTAAGTTGTACGTGATGATTTAGGATGTTTGGAATACAAAAATATAAAGAAACGATGCTCCGATTATAAGAGAAGAGGGTGGATGCGTCGCATCCTATCACGACCCTAAAATCAACCGTCGTGATGGTGCCTATCGTGGAACTAGGGAAGTTAACTACTCAGCCATGATCACCCAGTAAGAACTTTGAAATAAAACGGAAGCAGTAAATGTTTAAGAAACCATTTAAAAACCGAAATAAAACCACAACGCAATACAAATCCCTCCCAAAAATCGGGGTATCACCAAGTACATGAGTATCTATGTCAGAATATAGTCTACTACAATGTCTAAGGAGTAAAAACTGAAGTACATATAAAGATAATGAGGGAGAGTCAAGGCTTGTGAACGCCATGCAACTACCTCGATAGTCTTCGAGATCCTGTCTCCCCAATCAGCAGCCGTCGTAACCGGAAGTACCTGGATCTGCACACGAGGTGCAGAATGTAGCGCGAGTACAACCAATTCAACAAGTAACAAGTCCAAACTGTGGGCTGAAAGTAGTGACGAGCTCAACCGGCACAATTTAATACAGAAAATAACAGTGCATAAATGTAGACATGCTTTCAAGTTCGATAGATATCTTAAAATAATAAAATTGATCAATCTGAATGATATGAAAAGTATAACTCCTCTACTTCTACTATGCCAATGCACATGCTGTATGTGATGTACCATGATGACAACCTCATGTGCTCACAGGGCCACTACCCTCGGATTAAGTTTTTTAGCGAAGGAAAAAAGAAAGGTTTGTATGCTAAAAGCTAAGGCATGGTGGTTAGGATTCATTATAAGGGTCAAACGGTCATATGAACTGCGCTCACAAGGTCCACTCTAGCCATGACACAAACTCTTATGCGATTCGATAATGTACTTTTCACACTAAGAAATGAATGAAAGTTCTAGTTTGCTATTATTCATTTTTCTTGTTTCTTCAATTCCGGATCCTAAAGTCTCGCGTAACTATTATGTATTTTCTCGTTCCTTCAATCTCGGATTCTAAGAGCCTACGGGCTGACCCTATTGGCGGACTATCGAGCCCAAGGGCTACCCCTATTCAGGGACTATCGAGCCCAAAGGCTACCCCTCCTCGAGGACTGTCGCCCGAAGAAAACTCGGATAACCCACTGAGTGAGGCCGAGTGCCTAATTATGAGTGACATTTATGGGATTGGGCTGCACGCCGCAGTAGTTATACTGATTTATGATAACGCTTTGGCTGAAGGAGCCCCTCCGGAGTCTGCACACACCTCCAGTGAGCGCGATTGATATTATTGAGGGATTGATCTTTCCTGGACATGGATCTTGTCTGAAGCATTTTATACCTTGAGATGGATCTTCTCCACGGGCTGGATTTGCCCTACTCGGTATTGGGTGATTGATGGTCAGTGATGTTTATATTCCGAGATGGATCTTCCCTGGACCGTTTTGGGCCATATACGGTACCGAGTGATTGAGCATTTGAGAGTCAATCTCTCCAGTCTCTCCCTCACGGGCTCATAATGTCATGATACTAGCTCAAAAATAATGATATGATGTATCAAAAATTAACAACAGAGACTGAGATATGATATGAAATGAATGAATATGACTGAGTACAAAATATCAATGAAATCAGTAAGGCAACAGCAAGAAACGACCACTATGGGTCCCAATAGTACCTTCATAAAGCCTAAACATGATATCTAGCATGAGTGACAGCTCAATTACTTTATCACATGATGAAAACACGGATATCAACAAGATAAAACCACTAGACAGTGCCGTGGAATCGATCAAGTCATAATTCTCACGGTGCACGCCCGCACGCCCATCACTTGGCATGTGCTTCACCTCAATACCAATCATATAACACATAATTCATGGTTTTGAACCCTCAGAACGAAGTTTGAAACTGTTACTTACCTCAATCGGGGCTAAACTCTACTCCAAAATGCTTTTGTCCCTCAAATCAATCTCCAAACGTCCCGAATCTAGCCACAAGCAGTTTAATACAATCAATATAGACCAAAGGAATTAATTCCACAAGAAAAATACGAAATTATAGCCAAAATCTGAAATCGGCTCAAATCCGGCCCCCGGGCCCACGTCTCGAAATCCAAAAATAATTACAAATCCTGAAAGCCCATTCACTCACGAGTCTAACCATACCAAATTTATCAAAATCAGACACCAAATGGTCATTCAAATCCCCAAAATTCACTCTCCAAATCCCTTGCCTCAAACCCCCAAATTACACCTCAAAAATACACAATCTAGGTGGGAAATCAGTAGAGAAACATATTTATTAAAGAAGAATGAACATAAGGAACTTACCTCAAGAATCCCCTTGAAAATACTCTCAAATACCTCCAAAATCTGAGCTCAAAATGTTAGACATGGTGAAAAATCTCGAAGTCCCGCATTTAAAGACTCTGCCAGGCTTTCCGCACCTGTGACAACTTGGCTGCTTCTACGGTCTCGCAGGCGCGCCCCTTGCCCGCTTCTATGCCAACCCCATGTGTGGAACAACCCTCGCACCTGTGCCATTCCCCGTATCTGCGCCCAACGTCCGCTCCTGCGCACGAATGGCCGCATCTGCGGCCTCTGACCAAAGCATCCCTGGCCGTATCTGCGGTCTTTTTTCTCGCTTATGCAAGATCGCATCTGCGGTCCCCAATCCGCTGATGCAATTACACCAGCAACCCTCAAACTTCAATAATTCTTCAACTTCAAATCTTGACCCGTTAATCACCCGAAATCAACCCGAGGCCCCCGGGACCTCAACCAAACTTACCAACACGTCATAAAACCATAAGAACTTAGTCGAATCTTCAAATCACCTCCAAAAACATCAAAAACACGAATTACACACGGATGCAAGCCTAATGAACTTCGAAATTTTCAAATTCTATAAACGACGCCGAAACCTATCAAATCACGTCCGATTGGCCTCAAATTTTGCACACAAGTCACTAATGACCCCATGAACCTACTGCAACTTTCGGAATCGGAATCCGATCCTAATATCAAAAAGTCCACTACCGGTTGAACTTTCCAAAATTCCAACTTTCACCATTTCAAGCCTTATTCTACTCCCGACCTCCAAATCACAATCCAGATACGCTCCTAAGTCCAGAATCACCCAACAGAGCTAACGAAACTATCAAAATTCAAATCCGAGGTCGTTTACACATAAGTCGATATCTGGTCGACTTTTCTAACTTAAGCTTTCAATTAAGAGACTAAGTGTCTCAATTCACCCTGAATTCTCTCTGGACCCGAACCAACTAATCCGATAAGTCATATAACAACTATAAAGCACAAACGGAACAGTAAATGGGGGAACAAGATACAACTCTCAAAACGACCGGCCGGGTCGTTACATCCTCCCCCTGTTAAACAAATGTTAGTCCTCGAACGAGTCTAGAAATATACCTGGAGTCTCCTAAGTAGCCTCCTCTGTGGGCTGACCTCTCCAATGCACCTTCACTGAAGCTATATCCTTTGACCTCAACTTCCGAACCTGCCGATCCAAAATGGCTACCGGCTCCACATCATAAGTCAAATCACCATCCAACTGAACTGTGCTGAAATCCAAAGCATGAGACAGATCGCCGATATACTTCCGGAGCATAGAAACATGAAATACTGGATGCACACTCGACAAGCTAGGTGGCAAGGAAAGCTTGTAAGCCACCTCCCCAATCCTCTGAAGTACCTCAAAAGGCCCAATGAACCGAGGTCTCAACTTGCCCTTCTCCCCGAACCTCATAACAGCCTTAATGGGTGAAACCTTCAGGAGAACCTTCTCCCCCTACCATGTAAGACACATCACGGACCTTTCTGTCGGCATAGCTCTTCTGTCTGAACTGCGCCGTGCGAAGCCAATCCTGAATCAATTTAACCTTGTCCAAGGCATCCTGAACCAAGTCAGTACCCAATGTCTAGCCTCCTCCGACTCAAACCAACCCACCAGAGATCTACACCGTCTCCCGTACAAAGCCTCATACGGAGCCATCTGAATGCTTGACTGGTAGCTGTTGTTGTAGGCAAACTCCGTGAGTGGCATAAACTGATCCCAAGAACCCCCAAAATCAATGACACAAGTGCATAGCATGTCCTCCAATATCTGAATAGTGCGCTTGGACTGTCCGTCTGTCTGAGGGTGAAATGATGTGCTCAACTTAACCTGAGTGCCCAACTCTCGCTACATGGCTCCCTGAAACTGCGATGTAAACTGCGTGCCTCTATCTGAAATGATAGAAACTGGTACATCGTGAAGGCGAACAATCTCCCGGATGTAAATCTCAGCCAACCACTCCAAAGAATAGGTAGTACCAATTAGAATGAAGTGCGCGGACTTGGTCAACCGATCCACAATCACCCAAATAGCATCAAACTTCCTCGAAGTCTGTGGGAGCCCAACTACAAAATTCATAGTGATCCGCTCCCATTTCCACTCTGGAATCTCTAACCTCTGAAGCAATCCACCATGTCTCTGATGCTCATACTTTACCTGGTGACAGTTAAGGCACCGAGCTATAAACCCCACTACATACTTATTCATTCTCCTCCATCAATAGTGCTGCCTCAAGTCATGATACATATTTGCGGCACCCAGATGAATGGAATACCGTGAACTGTGGACCTCCTCAAGAATCAACTCACGTAACCCATCCACATTGGGCACACAAATCCAACCCTGCATCCTCAATACCCCATCATCCCTAATAGTCACATCTCTAGCATCACCATGTTGAATCGTGTCCTTAAGGACAAACAAATGAGGATCATCATACTAATGCTCTCTTATGCGATCATATAAGGAAGACCGAGAAACCACACAAGCTAGAACCCGACTGGGTTCCGAAATATCCAATCTCACGAACTGGTTGGCCAAGGCATGAACATCAACTGCAAGAGGTCTCTCCCCAATGGGAATGAATGAAAGACTACCCATACTCACCGCCTTTCTACTCAAGGCATCGGCAACCACATTGGCCTTCCCGGGATGATACAAAATGGTGATATTGTAGTCTTTTTATAACGACCCGACCGGTCATTTTGAGTATTACAACCCCGTTTACCCATTTACTACTCAAATTGGGCTTTATAGTTGTTGTGTGACTTGCAAGGGCAATTAGTTCGGGTCCGGTGAGGTTTTGGATTGAATTGGAACACTTAGTTCCAATATTTAAAGCATAAGCTGAAATAGTTGACCAGATATTGACTTATGTGTAAACGATCTCAGAATTTAATTCTGATGATTCCAATAGCTCCGTATGGTGATTTTGCACCTCGGAGCGTGTTCAAAAAATTATTTGGAGGTCCGTAGAGGAATTAGGCTTGAAATGCCGAAAGTTTAATTTTTGAGAAGTTTGACCGGGGGATTGACTTTTTGATATCGGGGTCGGAATCCGATTATGAAAATTGTAATACCTCTGTTATGTCATTTATGACTTGTATGCAAAATTTGAGGTCAATCGGACGTGATTTGATAGGCTCCGGAGTCATTTGTAGAAATTAGAAATTTCAAAGTTCATTAGGCTTGAATTGGGGTGTAACTCATGATTTTAGCATTGTTTTAGGTGATTTGAGAGTTCGACTAAGTTCTTATGATGTTTTAGGACTTGTTGGTATATTTGGTTGAGGTCCCGAGGGGCTCGGGTGAGTTTTGAATGGTTAACTCTGCTGGAATTTTTCTAATGCACCGTCTGGTTTCCTTCATCACGTTTGCGAGTGGAGCCTCGTGTTCGCAAAGAGGAATTTAGAGGCTGGCAATATTTTCTCTTCGCGTTCGTGAAGAGAAGAACGTGTTCATGACGGGTGGACTGGGTGTGCATCGCGAACGCGAGAGGTGTTACGCGTTCGCGAAGAAGAGAGGAAGCAGCTGAGGACCCCAGATAATTGGTATACACGTTCGTGTAGGGGGTGTCGCATTCGTGTAGTGAGGGGGAACGAAGCATCGCATTTGCGATGGGTTAAACGCGTTCGCGTAGAAGGCATTGAGGCAAAGGAATTTGGTGCTTCGCAAACGTGAGGGTGATGTCGCATTCGCGAAGGAGGAATTTGGACGGGAGCTATTTTGTGCTTCGCGAACGCGAGGCACTGACCACGTTCGCGAAGAAGAAAAGCATGGGCAGTGAGTTTAAGTTCTGAAAATGGGACTTTGTCCCATTTTCAGTTTTTGACGGATTTGAGCTCGGGAAGAGGCGATTTTCGGAATTTTTTCAAGGAAAACAACGGGGTAAGTGATTCTAACTCGGTTTTTGTTAAATTACACGAATCTATTATTGTTTTTATCAACAAATTAGTGTTTTGGGTTGAAAATAGTAGAAACATTCATAGATTTTAATTGAGGATTTGAAGGCCGAGTTGTGGTCGGATTTGAGTAATCTTGGTATGGTTGGACTCGTGGTTGGATGGGGGTTCGGATTTTGTGAGTTTTATCGAATTCTGAGATGTGGGCCCCACGAGTGATTTTTGGGGCGTAATTTCGGATTTTTGGAAAATATTAGTATTTTGATATGGAATTAATTCCTATAATTTTTGTGAGCTGAATCAAATTAATTATGACTAGGTTCGAGCAGTTTGGAAGTTGATACACGCAGAATGGAATTTCTGGAGCATTGCTTAGCTTGCTCGACATTGGATTTGACCTGTTCAAGGTAAGTAACTTTTCTAATCTTGGAACTGAGGGTATGAACCCTGAATGTATGTATTATGTAAATCGTTGGGAGATGACGCACATGCTAGGTGACGGGCGTGTGGACGTGCACTATAGAAATTGTGACATAATTATTTCTGTGGAATTTTATAGTTAAATAATCTTGGCATTTTCTATGCAGTTTTACGTGTTGAAGAAACTGAACTGAAAAGCATATTAAAAATCATGTTGAGGTTATATGCCAGTATTATTGGGACCCACAGAGGTCATATTGATGTGAAATATTTATTTTAAATTGAAAATTCATACTCAGTCATATTCATTTCCTTGCATATCATATCTCAGTCTCTGTTGTTATTTATTGATACATCATATCATCAGTTTGGGCTATTCTCATGACATTGCGAGCCCATGAGAGAGAGATTGAAGCGATTGATGATTGAGGGAGGTCGAGGGCCTGATTGTGAGGATATTTTTGGGATCGGGCTGCACGTCACAGTAGGCCATGTTGGCTTTATACATATATTATTACTATTATATGGATCGGGGCTGCCTGCTTGCAGCAAGCCTTATTGGCTTCTTATTGCACGTGAGTTGGCCGTGCAACACGTGAGTTGGCTGTGCGGATCCTTATATTATTATTGCACATGAGTTGGCCGTGCAGCACGTGAGTTGGTCGTGCAGATCCTTATATTATTATTGCACGTGAGTTGGCCGTGCATCACGTGAGTTGGCTGTGCAGATCCTTATATTATTATTGCACGTGAGTTGGCCGTGCAACACGTGAGTTGGCCGTGCAGCACGTGAGTTGGCCGTGCGGATCCAGATATTTATATTATGGCACGTGAGTTGTCCGTGCAGCACGTGAGTTGTCCATGCTTATAGCGCTTGGGCTGTAGGATCCCCTAATGAGTTTGTATACACCCCAGTGAGCGCAATCGACTATAAACAGGGATCGGGCTGCACGCCGCATCAGGTATTGTATAGCGTTGAGTGATTGAGTGTGCTGAGCATAGTGAGAGAGAATGGGAGACAGTGAGATTGAGTACTCTAAGAGTGTGAGTGCATGAGTACAATCTCTGAGATACATTGCATTGACATGCGCACATGACATATATGCATAGAGATGTGTTTTCCTCATGCTGTACGGTATCATATTATTCATGATTTCTCACACATATTGACAGATGGGCATAGTGATGCATTTCTTTTACACTGGTTATCTGGAAAGAAAATGAGAATATTTTTTTATTATTGAAAGGATTTTGGAAAAATTACTATTTTCAAACTTATTCATATTTTTGGTAACTTCGGTAAACGATTTGGGTTTTCATTGATGTACTTGAAAGGCAGAACTATTTTCAGAAGTCATGATTTAGCTGAGCATTTATTCTTTGAGTTACTTCTGGTATTACTTGTTTAATATTGTTATGAACTATTGTTGGTTATGGAAGTTGGACTCTGACCTTGGTACAAGCTCGTCACTACTTTCAACCTAAGGCTAGGTTTGTTACTTACTCAGTACATGGGGTCGGTTGTACTGATACTACACTTATGCACATTGCGTGTAGATGTTGACTGATGCTGTTGCTGTGCTCGATGGTTGCGGTATTTGAAGATGTACCTGCGTTCCTATTGTAGCTGCCTTTTGTTCATGGTGGCCTTAAATTATAAAAGCTCTGTTTATGTACTATTCAAACAGACTATGTATTTATTTCATTTCCGCTTTGTATACTCTATTTATAGAAGCTCATGATTTGTAGTACCGGTTCTTTGTGATTGTGTAAGATCAGGATCTTTATTCACTTAAATTGCTGTAGTAATTATTAGTGAAATTGGTTAGTTGGAAATTGGCTTACCTAACGGGATGGGTTAGGTGCCATCACGACTACTTGAATTTTGGGCCGTGACACTTTTAGCAGCTCCAACCATCTCCGGTGCCTCAAATTTAGATCCTTTTGTTTGAACAAGTGCTGGAGGCGACGAGGATCAGTAAATACCTCAAAAGACACACCATAGAGATAATGCCTCCAAATTGTCAATGTATGAACGATGAAAGCTAACTCTAAATCATGAATAGAGTAGTTTTTCTCATGAGGCATCAACTGGCGCGAAGCATAAGCAATCACTCTACCCTCCTGCATTAACACACACCTAATGCCGATCCGAGAAGCATCATAATACACTGTATAAGAGCCTGAAGCTGATGGCAAAACTAGAATTGGAGCTGTGGTCAATGCAGTCTTGAGCTTCTAAAAACTCTCCTCACACTCATCCGACCACCTGAAAGAAGCACCCTTTTGGGTCAGTTTAGTCAAGGGCGATGCAATAGACGAGAAACCCTCCACAAAGCGACGATAATAACTGGCCAAGACAAGAAAGCTCCGAATTTATGTAGCTGAGGATGGCCTGGGCCAACTCTGAACTGCCTTTATCTTCTTCGGATCCATCTGAATACCGCCACTAGACACCACGTGCCCCAAGAATGCCACTGAACTGAGCCAAAACTCGCACTTGGAGAACTTGGCATAAAGATTCTCCTCCCTCAACTATTGCAACACAATCCTCAAATGCTGGGCATGCTCCTCCTGGCTACGTGAGTACACCAGGATGTCATCAATAAACACTATAACAAATGAGTCAAGATAAGGCTGAAACACATTGTTCATCAGATGCATAAATGTTGTTGGGGTATTGGTCAGCCCAAAAGACATCACAAGAAACTCATAATGACCATAACGGGTACTGAATATTGTCTTAAGAATATCCGAGTCCCGAATATTCAACTGGTGATACCCAGACCTCAAATCAATCTTGGAGAACACCCTCGCTCCCTGAAGTTGGTCAAACAAATCATCAATATGCGGCAACAGATACTTGTTATTGATTGTAACTTTGTTGAACTGCCTATAATCAATGCACATTCTCATAGTACCATCATTCTTCTTCACAAACAACACCGGTGCACCCCAACGTGACACACTAGGCCTAATAAACCCCTTATCAAGGAGTTTCTGAAGCTGCTCCTTCAATTATTTCAACTCAGCTGGTGCCATGCGATATGGTGGAATAGAAATGGGCTGAGTGCCCCGCACCAAGTCAATACCGAAGTCAATATCCCTGTCGGGCGGCTTTCCCGGCAAGTCTGCAGGAAACACATCTGAAAATTCCTGCACTACCGGAACATAATCAATAGTAGGAGCATCAACACTTACATCCCTCACAAAGGCCAAATAAGATAAACAACCCTTCCCAACCATCCGCTGGGTCTTCAAATACGAAATCACCCTACTGGGAACGTAGTCTAGAGAACCTCTCCATTAGTCCTCGGTAATCCCGGCATCGCCATTGTCAAAGTCTTAGCGTGACAATCTAGAACAACATGACATGGATACAACCAATCCATACCCAAGATCACGTAAAAATCAACCATGCTAATCAATAAGAGATCAACTCTAGTATCCCGACTCCCAATGGTCAGTACACATAACTGATATACACAGTCCACAATAATAGTATCGCCCACCGGCATAAAGATCTGAACAGATGAAACTAAGGACTCACGTGGCATATCTAAATGATGAGAGAAATACGATGATACATATGAATAAGTGGAACCGGGGTCAAATAGTATAGAGGCCTCCCTGTGGAAAACTGAGACAATACATGTGATGACTGCATCTGAAGCAACAACATCTGGTCTGGCAGGAATAGCATAGAATCCGGCCTGACCGCCACCTGATTGGCCTCACCCTCTAGGGCAACCCCTAACTGACTAAGATCCACCCCGAGCTGGCTGAGCGGGTGGTAAAGTAACGGGAGCTGAAGTCGTAGGCTGACTCCTCTACTGAGCTGGACCTCCTGTACGGCAGGGAAAATACCTCTTGATGTGACCCATATCTCCACACTCAAAACAACCCCTCCCTGCGAATGGCGGTGGGGACTGGAGGGAGCCCCAAGAACCAGAATATCTGTTAGAAGATCCCGGTGCCGATGAGCCTTGAGCTGAAGGTGCATGGGACAAACTCTAAGTTGGTAGGGCACTGAGAGATAATTGGCCCTGGTGATAACTATATGAACCGTGGCTGGATGATGCAACACGGTGAACTGGACGACCCGTATGAGCATGCTTGTAAGGACGACCCCTGCCACGGTAAAACTGACCCCCTAAAGGAACACTCCTGAAATCACCTGGTCCACGAGGCCTCTTGGCCTCCCTTTTCTCCACGCTCCTGGCTACGAACCATCTCTATCTGTCGAGCAATATCGATAACCTCATCAAAATAAACACCAAATACCCTCTCCCTAGTCATAAGCAACCACAATTGATATGTGAGGCCATTGATGAACCTCGAAATCCTCTCCCTATCAGTGGGAACTAGCCAAACTGCATGATGAAACAACTCAAAAAATCCCATCTCGTACTGCATCACAGACATGTCATCTAGACGAAGCTGCTCAAACTATCTACGCAGCTCCTCTCTACGAGACTGTGGCACAAACTTCTCCTAGAGGAGAACGGAGAACTCCGACCATATAAGCAGTGTTGCACCGACCGGCGTGCGCTTCTTATAAGCCTCCCACCATCTAAAGGCAGCCTCAAAAAATTGAAAGGTAGTGAACGAGACCCCACAGGTCTTTAAAATACCTACTGTCCGCAGCATTCGCTTGCACCTATACAAAAATCCCTGAGCATCCTCTGACTCAGCACCACTAAATGATGGAGGTCGAAGCCTCCCAAACCTCACAAGCCTCTTCTGCTCACTGTCTGCCATAAAGGGGACTACAAGGGTCTAAGCAGCTGCAGCTGGCTGGGCTGGTAATGCCCCCGGTATCTGAAGTCCCTACACTACCTGATCTGGAGTACGGGCAACAGGGTTATGAGTACCTCCCCCAACCTGAGAAGTGGCAGGTGCGGCTTGAGTCGAAACCACCTAAGCAAGGCCAGTGCAAACTATCAATATCTAGGTCAAAGCCTCCTGAAGGCCTGGAATCACAAAGGGCACAGCTGGTGCCTGAGATGGCCCCACTGGCTCAACTGTATCGGGTACCTGCTCCTGAGCTGGAGCGACTGGTGGGTCTGCAGGTGCTGCCCTAACTGCGGTACGAGTTGTACCTCTGCCCCTATCGCGTGGCCTCTACCGTGACCTCGGCCTCTCGTGGCCCTAGCTGGTGGTACTGGTGGCCGTCCATCCTATCCAGTAGTACATGTCCTCACTATCTGTAAGAGAATAGAATAACAAAAGTTTAGTTACCGGGACCAATAATCCACACGACAAGAATACAAGAAGGTGAAATTTCCTAAGGGTTCGACAGCCTATCGAAGATAAGTACAGACGTCTCCGTACCGATCCGCAAAACTCTACTAAACCTGCTCATGACTCGTGAGACCTATGTAACCTAGGCTCTGATACCAACTTGTCACGACCCCAAAACCAACCGTCGTGATAGCACCTATCGTGGAACTATGCAAGCCAACTACTCAGCCATGATCACCCAGTAAAAACTTTGAAAATAAAACAGAAGCAGTAAATGCTTAATAAACCATTTAAAAACCAAAATAAAATCACAACGCAATACAAATCCCTCCCAAAAATCGGGGTATCACCGAGTACATTAGCTTTTTTTACAGTCTATGGCTTTATGTACTAGTTAATATTCGAGCCGAACAAACTTGTAATAATTTGGCCGACCGTTTTGAGTATTTTAGCCCTACTCTCCTATTTATTGTCTCCTCTATATTATATTGTGATTATGTGACTTACCAGGGGTGGTTGGTTTGGTTTTGGATGAGGTTCAGAGTGAAATGGGACACTTAGTCCTGAAGTTGGAAGCATAAGTTAAAATAGTAGATCGAAGTTTGACTTTATGTAGACAACTTCGGAATAAAGTTTTGAAGGTTTCGATAGCTTTGTATTGTGATTTTGGACTTAGGAGTGTGTTCAGATATTGATTTGGAGGTCTATAGGCCGTTTTGGCTTGAATTGGCGAAAGTTAGAAAGTTGAAGGTTTGGAAGATTGAGAAGTTTGACCGAGAGTTGACTTTATTAATATCGGGGTCAGATTTTGATTCAGAGAGTTAGAATAGATCCGTTGTGTCATTTATGACTTTTGTACAAAATTTAAGGTCAATCGGAGTAGGTTTGGTATGAATAAACGTTAGTTTTGGAAGTTAGATGTTCATGGTTTCAATAGGTTTGAATTGGGTTGTGTTTCGTCGAATCGATGTTGTTTGATTTGATTTTAGGCCTTGAGTAGGTTCGCTATATGTTTTGAAGCTTGTTGGTATGTTCAGACAAGGTCCCGGGGGGTGTGAACCAGATTGAAATCGCCGAAGTGGAGTTCTAGGGGGCTAGGATGTGACTGTATATGGGAGGAGATTCCCACATCTGCTAGCCCGCGGGTGCGAAGGAACTGGTCACAGATGCGGATAGGGCCAATATGGCCTTGGGTCGCAGAAGCGGACATTGTTCACAGGAGCGTGTGCGCAAAAGCGCTCCTATTGTAAAAACCCGATCGGTCGTTTTGAGCATTTGCATTCCGTTCAGCTATTTGAAGTCTTGATTAGCTTCGTATGATGTATTATGACTTGTGTGCATCGTCGATTTTGGTTTTCAAGTGTTTCGGAATTAGTTTGGAAGAATGAATTTCATGTTTGAAGCTTTAAGTTGGAAGAGTTGACCAAGTTTGACTTTTTAGTATTTGACCTCGATCCAGAGTTTTTATGGTTCCATTAGGTACGTATGGTTATTTTGGACTTGGGCGTATGCCCGGATTTGCACTTGAATATTTCTATAAGGTTTCTGCACTATTTTGCGAAACATGAAAATTTGAAGGTTTGGAATGTTTAAAAGTTTGACCAAAAGTTGGCTTTGATGTTATCGGGTTCGAATGTTCATTCCGGGTTGATTTGATAGGGTTTGACACGAGGTTTGGAAGTTGAAAGTTCAAAAGTTCATTAAGTTTGATTTGAGGTGCGATTCATCATTTCGATGTTGTTATGTGTGATTTGAGGACTCGAGTAGGTCCGTGTTATATTTTGGGACTTGTTAGTATGTTCGAACGGGGTCCCAAGGGGCTCGGGTGAGTTGCGGACGTGTTTGGGACCATTTTTTAATCATATATGGTTGCTGGTAGCTACTGGTACTGATGTTGCGCACCTGCGGTTGATTTTGCGCAGGTGCAGTGGTCGCTGAAGCAGAATGTTGTCGCACCTACAAAAAGGGAATGAGTTTAAAGTTATCGCAAATGCGAAGATTGGGGCGCATTTGCGGCCTCGCAGAGGCGGGGTATGGGCCGCAGAAGAGAAGTGTGGCACAGAAGCGTGAGTGGTTGTCGCACCTACGCGTGCGCAAAAGCGACGCTGCAGAAGCGGCTACTATTCTGCACATGCGGAAAGGCCTGGGCGTAAGCTATAAATCGATGGCTTGGTAATTTTATTCATATTTTGAGTTAGGGAGCTCGGATTTGGGCGATTTCGGAAGAAATATTGGGGTAAGTGTTCTATACTCGGTTTTGATTATATTTCATGAATCTATCTTCGTTTTTGGCATTTGATTGATGATTTCAAGAGAGAAATTGGGGGTTTTCGGGTTGCCTAAAATTTCATAGAGTGAATTTTTGGGTTTTGAACATCGAATCGAAGTTGGATTTGAGTTAAACTAATATGGTTGGACTCGTAATTGATGGGGTTGTCGAATTTTGTTAGTTTTGTCGTGGTAGGTTTGACTTTTGGGTTTACTTTGGACTTTTGATTAACGATTCGACCTTTATCGATTGGGTTTGTTTCCTTTGGCATTATTTGATGTTCTTGAGTTGCTTTTGGCTAGTTTTGAGCCGTTCGGAGGTCGGTACGTGCGGGATGACGTTTCTAGACTATTGTTTGGCTTGCTCGGTATTGAATTCAGCTTGTTCGATGTAAGAAACACTTCTAACTTGGTACTGAGGGCATGAATCCCTGAATATATGTGTTATGTGTTTGGTGTTGAGGTGATGCACATGCTAGGTGACGGGCGTGTGGGCGTGCACCGTGTGAATTATGACTCGGTTGATTCTATGATACTGTGTAGTGTCCTAATCTTGTTTCTATCCATGAAATTTCTACTTGCTAGAGTAATTGAGTTGTGATCTATGTTAAAAACCATGTTTAGGCTATATGCATATCCTGTTAGGACCCATTGAGGTCATTTTTGCTTTTGAGTTATTTGCTTAAATTGCAATTTCATACTCATTCATTTGCATATCATACCTCAGTTTCTGTTATCATTTGTCTCACATCATGTTATCATTGTTTGGGATAATTGGCATGAGATTTGTGAGGCCGAGAGATTGGAGAGGATGGGACTAATTGAGGTCGAGGGCCTAATGGTGAGTCACATTTATGGGATCAGGCTGCACGTCGCAACAAGCTTTATTGATTTATGCTATAAGTTGCTTGTATTAATGCTTGGGAAGGATCTGCCCCTCCGGAGTCTGACGTACCAGCAGTGAGCCCAGGTACCTACTGAGTGCGAGAGCCGAGCGATTGGGAGGACTGAGTGATTGGGAGGACTGAGTAACTGGGAGGACTGAGTGATTAGGAGGAATAAGTGATTGAGCGTGCTGAGTGAGGTTGATTGCTCTGAGAGCATGAGCACATGAGCTTATCACTGTGGTGCATTAGACTCAACATGCATACTTGGCTTGTAGGCATAGAGATGCATTTCCTCATGCTGTATGGTATTATGACATTCATGACTTCACATGCACATTGACATGTACGCATAGAGATGTACCTTCCTCATGCCATTTGATAAGGAAATATCTTATCTGTTGTTGAACGTTTTTGGAAAAAAATCACAGCTTTCTGATATACTCATATTGTGGTGATTTCGGTGAAAGTTTTGGGTTTTACAGTTATATCTGAAAAGAAAATGCCTATTTTTCATAACTGTGAACGAGCTGAGCATCATATCTTTCAGTATTATTCGTACTATTTTTCATTATATTGCTACGATTTGTTCTTGGCTGTTGGTGTTAGACTCGGACCATTTCCCCAAGCTCGTCACTGCTTTTAACCTAAGGTTAGGTTTGTTTCTTATTGATTAAATGGGGTCGGTTGTACTCATACTACACTTCTGCACCTTGCATACAAATTTTGGAGTTGATGTTGCTGCTTATGGCGAGAGCTGATTTTGAAGATGTACCTGCATTTCAGTTACAACTTTCTCTTGTTCATGGTAGCTTTAGATTTATAACGAATTTGTTTATGTACATTTTAAACAGATGATGTATTTACTTCATACCAGTTTTGTAAACTCTAAATCTTTGAAGCTTATGATTTGTACTACCGGTCCTTGGGATTTTTGTATGTAAGTTCAATTGTATTATCATTACCTCTCTTAATAAATCTCATTTGAAATTTGATTATTGTTAAATTGGCTTACCTAGCGGGTCGGGTTAGGTGCCATCATGACTAATTGGATTTTGGATCATGACAAGTTGGTATTAGAGCTCTAGGTTCATCGGTTCTATGAGTCATGAGCAAGTGTCTAGTAGAGTCTTGCGGATCGGTATGATGACGTCCATACCTATCTTCGAGAGGCTACAGGACATTTAGGATTAACTTACCATCTTTCTTTCCTTATCGTGTGACATTGATTCAACTTGAAGCATATCTCTTTGAATTTCTTCCACTCACTTGTATGCGTATGTGAACCCTCGGTATCAGTGGTGCATCGACAACATGTGATTCTGTGGATGAGGTGCGAGATGTGTTTTCTATGTTTTGGTGATGGTCCAGTCTAGAGGATTTGAGGTCTGGTTTTCACCACAGCTTGGGCACTATGAGTGGGACTGATGGCTCGATGAGTGGTTGGATAACTATATGATGAGTATGATGCGATTGCGGGATGTGTTCAGATGGTTTGAATGTGACGAGAGGAGTTTTCTTGAGATGTTAAAGGGACTAATGGGTGCTTGAATTCTGTCTCGATGTGTTGTACAGTCTCGAGTTATGATCGTATTGAGGGATATTTCATGTTGTTTATTTGTGGAGCGAAGTAGATTCTCATGTCTAGTTGATGAGTTCAAACTCAGAAAGATTAAGTGATTGCGTAGTAGTTGTAGATGTGAAAGGGTATAGAGAGATGTCAGTTGAGGCTAAGCAGGTGGTTTATCACCTGCGGGACAATCTACGATGTGTGATCCCCATGATGTTGTGTGAAGTTTTTCTTTTCTACCAGTGGGTATATGTGTTGCGATTTGAGTTTGGATTGATTGAGAAAGTTGACATGACCGTCACGAGGCTGAATGTGAGCTTAGCAGGTGATTTGAGGTACTATATGGTTTGTGTCACACTAGCTTATGAAGAATTTGGTTGAATTTCACTGCGGTATTATGGCAGTAATAGAGTATGGGCATTGTGAGTTATCAAGTGTTCTGATCTATGGCTTTGAACCGAGTGGGGGAGTCTGCTATCAACGATTTGATTGTATGGTTATGTGTTGTATTGGTTTCGGTCTGAGGCGAACTTGTGGATCAGCTATGACTTGCAGAGGTTGGTTTTGAGGATGAGTTGAGTAAGAAATTTCTAGATGCATGATGTATTACATCTTATGGATATATGGAAGTCTTAGAATGGTTTAGGTTTGTTGTTCGTGATGGATGTAATGTACTAAGAAAAAAGGGATTCACTTGGTTTCTTAGAGGTGTGGATTACTTCTTTGGGTGTTAACGTGATAATGGGGCATAGGTCGTTCGGCCTGTTTGGGCGGTGCAATTGAGATTTGAGCAGAGTGGATGACTCTCGAGAAAGTTCTAATAGATTCAAGATTTATATGTGGCAACTGAAATTTTTTCCAAATTTGTATATGTATAAGATCTGATATTTTCATTGGATGGTGTCGAGACTCACGACATTTCTATATCATTATAGATTCTACATTTCAATATCAGGAAGGCAAAGGAAACATTTTTAGATTCACATAAGGCCTCTTTATAATAGGTATCTCTGGTGCAGTATTTTAAGTGTTTAAATGGAAATACAATGGTTTATTTGCCTTAAGGCGATGTGGTTTTATGATAGGATCTCTTGTGGTGAGAGTTGAGTTAAGGAGGGAAATTCAGAAGAAACTCAGAGGAAATATGCAGCCTAGTAGCAAGTTGGATCAGTATGGCAATGGTATGCTTGGTTCTTTTGGTTCTTATGATGTGATGAAGTTTTCCAAGTGTTTTGTGGTAATACTCTTGGGTTTGGCGACCCGTGTGACTTGGTTGAATTATAGGAATTCAATTATGATGGCTTGGTTATGTGCAAATGAGTTTTATAGAGTTCTCGATGATTTCTACCACGACTTGGGACATATATTTTCTATAACATGAGGAGTTTGTGGTGCATTGCGATTTTCTCTTGGATGGGATCAAGTTGAAGGTTTCAAGCTATTTGAGTATGTATTCTTCTTGTGATTCAGAGTTAGTAATGAGGTTCTTGTGTTTTCATATAATGGTCTGATAGAGGTGGTGCATCGTGTGAGATTGAGATTTGCATGTGCAAGTTTATGGTTCAGTTTCAAAAGGAAGGTCATGAATTCTTAGACAACATGGAGGGTTTCAGATGACTAGATGAATGCTATTACTACTGGGCATTGCTTGATAAGGGTGCGTATTTCAGAAGGCGTACTGTGTTTTAACTTACATATGCTTCATTGGTATTGTGGTACTTGTCTGGTTGATCGACTGTTGATGGTCAGGTTCTTGCTATGTGGCACAGAAGAATTATAAAGGTATTTCTCGTGGGATGATTATATATGAGAGATGTGTTAGTCATTCGAGTGGTAGAGTTGGGAACAACTATGGTGATTTATGTGTTCTATGGATTTGGAGACTGGGAGTTCTTAGAAGCATATTATTTTGGGGTTGCAGACTGTGAAGATGTGGCCAAAGTTAGCTAGATGGTGGTACGTGTTATGGTTAGATCATTGCAGACTTTTGGAGGGCTATTTATCCATTTAGGGATGATCGGAGTTGATTTGGGAGCCCGTTGGTAGGCCCAATGAGGATGTGTATTCTACACCGGGTCGAATTTGTTGACTCAGAACTGTTAGTGTTGAGGGGTGTGGCATTCGGTTAGAGTTGAGCTTGTTCGTGTTCTGATATGTTTTATGTGTTACTCTTCTATGCTACAAAGGGTTGTGATTTATTGGTTATATGTGCACATAATACGGTTCTGTTTGAGCCTTGTAGTGGAATTCGAGTGAGATGGTTATTGGGGTGTTGAGTGGTTGATTGTGCCTTGGTTACGTTCTTTTCGGACTGCGGTATATTGTGTTATTGTCTTCTTCATGTACTTGATGTTGAATTACGTGTAGTTGTTGATTTTGAGCATTATGGCTTGAGGTATTTCATATGGACCGATGTTTGGATAGGTCACGCATTGCAGCGGTGCTATGTTGGGATATTATCCTTTGTGTTAGATTTGTGTCTTAAATCTACTATGTATGATGGGTTCATAGCATTGCGGTTGTGGTGGTACTTGTTGAGCTTGAGGAACGGTTCTCTCATTTGAGTAATTTTCCATTTTTTGGCGCATCCGAAATTTTGCTTATTGGTGCACGGGTTGCACGGTTTGTGGCTTTAGGTTGTATTGGTGTGGCATGTCAATAGAATGGTTGTGTTTGATGAGATGAGGTCATTGGACCTAGAATGGGTACTATCGGATTTGATTACAGTATGTATGGAGGAAGAATATCGAAAGTCATCTTAGGATTTGGCTTTGGTTCTTGTCGGACAAAAGAGGGCTCCATGACTTGTTGCTCTAATGAGTGGTTATGAGTTTCTGTATGTTTCTTTCATCATCGGCAGTGTATGAAGATTTTGAATGAGGTTTTTATTTGATATGAGGTTTATTACCGGTACCGGGTTTGTTTTGAGCAGTTATTATGGTCGAAAATTTATTGCTACAAGTATGCGAGATTATGTGGTATATCATGTGATTTCATCTTGGGAATGGTTATGGCTTGGTATAGTTTGATCAGACTTATACAGTGTATAGACACGAGATTTGGGTATGGTAATGGATTCTGGATGTTAGAAATTAGGTTCTAAGGTTTACAGACTAATATTGAAGTAATGATCTTCAGTTATATTGTGTTGTCAGGTTAACATGGATTGGGGTGACATGGGATCACCCTCGAGTGTGTGCATGGTAAGGTTGCACGACGATTTGATGGCTTTGGAACGACTCTAGGCACGTTCGAGGACGAACGTATGTTTAAGTGAGGAAGAATGTAACGACCCGGTCGGTCGTTTTGAGCATTTGCATTCCGTTCAACTATTTGAAGTCTTTATTACCTTCGTATAATGTATTATGACTTATGTGCATCGTCGGTTTTGGTTCTCAGGTGTTTCAGAATGAAATTGGAAGAATGAATATCATGTTTGAAGATATAAGTTGGAAGAGTTGACCAAGTTTGACTTTTAAGTATTTGACCTCGGTTCGGAGTTTTGATTGTTCCGTTAGGTCCGGATGGTAATTTTGAACTTGGGCGTATGACCGGATTTGCATTTGGATATTTCTAGAAGATTTCGGTACTATTTGGCGAAAGTTAGAAATTTGAAGGTTTGGAATGTTCATAAGTTTGACCGAGAGTCAACTTTAATGATATCAGGCTCGGATTGTGGTTCCAGGGATTGGATTAGCTTCGTTATGTCATTTGGGACTTGTGTGCAAAATTTGAGGTCATTCCGGGTTGATTTGATAGGGTTCGACGTGCGTTTTGGAAGTTGAAAGTTCAAAAGTTCATTAAGTTTGTTTTGAGGTGCGATTCCTCGTTTCGATGTTGTTATGTGTGATTTGAGACCTTGAGTATGCCCCTGATATGTTTTGGGACTTGTTAGTATGTTCGGACGGGGTCCCGAAGGGCTCGGGTTAGTTGCGGACGTGTTCCAGACCATTTTCCATTCATATATGGTTGATGGTAACTGCTTGTACTGATGTTGTGCACCTGCGGTTGATTTAGCGCAAGTGCAGTGGTCGCAGAAGCGGAAATGTTATGGCACCTGCAAAAAGGGACTGAGTTTGGAGTTATCGCAGATGCGAAGAGTGGGGCACTTCTGCGGCCTCGCAGAGGCGGGGTATATGCCGCAGAAGCGAAGTGTGGCGCAGAAGCATGAGTGGTTGTCGCAAATGTGCGTGCGCAGAAGTGGGGAGAATTTCGCAGGTGCGATGGGCGGGTCTTCAGTGATTTTTTGCAGAAGCGTATTTTTGGTCACAAAAGCGACGCCACAGAAGCAGCTACTATTTCGCACATGCGGAAAGGCCTGGGCAGAAGCTATAAATCGAGGCCTTGATCATTTTATTCATATTTTGAGTTGGGGAGCTCGAATTTGGGCGATTTTGGACGAATGTTCACCACATGGGTAGGGGTAAGTGTTCGATACTCGGTTTTGATTATAGTTCTTGAATCTATCTTCGCTTTTGGCATTTGATTGATGATTTGAAGAGAGAAATTGGGGGGGGGGGGTTGTCTAAAATCTCATAGAGTGAATTTTTTGATTTTGAACATCGAATCAGAATTAGATTTGAGTTAGACTAGTATGGTTGGACTCTTGATTGAATGGGTTGTCGGATTTTGTGATTTCTTTGGGTTCCGAGGTGCGGGACCGAGTTTGACTTTTTGGTTGACTTTGGACTTTTGATTAAAGATTGGACCTTGATCGATTGGGTTTGTTTCCTTTGGCATTATTTGATGTTCTTGAGTTGCTTTTGGCTAGTTTCGAGCCGTTTAGAGGTCGGTACGCGCAAGATGACATTTCTAGAGAATTGTTTGGCTTGCTCGATATTGGATTCGACTTGTTCGAGATAAGTAACACTTCTAAACTTGGTGCTGAGGGCATGAATCCCTGAATATATGTGTTTTGTGTTAGTGGCGCACATGCTAGGTGACGGGCGTGTGGGCGTGCACCGTATGAATTATGACACGGTTGATTCTGTGATACTGTGTAGTATCCTAATCTTGTTTCTATCCATGAAATTTCTACGTGCTAGAGTAATTGAGCTGTGATCCATGTTAGAAACCATGTTTAGGCTATATGATTATCCCGTTGAGACCCACTGAGGTCATTTTTGCTGTTGAGTTATTTTCTTAAATTGCAATTTCATACCCAGTCATACTCATTCATTTGCATATCATACCTCAGTTTCTGTTATCATTTGTCTCACATCATGTTATAATTGTTTGGGCTGATTGGCATGAGATTTTGTGAGGCCGAGAGACTAGAGAGGATGATGACTGAGTGAGGCCGAGGGCCTAATTGTGTATGATATTTATGAGATCAGACTGCACGCCGCAACAGGATTTATTGATTCATGCAATGATTGACTTATATTAGCGCTTGGGCAGGATCCGCCCCTTCGGAGTCTGACGTACCAGAAGTGAGCCAGGTACCTACTGAGTGCGAGTACCGAGCACGAGTGCCGAGTGCTAGTGTCGAGCTTGAGTGTCGAGCATGAGTGCCGAGTGATTGGGAGGGCTAAGTGACTGGGAGGACTGAGCGACTGGTAGGGCTGAGTGACTGGGAGGACTGAGTGATTGGGAGGACTGAGTGACTGGGAGGAATGAGTGATTGAGCATGCTGAGTGAGGTTGATTGCTCCGAGAGCATAAGCACGTGAGTTTATCATTGTGGTGCATTACACTTGACATGCATACTTGGCATCTAGGCATAGAGATGAATTTCCTCACGATGTACGGTATTGTGACATTCATGACTTCACATGCACATTGACATGTAGGCATAGATGTGTACTTTCCTCATACCATATGATAATGAAACATCTTGTTTGTTGTTGAAAGTTTTTGGGAAAAATCATAGTTTTCTAATATACTCATACTGTTGTGATTTCGGTGAAAGATTTGGGTTTTACAGTTATACCTGAAAACCAAAGGCCTATTTTTCGTAATTGTAAACGAGTTGAGCATCATATCTTTGAGTATTGTTCGTACTGTTTTTCATTATGTTGCTACGAGTTGTTCTTGGCTGTTAGTGTTGGACTCTAAGTGTTTCCCCAAGCTCGTCACTACTTTCAACCTAAGGTTAGGTTTGTTACTTATTGAGTACATGGGGTCGGTTTTTACTCATACTACACTCCTGCACCTTGCGTGCAGATTTTGGAGTTGATGTTGCTGCTTATGGCGGGAGCGAATTTTGAAGATGTACCTGCGTTTCAGTTGTAGCTGCTTCTTATTCATGGTACCTTTTGATTTGTAAGGAATCTCTTTATGTACATTCTAAACAGATGATGTATTTACTTCATACCAGTTTTGTAAATTCTAAATCTTAGAAGCTCATGATTTGTACTACCAATCCTTGGGATGTTTGTATGTAAGTTCAGTTATATTATCATTATCTATCTTAATAAATCTCATTTAAAATTGGATTATGGTTAAATTGGCTTACCTAGCGGGTCGGGTTAGGTGCCTTCATGACCAATTGTATTTTGGGTCGTGACATCTATGTCCGCAGGAGCGGGAGCGTAGATGCACGTTTGCGTTAGCAGAAGCAAATTTTCCTGGACTTAAGTGAAAACCGCACCTGCGATGGATTTTTCGTAGGTGCAGAGCCGCATAAGCGACAGTAGGTCCGCGGAAGTAGAATCGCTGGACTAAATGGGGGCAGATCGAGGGTTTGCTCCCATTTTTCATATTTTTAGCTTGCTCGATTTTGGGAGCTTTTGAGAGAGATTTTAAAGGAGTTGATCAGAGTAAGTGATTTTAACTCAGATTTGATTATTATACATGAATCCATCACTGTTTTTACCATTTGATTAGTGTGTTGGGTTGGAAAAATTGGAAAAATTTGTGAAAACTTAATAAGCCATATTTTGAGAATTTGAAAGGCGATTTAAGGTCAGAATTGAATAATTTTAGCATGGTTGGACTCGTTATTGAATGGGTGTTCGGATTTTGTAATTTTGATTGGTTTCCGTGATGCGGGTCTGGGGTTGACTTTTGAGTTGACCTTTTGATTTTATTTAAAGATTGCAACTTTATTATCTGGAATAGTTCCCTATGGTTTGTATTTATAGTATAAAGTTATTTGGCTAGATTCGAGCCGTTCGGAGTTAGATATTCGCAAAAAAGGCTTACTTGTGGATTGAGTTAGCTTGTTTGAGGTAAGTATCTTGCCTAACTTTGTGTGAGAAATTACCCCTTAGTATTGGAGTTGTTTTGTGTCATTTGTGGTACGTGTAAGCCGTGTACGCAAGGTGGTGAGTGGGTACACAAATTATATGTGGTAATTGACCGGTTTAAGCTCTGTAGATTCTTTTCATGCCTTTAATCAAATTGTCATAACATGTTATATCCATCATTATTAATCCATCCTTACATGCTTTATTGGACATTTTTAATACTTGTCTCATCTCTTACTTGTTATTTGCCCTTACATGCTTAGTTGAAATTAATGTTTCCTTATTGCCTTATTAATTATTTGACTATTGAGTTGCCTTACTTAAAGTTGTCATTCCTGGGAATATCTTATTGTTGAGTTTTGTTGTTGAAGTTTTAAAAGTCGTGATCACATTGAGGCAAAGTTGTGTATTATTGAAATACCATTCTTGTTGAGCTATTCACTTTTAGTTGCTATTGTTGAGACTCTTGTATGAATTGTGGTTGAGCCATGGCTATTTTTTGTGGAAATATTATTATTGTTGATTCTTTTGGCAAGTTGTGGTATTTGGGCACTTGAGGTACGAGTTGTGATATGTTGTGATATTGATATGCGGTGGTATAAGGATAGGGGTTGATACTCATGTGGTGAGATAAGGTGGGCTTGATACGCGTGTTGCTAGTAGGAGAACTACTTGATGCCACGCGGTATGATAAGTTGGGCTAAAATGCGTGTAGCTATTTCAGGAAAGAAAAGATTTTCAAACCTAAATGTAAGGCTCCCGCGGTGATCTAAGGAAAAATAGTGATTGTGATTGTGAAATAAAATACGAGGTAGTACCACAAACGTGATTCTTGTTGTTATCCTTTATTTACATCACTTGTGTTTGTTTGCATCGTTTCCTTGGTGTTCTTATTATGTGTTCCTCCCTTGATGCCTTTATTGCCTTAATTTCAGTATAGCTTATCTTGTTGTATTTCTTCATTGTATCATTTCCTTGTTTCTATTAGTATACGGTACCAAACTTGTTCGGATTTTTTATTTATTCCAGTAGGTGTCTTGACCTAACCTCATCACTACTCTGCCGAGGTTAGGCTTGATACTTACTGGGTACTATTATGGTGTACTCATACTACACTTATGTACATATTTTTGTGCAGATCCAGGTATCTCATACCAGGCTAGGCACCAGTGAGTAGAGGTTCCAGATCGGAGAATTCAAGGTATACCTGCCGGCATCCACAGGCCTCGGAGTCACCCTCTGTCTTTGTTTTCTATTGCATACTCCTTATTTAGATAGTGATTTATTAGGGATGTTCCGGTATACTCGTGTAGAGCTTATAACTCAGTCTCACTAGATTTTGGGAGTTATTGTCAGCTGTATTGTGGAGTTCTTTTATGATAGTTGGTTGGTCTAATTTGAAGCTTTATTAATATTTCAGTTATTTCTTTATGTATGTTAGGCTTACCTAGTCTTAGAGACTAGGTTCCATCACGACATCCTACGGTGGGAGATTGGAGTCGTGACAAGTTGTTATCATAGCTCTAGGTTCATAGGTGTTACGAGTCATAAGCTAGTTTAGTAGAGTCTTTTAGATTGGTGTTGAGATGTCTGTACTTATCTTCGAGAGGCTATGGAACTGTTAGGAAACTTTACTTCTTTGATTCCTTATCATGCAAATTTATTGGTTTCGAAATTCTGAATCTTTGTCTTTCTATTCTCTCACATATGTTGAGGACACGCACCGCTAGATCCGACGATCAAACACCCACGCCCCTTGCTAGAGACGCGAGAGGCCAGGGCTAGGGTAGAGGCCGATGAAGGGGGGGGGGGCAGGCACCTAAGGCGCCTGTTGCCACCCCTGCACTTCAGGAGACCCTCACATGGTTCTTGAGCATATTTGGTACTCTAGCTCAGGCAGGGTTGATTCCACTTGCACCAGCCATATCTTAGGTTGGGGGAGGAGCTCAGACTCCCGCAGCTCATACCCCAGAGTAGCGGGTCCTTGTTAATTAGGTCTCGGAGGTCATACCAGTGCACCATGTTGTTCCGGTTCAGCCCGAGGTAAGGAAAACAACATTCGAGGAGGAGAAACTTAGACTTGAGAGGTACAAGAAGTACCATCCTCCTACTTTCAGCGGCCTAGCTACAGAGAATGCACAGGGTCTTATAAATAAATGTTACTATATTCTCTGCACCATGGGTATTATGGAGACGAGCGGGGTTGCTTTTACTATATTTTAGTTATCGGGATCTGCGTATCAGTGGTGGTGGGCTTTCGAGAAGGGTATCCCAGCCGATGCAATTTCACTCACATGGGCTCAATTTTAAGAGATTTTCTGAGAGAGTTTGTTCCCCAGAGCCTTCGAGATGCATGGCGTGCAAAGTTTGAGCAGCTGCGCCAGGATACTATGATAGTGTTAGAGTATGCTGTCAGGTTCAGTGAGTTGTCCATACATGCACCTACTTTGGTTTCTACAGTCAAAGAGCGAGTGTGTTGATTTAAAGAGGGGCTAAACTATGGTATTCGATTCATCATGGCTCGAGAGTTGGAGACGGATACCCCATATCAGTAAGTGGTAGAGATCGCACGGAGATTGGAGGGTATGTGGGCCTGTGAGAGAGAGGACAAAGAGGCCAAGAGGCCTCGAGATTCTGGCGGATAAGGTGGTGCACGTGCTCTAGTTGCAACCCATCATGGTAGAGGTTATGTGAGTCGTCCAGTTTATTCAGCACTTCCAGCTTTTAGTGGTACTCCGGCTACTTCCAGGTCTCTGGTTGACCATTAAACACCACCACTGTCTAGTGCACCTCATACATGGGGAGAGGGATTGCCCTAGACTTAGTAGGAGTGCATCTCCACTGACTACTCAGGCTCCACGTATTTCAAAGAGACTCCAAACTTCTCGGGTCATGGTTACTACTCCAGTTGCCGCTCCACCTATACAACCGGCTAGGGGTGGAGGTCAGACGGGTAGGGGTCGCCCTAGAGGGGGAGGCCAGGCCAGATGTTATGCTTTTCTGGGTAGGATGGAGGCAGTTGCATCATACGCAGTTATCATATGTATTATTTTATTTTGTCGTAGAGATGCATCAGTCTTATTTGATCCAGGCTCTACTTACTCATATGTATCATCTTACATTGCTCCGTATTTGGGTATATCTCGTGATTCTTTTAGTTCTCCTGTTTATGTGTCCACGTCTATGGGAGATTTTATTGTTGTGGATCATGTGTATCGATCGTGTTTAGTTTTTATTGGTGGTTTTAAGATGCGAGTTAATCTATTATTGCTCAGTATAGTAAACTTTGATCTTATCTTGGACATGGACTGGTTTTCGCCTATCATGTTATTCTAGATTGCCATGCCAAGACGATGACATTGGCTATGTGAGGTTTACCATGGTTGGAGTGGAGGGGTACTTTGGATTTTGTTCCTAATAAGGTTGTGTCCTTTCTTAAGGCACATCGGATGGTTAAGAAAGGGGTGTGATGCATACCTAGCCTTTGTGAGAGATGCCAGTGTTGATACTCCTACCGTTAAGTCAGTTCCGGTAGTGAGAGACTATCCAGATATATTTTTGACAGATCTTTCGGGCATGCTGCCCGATAGGGATATCGATTTTGGTATTGATTTGTTGTCGGGCACTCAGCCCATTTCTATTCCACCATATCGTATGGCCCTAGCTGAGTTGAATGAGTTAAAGGAGCAGTTGTAAGAGTTGCTTGATAAGGGTTTCATTCGGCCTAGTGTGCCACCTTGCGGTGCGCTAGTTTTGAGAGGTCAACGAGCATTGCTTCAGGTATGTCTCTAGGAGCAAACTTGGGAGGCAGAGCATGATATACATAGTCGTTATTCTCATTTTTTCACCACTTTAGGTATGTCTCTATACTCGTTCAAGGACGAATGTTTGTTTTAAGATGGGGAAGATGTAATGACCCGACCGATCATTTTGAGTATTTTAGCCCTGTTCCCCTATTTATTTTCTTCTTTATGTTATATTGTGGTTATGTGACTTGCCAGGGTAATGGATTTGATTTCGGGTGAGGTTCGAAGTGAAATGGGACACTTAGTCCAAAAGTTGGAAGCTTAAGTTGAAAGAGTTCACCGGAGTTTGACTTTATGTAGATGACTTCGGAATGGAGTTTTGACGGTTCTGATAGCTTCGTGTGGTGATTTTGGACTTAGGAGCGTGTTTGGATATTGATTTGGAGGTCTATAGGTCATTTTGGCTTGAATTGGCAAAAGTTAGAAAGTTGAAGGTTTGAGAGATTGAGAAGTTTGAACGAGAGTTGACTTTATTGATATCGGGGCCATATTTCAATTTTGGGAGTTGAAATAGGTCCATAGTGTTATTTATGACTTGTATGCAAAATTTGAGGTCAATCGGAGTTGGTTTGGTATGAATAGGCATTAGTTTTGGAAATTGGATGTTCATGGTTTCAATAGGTTTGAATTGGGTTGCGATTCGTCGAATCGATATTGTTTGATTTTATTTTAGGCCTCAAGTAGGTTCATTATGTGTTTTGGAACTTGTTGGTATGTTCGGACGAGTCCCGGGGGGCCCACATCTCCATACTAAATAGATTTGGAAATTCTGCCGCAAGTGGTTGAAGAGCTGTTTGGGTGCTAAGATTGAAATCAGGAACAATTTTGGACTTGTTGACTGCTGAAGCCCGCTGAAGTTATAGCATCATCGCACTTGCGGTGGGCTTGGCTGCAGGTATGGTTGGAGGGATCGCAGAAGAAAAGTTCTAGGGGACTTGTCTGTGACCACAAATGCGAGGAGATTTCTGCATCTGCGAGCCCGTAGGTGCGGAGAAACTGGTCGCATATACAGATAGGCCCCCTTGGATCACAGAAGCGGACACTGTCCACAGGAGCGGGAGCGCAAATGCGCGTTTGTGTCCGCATAAGTGGATTTGGCTGGGCTTAAGTGAAAACTACACCTGTGATGGATTTTCCGGAGGTGCGGAGTCGCAAAAGCGACTGTAGGTCCGCAGAAGCGGAATTGCTGGGTTAAAAGGGTGTAGATCGAGGTTTGTTCCCATTTTCATCTTTTGAGTTAAAGACCTCGGTTTTGGACGATTTTGAGAGAGATTGTGAAGGAGTTGATCGGGGCAAGTGATTTTAACTAGGATTTGATTATTATACGTGAATCCATCTGATGGTAGGCTATAATCTCGTGTTTTAGTTGCCTACTGCACTCTAATTTACTACACCTTAATTGAGTTTGAGCTTTAATTGCTAGTTTTTTGCACTAATAATGTGTTTTATGCCTTATAGTATTGATTCCGAGCTATGTAGATGTTATGGAATTAATTCAAGATATTCTGGAACTTTGAAATCTGAGTAAAAGCCCAAGGATTAAGTTGGGATCATGTTCGGGGATCAACGGACAGTAGTGTAGTTAACGAGAGAAACGAAGAATTGAGAAGGACATCACCCAGGTGAGCGATCGCGCACTGGGCGCTCATGTAGAGTAGTACACTGTCCACAGTGCACATCCATATGCGCAAGCACACCTCCAGGTGCACGGCCGCACACGTCTTATTCCAGATATTATCCTATTTTGCGTAGGAAAAGGTGTTTTCATTTGGGCCAGACCCTACTTGGTATATATACATGGAAAATGGTATTTTTGGACTTTGGACACATCTAAGACCTAAGGAGGCTAAGTAGGAGTTGGAGAAGCAAAAGCACAAGGAATTCATCATTCAATCCTCACTCAAGACACGAGTTTGGATCGTTGTATGTTTTTCTTTACTTTAAACGTATTTGTGATGAATTGCTCCATGTCTATGGAGTAGTTCTCTTTAGGGTTGATGGATTTGGTGTACTGATACTTGTTTGTGGGTTATAACTCTAGTTTTTATGTATTGAATCGTTTTGGATGTTTTAATTGTTGCACATATATTCACTAGTTCATGTAATCGAGAGAGGCATAACTTGTGATATCTCTGCATAATATTTTGTGGGTTGAATTCATTGATTCTTCTTAGTAATCGGAAGAGGTTAGTTGAGTTGTTGATAAAACTTAGTTAGGAGGATAATCGAGAGAGGTTCTCCTAAAGACCAATCCACTACGAATTCTTGCTTATCTTCACCGAGCTTAACTTAGTTCATCTTGCGAGGGTGTACGAGAGATGAGTTTCTTCTAAACGTGTGAACTAATAATTGAGTGAATTTGAGAGGCAAAGTTAGATCCCAATTTGCACATATTCCATCAAAACCCTGTTTTCTCCCTTTGATATCTTTCCTTACTCATTGTTGCGATTGCCATTGGTTAATAGTTTAGACTCTTAGTTAATTTTAGTTTTAATCACATAAATCTCAATTCTTGATCATCTTGGATAACAATCAAGCTATAAACTACGAAAATACTATTTAACTCCAATCCATGTGGATACGATATTATATTATACTATATTCGACTAGGGAGCATATTTAAGTGTGTGTTTTGCGCTCGTCAAATTTTGGCGCCATTGCCGGGGATTGGCAATCAATAGTGTTGGAAATAGTTTGTACTGCTAATTTAGGAATTTTTCTTTTCAGTTTATTTTTTTTTCTCTTTTTACGTTTGGTGTTCCTTAACTATGCGCAGGCTACAGGTAAGAGTTGTGCATGACTAGATCCTCCGTGAAAAAATTGATACCTTACGACCCAGAGATAGAAAAACAACTGTGACAGCTGAGGAAAGAAAGAAATCTCCCTGAGAATGTAGAGAAGGTTGGGCAATACTCAACCAAGGAAATTATGGCTAGAGATGATGATAATGTTAATTTGGCTGTAAGAGAGGCATCCCATCAAAGATAAAAAGTTGCAAGGGATACTGAGGAAGCAGCTATTAGAGATGCATAGATAATCTATGAAGAAGAAAGAACTCGGAGAATGGCTCAGAATCAACCTTTGATTGCAGACCAGTTAGGAAATATAGCTCCCCGTGCTAGGAGACCACTTGGAGATTATGCTAGACCAGTCTATAACCAAGGCTTATCAAGTGTGAGACCACCTCCAGTTGCAGCTAACAATTTTGAGTTGAAGCAGGGGTTGCTTCAAACTCTGCAAAACAACTGTGTCTTCAGAGGAAAGATGAACGAAGATCCAAACAATTATCTGATGGACTTCGAGGAGATTATGAATACTTTTCAATACAATGGTGTGTCACAAGATGCAGTCTACTTAAGGGCATTCCCCTTCATACTCAAAGATGATGCAAAGCACTAGCTTCGAAGCTTGCCTAATGGGTCGATTAGAACATGGGATGAGATGACCAGAAAATTTCTTGATAAATATTTCTAATCAGCTAAGACGGGCAAGTTTAGAAGAAAAATCCATAACTTTTGCCAGAATGACACTGAAACTGTGTTTGAAGCTTGGGAGAGGTTTAAGGAGATAGTACGAAAGTGTCAACATAGTGGAATTGAACTCTGGATGCAACTCCGGGACTTTTGGGATGGAGTGACACCAGCCGCACGCAGAACATTGAGCAATGCAGATGGAGGCCCGTTGATGAAGAAGACTCTAGAAGAGATGGTCATAATTCTAGATGATTTATTTGAAGATGGAAATCAATGGCCCTCTGAGATTGCTGAAAGAAGAAGATCAACTGGTGTTCACCAAGTTGATGCTAACACATCTGTGCAGGTACAACTTGTTGCCACGACCAAGAAAATAAGGAAGCTGACCTTAGCTTTAATACATAGTGAACCCCACGCAGCTTGTGATATATGTGGAAGAGTCTACTCATGAGTGCCTCAATTGAGGGGCTGTTGGGAATTATAACTTCAATGCAATGGGTCTGAAGCACTCCGGTGTTTCATAGAGTTCACCTGGGGGTACTGCAAATGCATGGCAACAAAACAACTCCAGATTCTAGGGACAAGGAGCCCAGGCTTCCAAAATCAGCAAAAGGCAGCAGTTCCCACCTCAACAAACAGTGAATACCTGAAATAAACCCCAAAGAAACAGTGAATGTTGTGACCTTGAGAAGCGGAAAAATGTTGAAAGATCTCACTCCAGTCCAAAAAGAGGTGGTACCTAAAAAAGAAAATGAGGAGAAGATGAAAATTGAAGTTGATAAGAAGAAGAAAGGTAAGAAAGGAGCTGACAAAAAGAAGAAGGAGGACACTTCGAGAAAGGAGGATCGTAATGAGAGCGAGCACATGCCTGCTATACCTTTTCCCCAAAAGCTATATAGAGAAAAGATGGATAAGCAGTTTGATAGATTTCTGGATGTGCTAAAACAGGTTAATGTAAATTTTTCATTCACAAAAGTGCTCTCACAAATGCCATCTTATGCCAAATTCTTGAAGGAGATCCTTACAAAGAAGAGGAAGATAGAAGAGACCTCAATGGTCAAGCTCACAGAGCATTGCAATGCGATCTTGCAAAACAAACTCCCACAATAGTGTGGAGATCCAGGGAGTTTTACTATACCTTGCTCGTTAGGCACTCTTAATTTTGATAAGTCTTTATGTGATTTTGGTGCCTCAATTAATTTAATGCCTTTGTCTATTTACATGAAGCTAGAGAATGAGATTGGAGAGATATGGTATGCACCAATATCTTTGCAGCTGGCAGACCAAACAACTATCATACCTGATGGGATAGTGGAAGATGTCTTAGTTCGGGTAGATAAGTTTGTATTTCCTGTAGACTTTATAGTAGTGAAGATGGAGGATAATAAGGAGCCCCCCCTCCTCATTCTAGGAAGACCATTCTTAGCGACAGGTAGAGAAATATTGGACATACACGATAGAAAACTCATGCTTAGAGTGGGTGAGGAGACAATGACTTTTGAAATGAATGTAGAAACGGGGGTGAAAAAGGAGAAGCCATATGCAAGTGTTGAGAAGAAGGTGAAGAGTTAAAGAGATAAGGCTCCAGTGATTGAGAAAGATAAGTATGGGTGTACCCCTAAGAAGGCCGAGAAGAAGTTGTCTGCATGGATGTGTGCACTAGTCCGGGCGAGAAGAATGGAGCCCGACTTTGATTTAGACCCCGACTAGAGATTCAAGGAAGCTTCCTCTACCTTATGCTTTTTAATTGTATGTCATGGGGACATGCCACAACTTAAAGTATGGGGTGGAGGATATTTGTATGTATGCATATTAGTCTTAGTTTTTGTTTGTTAGTTTTAGTATTTTGATGGGGGGAAAATTGAAAAACCATAAAAAATTTAAAATTTTACAATTTTTTATTTTCCCCGACGATGGATATCCTTTGATAGGTGTTTTGAAGGAGTTAAGTCGAAGGAAAAAGACCAAAAAGACTTTCTATTAGTAGGTAGTATATTAAATCCCCCTTGGTTTTTCTTTGTGTCGTGGTACTTTTTCAATGGTTTTGTTTGAACCGGGTATAGTTAGTTTTTATTTTTTTGTTAGCAGTAGGAAACCTTGTGCTGTGATTTGAATTAAAAGCCAATATCTCTTGACTTGGTTATGCCTTGAGAATAGTGAGCGCTTTAGTTGTGACACTTAGGCTCAGTTTTTGACTCTTGTGTAAATACCTTAAACTGTACGATCTTAACTTTGCTTAACTGCTTTGACTAGAGTGTCTTGATAAGCCAATCTTGAGTGAGTTATGTGCCATGTGTGTATGAGGTTTTGTGTTATTTTGTGCATTGCATTTGATGTCTAGAACTTGCCCCGTGTGTTTGCAAAGTGAAATAGTAGTTTTATTCAGTCTTGGAAATGATATAGGCATTTCTTTGTTGAGCCAGTTATATGCTTTTACCCACCTAATTGTTATGAATCTTAGTTAACTCCTTTGAGCCTGTAATCCTATTTCTTTGGCACCCACATTACAAGCCTTATCCGTTTGTTTGAATTGACCATCTATTTGAACATTGTTCCTCTCATGAGCACTTAAAATTGTTATGAACTGTGTAAAAATTGAAGTGTGGGGTGATTGGTTTGGCTTTTGAGTGGAACTATTGAAATAATGAGAAAGGTGCACTGTTTAAACAAAAAGTAAGAGCCACTTGAATTGAAAAATAAAGAAAAAAATATTGTATGGTTGTGAAAAATATTCCTTGATAGTGGTAACTCTTGATGTAATTGTGCTTAAAGAAGTAGGGAGTTAATATATATTGATGTGAAGATGGAGTTATGGTTTGGCATAAGTGTGGGGTTTGGAAGGTAAAGTGTATTTGTTAAAGTGCTTAGGGAGGTGTAGTCACTCTTATATCTAAATGTATACTACCCGTCCCGCAGCCTACATTACAACCAATTAAATTCCTACTTGATCCTCGACTGAATGAGCTCAATTAGTAGAGTAGTACACTACGGGCAAGACTATAGTTCATATTTTGTGGCATATGAATATTATTTCTGAGAATGAGTGAATTCTTTATATCTTGAGTTCCTAGTTGTTCTTAATGTCTATTGATGTGAAAGGACACTTGATTCAAGAAGGAAATGTAATGTCGTTGACCTCTATGTTGGAGTAAGTGAGCGAGTTGTGAACAATGCGTGGTACTTATGAGTCAAATCTTGAGGCTAGGATGTTACACTGAAATGCTTAGTCTATTTTAAATATTCTTGAGTTAGGAGAGTTGTTTAAAAAGGCCGTGTCTTTATAAAGTGTAGTTTGATTGCTCGAGGGCGAGCAATGGTTTAAGTGTGTGGTATCGATGGAAGGCTATAATCTCGTGTTTTAGTTGCCTATTGCACTCTTAATTTATTACACTTTAATTGAGTTTGAGCTTTAATTGCTAATGTTTTGCACTAATAGTATGTTTTATGCCCTGTAAGAGTGATTCCGAGCTATGTAGATGTTATGGAATTAAGTCAAGCTATTCTGGAGCTTTGAAGCCTGAGTAAAAGCCCAAAGACTAAGTTGGGATCGTGTTCGGGGATCAACGAATAATAGGGTAGTTAACGAGAGAAACGAAGAATTGAGAAGGACACCTCGCGCACCTAGGCGCTCACTGGGCACGCAAGTAGATCAGTACACTATCCAAAGTGTGCGGCCATATGCGCGAGCACACCTCCAGGTGTGCGGCCGCGCACGTCTTATTTCGGAAATTGTCCTATTTCGCATAGGAAAAGGTGTTTTCATTTGGGTCCGACCCCTACTTGGTATATATACATGGAAAAATGATATTTTCTGGACTTTGGCCACATATAAGACCTAAGGAGGCTAAGGAGGAGTTGGAGAAGCAAAAGCACAAGGAATTCATCATTCAATCCTCACTCAAGACACGAGTTTGGATCGTTATATATTTTTCTTTACTTTAAACGTATTTGTGATGAATTTCTCCATGTCTATGGAGTAGTTCTCTTTAGGGTTGGTGGATTTGGTGTATTGATACTTGTTTGTGGGTTATAACTCTAGTTTTTATGTATGCAATCATTTTGGATGTTTTAATTGTTTCATCTATATTCACTAGTTCATGTAATCGAGAGAGGCATAACTTGTGATATCTTTGCATAATATTTTGTGGGTTGAATTCATTGATTCTTCTTAGTAATCGGAAGAGGCTAGTTGAGTTGTTGATTAAACTTAGTTAGGAGGATAATCGAGATGGGTTCTCCTAAAAACCAATCCACTACGAATTTTTGCATATCTTCACCGAGCTTAACTTAGTTCATCTTGCGAGGGTGAGACTTAGTCGAGAGATGAGCTTCTTCTAAATGTGAACTAATAATTGAGTGAATGCGAGAGACTCACTTGAACATTAAAAGTGAATTATCTAGAGTTAGATCCCAAAACAATATCTTGCACCTATTCCATCAAAACCCTATTTTCTCCCATTGATATTTTTCCTTACTCATTGTTGCGATTGTCATTAGTCAATAGTTTAGACTCTTAGTTAATTTTAGTTTTAATCACATAAATCTCAATTGTTGATCATCTTGGATAGCAATCAAGCTATAAACTACGAAAATATTGTTTAACTCCAATCCCTGTGGATACGATATTATATTATACTATATTCGACTAGCGAGCATATTTAAGTGTGTGTTATGCGCTCGTCACCATCGTTGTTTTTACCATTTAGTGTTTTGAGTTGAAAAATTTGGGAAATTTGTGAAAACTTCAAAAGCCATATTTTGAGGATTTGAAAGGTGATTTAAGATTGGAATTGAACAATTTTAGTATGGTTGGACTCGATATTGAATGGGTATTCGGATTTTGTAAGTTTGGTCGGGTTCCGAGACGCGAGCCTAGGGTTGACAGTTTAAGTTGACTTTTTGATTTTCTTTAAAGATTGTAAATTTATTATCCGGAATAGTTTTTTATGGTTTGCATTTATGGTATGAAGTTATTTTGGCTAGATTTAAGCCATTTGGAGTTGGATATTCGCGGAAAAGGCTTACTAGTGGATTGAGTTAGCTTATTTGAAGTAAGTATCTTGCCTAACTTTATGTAGGATAATTACCCCTTAGGATTGGAGTTATTTTGTGTCATTTGTGGTACGTGAAAGCCGTGTACGCAAAGTGACGGGTGGGTATACGTGCTATATGTGGTAATTGACCGGTTTAAGCTATGTAGATTCTTTTCTTGCTTTAAATCGAATTGTCATAACATGTTATATGCATCATTGTTAATCCATCCTTACATGATTTATTTGACATTTTTAATACTTGTCCCATCTCTTACTTGTTATTTGCCCGTACATGTTTAGTTGAAGTTACTGTTTCCTTATTGTCTTGTTAATTGTTGAGTTGCCTTACTTGAAGTTGTCATTTGTGGGAATATCTTATTGTTGAGTTTTGGTGTTGAAGTTGTAAAAGTCATGATCACATTGAGGCAAAGTTGTAAATTGTTGAAATACCATTATTGTTGAGCTATTCACTTTCAGTTTCTATTGTTGAAGCTCTTGTACACATCGTGGTTGAGCCATGTGTTATTTGTTATGGAAATATTGTTATTGTTGATTCTTTTGGCAAGTTGTGGTATTTTGGGCACTTGAGGTGCGAGTTGTGATATGTTGTGATATTGATACACATGCAGTGATATAAAGATAAGGGTTGATACGCATGCGGTGAGATAAAGTGGCCTTGATACGGGTGTTGCTAGTAGGAGAACTACTTGATGTCACACGGTGTGATAAGTTGGACTAAAACGCGTGTAGCTATTTCGGAAAAAATAATAATTTTCAAAACTAAATGTAAGGCTCCCTTGGTGATATAAGGAAAGATTGTGATTTTGATTGTGTAATGAGATACGAGGTGGTATCTCGAACGTGATTCTTGTTGTTATCCTTCATTTATATCACTTGTGTTTGTTTGCATCGTTTCCTTGGTGTGCTTATTATGTGTTCCTCCCTTGATGCCTTTATTGCCTTAATTGCAGTACAGCTTATCTTGTTGTATTTATTCATTGTAATTATTTTCTTATTTCCATTATTATACTGTACCATACATGTTCAACTTCTTTATTTATTCTAGTAGGTGTCTTAACCTGACCTCGTCATTACTATATCGTGGTTAGACTTGATACTTACTGGGTACCGTGGTGGTGTACTCATACTATGCTTCTGCACATCTTTTTGTACAGATCCAAGTACCTCATACCACGCTAGGCACCAATGAGTAGAGCTTCCAGATCGGAGACTTCAAGGTATAACTGTCGGCGTCCGCAGGCCTCGGAGTCACCCTCTGTCTTTGTTTTCTATTGCATACTCCTTATTTAGATAGTGATGTATTAGGGATGTTCCAGTATACTCGTGTAGAGCTTATGACTCAGTCTCACTAGATTTTGGGAGTTATTGTCAGCTATATGGTGGAGTTCTTTTATGATAACTGGTTGGTTTAATTTGAAGTTTTATTACTATTTCAGTTATTTCTTCATGTATGTTAGGCTTACCTAGTATTAGAGACTAGGTGTCATCACGACATTCTACGGTGGGAGATTGAGGTCGTGACAAAACTGAAGTTACCAAACCGAATAACCCGAAATCGAAAGGAGAAAAGCCGAACCATACCAAATTTAATTAGGTGTGGTATTGACACTATTAGAAATTCGGAAAAAACCGACCAAGGTCGACCAACCAACTTTGGTCGGTCAAAAAACCGACCAAAGTTGGTCGGTTTTTCCATTTTTTTTTATTTTATGAAACCGACCAACTTTGGTCGGTTTTCTTTGGCGCAAAAATGCGGGAAACTATTTTTGAGTCCCGCGAAAATTATATTTCAAGAAACCGACCAAAATTGGTCGGTTAATTCGGCGGGTCATTTAAAAAAACCGACCAACTTTGGTCGGTAATTTTACTTTTTAATAAAATCGACCAACTTTGGTCGGTTATTTTCGTGCGAAAATACAATTAAAGAGTATAAATCAAATAAAAGACAGTCTTAAAACAAAATGTACCAATGGTCTAGTGGTAGAATAGTATCCTGCCACAGTACAGACCCCGATTCGATTCTTAGATGGTGAATCTTTTTATTACATAATTAAAATACCGACCAACTTTGATCGAAACAAACCGACCAACTTTGGTCGGTTTTTTTTTGCAATGTTTTTTTTTGAATTTAATTGACCAACCAAAATTGGTCGGTAATTTCCGACCAACTTTGGTCGGTATTCCTTTCCGGCCACAAAAAATATCATCCACACGTAAATGGTCGCGTTTTGGTCCGTTTTTTGCCATTACCGACCAACGTTGGTCGGATTTTTTGGTCGGTTTTTACCGGATTTATAGTAGTATGGTATAGTATTTTGAGAAACCGAATACTAAAAATAGCAAACCAAAATATCATAGTACCAACCGACAAACACCCTTGGCCAGAATTTTCTAATCATAAATAAGATTGTGTTTCAGACAATTACTATAATTCTTGCAAAAGGCCCATGAAAAGCACAAAATGTTTTTACATGTAAAGTACATACACATACTCTATTTGTGTCTCAATTTACGTGGCTCATTCAGACATAAAATTTTTAAAATTTTTGAAATAAAATTTATATATTTAAAAATTACGTAAAAAATATTGTAGTCATAATATTTTACAATTTAAAATATTAAAAACTTATAAAAATTATAATCAAAATTTTATTTGACTCTCGAAATTTGTACATGACATATAAATTTTGAGAGGAATGGAGCACTAAACTAAGAAAAAAGAGGACGCACCCTAACACAAAGAAAGCGAGAGAGATATTTCATAAGATTCTAAGATAGAAAAAATATCTAAGCTAAGCTATCCACGCTGGCAATCTTACTGGGCCAATTTAGAATCAGATATGCACTTTTTCTCACACCTTTTCCCCTTTATTTATTCCCTATTTTCCACCGCCCCATACCCCACCCCCTTTCATCTACCCCACCGTCTTCTTCTCGCCGGTGAAAATTTCCGGAAAATCCTCAATTTCTCTGATCCAATCCTCTACTGAAATCACGGAAGATTTCATTAACTTGAATTTTTTTAAAAAAAATTGTAATAAAAAAAAGAAAAAATTGTAAGAAGTTCTATGGGCGAAGAAGTAAAAATCACCGACGGTGATGCTTTCACTGGAGACGAAAACCGTGTTCTCGAGTGGGAAGAAGGACTTCCGAGTCTCGAAGATCTAACGCCGTTATCTCAGGCGTTAATCCCGCCGGAACTCGCGTCGGCGTTCAAAATCTCGCCGGAGCCGGCGAAGACGTTGTCCGACGTCAATCGCGCTTCGGAGAGCACGTTTTCGTCTCTCCGCGGCAGCGGACCGTTGCAACAATTACACATTTTGTCCTCACCGGAAACGGATCCGACGGAAAATGGATTGGATCCGAGGAAGACCCGAAGGATTGATCCAGAGATGTTAGACGCGGATTCAGCATTAATGAGGAATGAGAATTGTGGAGGAGGAGATGATAGTAATAATAATTCAGCGTCTAAGACGCTGAACAAGCGGCCGCGGCTCGTGTGGACGCCGCAGCTGCACAAGAGATTCGTGGACGTGGTAGCTCATTTAGGGATAAAGAATGCGGTGCCAAAGACGATTATGCAGTTAATGAACGTGGAAGGATTAACGCGGGAAAATGTTGCGAGTCATTTGCAGAAGTATAGGTTGTACTTGAAGAGAATGCAAGGGCTGTCAGATGAGGGGCCCACTTCTTCCGATCATTTATTCGCGTCCACACCCGTGCCACAGAGTTTGCAGCAGTCCGGTGGTAATGGCCCTAATAGTAATGGCCATAACAGTAGCGGTTATAACAGTAATGGTCATAATGGTAATGGTCATGTACAAATGCAAATGCCTATGCCAATGCCAATGATGTATCCCCCACAAATGGTGCCAATGCCTATGATGGGAATGTCAGGACATGGACATGGGTTTCATCATCAGTATAATATGGGGGCGCAACAGCCAGACTGGTCTGGAAATAAATTTGGTTCTTATCATCATGTTGCTCCTAGTGACAAATAGCTATAGTAGACCAAAAAAGAGGTAATTCTTGGTTCTATAAAAGTTGCAACTCTACTGTTTGTGAACTTATTGTGTATGCTAATAGTTAATTGCTTGTACAGGGTTGATTACTGGATTGTTCCATCAGGAAGATTCTCACTTGGTGGATTGCAAACTAGGAATTCCAGTTAGTATCATTTAGGATTTTTCATTTGTTTAGATTCCGTAGATTTATAGGGAGAAAAATTTCATAAATTGCTCTAAATTTCTTAGAGCATATTGGCCTAAGATGAGTTTAAATGGAGTAACAAGGTCAGTGAGGATTCATATAGCCGACCCCAACTTATTTGGGACTGCAGCGTACTAAATAGTAGTTGCTTGAAATTTCTTAGAGCCAGGTCATTTCTGATTGTAGCTTCTTACTCAAAAAGGAGCGTAATACATAATTGGAGAACAAGATAGAATTGTTGTTTTGATCACACTTTTCTTGAAAGATAGTACAATAATTTCGGATTCTCTTTTTCCTTTTCTATTTGTAACTATTGTAGTTTATCTTTTGGTGTGCTTATGGATTTATTATACAAAGTTGAGGGCAAGACCAGGATTTTCCTAGAAGTAGGTGTATACGATATAGGAGTGACTGCTTACTCTAACTTCTTGTTTACTGCTTGCTCTTTTGGTTGATTGCAGATTTTATTTTTGGGTCCCAAACACTATGACAAAAAAGAAAATTAGTTCTAAGAATTTGCAGGCTATTAGAGCATTTTATCTAGCTGTTAGTGTGGGTGGATGACTTCTGGAAGTGGGTTTTTGCTGAAATGCCTATTCTAATTTCTATAGCTGCAGAAAGTAACTTCGTTTGTCCTCTTGAAATTGATGCAAACTAAGATTGATGGTGAACTAAGAAAATATAATGCATTTTCTACACCACAACCAGCACTTCAACGGAGGGAATCGACCCGTTCTAATTTTGTAATAAGCTAGTAAAAAGGGCAGCCCGTTGTACAAAGCATCCGCGTTCACGCAGGATCCGGGGAATGGCTACATCCCAAGGGGTGTGATGTAGACAATCTACCCTAATGCAAGCGTTAGTGGCTGCTTCCACGGCTCGTACCCATGATGTATAGGTCACACGGAGACAACTTTACTGTTACTCCAAGGCTCCCCTTCTGTAATAAGCTAGTAAACCAAAGAAATTTCTTAATTTTATCCTCCAACATATTTTAGCAGTAACTATATAACACCTTGGTTGAAATCGTTTTCTTGCTATCATATCTATTTCTGCATTCTAGAAATATTTCTGCTGTATCTAATGTGATGATCTATCACATATACATTGCGAATTTCTATTGGATCTCAAGTGTTACACTACATATGTCATTGTGCATTTTGAGAACATTAAAGTTTGATGTTGCTTTGACTTTCATTTGTTTCAGTCATTATCAAATGCTGGTTTCCCCTCCCCTCCCAACCATTTTTCATTTATTGATAAAGAGGAAATCTCATCACCATTACTTATTTTTTTTCTGGGCTGTTTACTGATCCATAAATAGTTAAATGTGGCTGTATAAAGGGCAATTAGATGTCTTTTTTCTTATGGTGATTATAGAAGTGCATTGTCCCTTCACATTCAGAAAGGGTTGGTGTTAGGGCAATAACAGTTTTCATCTGAATGTCTGATCAACATGTACAAATGAAGTTGTTCTTGCCTTGGTAATCTTCTGGCTCATGCTTTTACCTCAGAAGATTGGGTTAAAAATATAAAACGGCATATCCGATTACATGAGTTTTGCCTTATTGATCATTGGTACTCAAATTTGTAGCGTGGACCAGCCAGATGCTTGAGCTTAGAGAATTCATGACTGATACCACGAGGTATACTCTGGTAGCATTTCGTACAAATTTGAGTTAGACAGCAAATTGTCACTATGTTTGGTCTATTCTTGTAAAGCATTGATGTGGACCCTGAAATAAATTTCATCCAACAGCAGCAGATCATTTATACAATCTCAACATGATATGTGTTAACGTTTTGTGTTAATGTTAGTATTTGGCATTTGTTTTCAGTAATGATCATAGACTCAATAATGTATTAGGAACATTATCAGCTTCCCTAACACGGTTATATGAAGCTTTATCCTTCTTCGCCCAGTTTAAAGCCATATTTACTTTCTATAACAGAATACTTGATTGTATTGTATGTAATTGGCCGACTATACATCTCCTAAATTATTGTGCTTTCTTCAAGTTGAGTAACAATTACAAGCATTTCATTTGGTTGTGTTTTCTCTGAGGTGGCATTAGGTTTCCCAAAACACCTAGATAATCTGCTACCCTGTTTCCCTTGTAATAATGAACATGGTATGAAATTCTTTGGGAGGACCCAGTAACTCAATGTCTTATTTGCCCTTACTAAATTAATCAATTTTTTGTGAGGTATATATATTTTTTAACTATCTATTTTATGGCTGAAATCATATGGTATTAAATTTTGAGAAGCTTTGATGAATATCGTTTGTGCATTACTTGGTTCACAATTTCACTAGACCTCTAGTAACTTCTCCGGTAATGTTGCTCGTGCTTGAAGCCTTCTATTTATATGTGTGCCCTTTTCCCCATTTCGATGTATATGTGTATGTCTATCTATGGACTATGTGAATGTGTCTTGTACTTTTCCTTTCTTTTAAGCTAGTTCAAAGAAGCAACAGTGGGTAGGTAAAGTTCTGCTGATTGTAAGATGCTGTATTGCACCTTCTTCAGTACTTTCTCTTTTTTTTTGGTCCTTCAAATTGTTAAATGGGATATCTTTTACACACAACTTCTATTGCTTTGAAACTCCGCCTATGTGAGCTTTGCAAAGCGTAGCCGGTCCGAAGCCCGGATAAAGGAGGAGGGTTGCTGGGCAACATTAAAGTAATGTAACTAGGAAGAATCTCTGAGTACTCTAGATGACTCTAGCTAAAACAGATGTTATTCGTCTTCCTGCTTTAGTCGAAACTTTCATGTGGATGCAATGAATCACAGATCATGGAACTAATGAGGAATTTGAAATGATTTTGATAAATTGTGGAATTTGAAACTTTTTTGTAAACTAACGACCTGTGGTGGTGGCTGATTAGAAAATGAGTGGAAGTTGACATCCTTTCCTCTCATTCTTGTAGGTCATTCTAGATTGATGCAGGCATCAATGTTGTCCACACTATGCCTCCCCCAATTCCAGGGAGATGATTTTTCTTTAATTTTCTTAACTTTCTTAACTACTTGATTCTGTTTGTTTTGCCTGAATATCATGATGTTCCTTTTCTATCTAATAAATATATCGTGGTTAGGTTTCCGTTTGTTTCTTGAACATTAAATGTATACATCTCATCTTTCTCCTTTTATCTGCTATGCGTCACTATGAGTGCATGTGTTAGCAACACTTCTGTAGGCAACAAATTTCATGCTTTTTAGTGCTGAAAGCACCAGTCACCACCTTCGTATAGCACAGGTTTTTAGACAATTTCAGAAAACATCTTTGTGCAGGTATAAAGATAACTGCTCCAAGTGCACACTCAAAGAGTGATGTTATAGAAATTCCTTTAATTCTCTTTGTGAAATATACTGTCCATATCTTGTCAGATGGTAACTGGCTCACTCAGGTGTTCTTTATCTTTTGATTATTTGGTAGCAGATCCTGTATGGATAGTTGCTTATTTCTTATTGTCGAAAACATAGATTTGCTTATCATGTGTACTGTGTACGATGAAGTATAATGTCTGCAATTTGTGCTTGCTCTGCTATTCTGTGGATGTGCCATTCTTCATAGATAGATTATGAACTGATTGATAGAATCCTGTGACCATTTGTTTTCTTGATTGCTTCCATGTTCTTATGTTCTGGATGGACAGAAACGTGGAATCATCTCCATACTGAGGAGTTCATCAAGCAATTGACTATAGGAAATCGCGAGTCATAACTTTACTCCAAAGAAGTCAAAAGAGCATCGTGGTGTATTTCATTCTTCATTACAGAGGGTTTTTGCAATTTAATCTCATTCTACTCTTGCTGGATAGATATTGCTCCTGCACAAGGATCAAAAGTCTCACATTCTTGTAACTTATTTCCGATCAGTGGTTTAACTGACTAAAACTACTTGTTGATTCACCTTTGTGATTTTCTTGGTGTCCTCTTCTACTTGGTATTGAGTCATTTAACTTACTGGGAGAATTGAAAATTTATTGATTTTAACTTCTTTTCCACAATACTCTGGAGAATGGATAAAAAAAGTCCTATTGCATTTTAAGAAATATTGCTATATATTCTGTTTATACCAGGGACGTTTCTATTTTGAACCACGTGGTTGCACTTGCATAGATGAATATCTGTTCAAAACGCAGGTTTGCCATTTGCCTTCACCCTGCAAACGTTAAAAGTTTACCCTCATGTTTTTTTTTTGGTTTGGGGGGGGGGGGGGGGGAGAGGAGGAGAGAATGAGTAAAGCAGCATTAAAGTACTACTGATACATATTTGTTAAATCCCAGGCTACTGATACATTTTATTTACAAGGCTTGACTCTGAAGCTCAATGCAGCATCAAAGTAGTAGCCAAAAATCCGAAAGAAACTTTAAATTCTGATTTCAGACCATACAACCCCCTCTTCAGTCACAGAGCACACGCCTTAGCTGTGTGCTCTCCACGTCTTGAACTAGCACACACCTTAGTTCTGGGCTAGTTCTTTGCCTCTAGAACTTTCATCCTCTTAATGTGGTTGCTACCATCAACGCAATCTGCATCAACTTTTCCTCTTCAACTATTGCCCTGTGTAAGTTTTTCAGTTGATATGTGTGACAAAGCTTTACGTAACAATGAAAGGACAGAAATCTGGTTAAGACTCAGATTAGAAATCTCATTTTATATGGGACATCTCATGCAGGTTTTCCTGGTTTACCAAATTTGCCGAGCTTTTTTAACGTGGTTTGATTTAAACCAGGCATGTCCATTGGCAAATATATCTGACATTCAGCTCCTCTAGCCATCTAAAAACTTATGCAACTTCTACCCAACTACAGCCAGGAAACTTTTTCAGCTTCTTCTTCTTGATCACCCTTTTCAACTTTGCAACATTTGCCCACTTACTTGCATCAGCATATAAACTTGATAGCAACACACTACTTCCAGCACTCTCAGGTTCAAGTTTAGCCAGTTGTTTAGCTGCAATCTCTGCTAAATCCATATTTCCATGCTGCCTACATGCTCCTAAAAATGCTCCCCAAACAAATAAATCAGGTTCAATTGGCATGCTCTGAATCAAATTGTAGGCCTCATCAAGTTTCCCTGCTCTTCCTAAAAGATCCACCATACACGCGAAATGCTCCAATCTTGGCTTAATCGCGTATTTATCCTGCATCATTTTGAATAAACTTTCTCCATACTGAACCATTCCAGCATGACTACAAGCAGTGAGAGCTGCTGTGAAAGTCAAGTGATCTGGTTTCCTTTCTTCCTCTCTTAACATTTGATTGAATAGCTCAATTGCTTCACTGCAATACCCATGATTTGCATAGCCAAAAATCATCGAATTCCACGTCACACTATTTCTTTCAGATGTCTTGGAAAACAATTCCTTTGCTTCAGATATAAGTCCACATTTTGCATACATATCTATGAGAGCACTTTTCGCATATACATCCTTCTCAATCCCTGTCACCATTGTATAACCATGTATCTCCCTACCAAGCATCAAGTCTGCAACAGTTGCACAAGCAGGCAATATACTACTGATTGTAGCTGAAGTTGGGCACAACCCAACATCCAACATTCGCTTAAACATACCAAAAGCTTCCCTGTTATGAAAATTCTGCACAAGCCCAGAAATAATACTAGTCCAAGAAACTACATCTAGCTCAAGACCATCATCATGCATCAGTTCAATAACTTTACAAACCAGAACCTGATCATCTTCTTGTGAAAATCCCGCGATCAGAGTGTTATATGTCACCACATTAGGCTTCATTCCTTGAATTTTCATCTCCTCAACTAATACCAACGCGTCATTGACAATCCCATATTGAAGATAACCCGAAACCAAAGCATTCATTGCCACCAAATCTTTATCCACCATACCATAAAATACCCTTTTCGCCTTCTCAACTTTACCACACTTTGAATACATATCTATCAATGCACTAACTACATATGAGTCAAATTCAAACTCATTCTTCAGAATCACACCATGTAATATCGCCCCCATCCGAAAATCACTGAAACGTCCGCAGGCTTTGAGAACACTGGGAAGAACAAACTTATTAGGCTTCACTCCTTCCCTTTGCATCTCAGAGAAAACACTCATTGCTTCCTCATAAAACCCATGTCGAGCATAGGCTCCGATGAGAACAATCCAACGGCGAATATTTGATTCGGGAATTTGGTCGAACAGTTTACGTGCATGGGGTAACTGTTTACGCTCAGCATAGAAAGCAATGAGCTTGGAGGCAAAATGGGTTTTTTGAGCCAATCCATTGATAACCAAATGTGCATGTAATGTTTTGCCTGATTGGAGGGCGCCATTTTGAGCGTAGGCTTCGAGGAGTTTCGTGTATACGTCGGATGTGCAATTGAAGGAATGATAAACAATGGGGTTCGTAGAGACCCTGGTCACTTTGGCTCCAATGACCATTTTAGTTAGCTTTGAATAACTATAGCTATCAAACAAACTGAGTTTTGAGAGGAAGAAATTCCCGTTTTGTTTGGCTTGACACAAAGTTTAATAAATATATCATAACATTTGTGTGACTGTAAAACGTTTAAAACTTGTGATTTTAAGCAAGACATAATATTTGTGTGATTATAAATCTTCTCAGTAAGAAAATATAAGAATGTGCCAATCTTTTTAAAACAGATTAATAAGAAAATAATGCCGATATTTTTAAAACAGAGTAATTACTACGTAATAGACCTTTTTTAAAAGCCAAATGGTTCCTTATTTCATATTTTTGGGCCGAAATATAACTCAACTTATGCATGTGTAGATGTTTGTCTGTCCTTTTTTGTGTTTTTCAAATACAAAGATTTATGTCTCAAAATGATCGGAAATTGAAGGATTATGTTATAACTTGCTACTTCACACATCTTGACCTGATCAATATTGACTATAATTTTGGACAGATAACCATCTTTTTATTAACATTTAATATTTTATCAATCCATATTAGTTTAGCAAGATTACGTAATAAATGGAGATGAGAATTTATATGAATTAACTATAGTTAAATTATAAAAATGACTTGATTCATCAATAATTTCATAGATCTACACAAGAATCGTTATTGATAGATTAGACAATTACAGCAAATCAAGCAGAGATCTATTGATACGCGAGGCAATGGAACGGTGGCAGAAGAACATAGAAAGGAAAGAAAGGAAAGAAAAAGATAAATGCAAAAATAAAACTAGGGCAAAAAAAAGGGATCTTCATTCATAATAACAAAAGGAGATAATTACACCCTATATAGAGAGGAAAATAAGAAAATGATCTAAGCAACTACAGCTGTGTACGCGACTCCTTCTGCCATATCAGTAACTAACTAGGCAGGACCTATTTATATCAGACAAGGGAAATTATGTGGCCAATGTGTAATTTAGGAAACTATCTAATTTAAAAGATAAGGGACTTAAGTGAACACCCTTGAAACATCTATCCCTTTTATATATCCTAATGACTTAACCGTTATGTATCATCTTCTCAGCTCAATGTACAACTTCCGCAAGCATCCTCTCTTTACTCCATATCAGATCCCCCCTATCAAAATCTTCCTTGTCCTCAAGGAAGGAAGGAACCCTAACCATGAGGGAGTGATAATCTTCCCAAGTAGCTTGTTCAGGGGTTAATTGATCCCATTGCACCAGAACTTGAGAGACTGCCTTATTCCCTTTTTGTACCATGCGCCTATCGATGATTTTCTGAGGACTTGGGTAGTAAGGGCTGGATATGTCAAGTACGAGAGGGTGAGAGATATTTGTAGGCAAGTTGTGGCATTATTTGAGTTGGGAAACATGAAATGTAGGGTGCAGAAGTAACTAAGGAGGAAGAGACAATTTGTACGCAACAGGGCCAATCTTTTGTAAAATTTGGTATGGCCCATAGTATTTAGCTGAAAGCTTTGAGAAATGAGAGCCTGATAATGTCATTTATCTGTAAAGCTGAATTTTGAGATAAACCCAATCACCCTCCTTAAATTACCTATCTGAGCGATGCTTGTTAGCCTGAAGAGTCATTCTTTGTTGTGCTCTTTGGAGATGATGTTTGAGTAGTTGAAGTTTGAATTCTCTTGTCAATAGGCTCATATCAACTTCTTCTATAACTGAGTCACCTGCTACATAGGGTAAATGGAGAGGTGGAGGTTGGCCATAAAGAGCCTCATATGGTGTTGTTTGTATGGAGGAATGAAAGATAGTATTATACCACCACTCAGCATAAGAGAGGTATGAGCACCAATCAGATTGTAAGTCATAACAGAAACATCTGAGATATGTTTCAAGGAATCTGTTGATGACTTCTGTCTGGCGTCTGCCCATCAGTTTGAGGGTGATATGCTATGGATGTATTAAGTGTCACCCCATGCATGGAGACTAATTCTTGCCAAATTTTGCCGGTGAAGATGGGGTCCCTATCACTCGCTATGTCTTCACGCATGCCATGTAATTTATAGACATGTTCTGTGAATAGTTTAGCTACTTCTGATGCTGAGTATGGGTGAGAGAGACTCAGGAAGTGAGCATACTTAGTGAGTCTATCGACCACTACTAGAATCACAGTCTTCCCTTTTGATTTGGGCAGACCTTTTATAAAATCCATGCTGATGCTTCTCCAAGCTGTGACTGGCAGCTTTAAGGGTTGTAGGAGCCTTGGGTAAGGGGATTTATCATACTTATGTCTTTGGCAAATGTCATAGCCATTCACATAAGTATGAACATCTTCTCTCAAACCTTTGCAATAAAACAGTGATGTTATCCTCCTATATGTTTGCTCAATCCCAGAATGTTTTCCCACAGGGGAATCATGCCAAAGCTACATAATGTTCTTTCTCAATTTGGGGTCTGGACCAATCACCAACTTGCCATTTCTCCTAAGCTGGTCATGGATAAAGGTGTAGCCTTGTACTTCTGTCCCTTCCTTTAGAGTTTGAATCAAGGCAGTCAGGTTTGTGTCTAATTCCCATCTTTGAGTAATCAGTGTTAGCAGGTTAGTCTGAATGGAGGATAGTGTAAGGGCAGCTAGTTCATCTACTGGAATCTAGACAAGGCATCAGCCACTTTGTTTTTCTTACCCTTCTGATACTCGATTATGAAGTCATACTGTATCAGCTTAGCTATCCATTTCAATTGTGAACCTGATGCAGCTTCTGCACAAGAAGGAACTTAAGAGCCTTTTGATCAGTTTTCATTGTAAAGGCCCTCCCAATCAAGTATTGAGTCCATTTGTTTACAGCCATAACCAATGCCAATAATTCTTTATCATACACTGACAGTGTTTGGTGCTGAGGTGAGAGGCCCTTGCTCAAGTAGGCTATTGGCTGACCTTTTTGCATTAAAACTGCACCAATGCCAATGCTAAAAGCATTAGTCTCCACTACAAATGGCGTAGAGAAGTCGGGTAATACCAGAACTGGTGCAGAGATGAGTGCCTCTTTGAGCTTCTCAAAAGCTGAGTAGTTTTAGGAGATCACTTGAAACTGTATTTCTTGAGTAAATCAGTAAGTGGTTTGCTAAGAACCCCATAACCTCTGATAAACCTTCTGTAGTACCCAGCTAGGCCCAAAATCCCTCTTAACTGTTTGATGTTCACAGGTTCAGGATAGCCTTGGGTTGCCTCTATTTTTTTGGGGTCTGTTGTCACTCCTTTAGTAGAAATATAGTGCCCTAAGTATTCAATCCTAGTTGCTGCAAACACACACTTACTTTCTTTAGCAAAAAGTTGGTGTTAAACTAACAATTCAAAAGTGATTTTGAGACTCAGCCAAGGTCTTGCTGAAAACTAGGATATTATCAAAGAACACTAGAATAAACTTTCTCAAATGTGCTTGAAAGATATGGTTCATAAGCCCTTGAAAGATAGAAAGGGAATTGGGCAATCCAAATGGCATGACCAAGTATTCGTAGTGTCCCGAGTATGTCTTAAATCTTGTCTTGTGCACATCAGAGGGTGCTATCCTAATCTGATAATAGCGTGCTCTTAAATCTATCTTTGAATAGATTTCTGACCCCTCCCCCCCACCCAAGCTCATCCAATAACTCTTCAATGATAGGTATGGGAAATTTATCCTTGATAGTGAATTTGTTTAGATCCCTGTAATCAACACACAATTTCCATGATTCATCCTTCTTCCCAACTAAGACCACATGGGATGCATAAGACCTAGAGCTATATTGTATGATTCCTTGAGCCATCATTTCATCCACCATGTCTTCAATCAGATTCTTCTATATTGGGGAGTACATGTATGGTCTAGAATTAATAGGTGAACTTCCTTCTACTAGAGGAATGTGATGGTCAAATATTCCCTTTGAATGAGGCAAGTGTTTAGGTTCCTGGAAGAGCATTCCATATTCATTAAGCAATGATTGAATTGGCACTGGAATTTCCCCATGGGCCTGTGAATCTGTAGTTTGTGGTATGTTGGTAGAGCAGACTTTGATCATAAAAATCTGAGCTATGTCAACAAAAATATTATTCAAAGCCTTGGCATCAACAATTTTGAATGAAGGGTAAATACCATGTAGTGTGACAGACTTCCCCAGATAGAGAAAGTGCATAAAAAGTTTCTTAAAATTGACCTTGATATCACCTAGTTTGCACAGCCATTGTATTCCCAACACGACATCACAACTGCCTATGGGAAGCACTAAGAAGTCATCTTGAAAAAGAACTCCTTACATGAGCCACTGAAACTCCTTGCTTCCCTTAACAGATTGAATGATTCTACCATTAGCTACAGACATATAATGAGGGTGTATTTGGTTGATTTTGCACCCTGTTCTCTTGGCAACCTTCTCATTGATGAAGTTGTGGGTGGATCCACAATCAATGAGAACATTGATAGGATTTTGTTCAGAGAAGCCCTGTATCTTGAGAGTTCTGTATCCCCTAGTGCCATTCAAGGCTTGAAGTGATATCTCAGAGTTCTCAACAAGATCTTCTTCTTCTTGAGGTTCCTCAATGCTCTCCACTTCCACTTATATTCCTTCACTGTCTTCTAGTTCTTCTGTACCTATCTCCATAGAATATAGGTGCTTTTTAGCCTTGCATTTATGTCATGGTGTGAACTTTTCATCAAAGAAAATACATATACCCTGGGCCATCTTTTCATCCATTTCAGCTGGTGTAAGTCTTCTTTTTCTGAAACCATCAAGGTTAGCAGTAACAGGTTGTTTGTAGGCAGGTGTAGTGGCCTTTACCCAACCAGTAGAGCCTTGCCCTTGAGATGTCCTTACAGCAGAGTGCAGGTGTGCTGCAAATGTTGCCTTGATAGCTTTGCTTTGTGCAGTAAAGTTGGCCTCATGCAGCCTGGCCAAGTAGTAGGCTTGTGGTAAACTGGTGGGATTACCAATTCTCATAACATTGTTGATTTCAGGCTTAAGATTGTTCAAGAAGATGCTAATAGCATATTCTACTGACAGGCTCATTCTGGTCATGATACTCCTTTTGGTAATCCTTCACAGTCCCAGTATGCTTGACATTCATAATTTCAGTCATAGGATCAGAGTACTCAGCCTCAAAACTATCACATAAAGCCCACGAGTATTCATCCCAAGTAGGAAGTGGCATTTGACCTTTACTTCTCATGTATCCTAAATGCCATTGTAAGGCATCCCCTTCAAAATGCGTGGAAACCAGCCTCATTTTCTGCTGAATAGTAAGGTCCTCATCAGGAAAAAAATGTTCGACCTTGTACAACCATGTCCTAAGGTCTTCACCATTGAATTTGGGAAATTCACCCTTATGGTACTTAGTAAAGAGTATATTGGGCAGTGTCACGTTATGAGTATGTGGGGTATACGTGGTGGTGATTGGTAGTTGGAACATTCTGGTAAGGGATAGGGAGTGGATACATATGGGGTCTGGTGGTATAAGGGTGGAGGTATATGTGTGTTTTGGTTATAGTAGGCAGATGGAAATTCGCTGGGCTGGTTGTATGTTTGATAAAGTGGTGGCATCCCTAGTGGGAAGCCTTGGGGCTGTGGTGGTTGATAATACCTTCCTTGATTACTAGAAAAATAGGGTACTGTAAATACTGTTGTTCAAGGAATGGGGTTTTGAAAAGCTTGCAACCCCGGGGCTGGAAAAGGAGAAGGTTGTAGCTAAGAAGTCCTTGGGTTCTGAATATGCAGGGAAGGGCTAGGGTTTGTGGGAATTTGAGGAGCTGATGTTGTTAATGTAGTGGTCAAATTAGTTTGGGGGTTTGGAATAATGGAGCTGACAGCAGGGTGGCTCACAAGTATAACATAACTATTAGCCCCATTAGAGACAAGCTAAATCACCAAAATCAAATGGCCTGCCATTAGGAGAATAAAGTCACCTCCACTTTGGGTTACAGATTTGCCACGTTCCGGCCTTTTTCCTCCATGGATGACTTCATTGAGCACCTCTCTAAACTCACTCATGGCTTCCTCCTGATTTTTGCTATTTTGCTCTTGGTTTGCCTCCAACTGATCTTGTCTAGATGTGAAACTTGACATATCGAGTGAGATCTTGTTGAGCACCTCCATAACATTATTCATATTAACAGACATTGGTGCCCACAGGGCCAAGAATTTCTCGGATACACTGATACGTGAGGCAATAGAACAATAGCAAAAGAACAGAGAAAGGAAAGAAAGGAAAGGAAAAGATAAATGCAAAAGATAAAACAAGGGCAAAATAAAAGGGATCTTCATTCATAATAAAAAAAAAGAGATAATTACACCCTATATAGAGAGGGAAATGAGAAAATGACCTAAGCAACTACAGTTGTGTATACGGTCGAAATAGATTTCGGCCTTCGTACATTTGATCGAGTTCGAATGGTAAGCGATCGAAGTGAGAGCTCGAGACGAGTTCCGAGGATAGTGCATACAAGCCTCGAGCTCCGAGACCGGTCGAGGAATCGACTCGGTATTATTGTCAAGCCCATAAGCAAATCGAACCGCAAGGCAAAGAGAAGCTTGTCGGATACACAGGCCGATTGACACTCACCTCGAATGTCGAACTCGAACTCAAGGCCGAGGGCTCGACCCAATACCGAGCTCGAGCTAGTATCGAGCTCAAGCCAGTATCGAGCTCGAGTCAGTATCGAGCTCGAGTCGGTATCGAGCTCGCAGATAGGAGCAGTTGCAACCGCACGAGGGGAGAGAATCTTGGCAGGAATCGAGGAAGGGACAATTCATCATGGGTTCTCCACTATATATATTTTTTATAAATAATAGTAATATCCCTCTACTATAATGGGGGGAATACTTGTAAACAGAGGAGGACACATTGTAAGACAAGACTACTTCTATTTGTTGAAGAGTAAATCTCTTAAGATTTTTTACTCAACATACTCATTCTTCTAGTTCAATAATTTATATCTCATTTTGATAGCCAAGAATCCAAACATTTCCACTTCTACGTACTTCTACGTACGATTTATGTCAGGATATATCACATATCCTTAGAACTACTTATAAATTCAACTATATCCAATTTTTTGGGTAAAACAGTTTGGCGCCCACCGTAGGGCTAAGGATAACAATGGTTGTTTGATACAAATCCGCAATACGCACCAGTTTACAACTCCGAATCAGAAATAGAAAACTCTTGATTCATGGCTTTACTTATCGACCACGAAGCCGACATTCAGGATGAAACCAACAACTTGATACCTAGGGTCGGAAGGCCACTAAACGATGTCACTGAAGCTCGAGTCGAAGTACCTGAAATCCGAGTCGGAGTACCATTAGATGTCAATTCACAAGTGGCTCTTGAGGAGAACTAACGTTTTGAACCAAAAAAAGAGCATTTAGGGCGGTACTCAATCTGTAGCTCGAGACGCCCATAACGTGGAGGAGATCGGAGTCAGCTTACGGATGATCTTCGAGATGTTACAAGCCGAGCAAATAGCGATAGCTCAGTTGCAGAGCCAAACTCGAGTACAAAGCAGGCCGGAGCCCGATCCGCTCCGGAAAATCACCTACAGAACAGAGCCAGCCATAGTGAAGTCAAACGAGCAAGAATCGGGGACTACTCCCAAAATTACCAAATTACTCGAGGAGCTCACAAAACGAGTCAAAGCCAATGATAAAAAAATAGAAAAATATAATTCCAGGGTCGATCAGATTTCAGGAGCCCCACCAATGATAAAAGGGCTAGATTCGAAGAAATTCATCCAAAAGCCTTTTCCCTCGAGTGCAGCCCCAAAACCAATCCCCCAAAAATTTTATATGCCTGAAATTCCAAAATATAACGGTACGACCGATCCCAATGAACACGTCACCTCTTACACGTATGCCATCAAGGGTAATGATTTGGAAGACGACGATATCGAATCCATGTTATTGAAGAAATTCGGAGAGACCTTCTCGAAGGGAGCGATGATTTGGTATCATAATTTGCCCCCAAATTCCATCGATTCTTTTTCCATGTTAGCGGATTCGTTTGTAAAGGCACATGCTAGTGCCATAAAGGTTGCAACAAGAAAATCGGACCTCTTCAGAGTAAAGCAAAGCGGTAATGAATGCTGAGGGAGTTCGTGTCCTGATTTCAAATGGAACGCATGGAATTGCCACCTGTCACAGACGACTAGGCCGTCCAAGCTTTCACCCAAGGGTTGAACGAGCAAAGTTCAATAGCATCACGTCGGCTGAAGAAAAATTTGATCGAGTATCCAGCAATGACTTGGGCAGATGTACACAACCGATATCAGTCAAAAATCAGGGTTAAAGACGACCAGTTGGGAGCTCCTTCCGGAACAGGGCAGCTATTAAAAACCAGAGGGATATCGACAGAGAACGAAGGTCGAACAAAGACCTATATCAACCGTACATCGCAGATCGAATGAACAATGGCCCAGCGCACAATTCCTCTCAGAACAATCGAAGGAGTGATAGAGGACAAAATTCTCGGGGGCTTATGAGCAAGAGTGGCTTTGATAAATATGGCAATCCTATAGAGGCACCTCGGCTATCGGAGTACAATTTCAGCGTCAACGCATCGGGCATTGTATCAGCGATTAGAAGAATCAAAGATACTAGGTGGCCCGGACCCATGCAAACCGACCCTTCCCAAAGAAACCCGAACTCGATGTGCAAGTATCATGGCACGCATGACCACAGGACCGAGGATTGCAGACAATTGAGAGAAGAGGTAGCCCATCTATTCAATGAGGGCCACCTTAGAGAGTTCCTCAGCGACCGAGCCAGGAATCACTTCAGAGAAAGGGACGCCAACAAAAAGGATAAACAAGAGGAACCCCTGCATATCATACATATGATCATCAGTGGAGTCGATACTCCGCAAGGGCCCGTGCTCAAGTACGGCAAGATACCGTCCCCAGGGGAAAAACGAACTCGAAGTTATGTACCCGAGGGCACATTATCATTCAGAATTGAAGAAGCCGAGGGCATCTCTCAACCTCACAACAACGCTATGGTAATTTCTATCCTACTAAATAAAGCTCAAGTTAAGCGTGTTTTAGTGGATCCAGGTAGTTCTGCGAATATCATCTGATCTTGGGTAATGGTTTGCAGAATCAAGTCATGCCCGCAGCTCGGGTCTTGAACGATTTCAATATGGCCAGTGAAACGACTAAAGGGGAGATTACTCTACCAGTGAATGTAGCTGGAACAATCCAAAATACCAAATTCCACGTAATCAAATAGGATATGAGGTATAATGCCCTACTCGAAAGACCTTGGATCCACAATATGAAGGCGGTGCCTTCAACCCTCCACCAAGTAATGAAGTTTCCTACGTCGGACGGCATGAAAATAGTACGGGGGGAGCAACATGCTACGAAGGAAATGTTTGTGGTCGATGAGGTAACACTGATGCCAATGCTATCGGTTTTGTAAAGATCGAGCACTAAAGATAAACGAGAAACCAAATAGCAATCACAGCCACCAGTCTCGACCGAATCAGTGGAACATGAAATAGAGGATGACGAGGAAGAGTTTCTGACACCTCGAGCTTTCATCATCCCCGACGGCTCCGACGCCACCAAATCTATAATCGAAGAACTGGAGTAGGTTATATTAATCAAATATCTGCCCGAGAAAAAGGTATACCTGGGAACGGGATTGACCCCCAAACTCAGGAAAAAACTCATTCGATTTCTTATTGATAACATAGACTATTTTTCTTGGTCCCATTTAGACATGGCAGGGATGAGGTAACTAGATGTAACGACCCGGCCAGTCATCCCGAGAGTTATAGCCATGTTTCCCCATTCTTATTTTTTATGTGTTGTTCAGCGGTGTTGAGTTGTATCGAGTTGGTAGGTTTGGGTCCGGAGTAGTTTTGGAGTGAAATGAACACTTAGTCTCTAAGTTAGAAAGTTAAGTTAGAAAAGTCAACCGAAAGTTGACTTATGAGTAAACGAATTCGGATGTGGATTTTTATGATTCGATTAGCATTGTTGGGTGATTTTAGACTTAGGAGTTTGTCCGAAATGTAATTTGGAGGTCCATGGTAGAATTAGGCTTGAATTGGCGAAAGTTAGAAATTTGGCGATTTTGGTCGGCAGTGGAAAATTAGGTATCAGGGTCGGAATGGAATTCCGGAAGTTGTATTAGGTTCGTAGTGTCATTTTTTATGTGTGTGCAAAATTTTAGGTCATTTGGACGTGGTTTGATAGATTTCGGCGTCGTTGGCAAATTTTGGAAGTTTAGAAGTTCTTAGGCTTGAATCCGAGGTTGATTTGGTGTTTTGGTGTTGTTTTGGGTGTTCCGGAGGTTCGACTAAGTTTGGGTAGTGATATATGACTTGTTGGAATTATTGGTTGAGGTCCCGAGGGCCTCGGGTGAGTTTCGGATAGGTTTGGGTTGTGTTGCGCTCGTTTTTCTTATATTTCGACGCCGTTTCTTCAAGCATAAATGATATCATATTAGACAAATAAGCTCCAATTTCTTTTTTGATTGAAGCACTAGATCTGTATCATAATTACAGACTCGTAGCAAAAAGAATCGTCAAAATTGGACATCGTATGAGGATTTTATGGTCATTTTACTAAGAATTAGATTGCTAGATTTTTCAGATTAATTATGAAATTGCCACTGACGGCGTATTTAAAAATCTGCACTGTTTACAAATATTAAAACCTACATATCTCCTTCATTATAAGGTCAAATGGAGTGATTAAAAAGCCTAACTCGGCTAACATTTCATAAGGAATCCATTGGAGGCATAAAAATTGAGTTTCGGGATCGTTTGTAATGGGAAACGAGGCAGAATAACTGACAGAAAAATATATAAAACAAGAGTTTGTTCATTCGGTCATATTTTGAGTTGGGGAGCTCGGATTTGGGAAATTTTGGAGGCTATTTTCATCATAGGGATTGGGGTAAGTATTTTCTACTCGGTTTTGGTTATATTTTATGAATCCATCTTCGTTTTTGGTATTTGATTGATGATTTCAAAGTGAAATTGAGAGAGTTAGAGCTTGAGTTTTGGAGAAATTTAGGTAGGGATTTGAGGGACCACACGGAGTCCGATTTTGATAAATTTTATATGGTTAGACTCGGGAGAAGACGAGGGTTCTAATTCTTCCATTTTTGACTGGTTCTGAGATGTGGGCTCGGGGGGGCGGGTTTTGGCCAACTTTAGATTTTTGGCATATTTTATAGTTTTTATTGTGGAATTTGATTCTTTAGCACATGTTGATAGTAGTATTCTGATTCTGGTTAGATTCGGAGCTTTTGGAGACCAAGTCCAGAGACGAGGGCATCTCGGAATAGGATTTTACGTTGTTGAGGTAAGTAACAATTTTATCTCTGTCTTTGAGGGTATAAACCCGGAGAATTTGATATCGTGTGACTGTTTGGAGGTGATACTCACGCTAGGTGACAGGCGTGTGGGTATATACCTCAAGGGATTGAGACTTGGTCTGTCCCGTGAGGCCTTATGGCCATCATCTGTGTTTACGTAGTTACTTGTTGTTGAACTTGTATGCCTTCATGTTAGAGATCATTCTTAGGCTTTATTCATGCTCACATTATTTGTACTCGGTCATAGAAATTATTGTACATGTTTACCTCAGTCTCTATTATTTGATAATATGATGTGATACTTAATGTTGGTTGTGTTCCCTTATTTGTTGATGATGGTGAGGCTAGTGAGGTACATGATTGAGTGAGGTCGAGGTTTTGGTTTTGAGAATATTAATACCATAGCGCGTGAGTTATCCGCGTAGCACGTGAGTTGACCGTGCGGGACCAGGTATTAATACCATAGCGCGTGAGTTGTTCGCGTAGCACGTGAGCTGACCGTGCGGATCCAGGTATTGATATTATGGCACGTGAGCTTTCCGTGCTTAGCGCTTGGGCTTTGGGAGCCCCTCCAGAGTCTGTACACACCCCAAGTGAGCGTAGAGTGTTAAGTGTTTTGAGTGTTGAGTGATGAGTGCGAGTGATGAGTGATGGAGTGACACTGCTGTGAGGTTGTATTTATTTGTGTTGTTGCTTCATTTATATGTTAAACTTCTTTGTGGCATTTACTGAGTTATGGAATTTACCTTTTTTATTTTTTTTTATTTTAAAATTGTGAAAATAAATAATTGGACTGTTTTACTTAGATCGTCACTACTGCTCAGTTCCTTAGTTATTTCTTTTACTACTGAGTCGGTTGTAATCATACTACACTCTGCACTTTATGTGCAGATCCAGGTGAGTTAGAGCGTGGCAATCGTTGAGCTCAGGCCGTCTATCTGTGGAGATTGCAAGGTAGCTGCTAGCGTCCGCAGGACCTTGTTACTCCTTTTGTCATTTCTTCTTTTGGACAGTTAGACAGTTTATATATCTTAGTTTATAGTTTTAGACGCTCATGACATAGTGACACCCCGATGTTTGGGACTCGTTTCCGTATTTTTCTATATTATATTTAGAGTTGATTTAGTTTAGGAGAAATTTAAATATTGGTATTATTTTATTAAATTCTATAATCGATTTAGTAGTAATATTTTGGGAAATAGGCTTTCCTTGTAACACGATAGGCGCCATCACGACCATCGTTAGATTTTGGGTCGTGACAAGTTGGTACCAAAGCCTAGGTTCCATAGGTCTCACGAGTCATGAGCGGGTTTAGTAGAGTCTTGCAGATCGGTACGGAGACGTCTGTACTTATCTTCGAGAGGCTGCAGAACCTATAGGAAAATCTCACATTCTTGAATTCTTTTCGTGCGGTATTGATTCAGCTTGAAGTGTAACTCTTTAAATTCCTTCCACATATTCGTATGCGCACATGGGCGCTCGGTATCAGTTGTGCATCGACGACTTGTGATTCCCTGGATGAGGTGCGAGATGTGATTTCTGTGTGTTGATGTCGTGCCAGTCTGGAGGACATGAGGCCGAGTTTTGACTGTAGCTTGAGCACTGAGGTGTTGATTATGTGAGCGCGTGCTTGTGGTACTTTTGGGGATATTTAAGAGAGTATTCAACGGTTTATGAGCCTTAGGGCGGTGTGGTTTTATGTTTGGGTCTCGTGTGGTAAGTCTGGATTGAGGATTGTGGTGTTATGGCGGGGCAAAGTATCAATTTGAAGGTAATTCAGAAGAAACTCGGATAGATAGGACATCTTGGTAGTAGGTTGGATAGGCATGGCAATGGGTATGATTAGTTCTTTGGGTGTGTATGAGGTAATGAGTTTTACAGGTGTTTTGTGGCAATGTCCTAGGGTTTTTGGTAGTCTGTGTAGTTTGGTTGAGTTAAAAGGATTCAATCCTGACGGATTGGTTTTGTGCCATTAGGGTTCGGAGAGAGTTCTTGATGGTTTTGAGAACAACTCTTGGCACGTTCGAGGACAAACGTTTGTTTAAGAGGGGGAGGATGTAACGACCTGGCCAGTCATTCCGAGAGTTATAGCCCTATTTCCCCATTCTTGCTTCTTTATATGATGTTCAGTGGTGTTGACTTGTATCGAGTTGGTAGGTTTGGGTCTGGAGTAGTTTTGGAGTGAAATGAACACTTAGTCTCTTAGTTAGAAAGTTAAGTTAGAAAAGTCAATCGGAAGTTGACTTATGAGTAAACGAATTCGGATGTGGATTTTTATGATTCGATTAGCTTCATTGGGTGATTTTAGACTTACGAGTGTGTCCGGAATGTAATTTGGAGGTCCGTGGTTGAATTTGGTCGGCGGTGGAAAATTAGGTATCTGGGTCGGAAAGGAATTCCGGAAGTTGGAGTAGGTTCATAGTGTCATTTTTGACGTGTATGAAAAATTTGAGGTCATTTGGACATGGTTTGATAGGTTTCGGCGTCGTTGGCAAATTTTGGAAATTTAAAAGTTCTTAGGCTTGAATCCGAGGTTGATTTGGTGTTTTGGGTGTTCCGAAGGTTCGATTAAGTTCGGATAGTTATATATGACTTGTTGGAATTATTGGTTGAGGTCCCGATGGCCTCGAGTGAGTTTCGGATAGGTTTGGGTTGTGTTGCACTCGTTTTTCTTATATTTCGAAGTCATTTCTTCAAGCATAAATGATATCATATTGGACAAATGAGCTCCGATTTCTTTTTTGAAGCATTAGATCTGTATCATAATTACGGACCCGTAGCAAAAAGAATCATCAAATTTGGACATCGTATGAGGATTTTATGGTCATTTTACTATGAATTAGGTTGCTAGATTTTTCAGATTAATTACGAAATTACCACTGACGGCGTATTTAAAAATCTGCACTATTTGCAAATATTAAAACCTACATATCTCCTTCATTATAAGGTCAAATGGAGTGATTAAAAAGCCTAACTTGATTAAAAATTCACAAGGAATCCATTGGAGGCATAAAAACCGAGTTTCGAGATCGTTTGGCATGGGAAACGAGGCAGAATAACTAGCAGAAAAATATATTAAATAAGAGTTTGTTCATTCGGTCATATTTTGAGTTTGGGAGCTTGGATTTAGGTAATATTTGAGGGGGTTTTCACCATAGGGATTGGGGTAAGTGTTGTCTACTTGATTTTGGTTATATTTCATGAATCCATCTTCGTTTTTGGGATTTGATAGATGATTTCAAAGTGAAATTAAGGGAGTTAGGGCTTGAGTTTTGGAGAGTTTTAGTTAGGGATTAGAAGGACCAAACGGAGTCCAATTTTGATAAATTTTATATAGTTAGACTCGGGAGAGGACGAGGGTTCTAATTTTGCCATTTTTGACTGGTTCCGAAATATGGGCCCGGGGGCCGGATTTTGGCCGATTTCAGATTTTTGGCATATTTTGTAGTTTTTATTGTGGAATTCAATTCTTTAGCACATGTTGATAGTAGTATTCTGATTCTGGTTAGAGTCAGAGCTTTTGGAGACCGAGTCCAGAGACAAGGGCATCCCGGAATAGGATTTTACGCTGTTGAGGTACGTAACAGTTTTAACTCTGGCTTTTAGGGTATAAACCCAGAGAATTTGATATCGTGTGACTGTTTGGAGGTGATACCCATGCTAGGTGACAGATGTGTGGGTGTATACCTCGACGGATTGAGACTTGATCCGTCCCGTGAGGCCTCAGGGCCATCATCTGTGTTTACGTAGTTACTTGTTGTTGAACTTATCTGCCTTCATGTTAGAGATCATGCTTAGGCTTTATTCATGCTCATATTATTTGTACACAGTCATAGAAATTATTGTACATATTTACCTCAGTCTCTATTATTTGATAATATGATGTAATACTTGATGTGGGATGTGTTCCCTTATTTGTTGATGATGGTGAGGCTAGTGAGGTACATGATTGAGTGAGGTCGAGGGCTTGGTTGTGAAGATATTAATACCATAGCGCATGAGTTGTCCGCGTAGCATGTGAGTTGACCGTGCGGGTCCAAGTATTAATACCATAGCGCATGAGTTATCTGCGTAGCACGTGAGCTGAGCGTGCGGATCCAGGTATTGATATTATGGCACGTGAGCTGTCCGTGCTTAGCGCTTGGGCTTTGGGAGCCCCTCCGGAGTCTGTACACACCCCAAGTGAACGCAGAGTGTTAAGTGTTTTGAGTGTTGAGTGATGAGTGCGAGTGATGAGTGATGGAGTGACATTGCTGTGAGGTTGTATTTATTTGTGTTGTTGCTTCATTTATCTGTTAAACATCTTTGTGGAATTTACTGAGTTATGGAATTTACCTATTTATTTCTTTTTATTTTTAAATTATGAAAATAAATAATTGGATTGTTTTACTTAACTCGTCACTACTGCTCAGTTCCTTAGTTATTTCTTTTACTATTGAGTCGGTTGTAATCATACTACACCCTACACTTTATGTGCAGATCCAGGTGAGTTAGAGTGCGGCGATCGTTGCGTTCAGGCTGGCTATCTGTGGAGATTGCAAGGTAGCTGATAGCGTCCGCAGGATCTTGTTACTTCTTTTGTCATTTCTTCTTTTGGACAGTTAGACAGTTTATATATCTTAGTTTATAGTTTTAGACGCTCATGACTTAGTGACACCCCAATGTTTGGGACTCGTTTCTGTATTTTTCTATATTATATTTAGAGTTGATTTAGTTTAGGAGAAATTTAAATGTTGGTATTATTTTATTAAATTCTTATAATCGATTTAGTAGTAATATTTTGGGAAATAGGCTTGCCTTGTAACACGATAGGCGCCATCATGACCATCGTTAGATTTTGGGTCGTGACAAGTTGGTATCAAAGCCTAGGTTACGTAGGTCTCACGAGTCATGAGCGGGTTTAGTAGAGTCTTGCAGATCGGTACGGAGACGTCTGTACTTATCTTCGAGAGGCTGCAGAACCTTTAGGAAAATTTCTCATTCTTGAATTCTTTTCGTGCGGTATTGATTCAGCTTAAAGTGTAACTCTTTGAATTCCTTCCACACATTTGTATGCGCACATGGGCGCTCAGTATCAGTTGTGCATCGACGGCTTGTGATTCCCTGGATGAGGTGCGAGATGTGATTTCTGTGTGTTGATGTCAGGCCAGTATGGAGGACATGAGGCCGGGTTTTGACTGTAGCTTGAGCACTGAGGTGTTGATTGTGTGAGCGTGTGCTTGTGGTACGTTTGGGAATATTTAAGAGATTATTCAGCGGCTTATGAGCCTTAGGGCGGTGTGGTTTTATGCTTGGGTCTCGTGTGGTAAGTCTGGATTGAGGATTGTGCTGTTATGGCTGGGCAAAGTATCAATTTGAAGGTAATTCAGAAGAAACTCGGATAGATAGGACATCTTGGTAGTAGGTTGGATCGGCATGGCAATGGGTATGATTAGTTCTTTAGGTGTGTATGAGGTAATGAGTTCTACAGGTGTTTTGTGGCAATGTCCTATGGTTTTTGGTGGTTTGCGTAGCTTGGTTGAGTTAGAAGGATTCAGTCCTGACGGATTGGTTTTGTGCCATTGGGGTTCAGTGAGAGTTCTTGATAGTTTTCAGAACAACTCTTGGCACGTTCGAGGACGAACGTTTGTTTAAGAGAGGGAGGATGTAATGACCCGGCCAGTCATTCCAAGAGTTATAGCCCTGTTTCCCCATGCCTGCTTCGTTATGTGTTGTTCAGTGGTGTTGAGTTGTATCGAGTTGGTAGGTTTGGGTCCGGAGTAGTTTTGGAGTGAAATGAACACTTAGTCTCTTAGTTAGAAAGTTAAGTTAGAAAAGTCAATCGGAAGTTGACTTATGAGTAAATTAATTCGGATGTGGATTTTTATGATTCGATTAGCTTCGTTGGTTGAATTTAGACTTAGGAGTGTGTCCGAAATGTAATTTGGAGGTCCGTGGTAGAATTAGGCTTGAATTGGTGAAAGTTAAAAATTTGGCGATTTTGGTCGGCGGTGGAAAATTAGGTATCTGGGTCGGAATGGAATTCTTGAAGTTGGAGTAGGTTCGTAGTGTGAAAAATTAGGTGTCATTTGTGACGTGTGTGAAAAATTTGAGGTCATTTGGACGTGGTTTGATAGGTTTCGGCGTCGTTGGCGAATTTTGGAAGTTTAGAAGTTCTTAGGCTTGAATCCGAGGTTGATTTGGTTTTTTGGGTGCTCCGAAGGTTCGATTAAGTTCGCATAGTGATATATGACTTGTTGGAATTATTGGTTGAGGTCCCGAGGGCCTCGGTTGAATTTCGGATATGTTTGGGTTGTGTTGCGCTCGTTTTTCTTATATTTCGATGTTGTTTCTTCAAGCATAAATAATATCATATTGGACAAATGAGCTCCGATTTCTTTTTTGAAGCATTAGATTTGTATCGTAATTACGGTCCCGTAGCAAAAAGAATCGTCAAATTTGGACATCGTATGAGGATTTTATGGTCATTTTACTAAGAATTAGGTTGCTAGATTTTTCAGATTAATTACGAAATTATCACTGACGGCGTATTTAAAAATCTGCACTATTTGCAAATATTAAAACCTACATATCTTCCTTAGTATAAGGTCAATTTGAGTGATTAAAAAGTCTAACTTGACTAAAATTTCATAAGAAATTCATTGGAGGCATAAAAAGCGAATTTCGGGATCATTTGTTATGGGAAACGAGGCAGAATAGCTAGTAGAAAAATATATAAAACAAGAGTTTGTTCATTTGGTCATATTTTGAGTTAGGGAGCTCGGATTTGGGCGATTTTGGAGGCGATTTTCACCATAGGGATTGGGGTAAGTATTCTCTACTCAGTTTTGGTTATATTTCATGAATCCATCTTCGTTTTTGGAATTTGATTGATGATTTTAAAGTGAAATTGAGGGAGTTAGGGCTTGAGTTTTGGAGAGTTTTAGTTAGGGATTTGAGGGACCAAACGGAGTCCAATTTTGATAAATTTTATATGGTTAGACTCGGGAGAGGACGAGGGTTCTAATTTTGCCATTTTTGACTGGTTCCGAGACGTGGGCTCGGAGTCGGGTTTTGGCCGATTTCAGATTTTTGGCATATTTTGTAGTTTTTATTGTGGAATTCGATTCTTTAGCACATGTTGATAGTAGTATTCTGATTCTGGTTAGAGTTAGAGCTTTTGGAGATGAGGGCATCCCGGAATAGGATTTTACGCTGTTGAGGTACGTAACAGTTTTAACTCTGGCTTTTAGGGTATAAACCCAGAGAATTTGATATCGTGTGACTGTTTGGAGGTGATACCCATGCTAGGTGACAGATGTGTGGGTGTATACCTCGACGGATTGAGACTTGATCCGTCCCGTGAGGCCTCAGGGCCATCATCTGTGTTTACGTAGTTACTTGTTGTTGAACTTATCTGCCTTCATGTTAGAGATCATGCTTAGGCTTTATTCATGCTCATATTATTTGTACACAGTCATAGAAATTATTGTACATATTTACCTCAGTCTCTATTATTTGATAATATGATGTAATACTTGATGTGGGATGTGTTCCCTTATTTGTTGATGATGGTGAGGCTAGTGAGGTACATGATTGAGTGAGGTCGAGGGCTTGGTTGTGAAGATATTAATACCATAGCGCATGAGTTGTCCGCGTAGCATGTGAGTTGACCGTGCGGGTCCAAGTATTAATACCATAGCGCATGAGTTATCTGCGTAGCACGTGAGCTGAGCGTGCGGATCCAGGTATTGATATTATGGCACGTGAGCTGTCCGTGCTTAGCGCTTGGGCTTTGGGAGCCCCTCCGGAGTCTGTACACACCCCTAGTGAGCGCAGAGTGTTGAGTGTTTTGAGTGTTGAGTGCTGAGTGCGAGTGATGAGTGATGGAATGACACTGCTGTGAGGTTGTATTTATTTGTGTTGTTGCTTCATTTATCTATTAAACTTCTTTGTGGCATTTACTGAGTTATGGAATTTACCTGTTTATTTCTTTTTATTTTTAAATTGTGAAAATAAATAATTGAACTGTTTTACTTAGATCGTCACTACTGCTCAGTTCCTTAGTTATTTCTTTTACTACTGAGTCGGTTGTAATCATACTACACTCTGCACTTTATGTGCAGATCCAGGTGAGTTAGAGCGCGGCAATCGTTGAGCTCAGGCCGGCTGTCTGTGGAGATTGCAAGGTAGCTGCTAGCGTCGGTAGGACCTTGTTATTCCTTTTGTCATTTCTTCTTTTGGACAGTTAGACAGTTTATATATCTTAGTTTATAATTTTAGACGCTCATGACTTAGTGACACCTCGATGTTTGGGCTTGTTTTCGTATTTTTCTATATTATATTTAAAGTTGATTTAGTTTATGAGAAATTTAAATATTGTTATTATTTTAATAAATTCTTATAATCGATTTAGTAGTAATATTTTAGGAAATAGTCTTGCCTTGTAACACGATAGGTGCCATCACGACCATGGTTAGAATTTGGGTCGTGACACTAAACTTCTCAAACTAGGATCAATTCGGGAGGTAAAATATCCCGAGTGGTTAGCCAACGCAGTTGTAGTCCCTAAAAGGGGGAACAAACTTAGAACGTGCATAGATTATAAAGATCTAAACAAAGCATTCCCCAAAGATTCTTTTCCACTGCCTAGCATCGATCGCATGATCGATGCCACAGCCGGCCACGAGATCCTTACTTTTCTCGATGCTTACTCCGGGTACAATCAAATTCGAATGGACCTGGAGGACTAGGAAAAGACTTCATTTATCACCAAGTACAGAACCTAGTGCTATAATGTAATGTCATTCGGGCTAAAAACGCAGGAGCTACTTACCAGCGCCTAGTGAATAAAATGTTCGAAGAACAAATAGGTAAGTCGATGGAAGTTTACATTGATGACATTCTAGTTAAGTCCCTACGCGCAGAGGACCATTTGACTCATTTGCAGGAAATGTTCAAGATCTTAAGGGAATACAACATGAAGCTCAACCCCGAGAAATGTGCTTTCGGGATTGGATCGGGCAAGTTCCTTGGTTTCATGGTATCGAATCGGGAAATCGAGATCAACCCCGACAAAATTAAGGCCATCGAAGACATCACCGTCATGGATAGTGTGAAAGCACTGCAAAGGCTGACCGGGGGGATAGCTGCCTTAAGCCGATTCATTTCGATGTCATCAGATCGAAGCGACAAATTCTTCTCCCTACTCAAAAGAGAGAACGATTTCTCCTGGACCCCGGAATGCCAACAGGCACTATCGAGCCCACCACTACTTCACACCCCGAGGGCAGATGAGAAGTTGTACTTATACTTGGCGGTATCGGAAATCGCGCTAAGTGGCATCCTAATTCGAGAAGAGCAAGGTACACAGTTTCCTGTTTATTATGTAAGTCTGGCCTTAGGGGAAGCAGAGGCTAGATACCCTCACTTAGAGAAATTAGCACTTGCGCTAATAAGCGCCTCTAGAAAGTTAAGACCATACTTTCAATGTCACCCCATATGCATTTTGAACACTTACCCACTTCGCAATATTTTGCACAAGCCCAAACTATCGGGTCGATTGGCCAAATGGGCAGTCGAACTCAGTGGGTATGATATCGAATATCAACCCCGTACGATCATCAAGTCCCAAATTTTAGCGGACTTCGTAGCCGATTTCACACCAACCCTCGTGCCCGAAGTTGAAAAGGAACTCTTGTTAAAATTGGGTATGTCGTCGGGGGTTTGGACTCTCTACACGGATGGTGCTTCAAATGTGAAGGGGTCCGAGCTTGGAATCGTACTGAAACCTCCCACGGGTGGCATTATTAGACAATCCATCAAAACCACTAGATTAACTAACAATGAGGCCGAGTACGAGGCCATGATTGCAGGTCTCGAGCTAGCTAAAAACCTGGGAGCAGAAGTCATTGAAGCCAAATATGACTCTTTACTAGTCATGAACCAAGTAAACAAAACTTTCGAGGTTCGAGAAGATAGGATGCAAAGGTATTTGGACAAATTACAGGTAACTCTACACCATTTCAAAGAATGGACCCTACAACATGTGCCTCAAGAACAAAACTGTGAGGCCGACGCACTCGCAAATTTGGGGTCGTCGGTCGAGGAAGATAAGATCGACTCGAGGACTGTCGTTCAACTCTCAAGATCTGTAATCGAGGATGGACACGCCGAAATAAATTCCACGAGCTTAACTTGGGATTGGAGGAATAAGTATATTGATTATTTAAAGAACGGAAAACTCCCATCGAACCCTAAAGAATCGAGGGTTCTACGAACCAAGGCTGCTGGATTCACGCTGGTTGAAGATGGAACATTATACAGAAGGACGTTCGACGGACCACTGGCGGTATGTTTGGGACCAGGAGACACCGATTATGTTTTACGAGAGGTTCATGAAGGCATTTGTGGAAACCACTCCGGCGCCGAACCATTAATTTGCAAAATCATCAGAGCAAGGTACTACTGGGATAGCATGGAGAAGGACACTAAGGAGTTCGTTCGAAAATGTGATAAATGTCAAAGGTTTGCACCGATGATCCACCAACTCGGAGAGCAGCTCCATTCGGTCATTTCTCCATGGCCATTCATGAAATGGGAAATGGATATCGTCGGCCCTCTACCATCGGCCCCAAGTAAAGCTAAATTCATTCTGTTTAAGACTGACTATTTCTCTAAATGGGTTGAAGCACAGGCGTTCAAAAAGGTGAGAGAAAAAGAGGTTATAGATTTCATCTGGGACCACATCGTGTGTGGATTTGGGATACCAAAAGAAATAACATGCGACAATGGTAGACAGTTTATCGGCGGCAGAGTTACGAAATTCCTCGAAGACCATAAAATATAAAGAATATTGTCTACACCATATCATCCTAGCGAGAATGGACATGCCGAATCAACGAACAAGATTATCATCCAAAACATAAAGAAAAGATTGAACGAAGCTAAAGGAAAGTGGATAGAAATTTTGCCCGAAGTCCTTTGGGCATATCGGACAACATCTAAATCCAGTACAGGAGCAACCCCATTTTCCCTAGTGTATGGATCTGAAGCCCTAATTCTGGTTAAAGTTGGGGAACCAAGCGCAAGGTTTCGGCATACATCAGAAGAATCAAACTACGAGGCAATGAATACTAGCCTCAAACTATTAGATGAAAAATGAGAGGCGGCACTAGTTCGAATGGCTGCACAAAAATAATGAATCGAAAGGTACTACAACAGAAGAACCAACCTCCGCCATTTCAAGGCCAGAGACTTGGTCCTAAGGAAGGTCACCTTTAACACTCGAGATCCTAATGAAGGGAAACTCGGCCCAAATTGGGAAGGACCATATCAAGTCCTCGATATAGTCGGGAAAGGGTCTTATAAACTTGGAGCAACGGACGGAAAACCATTACCAAACAATTGGAACATATCGCTTCTCAAACAATATTACTGTTAAGGTATGATTTTCTCCTCTATCGTCTATATACGTGCATTCGAAACTAACTCATTACAGGAATTCGATGAAAAACATCAAGACCTCTAGTTTCAAATCACGCGTTGTACTCTTTTTCCCTCAAGTTCAGCTTTTATACCGAATGGGTTTTTCCGACGAGGTTTTTAACGAGATAAGAACTATGTGCTACCCGGGGACAAATCAATAGTATCCGAGGATCCTTCATAATCAACCTCAAATACTGGGGGGCTACCAAGTAAATAAATCAAATTTCGGCACAAGAAAGTTGTTCCATATCAAATTCATGACAAACAGGGGCTCGATAGAGAAAAGTGTAAGGGCCAAATGGTCAAAACGAACCATGCCCACGTAGTTTCGCTCGGACTCTGGCACAAGATACAAACACATGTGTAATGACTTATAAAAGAGAACTTCATTTTCAGATATCTCACACTTTGAAAAGATTTTCCTGCTTCATGATTCAAACAGGCTTAAAGGCCAACCACCATAAAAAGCCTACGGGCTAAGATATTCTGAGTTCGAGTTCGAAACAATCACTCGATCAAATTAAAGCCTAAGGGCTATCTTACTTCGAGTTCGAGCAATCACTCACTCGGTCATAAAAGGCCTACGGGCTAAGATATTCTGAGTTCAAGTTCGAAACAATCACTCACTCAAATTAAAGCCTAAGGGCTATCTTACTTCGAGTTCGAGCAATCACTCACTCGGTCATAAAAGGCCTACGGGCTAAGATATTCTGAGTTCGAGTTCGAAACAATCACTCACTCAAATTAAAGCCTAAGGGCTATCTTACTTCGAGTTCGAGCAATCACTCACTCGGTCATAAAAGGCCTACGGGCTAAGATATTCTGAGTTCGAGTTCAAAACAATCACTCACTCAAATTAAAGCCTAAGGGATATCTTACTTCGAGTTTGAGCAATCACTCACTCGGTCATAAAAAGCCTAAGGGCTAAAATATTCTGAGTCCGAGTTCGAAACAATCACTCACTCAATTATTAAAACCTAAGGGTTATCTTACTTCGAGTTCGAGAAATCACTCACTCAATTATCAAAGCCTAAAGGCTATCTTGCTTCGAGTTCAAACATTCACTCGACTACTAAGCCTGTGAGCTACTTTTATTTTGAGCTCGAGCGAGTACTCACTCGACTACTAAGCCTGTGAGCTACTTTTATTTCGAGCTCGAGCGAATACTTACTCGTCCATAAAGGCTACGAAGGCCAAATTTGATGAAGTCACCTAAATCCTCATAAAAACATCTGCAAGGCATGAATGAAATCTTCACGAAGCAAGGCAATAAAAGAAAAGGATATTTGCATAGATATACAAGGGTGGTTTACATAAATGAATGCAACATAGAAGGTCTAAGCTTCTGGATTACCATCGAGAGCGGTCTCTTCTCCACCAGGCTCCCCCCATCTTCGGACCCGCTCTTGCTACCTTCATCATCATCATCATCATCATCATCGCGGAAGCCAAGGCTTCAGCTTCGAGCTCTTTAGCCCTTTTTATCTCTTCAGCAAGGTCGAAACCTCGAGCGTGTATTTCCTCGAGGGTCTCCCTCCGAGACCGACACTTAGCAAGTTTGGCAACCCAATGTGCTCGAGTGTCGGCAATATCCGTTGCCTCTCTTGCCTCCATTTGAACAGCTTCCGCATCATCCTGATATACGGCAATGGACTTGTCCGCCATGACTTTCGATGACTCAACCTCTGCCTTGGCCTCAGCAAGCCGTGTTTCAAGGTCCTCGATCTTCTTGGCCTGAGCCGAACCCTTTTGCTTGACGCTTCGAAGTTGAACATCGGCCGATAATAATTTGGCCAAGATAGTCTCTTTTTCTGCAGCCAGGCGGTCGATAGTCTCCTTCCACTTGTTACATTTGGCCTTGATTTGATCGACTTCTTCCCGAAGCAACCCGATATTTTCCACCTTTTGCTGCAGCTGAGATAACGAAGGGTTAGCTTCCACAGTTGGGTCAAACCCATACTCTAACAAAACGAGGCTCACCTCCTTATCTAGCTCGGCCTCTTCTTCACGAGCCTTAGACAAATCTGCTTGGAGGTCCTTTATAGCCTCGACCTTTTGGCTGCAAAGAAGCCGAAGAGCATCTCTCTCCCCCGAGACCTTCTGAAGCTCGACCTCACACTGGCTGAGGTCGACTCGAAACCTGCTAATGGCCTGAACAGCAGGGGGAAAAAGCACAAGTCAAGTTTAGAAAAGAATGAAGAAACCAAGCACAGTAAAATCATTACCCGAGAAATGAAACGTTGGGCCTCTTCTAGGAGAAGGGAAGCGTCACCAATGTCGGAGGCATCATCGACTCCGGTAAAGCAATCCCGAAAAAGGGTCCCCTACACTAGAGCCTCCACCCATATCGGGGGTCTTTAATTCTCGAGCTTCCTTTAACGCCTCCTCAGAAAAGGTTGGAAGAGAAGGCAAATTACCCACTGTCATAGTCCCAAGCGAATCGCTCGGGACGCTCTGATTGAGACTCGGGGTACCAGAACCAACCCCGACCGGTATAGCCTCCATCGGCTCAGAAGGTCTGGCGACCTCGATAGCTCTCGCAGATCGAATCACCAAAGTCGAGGCATCATCATCTTCTTCTTCTTCTCTCAGTCGTTGGACCGAGTCCATCGAAAGAGCGATTGCCTTCCTCCTCACCCTTCGAGTTTTGGGCTTGGGGTCCTCTGACCGAGAAATAGCTTTTCGCTTCTTATCTTTCCCCGGTTCCGGGACCGGGGACTTGGTTCTTCCTCACCACTCGAAGGCCTCAAAACGGCATCTTTGGTTACACCTGCATGAAAGGAAATCGGTAACGAATGGAGCATAAAAAACATTTCTAAGAACACGAGAAGTGACCCTTACCGTGATTCTTGGCCTCCCATCTACCTTTTGCCAAATCACGCCAAGCACGTTCGGCATAAGCCTCAAAACGGCATCTTTGGTTACACTTGCATGAAAGGAAATGGGTAACGAATGGAGCCTAAAAACATTTCGAAGAACACGAGAAGTGACACTTACCGTGATTCTTGGCCTCTCATCTACCTTTTGCCAATCACGCCAAGCGCGTTCGGCATAAGAGGAAGTCGAGGCTAACTTCCTAACCAAATCCTCGAGGTCGGGTACCGCTTGTGGCATCCAAGGGGCAGCTGTATATCGGAGAAAGACATCAGATAAAATCGGAGAAAGATACGAAAAGCAACGACTTATGAAAACCACGTACGGGAGAAATTCCATTCCTCGGGGAACGACATCTTCTCTTCCGGAATGAGGTCACGGGTCCTCACCCGGATATAACAGCCCATCCAACCCCGATCCTTGTCTTCGTCGATGCTCGACATCAAAGCCTTCGATGCCCGACAATGAAGCCTGATTAGTCCTCGAAAGATTTGAGGCCGATACAATCGTATGAGGTGATTCAGGGAAAAATCCATCCCCCCGGCCTTGTTGGAGAAGAAGCGAAGTAAGGTTACTATACGCCATAGAGAAGGATGAATTTGACCAAGGGTGACCTGATATCTCTTGCAAAAATCAATGATCACTGGGTCGACGGGACCCAACGTGAAGGGGTAAGTGTAAACACTCAAAAACCCCTCCACATGAGTGATGACGCTCTCTTCGGGAGAGGGAATTTGTAACACAACCTCGGAACCCCAGTTGCAGTCTTTCCTCACATCCTCGAGATGACCCTCCGTTATCGAGCACATGTACATCGACACATGCTCACATCGACCCGGAACAGATGAAGGATTCTCAACCTTAAAATCGATTTTCAGAGTACACGAGCCAGGAATATACTCATGGGGAGGTGGCTCCGCCGGCGCCTTGTCGTCGGACGGCCGTGAAGAAGAAGCTTTCTCCTTCTGAGGTACAGTTTTCGAAAGTTTTTGCCATTTATGTAAGAGAAAGAAAAGCGAAGGAAGATGAAAGGTTGATGGTGCCAAACGCTGATGAAGGAGGCTTTACAAGCGGCGAAATAGAGGCAGAAAGAGTAAGAAAATTTGGGAGATTGAAGATGTAAAAGTAGTAAAATGATAAATAGAAGGGCTATTTAAAGGTTTATGTCGTGGAGGTTCAGTATCAGCGGTGACCGGCCACCGTCTGACGTGCATTAAATATCTTGAAAGACTAAATCGACGGGACAACTATCACATACGTCACGATCGAGCCCACTGAGAACGTCAGCTTAAAATCCGATCGAGCCGTCGAAAATCATATCGCTTCTCTCCATATTCTTCCTGAGAAACGATGGGACTATCTGTATATGGTCGAAATAGATTTCGGCCTTCGTATCGAAGTGAGAGCTCGAGAAGAGTTCCGATGATAGTGCATACAAGCCTCGAGCTCTGAGACCGGTCGAGGAATCGGCTCGGTATCATTGTCAAGCCCAAGAGAAAATCGAACTGCAAGGCAAAGAGAAGCTTGTCGGAAATGCATAGGCCGATTGACACTCACCCCGAATGTCGAACTCGTACTCAAGGCCGAGGGCTCGACCCAATACCGAGCTCGAGCCAGTATCGAGCTCGAGTCAGTATCGAGCTCGAGCTGGTATCGAGCTCGCAGACAGGAGTCGTTGCAACCGCACTAGGGGGGAGAATCTTGGCAGGAATCGAGGAAGGGACAATTCATCATGGGTTCTCCACTATATATATTTTTTATTGTAAATAATAGTAAGATGCCTCTACTATAAAGGGGAGAATCCTTGTAAACAGAGGATGACACATTGTAAGACAAGACTACTTCTATTTGTTGAAGAGTAAATCTCTTAAGCTTTTTTACTCAACATACTCATTCTTCTAATTCAATAATTTATATCTCATATCTATAGCCAAGAATCCAAACATTTCCACTTCTACGTACGATTTATGTTAGGCTATATCACATTTCCTTAGAACTACTTATAAATTCAACTATATCCGATTTTTCGGATAAAACAAGTTGTGTACGCGACTCCTTCTGCCATATGGGCAGGACCTATTTTATATCAGACAAGAAAAATTAAGTGGCCAATATGTAATTTAGGGAACTATCTAATTTAAAAGATAAGGGACTTAAGTGAACACCTTGAAACATCTATCTACTCTTATATCCTAACGACTTAACCGTTATGTATTATCTTCTCAGCTCAATGTATAACTTCCGCAAGCGTCCTCTCTTTACTCCGTATCATCTATTGGCCTGCACATTAGAAGACTCACAACATCACTAAGTTGGATGTAAGACGACATATAACAAAAGTTATGATCCAAGTCAACTTAAATAAATATAACTTAACCCGATTTGAGGGGTAATTCCTTCTTGGGTATGGGTCTTCACGAAAAATACGGGCAAGGGTCAAGATGAACCTTGATTAATGATGACAGACGGTTAAATCAGTAGCAAAGGCACATAATGAACAATTATGTATTTATCTGTATTTCCCGATAGCCCAAGTCAAAGAGGATAACCTCTCAAACGGGGAATGATTTTTGACACAAAATGATTTTAAGATCACCTGCATTTCACCTGTGCAACAACATACGAAAACAAGCAAAATTATCCAACAAAATCTATTACCACGTTAGAACAACACATAGCTACCTCGTGAAATACCCAGAAAATAATCTTGCTTACTGTACCAACCCAAGCTTCAAAGACAAATATTACGACTCAAATAACGTTAATTTAGATTTCTTACCTCAGTTACATCAAAATGGTTGTCTACGTGACCAATTTAGCCTCAATAAAATCATCTCCACTTGTGCAAAGTGGAGTCTTTTCACTGTTGGGATTCAAACCCATTGTCAGATTATCAAAATGGGTTTCGATTCAAATGTATTTATCAGCACTGCTCTTGTTGATATGTATGGAAAATGCGGTGTTATAACAGTAGCGCAGCAACTGTTCGGTGAAATGCCTGAAAGAAACGTGGTAACTTGGAATGCTTTGATTTCGGGTTATTTGGACAGCCATTACCCTGAAAATGCTATTGTAATGTTTCTTGAAATGTTAAGAGAGGGTATTACTCCAACCCCTTCTAGTGTTTCAGCTGTTTTGGTTGGTTGTACTCTGTTAGAAGCATGTGAACTTGGGGCTCAGTTACATGCTTTGAGTTGGAAAGCTGGTTTTGCTTTGCATCTTGTTGTAGGGACAGTTTTGATTGATATGTATTCAAAATGTCTCGATCTTGAGACTTCGAGGAGAGTTTTCAATCAAATGCCTGAAAGGAATGTTATTACTTGGACCTCCATGATTACTGGTTATGCCCAAAAGCAGTGCCCTTTCCAGGCTATGACTTTGTTCAAGGAAATGTTGAAGTTGGGAATTCGACCGAATTATGTTACGTACACTAGTTTGTTGAGCTCATTTTCTTGCCCAGATTACTTGGTTCATTGTGAGCAAGTCCACTGTCATATAATTCAGCAAGGTTTTAACACTAACCACTACTTGGTGGTAACACTGTTGTCTGTTCACGCAGAGTGTAGTTGTACCTTGGAAGATTTTCAAAAGTTGTGGTCTGACATTATAAAATGGGATGAAATCTCTTGGAATGCCGTCATTGCTGGTTTCTCTAATTTAGGAGTCGGTGGAGAAGCCTTCACATGCTTTACTAGAATGAGGCGGGCGGGCTTTACTGTTGACCATTACACTTTTGCAAGCATCTTGAAAGCTATTGGGAACATTTCGGGCCTAGAGGAGGGAATGCAGACCCATTGTCTAGCTCTGAAAACAGGATATACTTTTGAAGTTTTCATACAAAACGGGCTTCTTTCCATGTATACAAGATGTGGTAAACTTGAAGATGCTGAGAGAATATTCTCATCAATGGAGGAAAGAGACCTCATATCGTGGAACTCGCTTCTTACAGGCTGTGCTCATCATGGTTATGGTAGGGATGTGATGGTCATGTTTGAAGAAATGAGGAGATGTGGTATTAAACCAGATCTAACCACATTCCTCACTGTACTTTCAGCATGTAGACATGCTGGCCTGCTCGACGAAGGGATTAAATATTTTGATTTGATGAAGAATGACAATTCCCTACCACCACCAAAGCTAGAGCATTATGCTTGCATAGTCGACCTTTATGGCCGTGCTGGTCATCTACTTGAAGCAGAGGCCTTTATTAACAATATGCCAATAAAGCCAGGACCTTCGGTTTTTAAAAGCCTATTAAGTGCTTGTCAACTTCATGGTAACAAGGAACTTGCCGTGATTTCTGCCAAGAAGCTTGTTGAACTTTTCCCTAACGATCCTGCAACGTACATATTGCTAGCAAATGTGCTAGCATCGGAAGGGAATTGGAATGATGCAGAGGGACAGCGCAAGCTTATGTTGGATAGAGGTTTGAGTAAGAAACCTGGTTATAGCTGGCTATGATTCACAATGGGTGGTATCCTTACTAATTGACATCGTCCGGACAAACCTAGTATTTAAGTGGAGAAGGATACAGGATGGGTTCATTATCCATCGAGTTCTGAATCATGCACCAGCTGGCCCTCAGGGATTTCTCGATTATCCTAACTAATTGACATAACATGATCCAATGACAAGTGAATTCCTTGGTCTCAACAATTGTAGGATACTAAACTGGAACCAATCTGTACATACTAGATTCTCTTGATTCCTGTAGGCACAAGCTGATTAGGTTGACAATGAGAGAAAAGGATGGATTTTTCATTCCCTTGTATATATCTACCTCTCCATTAATTAGTCTTTGATCATTTTATGTTTTCCCTTAGAGGGTAAATTGTGTTTTACTGGTTAAACAATCAACTTTAAATGGTCCCTATCCCATTCACTTTTCAATTTGCTCTCACAAAGCAAAAAAAGGAGAAAAATCCTTCACCTTGTATTCAACAGTACTACACAGAACCTCGAGTTATTTTCTCACTCGACCTTCTTTGTTTTTTTAGTGTAATACTACCGGAAGAAATCATTTTGGATTCGAGGCGAAATCTCTTTCCACCTTTACATAAGTCTAATCTCTAAAATTGAAGGTCAGCTGACCAAGGAGTTAAGTTTTGATTCATGCAAAGATGCTATGTCAAAGCTGAAGTAAGGAATTGTCCCGATCATTTAGAGTTTGTTTGGAAAACCACCTAGGAATTGGATTTGGGTGTAATTACACAGTTTGGCATGTTTATCTGGCCAAGTAATTATTTGGTCAGCATGTAATTGGGTGTAACTGGAGAGGTGTAATTACACTCTCCAATTCACAAAGGGAAGGTGAGAATTGGTGATAATTACACTGTGTAATTACAAGGTTACTTTTTAATTTCTTTCCTTTTTGTTTTTATTTTAATTTATTTTCCTTATAACTTTTTATTTCCATCATTTTAATTTTTTGTATTTAATTTTTTTCATTTTATTTCTACTTTTTAATTTTAAAATACATTTTTTGGTACATTATTTATCTTTTATTTCTCTACCTTTACTTGTGATTTCATGTAACTGCTTGCATATTTTATTTCTAGTTTATTTTAATTTTTTATTTAGTGTAACTGCGTTATTATTCTAGTTTTTGAAACTGTACCTCCTAATATTAGAAATAATGAGCCATTAACAAACTTGGCATATAATGAGTGATGTTATTAAAGTAGAATTTCGTTGATAAATGAGGTTATAAACTGATTATGTTTCCTAATCTTAAGTTGTATTAGAACTTATTTTATTATGTTAGAATTTGACATATGTTAAACTATTTTTTTTGGATTTTGAGTTGTGTTATATTTATGGTTCCAATTTACTTGTTTTAATAGTATTGGACTTGTTATTTCACATTGCATATTGTTCGTTTTTTAGTTAGAATTGATATATTAATTTTGTCAAACATTTGAATAATGTTATGACATTATATTTATAAATATTAATTTATTTTATCAAACATGCATTCCATGATGTTCTTACAAAACGTATGTTTTTAGTTTTTATAATTAATTAAACTAAATATTATTAATTTGGAAAGTATTTATCAATTATTTTTTTAATATTAGTTATAAATATATGATTATTAATTAATGTATATTCAAGAAAAAATATGCATCTTAAATACCAAATCTAATATCAATTATACTTATAAAAAAATTAATTCTAGGCATATATTTATTATATTGACTTTTAAGTTTTGATAATTACTTCATTTAAAATTTAATCTAACGGTGTAATTACGCTTGTGCAACCAAACAGTATGTTTGTAATTATACTGTAAGTACGTTATGACAAACAAACATGTCGTCGTAATTACTATATTGTGTAATTACTACCCTAGTAATTACACCAATTCTAATTACTAGGTAGCTTTCCAAACAGACCCTTACTAATTCAAGCAATTCAGTCGGTCGGAAATTCATATCATTAAACATTGGGTAATATACAACCTCGTGAACATTACAATCATCTTGTAAAAAATGACAATAATAGACGTATGGTGATGGAAACATGTAAATACCCAACTTCTCAAATGTCCGTTACATATAACTGTCAATCCAAAAATATGAGCAGCTCACCTTTGTAGTCATTCAAAACTGACCCCATTTTTTCCGCTATAAACAAGAGATAAACTATCACTCACAATTCTCCCTTTCCCCTTAGTTTTTCTTGTGTTTTTCTCAAACATTTTTAAACTCTTCATCAATTTGGTCTTTTCTAGTATTACAACAAAGATTTCACAACACATCATTGTCTGATAATGGATATGAGCAATCCAATAGCCACCACTAATATGAATATTGATGATGATAATAGCAATAACAACAGAGAGCAATTCAATAATTGTATGGAAGATAGTTCTTATCATTGCCCAATTCCATATATTTTCTATTAAGTCTAACGATGATATTGCTAAGTTGGCTAACAACAATGGTCAAGGCCAACATGTTCAAGGAAATGCAACTTTGCAGATAGGTAGCAGGGAACATCCTATTCCTGAATTAAGGCTTCAACAGTTTTTGCCTTGTCGCCGTGGAGTAGTGACGAGGTCAGTTCAAGACACCTACTAGACATAGAAACCTGCACAGAGTATATATATGATCTAATAACGGGAAGTAAAAGCAATAAATGGCAACAATGCAGATTATTAATATAAGGTTAATAACGGAAGTAAAAGCAATAAACGACAACAAAGAGTAAACATATGATAAAAATAATAAATGATCAAATACAACTAAAATACAAGTGAAATAAATTAAGAAAAAATAATAACCATTCAAATCAACATGCCGTTTCAACATAGAACGTACAACAAGGATCACACCAAGCTACCACACCTCATATTCACATTTCATAAGTCACAATCACAATCTTTCTTATATCGTCGCATGAGCCTTGCATTAATTTTTAAGAAAAATATTTTTTCCGAAATAGCTTCACGCGCTTTAGCCCCCTTATCTCGCCTCGTGGATTCAAGTAATTCCCTTACTAGCAACACGTGCATAAATCCCACCATATCTCGCCGCATACGCATCAATACACCACCCTCATACCGCCGCATGCGCATCAATATCACAATACAATAATCAACTCGCACAACACGTGCCCATATGCCACAATATTGCCAAAACAATAATACCATTATCATCACAAAACATAGCTCACGGCTCAACCACAATGTGTGCAAAAATCTCAATAACAACAAAATGAACAGGAATTAACTCAACAAGAAAAGATATTCCAATAATTAACAACTTCAACCACAAAACGTGTTAATAGCTTTCAATAACTACAACTTCAATAAACTCGATGATGAAAGGTATTTTCATTAAATGGAAACTTCAAATTCAAATGCATAACATAACCTCAACAATAAAAGAGATAGCATAAAATAACAACTGCGACTAAATGCATGGGAATAACTCAATAATGAAAAAGATAGCATGTAATATCAACTACTAATAAATGCATATAAGAGTAACCTTGACAATAGAAAACAGAATATGTAATAACAATTTTAATTAAAGCATGTAAGAATAAACTTGACAACGAAAGATAGAACGAATTATAACAACTTCAAGTAAATGCTTATAAGTAACCTAAGAGTCCAAACTGGTCAATTTTTACATATAAGCTCATGCACACACTCGTCACCTCATGTACACGTCTTCTATATAATTCAAATAGTACAATCAAACCAAATCCTAAGGGGTAGTTACCCCACACAAAGTTAGGCAAGATACTTACCTCAACTAGGCCAAATCAACACTCAAAAATGGCTTTTTCCTTAAAATTCACCTCCGTACGGCTTAAATCTAACCAAAAATGACTTAATATCATGAAACAATACAAGAGAAACTAAATTCGATCAATAAAGCTAAGATCTTTACACAGGTCTCCAAAAGTCACCAAAAGTCAACCCCGGGCTTGCCTGGTCAAAACTCGAGTCCAAAGACAGATCTCGATTTTCCATAACCCCACGAGTTTATATATGTGTTTTGTTTTTAAATTCGAGTCCGATTCGACTCTCAAATCTCAAATTTTTATTTTTATTTTTCAAAACATAGACAAGATTTCTAAAAATTTCTCTTAGAAATTCAAGAATTTGATGTTAAATCTCGTAAATAATTATGTAATATAATTGGAAATTGATCAAAATCACTTACCCAATAGTTGTAGATGAAAATCTCTCCTCAAAATCGTCTTCTACCAAGTCTAGGGTTCTAAAATATGAAAATGAGTCTAAGTCCCATTTTTCCAGCCCTTTTGTTTAGGTGCAGAAGTCGCAATTCGCAAATGCGGCGCCTGACAACCCAGGGAAATGTCGCAATTGCGACACTAACTTCGCAAATATGAAGTCTGTCCCTTCCGCAAATGCGACCTACCCGGCCTGAGCCTAAGCTTCGCAATTGCGAGTATGGCATTGCATTTGCGATACCTCAGCCCTCCCTTCTTACTTCGCAATTGTGATGCTAGTGCTCGCAATTGTGATACCTGATACACCAACACACCAACAATCTGGAATGAGTTCAAACCAATCCGAAACACGTCTGAAACTCACCCGAGCCTCGGGGCTCCACACCAAACATCCACACAAGCCTAAAAAAATCATACAAACTCGCTCGCGCGATCAAAATACAAAAATAACATCCGAAATCACGAACGGACATCAAAACGCATGAAATTCAAAAGGAAACTCAAGAATTGCTAGAATTACAACCAAGCGTCCGAATCCTTTCAAACCAACTCAAAATTACATCAAATTTTACAGACAAGTTCCAAATAGCAAAACAGACCTATTCCAAGTCCCAAAATTAAATTGTAAACCCGATAACCATAAAGTCAACCTACGGTCAAACCTAAGGAATTTCTAAACATTCAAATTGCCAACTTTCGGCTAAACAAGTCAAATCAACCTAGGAACCTCCGAATTTAATTTCGGGCATATGTCCAAGTCCAAAATCACGATACGAACCTATCAGAGCCATCAAAATATCGTTCCGGGGCGTTTTCATAAAAGTTAAACCTTGGTCAATATTTCCTACTTAAGCTTCTAAACCAAGAAACAAAGGGTCCAAATCATTCCAAAACTTTCGAAACGAAATCAACCATCTCCCAAGTCATAAAACCACAAATACACATACGGAAAGCTTCAAAAGGGAAAAATGGCTCACATACACAAAATGATCGATCAGGCCGTTATATTGAAATAATTAATCCTAACATAAAATCTAACATAAGATAATATAGTGTTTCGTTGGTCGCATAAAAAATAAATAATAACTAATGCAACTGTTGATTTGCATTTGGCGGTATTAAATAATGCCTACATAATGTTACACAAATTTATGAATTATTTTATACGTGATAGAATGTGAAATAAAAAATTACTTGTATTAGCAATGTGGTATTAAACTAGTTAAAGATTAAAATACCTTAAGTAATTCATGTATAACAATCTTTTTATTTTAATCATTGCATAATAATTCACTCATAATTAATCTCCGTGTAAACGATCTTTGCATTATAATATATGTTTACTTAGTATGTAAACAAATAATCCTTAAGATCTTATTTGAGAAGAAATCTCAATTCAAAAACTGATTACTTCATCAGTCCCACAATGAAGGATTTCCTTATGCTATTTATTCTGGTAGTTGAGTCCTAGTCCACACCTTACTTGTGATCCAGCTGTTTCTGGAATAGATAATATCTATAACCGAATGTCCGTTGAAAAACAATAATGAAGAAAGTGACGAAATTTGAGGCACGATAATGATATTGTCTTTAAAAATATTTCGTCTATAGTAAAACAATTTAACATAGGCTCATTTTTTAGTACTAGTTTAGTGTGCGTGCGCACGTGTGCCTCGCGTCAATATATGTGCAAGATGTTTGACTAAGATGCTTCATCCCGATTTTGTATTTTTTTTTTATCAATTGAGCATTGATATATTTGTGATAATTTCTATATATACTAACCTTAGCTTGTATTACATTTTCAATTGTTGTAATTCAAGGGGGCAAAAATTTAGAAAACAATCTGGAAAATTAGAGTTTATGAATAAGAAAAATGAATCTAGGGGGCAAAAGATTTAGGGTTATTCTCACCATTTCAATCTCATTTTATTCCCTTCTTTGAGTCGTCTGCTTATTCTGATGTCAAAAAAATTTATTTAACCCAAACTGGCATGAGAATATATACAAATAAATATCAAATATGTGAATAGAGTTACAGACGAACATAAAAAATACTAAGCAATATGAAGTTTAAATCAATAATTAAAGCTTAGATAATAAGTTAATAGGATTATGTCACCATGCCAATAAAAATTTATAAGAACTATGAAGTACATGACACATTAAAAATAATCTAAAATAACAACAACAACAACAACAACAAACTCAGTATCCCACAAGTATGGTCTGCAAAGGGTAGTGTACACAAACCTTACCCCTACCTAGAAAGTAAAGAGGTTGTTTCCGATAAACCTTCGACTCAAGAAAGGATGAAAAGAAAGTAAGAAAAAATAAATATATTCATCAGATAAATAAATATCAAATACAAAAATATAATAGAAGAAAATCGAACTTTTCTGTTAAAACCTATCCGAAAGATAACTAAATAACTTTCAAAAGCCTATCCAAAAATTAATAACTAACCATGAAATCTTACAAACAGATAAAATATTATAATAGCAATACATGTGTAGAGATAATTAAAAGTTTTAAACCGGAAAAGAGGAAAAATAGGCTTCTGAACCTGAAATCAATAGGTAATTTGTCATGATGACTTCAATATCTTAAATAAATGATTGTATTGACTTCAATATACATATCAACAACTTTATGCATTGGAACTAATAAAAAAATTATAACTAAAGTTTTAGTTAAGTGCAAAATCTTAAAATTTAAGAAAAATAATTTAATACAATTTTGTCCAATATAAGCAGTATTAAAAGCTGCTAAAAACGGAGAAAAAAATCCAATAAGAGCACAAAAAAATAGTAGAAGAAGTAACTTGATAAAAGGTTAAAGCATATAATCTAATGCAAAAAGATACTATTCAACCAAGCTTTACAATCAAGAACATCAAAATAAGATGTATCGGTAAAATACGTGCATGCAAAGTTCAACTACTAATACAAATACAAATACATGAATGCAAAATTCAACTACTAATATAAAAAAAATTGCTCAAAGAAAGAGAACCTGAAACCCTTAATTTTGTAATTGTTGCTCGAACAAGGCAAAATTATGATGATGAAAAGGTAAAATTGTAACTTCTTTTATAGAATTACATGTGTATATAAAATTATGTAAATTTTTTATTAGAAAAAAGACTCTAATAAATTCTCAAAGAGCTCGTCTTCATCTAATATAATTTATAAAAAAATTCAATGTCAAAAATTTATATCAAAACTTTCTTAGTTGAAATTTTAATACCCTTAAAATTAAATATAGTTGAAAGTATCAAAAGTTTCCTAGTACGTGAATTCGTTAAAATTTTATTAACTAAAGAAAGACGGAAACCTTTCTATTTTGTGTGAATTAGACAAATTTTTATTAACTAAAAAAGATCCTCCTAAATTAGAAAGAAAAATTTAATAATACACCTAAATATGGAGTTGAACGAAAACTTCCTATTGTGTAGAGAACGAAAATGTTTCCTAGTACGTGTGTCAATATTATAAATATTAAAAGAGTAATTGAATAACTATTCCTAAATAGTAGGGAATTAATTAAATGTTTATTTATAAATATTAGGAAAAAAATTAAATGACTATTTTGTCTAATGTGAACTCTATTTTAATAAAGGTAAAAAAGGCGAATGACATTTCGCTAATGGCATTCGTGCTTTTAATATAATATAGATATAGATTTAACAAGTTCTTCTAGTTATGAACTAGGAGCAAACAAAATATGGTTACGAGAAAAACAAAACAAGGCAACAACCAGAGATAGTCGAAAGATCGGATATAAGTATATAACATAGACACAAAGAGCAAGTAATATGTACCTCATACTGTCTAAGGGAATGAAAGGATGGTTAATATTCCATCACTTTCAACTAAATTCTTGAACCACAAGAATTGAGAACCTCTTGTTTAGGAGCGGTTTATTTACACAAATAGCTACTTATGTGGCCGTGTATTTAGAAGTTAGCCACATTGTATTATACCACGACTCAATTTTTGAAAGTAGCCAACTTCTAAATATAAGGCTACAAAAGTGGCCACTAGGTGAAATAAAGCCAAATTGGGGATTAATCGAATCAGTACCTTTCAAATACCAAATGTCTAAACAACAATAACGGCAACGACAACCTAGTGAAATTTCACAAGTGTGATATGAGGAGGGTAAAGTGTACGCAGACCTTACCCTACTTTATGACGATAGAGAGGCTGTTTTCGGAAGACACTCGGCTCAGGATTTACTACCAGTGTCCAACAACGGTAATTCATTGTGATCTAAAGCCTAGCAATGTGCTTCTTGACAATGATCTCATAGCTCATGTTAGTGATTTTGGTTTTGGCACGGCTACTTGTAAAATTCAAACTGTCAGGCTCAAGAGAACCATATGTCTAAAGCAAAAATAAATAAAAAAGTAAAAAAAAAAAGAATTAACCCTCCACGTAATCGATTAAACAAAAAATAGCCAACGGATATATAATATATATATATATATATAATTCATGTTTCATATATGTATAATCAGTGTATAATCTATGTACACCTGCTAGAAACACACACACAACTGCAGCTTGGGAATAAGCCTTAATGCCCTGGGTAGTGGGTTGACAAGTGAACATTGTGACTGAAACAAGGCAAAAACTGTTGAAGGATCCTATTCCTGATACTACGCTTATGTATATTTTTATTCAGATTCAGGTACTTCTGCCCGTGTCGGATGCCAGTGAGTTGATTCAGACGTTTCGGAGACTTCAAGGTATACCTGCTTGACGCTCGCAGGCCTCGGAGTCACCTTCTTCTATTGTCTTTACTACTATTTATCTTCATATCAAGACAATATTGTATTTAGAGATTCCTAGTATACTTTTTTAGATATTATGACTATGTACCACCGGTTTTGAAATTTGCATGATTTTGGTCTCGCTTTAGTTTTATTTTGGTATTTAATAGTTTAATTAATATCTTAGTCATTATTTCTTCTAAATTCTCTCATGTGTTAGGCTTACCTAGTCTTAGAGACTAGGTGCCATCACGATTCCTAAAGTGGGATTCTGGGGTCGTGACATTCAAGCCTTCAACAAAAAAAAGTTCAAACATTCTTTTGATCAAAACATTCAGATATTAACTTAGGCTTGATTCATATTGTCTCGCTAAGATTTGAGAACGTGGAATTCTTATTAAATCAAATTACAGAATTATTACATAAAGAATTTAAGTTATTTGTGTAATGATCCGACTGGTTATTTTACTTTCTACATTTCCTTTCCCCTATTTAAGACTTCCTATATATGCTTTTACTGTTTTATGACTTGTAAGTATGGTTTGGTTTGGTTTGGAAGGGTTCGGGTTGAATTCAGAATATATACTTCCATAATAGTGGCCTAAGGTGGCCAAGTTTGACTTGAGTCAACAGTTTGAGTAAACGACCTTGGAATCAAGATTTGAAGGTTCCAATAGGTTCTTATGATAATTTTGGACTTGGGTGTGCATTTGGATCGAGTTTCGGGTGATCCGGGAGCGTTTCAGCGCTTATTGTTAAAAGTTGGTGTCTTGAATATTTTTAGAGTTTTCTAAGTTTGGTTTGAAGTAGACTTTGGTGTTATCGATGTCCCTTTGGACCGAGCCTTGGAACATGTTCGTATAGTAATTTGTGCGTAAAATTTGGTATCATTCCGAGTTGTCTAAGTATGATTCGTCGCATTCGGAGCTAGTTGGAAGAAGTTGAAGTTCAAAGGTTGATTAATTTGGTTTTGATGTGCGATTCATGATTTCAATATTGTTTTATGTGTTCCGAGACTTCAAGTAGGTCCAAATTATGTTTATAGACTTGTTGTTATAATTGGACAGGGTCTCGGGTGGCTCGGGTGAGTTTCGGACCACCCGGAGCAAGGTTGAAGTTGGCAGATCTTCTGGTTCTAATTTCGTTCTTCGTGAACACGGAGAGAGTCTCGCGTTCACGATGAAGGATTTTGGGATGAGGCATTTTTGTGCTTCGCAGTCAGGGTTTCGCGATCGCGGAGCATTGGGGTCAGTGGCCTACGCGTCTGCGGTCATTGGGTTGCATTTGTGTAGAGAAAGACTGGCTGGGGGATGGCAGGCCATGACCTTAGCACTCGCGAAGGGCCGCTCGCGTTCGCAAAGTGAAATCCAAGTTAGGCATCGCAATCGCGAAGCCCTTGTCGCGTTCGCGATGAAGACATTTGAGGCGATGGCAGCTTTTCCTTCGCGATCGCGAAGGGGCTTCCGCGGTCGTAAAGAAGGAATGCCTAGGCAGAACACTTTTTAATAACGAGACTTAGGCTCAGTTTTCCCATTTCTCATTTATGTTGGCCAATTTTGGATCTTCTTAGAGAGGGATTTTCATCAAGTACTATAAGATTAGTTATTTCTACCTAATGTGATTTAAATATATAGATTACGGGTAGATTTTGACATAGAAATTAGTCGAATTTTGGGATTTTATTAAATTACTTAGGTTTTAGTAAAAGTGGGATTTGACCAAGAAATTGATTATAGAATTGGGCATAAATTATATATTTGAGTTCCTAAGGTCATGGGTAACAATTATCTACGAAAATGTCTAGAATCCGGGTTGATTTATGCATCATTTGATTAGTTTCGGGTTGCTCGGTGTCGTTTTGGGGCGACTAGTGAGGTTTGAGAGCCGAGTAGAGAGCTTGCAAGTGAGATAAATCTCTTGCCTAATCTTGTAAGAGAGAATTATCTCAGTAGGTTCTTTAATTGTTATGTGCTACTTATTATGAGTGCTACGTACGCACGAGGTGATGAGAGTCTGACATAGCTAGAATCATATTTATGTCCAGGTAGATTTAGGACTTTACCATGCAATATTTGTATTACTTGAACTTAACTTGCTAGTTTAATTACTTAAATTTATAATTAAAATATGATTAGAGATTATGTTAGGTCAAGCCTCATTACCTTGAGTTTTTGGCAGGATACTTCATTGTCGGTAAAAATCATGCTTTCCTTATGTTCCTATCCTTGTATTGCATTTATTTGACCTGTAATTAGGAAAGTTCCTCTATTCCTGTGGATCGGGCTGTATGGCTCGGCAGTGCTATGAAATAACATTATGGATCGGGCCGTACAACCTTAATAGTGTATTTGAGATGCATCAATGGGTCAGTCCGTACGACCAATGTAGTGTACACTATTATTAGGGATCGGGTCGTACAACCTCGGCATAATTCGTGTGTAATATTGCTAGGAGTCAGAATATACATGAGATTTCCTTCTTGATTTAAAACTTGGCATTTACTTGATGTTCCTTATTTGTTTGAGATAGCACATGATATTTAAGGATTTCATATTGTCTTTATGTTGAAGGATCATGTTAGTTACAGTTTCTTATTTCATTATTACTATTGTATTTCATGCCTATTTATAAATCATGTACTTTATTTATTGGACCACTAGTAAGTGTCAATGTCGACCTCTCGTCACTACATCTTCGAGGTTAGACTAGATACTTATTGGGTACATGTTGGCTTACGTACTCATACTACACTTCTGCACTAATTATGCGGGTACTTCAGGCGGTCATACGGACGCGCATACCCAATATCTGGAGGCTTAGTGGTGAGTTGCTTTCCTTGCTCTGAATTAGGTCATGACAACTTGGTATTAGAGCACTAGGTGCACATAGGTCTTATGAGTCATAAGCAGGCTTGGTAGAGTCTTGCGGATCGATACGGAGACGTCTGTACTTATCTTTGAGAGGCTATAGGGTCTTACCAAACTTATCTTTCTTCATCTCCTATCGTGCAATTGATATTGTACTAAGTATCTTTCTCTTATTCTCTCACAGATGGTGAGAACGTGCACGGCGACATTACCCAACGGCAGAGGGGCTACTCCCTCAGACGTTAGAGGTAGAGGCGGAGGCCGAGGGAGGGCTACAACTCCTGCTACAGGACGAGGGCATCCTAGAGTTACTCATGTAGTACCACCAGTGGATCCGATGTAGGATCTTATTATTAAGCAGTAGGATGAGGTTCATGCAGCTGAGCCAGCCTTGATAGACTTTATGACCGCACTGGTATTTAGGAGGTCATGGGTCGTATGCTGCAGTTCATGGATTCTATGACTCATCCTGGAATATTCCCAGCAGATCCAGCCACATATCAGGCAGGAGGGGGAGCACATACCCCTATTGCTCGTGTGCCAGGGCATGCCGTTATTGTGTATCAGACCCCAAGTGCACTGCCTGCGGGTGGGGTTTAGCCGATTACAGCAGTCAAAGCTGAGATTAGACCGGTCGTGACCGTCGATGAGAAGAAGTGGTTGGACAGATAGACTAGGCTTCATCCTTTCGTCTTTAGTGGTGAGCAATCAGAGGATACCCAGAATTTCATGGACCGTTGTAGGAAGAGGCTGCATAATATGAGGGTAGTGGAGTCCAACGGGGTGGACTTCACCATATTTCATCTGGAGGGGAAGGCCCATAGATGGTGGCAGTCTTATCTCCAGAGCAAGCCAGCAGATTCACCTCTCTTGAATTGGGACCAGTTCACACATCTCTTTTTAGATAGGTTTATTCCACCCTCGTAGAGGGAAGAGTTACGGGGTTTGTTCAAGCAGCTTCAGCAGGGTCAGATGTGAGTGACTGACTACGAGGCGAGATTCTCTGAGTTGTCTTGTCATGTAGTTATCATACTCCCCACAGATGCAGAGAGAGTGTGGAGGTTTATTGCGAGATTGCACTATGGTATCCAGGTTTCTATGGCCCAAGAGGCTAAGATGGAGACTCATTACAATCAGGTTATAGAGATAGCTCGAAGGATCGAGCATATTCGCAACAAGGGATGAGAGTTTACACCAAAGGATAATAGGCCTCGACATTCTGGTGGTCAGTGGAGCCCCGTCTGGGGGAAAAGGTCGGTTCATGAGGGGCCAACCTAGCAGGCCCATGTATTCAGCACCACCGCCTGCTCGGGATGCTCCAGCGAGGCCCTACTTCAGCGCTATTCTAGAGAGTACCAATCGTCCACCGGCTATTTAGGGTTCCTCCTATGGGTATTCATGTCATCAGGGCCTGGCCTAGGGTCAACAGTTTTCCACACCGATAGGTTGCTTCAAGTGCGGGGAGCTTGGTCATGTGAGAAGGGTTTGCCCAAGCTTCGAGGAAAGGCAGTACAACATAGCCATTAACCCATGATTGCCGCAGCAGCTGCCACATCGCTCGTCCAGCCGGCCAGAGGTGGAGGGCAAGTCGGTAGGGGTCACCCTAGAGGTGGAGGCCATCCAGGTAGCGCTCCGTCTAGATTATATGCCTTCCCATCCATACCAGATGCAGTAGCCTCAGACGCCGTGATTACAGGTATTATTTCTATCTATCGTAGGGATGCTTCGGTACTATTTGATCTAGGATTTATGTATTCATATGTATCTTCTCTATTTGCTCTTTATCTGGATGTATCTCGTGAGTCCTTGGGTGTTCCTGTATATGTGTCCATGCCAGTGGGTGATTTTGTTATTATGGATCAGGTTTACCATTCCTGTGTAGTGACTTTATGTGATTATAAGACCAGAGTGGATTTTCTGTTGCTTGATATACTGACTTTGAGTTCATAGTGGGCATAGACTGGTTGCCTCCATACCATGCCGTTGTTTATTGCATGCCAATACTATTACCTTGGCAATGCCATAGTTTCCTAGGTTAGAGTGGAAGGGCTCATCTATTAGTACATCTAGTCGGGTATCTCTTTCTTGAAGGCTCGACATATGGTCGAGAAGGGTTGTTTGGCCTATCTAGCCTTTGTTCAAGATACTATTATTGAGACTCCCATGATAGATTTAGTGCCTATGGTGTGGGAGTTTTCCAATGTATTTCCTGCCGATCTACCAGGCATTCCACCGGATCATGATATCGATTTCGGTATTGATTTGGCGCTAGGCACCCAGTATATCACTATTCTTCCTTATCGTATGGCTCCGATAGAGTTGAGAGAGTTGAAGGAGTAGCTTCAGGAGTTGCTCGATAAGGGGTTCATCAGTCCGGGTGTGTCGCCTTGGGGTGCACCAGTATTATTTGTAAAGAAAAAGGATGGGAGTATACGGATGTGCATTGATTACCGCCAGCTGAACAAAGTCGTCATCAAGAATAAGTACTTGTTACCGCACATTAATGATTTGTTTGATCAGCTACAGCGTGCTAGAGTGTTCTTGAAGATCGACTTGAGATCTGGGTATCATCAACTAAGGATTCGTGTTTCGGATATTCCAAAGACGACTTTCCGGACTAGATATGGGCACTATGAGTTTCTAGTAATGTCTTTCGGCTTGACTAACTCCCCAGTGGCATTTATGGATTTGATGAATTGGGTTTTCAGGCCATATCTTGACTCATTTGTCATTGTCTTCATTGATGACAAATTGATCTACTCACGTAGTATGGAGGAGCACAAGCAGCATTTGAGGATAGTGCTTCAGACCTTGTAGGAACAAAACCTATATGCCAAGTCCTCTAAGTGTGAGTTCTGGTAGATTCTGTAGCTTTCTTTGGGCATGTTGTACCAGGCGAGGGTATTAAGGTGGATCCCAAGAAATCGAGGCAGTTCAGAGTTGGCCTCGTCCTACCATAGAAATCGAGATCAGGAGTTTCTTGGGGAAAGTAGGTTATTATCGTTGATTTGTGGAGGTCTTCTCATATATTGCAGCTCTTTAGACTAGATTGACCTAGAAGGGTGCTCAGTTCAAATGGTCCGATGATTGTGAGGTGAGCTTTCAGAAGCTCAAGACCGCATTGACTACAGCACCAGTGTTGGTTTTGCCCTCCGATTCAGAGATGTATACGGTGTATTGCGACACTTCACACGTTGGTTTAGGTTGTGTATTGATGTAAGAGGGACGAGTTATTGCATATGCTTCATGCCAGTTGAAGCCCCACGAGAAGAATTACAGTGTGCACGATTTGGAGTTGGCTGCGATAGTATATGCTCTCAAGATCTTGAGGCATTATCTTTATGGAGTGTCGTGCGAGGTTTACACTGATCACCACAGTTTGAAGCATTTATTTAAGCAGGGGGATCTTAATCTGAGGCAGCGCAGGTGGATTGAGTTACTGAAGGATTATGATATTACCATCATCTAGCATCCGGTCAAGGCAAATTTGGTCGCAGATGCCTTGAGCAGAAAGGCCGAGAGTAGGGGTAGTTTGGCATTCATTTCAGTGGAGGAGAGGCCATTGGCTTTGGATATCCAGTCCTTAGCTAACCGACTTGTGAGGTTGGATATTTCATAGTCCAGTCGAGTTCTTGCATGTGTTGTGGCTTAGTCTTTATTATTCAAGCGGATCAAGGCTCGTCAGTATGATGATCCACATTGTTGGTCCTTAGAGAGACGATGCTACGGGGTGATGCCAAGGAGGTTACTACTGGTGATGATGGTGTTCTACGACTCAGGGTACCTTATATTCCTAATATTATTGGCCTGAGGGAGACGATTCTAGATGAGGCATACAGTTCGTGTTATTCTATTCATCCAGGTGCCACGAAGATGTATCGTGATGTCATAGCCCCAATTTCCCTCTGTAGGATTTCGTGACGACACCTAATCTTTAAGACTAGGTAAGCCTAACACTTACTGAATTAATGGCAAAATTCAACCAACAACTATTAAATATGAAACATAAATTTCTATGCAAAGCCAACAATCCCAAAGCCGGTAGTACAAGTCATAAGCTCTACTAAGTTCACTAGAAAAACTCTAAGTAAAACTGTTCCGGAATAGAAATAAATTGTACAAAAATAACTTTTGAAGGTGACTCCAAGGCCTATGAACGAGACGACATGTATACCTTGAATTCTCCATAGCAATATCTTATCCGTTATCTAACAATCAATAGACTCCACAGTACCTAAATCTGCACAAAAATGTGCAGAAGTATAGTATGAGTACACCACGGTCAGTACCCAGTAAGTATCAAGACTAACCTCAGTGGAGTAGTGACGAGGTACAAGTCAAGACACTCACTAGACAAAATAACCTGTGCAGTATAGAAGTATAAAACTACTAACGGAAAACAAAAATCAGTAAATGGCAACAAGAACCAACAAGTGATATAAACTGTAAAGCAATAAGAACACCATGAAGTATCATTAAAACCAAATAAGGAAACACAAGGGACAATTAATTAGTCAAGCCATTTTAACACAAGTTTCGCAACGAAATCACTTTGTGGTACACTATCTCATAGTCATAAGTCACCGGTCTCAACCCACCGTCATATACTCATGGCACCTCATGCAAACATCTCGCATCACAACCGCACGGACAACTCACGTGCCAAAATCTCAATATGCCCGGCATGATCATAGGCTCATAGTCATAATCCACCCGACATGGTCACAGGCCCACAATCACAATCCGCCCAGTATGATCTAAGGCTCACATTCACAATCCGCCCGGCATAGTCACAGGCTCACAAATCAACATGGAAAAAGATAATACAAGAAAACGTGGGCATGATCAATAAATGTCAAGTTTCATACTCCTGAGCAAGTATAAGTGACATGCTACAGTGTATGTTTGTACGAGTGTACTACTGCAGCCCAAGTCAATAAGTAATATCAAAGACATCGAAACAACAAAGCAAGTCACGCCAGGTGTATGACAAACACAAGAAAAAGCACACCATCACACAAAAAATCACCAACACAATGTCTCCAAACCATCACACAAAAAATCACCAACACAATGTCTCCAAACCATCACACATCATCCCTGACATTGCCACCCTTATCTCTCTGATAGCCACCCGTATCACTCCGCCCTGACATTATCATTAGCCACCCTTATCTCTCATATAGCCACCCGTATCACTCTGCCCTAACATTATCATTAGCTACCCTTGTCTCTCCTATAGCCACACGTATCACTCATTATAATAGCCACCCTTATCGCTCTGCCCAGACAATAACACAATAGCCACCCATATCACTCCGTACATTCAACAACAGTGAGATGCCACCCTTATGCCCCGCATAATAACAACGGTGAAATGCCACCCTTATACTCCGCATAACAACATCCAAACCACACAACAATTCACATGTGCTATTATCACAATAACACAACATATCAACTCGTATCACAAGTGCCCGTAGGCCACAACCCTTCCCACGCTTCAACGATATTAATATTTTCATAACAAATAGCCCACGGCTCAGCACAACGTATATATAGAATCTCAATAACAACAAAATGAACGGAAAAGTAACTCAACAAAAGAACAACACCCCGTTTAAGCACAACTTCAATTAGAATAGATTAATGACTCTCGATAACATTAATTCCAATTAATTGTTTAAGGATAACCTCGATAGTGAAAGTACTTCCATGAAATGGAAAACTTCATACTCAAGTGTATGAATTAGGCTGACAATGAAGGAGACGACACGAACTAGTACAACGTCTAAATGCATGAGAACAACCCGGCAACAAAGGATATCATGTGACGACAATTTTAACTAAGAGTAGCTCCATAATAAAAGAAATCACATAATGACATAAAATGATAACAACTCCAAATAAAGCATATAAGAGCAAACTCGACAAGTAAGGAATGTGACATGTAACGAACACTTCAAATAAAGCATGTGATAGTAGACATGACTAATAAAAGATATAACATGTGCTAAAAATTCCAAAAAACTACATAAAAGATGCTTAAGAGTCTAGACCGGTCAATTTCCACGTATAAGCCCGAGTACGTACTCGTCACCTCGTGTACACGGCTTTCACATGACACAAATAGCACAAACAACTCAATTTCTAAGGGGTAGTTCCCCCTCCCCACAAAGTTACTTACCTCAAAGATGCTAGACTGATACTCTAAAATGATCTTCTCGCGTGAAACAACCTCCGGACGGCTCAAATCTAGTCAAAATAACTTAATATTATAAATAAAAACTCTAGAAAATAATTCCAGATAATAAAGTTTCAATCTTTAATTAAAACTAAAAAGTCAACACAAAAAATCAACCACGGGCTCGCACCTCAGAACCCGATAAAATTCATAAAACCGGAACACCCATTCCGATACGAGTCCAACCATACCAAATTTATCTAATTTCGACATCAATTCGTCCTTCAAATCATCATTTTACATTTTTGAAAGTTTTCACAAAATTATCATTTTTCCCCAACTCAAACCACTAATTTAATGATAAAAATAAAGGTGGAATCATGAGAATAAAATCAAATTCGGGTAAAGAACACTTACCCCAAACCAACACATGAAGAATCCCTCAAAAATCGCTCACATCCGAGGTCTATAGCTCAAAAAATGATAAATGGAACAAATCCCTCGATTGAGAATTAATATTATGCTGCCCGGGCATTTGCACATCGCAATTGCGAAAATACATTTGCGATCACAAAGAAGAAACAATAACTGTCCAAAATAATGCAGTACACGATCACGAAAATAGGCATGCGATGAAAAAATAACACTACCCCCACAAAAGCACTACGCGAACATGGAAAAAGGGATGCGAACACGGTTCATCACTGCCTCAGTTAACGCGATCACGAATATATCTATGCGAACGCGAAGAACAAAGCATCGGCCTCCCCAGCATGGTCACCCACTGCGCGATCACGAAACAACTAATGCGAACGCGATGAAGCAGAACTCACACGTACACGATCGCGAACCATTCTCTGCGAACACGAATAAGGAAAAGGGGTCACCCACCAAACATCCTACGCGATCGCAGCTGTTCATGATCGCGAATAAAGACATCAGGCACCAGCAAATCAGCAGTCCAATAACATGGAGAAATGGCCCGTAGCCCATCTGAAATACACCTGAGGCCCCCGGGACCCCGTCGAAACATACCAACAAGTTCCATAACATAACGCGGAACTGTTCGAGGCCTCAAATCACATCAAGCAAAATCAAAAATACGAATCACACCTCAAATCGAACTTAATGAACTTATGAACTTTCAACATCTACAACTCGTGCCAAATCATATCAAATCAACCCAGAATGACGTCAAATTTTGCATGCAAGTTCCAAATGACACAACGGAGCTATACCAAATCCCGGAATTGAAATCCGAACCCAATATCAACAAAGTCAACTCCTAGTCAAACCTCTCAATCTTCCAAACCATCAACTTTCCAATTTTCACTAAAATGCATCAAATTAACCTACAGACGTCCAAATCCAAATTCGGACACACGCTTAAGTCCAAAATCACCATACAGAGCTACTGTAATTATCAAAAGACTATTCCGGAGTCATCTACATAACAGTCAAACTCCGATCAACTCTTTCACTTAAGCTTCTAAAACAAAAATTATTCTTCCAAATCAATCATGAATTGTCCGAAATTCGGACTCGGCCACACACGCAAGTAATAATACACAGTGCGAAGCTTTTTGAGACCTTAAGCCACTGAACCAGATGCTAATTCTCAAATGATCGGCCGGGTCATTACACGTAACCTGAGGCAGCATAACTAGTGGCGGAGGATGAAGAAGGACATAGTTGAGTATGTGGAGAGATGTCTAAGTTTCCAGAAGGTTAAGTACGAGAACTAGAGGCCAGGTGGCTTACTACAACATATGGTTATACCGGAGTGGAAGTGGGAGCGCACACTATAGATTTTATGGTTGGTTTGTCGCGGACATTGAGGAAATTTGATGCCATTTGGGTCATTATAGACAGAGTGAACAAGTTTGCACACTTTATTACGGTGATGACTACATACACTATAGAGAGGTTAGCCCAGATTTATATTCAGGAGATCGTCTAGTTGCATGGCGTGCCTATCTCCATCATTTTAGATAGAGGCATTTAGTTCACTTCACATTTTTGGAGAGCTGTACAGAATGAGTTAGGTACCCGGGTAGAGCTCAACATGGCTCTTTCATTCGTAGACTGACGGGCATGTCGAAGCGGACAGTTCAGATTCAAGAGGTAACTTAGGAGACCTAGGAGGACATGCGGAGTAGATATCCACACTTATTTGGCACTCCATGTATGATTCTAAACCCTTTCGAAGACGAACGTTTGTTTAAGAGGTGGAGAATGTAATGACCCGACCAGTTGTTTTGCTTTTTAGATCCCTGTTCACCTATTTAAGACTTCCCATATGTGATTTTACTATTTTATGACTTGCGTGGACATTCGGTTTGGTTTGGAAGGGTTCGGGTTGAATTCGATACACTTAATTCCATAATAGTAGCCTAAGGTGGCCAAGTTTGACTAGAGTCAACACTTTGAATAAACGATATTTGAATCAGGATTTGAAGGCTCCAATAGATTTGTATGATGATTTTGGACTTGGGCGTGCATTCAGATCGAGTTTCGGATGATATGGGAGTGTTTCAGCGCTTATTGTTGAAAGTTGGCATCTTGAAGGTTTTAGAGTTTCTAAGTTTGGTTTGAAGTAGATTTTGGTGTTATCGATGTGTGTTTGAGATTTCGAGCCTTGGAACAAGTTCGTATACTGATTTTTGACTTGTGCATAAAATGTAGTGTCATTCCGAGTTGTCTAAGTATGATTCGTTGCTTTCGGAGCAAGTTGGAAGAAGTTGAAGTTCAAAGGTTGATTGATTAGGTTTTGATGTGTAATTCTTGGTTTTGATGTTGTTCTATATATTCCAAGACTTAATGTAGGACCGTATTATGTTTATGGACTTGTTGGTATAATTGGACGGGATCTCGGGCAACTCAAGTATGTTTCAGACCACCCACATCAAGGTTGAAGTTGGCAGATATTTTGGTTCTAGTTTCATTCTTCGCGAACGCGGAGGGAGTCTCGCATCCGCGATGAAGGATTTTGGGCTGGGGTATTTTTGTGCTTCGCGCTCAGGGCATCGCGATCGCATAGCATTGGGTTCAATGGCCTACGCATGCACGATCATTGGGTCGTGTTCGCGTTGGGAAAGGCCGGTTGGGGGATGGCTGGCCTTGGCCTTCGCGTTCGCGAAGTGTAATCCGGGTTAGGCATCGCGGTCGCGAATCCCTTGTTGCATTTGCGATGAAGACTTTTGGGGCGATGGCAGCTTTGCCTTCGCGATCGTGAAGGGGCTTCCGCTATCGCGAAGAAGGAATGTCTGGGCAGAACACTTTTTAATAACGGGACTTAGGCTATTTTTCCTATTTCTCATTTGTGGTGGCCGGTTTTGGAGCTTCTTGGAGGGGTATTTTCATCAAACACTGTTGCACCCTACTTTTCACTAGTCAAGACATGATTCAACTTGTGGTTTCTCTGTTGTTGATGAAAGAGAGTCGCCACCTAATATTTAAAGGTATACTAGGGTACTTGTTTAATTACTAAGTTATGTTCATTATAGGTCTGCAAACCGGTGAGATTATGGGTAAGGATTTTTGTTCTTCTAAGTGGAAGGTGTTAGGCACCTCTTAAAATGTACTCGAAGTAGCTCCATAGGACTTAGACTAATTTTAAGGACTCAATTATTTATACTATGCTTTGATTATTACTAAGGTAGGGCTCGCTATGTACTAAAGGAATGTGTATGTGTAAGACTTAAGAAGGGTATGAGATTATAAAAGAGTTTGTTGGAGGCTAAGAGAGTTTTGAAAGTGGTTTTATATTTTAAAGCTCGCAATTATTAAGTCATGAAAGTAACTACTTTAAAGAATAGGTGCTAGAGTAATCTTAAGAGTTGTTTGAAAGAAAGATAATTTTTAATTGTACTGTGGTTTTTCAAAAAATCTGAAGAAGCGAGTCTTTGGAAATTCATTTGAGACTGTCCGTTACTGTTTTTTATGAAAATCTGATTTCATTCCTTGTTAGTGAAAATCAGTGATTCTTTCCTAATTTTCTTTGGAAAGCGGGTTGCCGTTCTGATTAAGGACCTGAGCTTCAAAAATCTTTAAGAAAAAAAAGTTAGCGTGCAAGATGAAACGTTATAATTAACAGGAGGCGAAGATTAATTACTAGCTATTCTTTTTAAGTCCTATATTAATTAAGGTTTGCCTAAGTTTCATGTAATACTAGAGCGTGGAAGTAAAGTACATAATCTAATATATGAGTGTTAATAAATGATAATGAATATGCGATAAGATAGCAAAGGCAAAAAGCAAAAAATAATTAAGGCAATAAACTAAGCTATGTAAATAATGGGCAGTAATGAAGGAGTAAGGGAAAAGACTAGACTCTGAAGATTGGGAATCAATAAGGAAGGCCCAGCAATTTGAGAGGCGCGGTTATGGCAAGACTGGACTCTTCAAAGATGCATCAAGGCTGGTTTGGGCCTGAGTTCCTTAGGAATTCAGCATGCCCAAATGTGTACATGTCCAAAAGAATAAGAAGGTCATTAGAAATATTCCTACATTCTCAACATATTCAAATACACGTGACAGATATATAGACAAATAATTGAAACAAGAAAATAATCATCACTGTGGGAAATTATATTAATGTTGTGGCTTTACTTAGCAAATAATCCACATTGATAAACTTTTATTGTTATTAAACATTAAACACTTAAAGAACTAAATGCGTTAATGAAATAAGGGCTAAGGAGGAAGCCCCACTCAAGGTCGATGCCCCTTTTGGATCCCCCGACACTTCAAAGTTCCCAAGGGACTCAAGGCCCAGGGAAATATTTGTGCCGGGGAAGGCAGCCCAACCTAGAGTCGAAATCCACTCCCAAATACCCTTAAACACTAGCAACATATTTTCTTTACAGGTTTGAATGCCAATAAAGCCCTTCTAATGCAAATTAAATGCTAAAGCATTACGTATCACAAAGTATACTTTCCTTCCTAACATAAGAACATACAATCTATACTGAATTACCAAATAAATATGCATTCATATGAATTCTAAAGATCTAATTCTAAAACTCATACATGTGAACATCAGAAACATCATAAACATGTTACAAAAGGCTAAGCCTATAGTAAGGCAATACTCCAAGAAAAGGTAAATCTATACAACACCAATTCATCATATATAGAGGTTTCACAGGTATTTATGACATGATCAACTTTCTCAGTAGGTCCACTAACTTACAGACTACAACAGGGAATTCTTAAGTATCATGCTCCTAATGGCATTAACTTCAAGCAAATCATCAAGTTCGAATAGTATCAGTAAAGATCCTTGTGAGACTTTAGGGATTAGACTTGGTTTTAAAATTATCAAGAGAGCAGAGACTAAGATAATTCTGGACAGAATGTATAACTAGGAATTAAGTAAGAACATCCAGTAGTTAATTAGCTACTTAAATATCTCAGGTCAGTAATGACCTTATGCAGACAGAGGAATCCTTGCATGTTTTGAGAGTTGGATCAAGAAAAGTTACAGACAAAGGATAGGCATTACATCAGGACAGGTTTTAACTCAAACTTAATTCTAAGTTAGCACATAGATATAAAGATGATCATGCTTATTTTTTTTACAAATTATCACTTAACTACGGCAGAGTGACTGGATTCTTTAAAAGATAAAGATGCATGCCAGTCCTTTCAAAGATGCATGATGACTCTAAAGGTAAGAGATAGGAGATATAATACTAAATAAGCATGTTGTTAGGGGTGTTGACTAACCAAGAAAACAGTTAAGTTTAGTTTATCCAATTACCAGTCTTTATAACAGAGAGGAAAGAACAAAATCCTAATCACATTATGAGGAAAGATAATATAACCTAAACAGGTGTGTGCAATAAGATTACAGAGAGAAGAAAGGAGAGGTTTAGTTCAAACAAGGTCATGTTAACAGAAGCAACAAGAAACTAAACATAATGAAAGACCATAGTAGCAACTCAGAAACAGTCTAACAGACATGAGTAGGGAAATAACATATAAACACTTAGAGTTACAGCTTAAGATTGAAGGATAGGAGATATAAACTGAAACACCTTAAGATTTATTCAATCATAACCATAAGAATATAGGTTCAACTTCAGAAACTCATAAGCTACAAAGATGCAACAGGCAAGGATAAAGGTTATTGTATGCCAACAAAGCTTATAAGGTTCATGTGAACATGAACATATATCAACTCAAACATATAGACTGTTGGAACTCAGGGAATAAGATCAGCAAGAATCAATCATATAGTTTAATCAACCATCATTTAAAGACTCATACCAAGACAACTAATCACAAGTAGTCATTAAACCAACAGAGCACAAATATTAACATATTAAATACCATAGAACAACTGTAACATACACAACCTAACTTAACATGCTTGTATCATTCAAAGAAACGAACAAAAGAGAAAAGTGAGAGAGGTGCTGACCTTTTTTTAGAGCAGCAAACCAAACGAGAGCCCTTTTCAGCTTATTAAGATTCCAGAACACTCAAGTTTAGACCAATAATAGTACTCAGAAAAAAGGAAAAGGAAAACAGTGAGAAACCTAAGGCTAAATTTCTCAGTGTTTTTTTTTTGTGTGTGTATCTCTTTAATGTTAGATAGTTGGTTCGTGATGTTAGGTAATAGCATTGAAATCCCTATTTATAGTGGCATTTAATGCCTTAGGATTTCAGAATTCAAACTAAGATAGTGGAAGATGACTCATGATAATGATGATAGCAAATCGAGTGAAAATGAGAAGACATGGAGAAATTTAATATTGAGTTTACCTAAGTTGAGGGTAGCTGGTTGTTGAAACTTCGAACCAATGGACAAACCCTAAAACCCATAGGTCACTGCATTTGACCTCTGGGTATAGGATTCCATGATGATTTTCTGAAGAAGGTTTCATACATGCTCCGATTTGACAAAGCATGAATGAACATCAGGGACTGGATATTGCGTCTTTAGGTCTAGGGTTTCAAGATTCAGAGGTTTGAATTTTGTGATTGAGAAAGGAATTTGCAGCATGATTTTCGGACTTCAGGAGGCAAGAGGTGATTTCAGGCTTCGATTTGAAAGATCTTAATAGAGCTCAAGCGATTTGAGCTTTCATCTTTGAGTCTAGGGTTAAGCTTTGGTAATTTTGAATTTGTGTGATGAAATGGGAATGAAATCAGCGAGATTCATGGATTCAGAAGGCAAAGGAGATGAAGTCTCTGATCGATTTGTGACCTTGCACTAATTTGTGCAAGGTTTGTGACTGATTGAGTTCGTGAGGTTGAAAGAAAAGAGAGGAGAAAGGGAAAGAGAGGCGGCCAGGTCTCTGAGTGAAATGATTAGGGTTTGGGGAGGGAGTTTGGTCATCTCTAAGTTAAGATAGGGAGATGGAATGGGAGCAGTTGGATATGTTGATCAACGGCTCCGATCATTTTGATAATTAAGATTTTAGAAATGATTTAGATGGGGAAAAGTGGTGGCCGTTAGATGATAGGGTTTGGATGGTCGAGATTAGGTCTCTGGGGGACGGGTATTTAAATTAAAAGAGAAATTAGAGAATAAGCGTGAGTCGTTGATCAGATGGATCAACGACTCATTTATGGGTGTGTTTGTTCTGTGAGTTGAGAGTGAGGATGACATGGCATGTTGCGATTGGAGCAGGTGGGGTGGCATGGATTGCCAAAGTGGAGAGATGTAGGCCGTTTGGGTTGGGTAATTCCGGGCTGGGCCTTGTATTTGGGCTAAAAATTATTTAAAAGATAGCCACTTTGCATTGGATTCAAGAATTGCAATTGTGGCCTTTTTAGTCTTTAATCCCTTTTGAAATTAAGTTAAATAAACTTAATAATTTTTAATAAAATATAATAAAAATTATAATTGTTAAACACTACTAATTATTATAATTAATTAATTATTTGTAAAAATACTTCACTAGGACATTAATTTTTAACTATGAAATAGTAAACTAATTAACTATTTTAAGAAGTAAATTTATTGAATTAATTATATAACTTACGTATAAAAATTATTTTAATAATCCTAAAATAGTGAATATATTTGTAATTACATAATACTAATATCAAATGATTAATTTTGAAACTAATACTGAATTAATTTGTAGAAATAGGTATTCATTACCAGAAAATACTTTAAAAATATTTATTGTAAATTTTTAAATATAAATAAATTAATTTTAAAAGGGAGTGTCAAATTGGCCATCAACAAGCACTATAAGGTAAGTGATTTCTACCTAATGTGATTTAAATACATGGATTATGGATAGATTTTAACATAAAAATTAGTGTAATTTTAGAATTTTGTTGAAAAACCTAGGGTTTAGTAAAAGTGGGATTTGAACACGAAATTGATTATAGAATTAGGTATAAATTATATATATGAGTTTGTAAGGTCATGGGTAATAATTATCTACATAAATTTTTGTAATCCGGGCAAGTGGGCCCAGAGGTGACTTTTATAGATTTTCCGAGCGGGGTTGAGAAATTACTCTAATAGTTAAATTATGAACTTTTGAACATATATTTATCGATTTATGTGTCATTTGATTAGTTTCGGGTTGCTCGGCGTCGTTTTGAGGTAACTAGTAAGGTTTGAGAGCCGAGTAGAGGGCTTGGAAGCGAGATAAGTCTCTTGCCTAATCTTTTAAGAGGGAATTATGTGCTTTAATTGTTATGTGCCACTTTTTATGAGTGCTACGTACGCACGAGTTGATGGGAGTCCGTACCTAGCTAGAATCATATTTATGTCCGGTTAGACTTAGGACTTTACCATGCAATATTTGTATTACTTGAACTGAACTTGTTAGTTTAATTACTTAAATTTTTAATTAAAATTTGATTAGAGATTATGTTAGGTCAAACCTCATTACCTTGAGTTTTTGGCGGGATATTTCATTGTCCGTAAAAATCATGCTTTCTTTATGTTCCTATCCTTGTATTGCATTTATTTGACCCGTAGTTCGAAAAGTTCCTCTATTCCTGTGGATCGGGACGTATGCCTCGGCAGTGCTATGAAATAATATTATGGATCAAGCCGTACGACCTCGGAAGTGTATTTGAGATACATCAATGGTTCGGTCCGTACGATCACGGTAATGTACACTATTATTAGGGATCGGGTCGTACAACCTCGGCATAATTCATGCGTAATATCGCTAGGAGTCAGAATATACTTGAGATTTCCTTCTTGATTTGAAACTTGGCATTTACTTGATGTTCCTTATTTGTTTGAGATAGCACATGATATTTGAGGATATCATACTATCTTTATGTTGAATGATCTTGTTAGTTACAGTTTCTTATTTCATTATTATTGTTGTGTTTCTTGCCTATCTATAAATCATGTACTTTATTTATTGGACCACTAGTAAGTGTCGATGTCGACCCCTCGTCACTACTTTCTTCGAGGTTAGACTATATGCTTATTGGGTACGCGTTGATTTACGTACTCATACTACACTTTTGCACTAATTGTGCAGGTACTTCAGGCGGTCATACGGGCACGTATACGCATTATCCGGAGGCTTAGTGGTGAGCTGCTCTCCCTGCTCCGATCTGCAGTACCCGGAGCCTCCTTCCTTTTATATTTATCTTTTCTGTCTATTTTGTTTCAAATAGTAGCTATAGTGGTTTGTATATATTCTACTAGATTGCCCGTGCACTTACGATATCGCGTTTTGGGAAGTTTCTAGTAGATGATTATGATTGTACCTGATATTATCATTATTCCGCTTCATTATTCATCAATACTTTATGTCTCCATGATTTTTCTACACTTAATTTTATTTACTTAATGAAACCCATGATTTCAAAAGCATAAAAATAGATAATTAAGTTGTTGGTTCACCGTTGGCTTGCTTAATGACGACGTTGGGTGCCATCACGGCCTATGGTGAGAATTGAATCGTGACAATATGTATCAACAATATAAAATTTTCTTAAACGATTAATGCGGTTTAACCTTTTATAAAAGGTTAGTTATCATCTTATCAAGTTATCAAGTTATCAATTATCATAGAGTTTTACTTATAACTACCTTATAAGTGACATGATTGTGTCGATATTAGTTTATACAAACAATGCATAGAACATAAATTGCTTAAAATATATTTATGTAATCAAGTTACTTATAAGATAATTATATATAAATTTTATAATAAGCGTTAATCGGTAATTAGACAAAAAAAAACGATGACAAAACTACTATTAGTCTATTACATGTTAAATACACTTATCAAGTAAAAAGTCTTTAAACTATCAGAACCAATCTAAGCATTAAAAAAATCAAAACCAAAACAAAAACAAAATAATACTAACATAATGTTGGGAGAATTACACTATTTTGAACCAATTATAAATGACTGGCTTGAAAGTTTCATTTGTAGATAAAATATGAGGTGGCTTTATCCCATTGGAAAGCCACCTTATTCCCCCATCCAAAGTGACAAAATTATTCAATCCAAAAACTTCTTGTTCAGGGACCAGAATCAAATACCACAGATATTGTCCTTAAGTTATTTTCGCCATTCACTCTCTTTCTTTCTCTCTTCAAATGGAATCTCATTAAAAAAAAAATTGCATGCAAAAAATATAACTGAATAGGAAGAGAGTAGCAACTCTGCTATCTCTTTCCAAATTCAATATTCATGGCTCCAACTCTTACTTCAAATTCATTTCTCCTTACAACTACACCCCATCCAAGATTATCATTCAAGAATTCAAGATTCACTGTTTTTGCAAAGAAGTCTGGACCTTTCCCAAGTTTTCGCCTTGGCAAATCAGCTGAGTCTTCTAATGAGGAAAATCAAGAAACTACTACAAGCAATTCTAGCATTCCCTTCAGTTTTGACTTTGGTAATGTTTAATTGTGTGACCATAAAAATGTTGAATTCTATTACTATTTCATCTTTGATTTTGGTAACGTTGAATCGTGTGAACATAATATTGAATTGTGCTACCATTTTATCTAAAAGTTTAAGCTGTTAGAGAGAGCACGCTTTTAATTATTTATTATATTGTGTTGAATTGTGTGGACCTGATTCTTTTTCACGAGAGAGCATCCTTTGAATTAGTATTCCCTTGAGTTTTAATTTTGGTGATGTTAAATTGTGTATGTGATATTGAAGCGCATTACTATTTTATGATTTTTATCTAAAAGTTTAAGCTGTTAGAGAGTATACACTTTTAATTACTTAATTATATTATGTCTCAATACGTCCCTTCATGTGTCGGCTTAAATCTTTTACATGAGTTAAACACATGAAAGCAACTAACCTTTTTCGGGTGTCACTTGTGATTTGAATCCTGGACCTCTTGCCTGTTCTGATATCATGTTCAGTTATGTGACCATTTCATCTTATGTTGTTGACAGAACATACTTTTAATTACTTAATTATATTATGTTATGAACAGGTAAGTTACCTGATGTGAAGTCTTTGATACCTGTTAGCACCAATCCATCTTCTGGTTTGGCTTTTGGAAGGCAAAGGGCAAAGGATCCTGGAACAGTTTTTATTGCTGGTGCTACTGGACAAGCTGGTGTCCGCATTGCACAGACATTGCTTCGTGAAGGTTTTAGTGTCAGAGCTGGAGTTTCTGACCTTGGTGCAGCCCAAGAGCTAGCTCAGTTAGCCGTTAGCTACAAGGTTAGTTTCTTTGTCCCTGGAAATACAGAACTTTTTAGAGTATCCGGCATTGGTTGCAAGAATGAAACTCATCTTCTATCCACTAGTGGCGGATGCAGGATTTCCTGCTAAGGGGGTTCAAAAAAGAAAAAAATTAAAATGGATTGTAGCTAGTGGGGATTGAACCAATGACCTTATAAAGGTTTTGAACCCCTTGACCACTAAGCTATACTTTTGGGTTGTGTCAAAAAGATTCAAAATATAATATATAGAGGTAAAAAATAGATTTTGACTTATATATAGTGTAATTTTTTGACGAAGGGGGTTCGGGTAACCCCCTTCCGCCCCCCTAAATCCGCCCATGTTGTCCACGGTCTAGACGTCCAGCCTTGCGTAGGAGGGGAGAGTGAGTGTTAGAGTGTCTCGCATTGGTTGAGGGAATGGTTTGTTGTCTGCTTATATGGTTTGAGTTTCAGACAGTACTCACCTCGTAAGTTAACTTTCGCAACAAAGTTAGTCCCATCGTCCATTTTTCGTAATAGAATTGATGCTGAACGTTTAGGTGTATTCAACTTTTGCAAATGGCGAAAGATTTTAATGAACATCTTGAAACTTAGCAATACAAGACAATTCTCTCGATGGTTGTCGGCTCATTTGAAGGAGTCATAAATCAATATTGTTTAACTGCTTGGGCACCGAGTGTTCCACTACGTAAGGAATTACGTCAGAGGATCGATGTTCGAGTAGTATAGTAGGATTAAAGCAGTAAACAACGCATCCATATAAACTGCTCAACAATCTTGGAGGTAGTAAAAACTCAACCAACAAGTGGAATATGATTTTCTATACCATTTCTTTGAATGTCACTAAATGAAAGTATCTCCTCTGCAATTAGGTATAAAATCCTTGAGGCCAAAACAAAAAAGGATTAACTTGTAATTGGAGACTAGGCAAACAAAATGCTCTTAATACACAGTAAGAGAAGCGGTAGTAGAAAATAGATTTAACTATAAAAAAAAAAAGATCTGTTATGTTTTCTGACTATGCATGTTGCATCATTGCAGATAATCTCTACTGATGAGTCGAAACGCCTGAATGCGGTTGCATCCACATTTCAAGATGCAGAATCAATCGCAAAAGCAATAGGAAATGCTAGCAAAGTTGTGGTAACTATTGGTAAGGGAGAGGATGGTCCTACAACTGAAGTCACCACAACAGATGCCGTACAAGTAATACAAGCTGCACAATTAGCTGGTGTCGGGCATGTGGCCATAGTCTATGATGAATCTTCTTCAATAGGCTCTACCTACAATGTGCTCGACGGCATTACATCTTTCTTCAACAATCTGTTCTCAAAATCTCAACCACTGACGATATCGGAGTTTCTACAGAAGATAGTGGAGACAGATGTGAGCTATACACTCATAAAAACCAGCTTAACAGAGGATTTCTCCCCTGAGAGCTCATACAACATCGTCGTGTCAGCTGAAGGGAGTGCTGGTGAAAACGCCTACAAAGTAATGTAATGTATGCAATATTTCTTTTACATTATGAAAATTCTAACAAAATCCTAAGTTTGAGCATACTACTTTTGTTAGTGCTGTACATCTTAATTTTTAAAAAATTCAAAATTTGCTATATAACTTGTCTTCCGACTTGGAGAAAGTAGGTGTGATTTGCATTATCTGCTTATATGCTAGATAGGCCTTTAGCTACACGTACACTACCTGTTATCTTTTCCTTTTCTCCCGTCCCAGCCCCCTTTTTAAAGCGTGAGGAGTAGATTTATTAAGCTTGTGATCCCTTACTATCTCGTCTTTTTGTGGAAAACAGGTGGCTAAGTCTGAGATAGCTAAGCTAGTGGTGGATGTTTTCTCCAACACTGCAGTGGCAGAAAATAAGGTATCGACTGCTCTTTGTATATTTAAAGATTCTTGTGATACATTAAGCCATGTAGCTAAACTTGATTCTCAATAAGTACAGCTGAGGAAAGAGTTCAAATGAATTTTATTTGGTATTATACCATTAGGTATATGCAGGGGCGGATTTAGGGGGGCGGAAGGGCCGAAAAATTACGTTGTATATATAAGTCAAAATCTGTTTTTTACCTCTATATATTAAGTTTTGAACCCCTTTGACATAACCCAAAAGTGTAGCTTAGTGGTCAAGGGTTCAAGATCTTTGAAAGGTTATAGGTTCAATTCCACTAGCTACAATTTATTTTTTTTGAACCCCCTTCGCGGAGATCCTGCCTCCGCTACTGGGTATATGATGCTGCTCAACTTAGATGCTTTTACATAAGTCTACTTAATTATTTCACCAGTCGTCTTAATTAGTTATCATTGTTACCATTACATTAATAGAGACATTCATATAGACTATTTGTTACAATTTTTGTGAATTTTTACACATAAATTTAACACTTCACGCCGAAAGTATTGAATTCAGATGAACCCGGCAATATGTTGCATCCGCTTTGTACATTAGGTATGTCGCTTGTTAGGAAAATGATTATTAAAGTCACGAATTGTATGCCGGGGCAAGGATAAGTGTGAGTTTTAGAAAATATCTAACTTTAGAGAACGTCTAGTTTCTTTTAAATAAAGCATAACGGAACGGATACATAGATTCATATTATCAGCCCTAGCTAATTCATAGTTGAGACGTAGTCGATTGATTGGTTAACTGATAACTGGAAATTCTTTCCTTTTACAGGTTGTGGAAGTCTTTACTGATCCATCAGCATCAAAAAAGACTGTGGATGAACTTTTTAGGTAATTGCCCTCTTTTACTCAATTGTCTACAACCTTTGGATGCCATATCATCTAAATAAACGAACTAACGATTATATATACAGCACGATTCCCGTGGATGGACGGAGAAAGGCTTATGCAGAAGCACTTGAAAAATCGAAAGCTGAGGAAGAAGCTCGACAAGCTGCTGAAGCGTCCAAGAGACAGGAAGAAGAGGCGAAGAAGCTCGTAAAGAAAGAAGCAAAGGCTGCTAACGTTGCTAAAGAAGCTGAAGAGAAGGATTCATCAGCCGCAGGTCCGTCTGTTGAAAGTCTATTGGACAAAGCAAAAGGCTTAAGTATAGGATTTTCAATTGAAAAGTTCAGCTCACAATTGAAATCAGCTGTTGAAAAGGTCGGCGAGGAATCAACGCAGGTAGCTACCGTTAGGGGACAGGCCAAGGCCAGAAATTTGCCTGCTCAGAAAGCAGTGATCAAAACTCCTCCTAGGAAACCATTTGCTTCGAAAAAGAATGAGGCACCAAAACCAACAAAACAAACAGAGACTAAAACTGAGACGAGGAAGGTGTTTGGTGGGCTCTTTCAGCAAGAAACCATCTATGTTGATGATTAATGAGAAGGCTAAATCGTATTTTTCTTTATTGTTTTATTTTAGCCTAATTATGCCGGACGAGTACTGAGGTTAATACAATGGTTTAACTGAGGCTGAGTGAGAAGCATGTAAATCACTGCATATTTCTGTGGATCTTAAGATTTGTATATTTTGCATGAAATGTAATATTCAAGGCACTTGTTCATTGTTTTTCCCGCTTCCAAATAATAATACTAGCTTGTTCACTTCGACGCTCAAGTCATTTATGAGCAAGTAGGGGGCGGCAACTAAAAAGGTAGCGAGACTAACCACAATTTCAGGAATAGGTTGACTTTCTTTCAAAAACAAATGAATTATAGTAAGAGAATAGGATGTTAGCTAGTTATGGTAGTAGTTTCTTTTGTTTGGTTGTGCGGGTTAGTTCTCTACAGAAATTATGAGTGCTCTGATACTCATTTCTCTGAGTTCTGGTAGTTTTCGTCAAATGGTTGTGGCGATTACCTCCTAATGGAGGTGATGGATGGTCTGACACTTCTTTTTTTTTATTTCTGAGATATGTGACGATTAATATTGATTGTGACATGAGAATGGTGATGACTGTGTTTTTACTAGTTGGTGGATGGAAATTGATCTATACTAGCACGCTCTCTTTATGTTATGCTCCTAATCATCGATTTGAGAAGCTGAGGTGGATGCTCGATCTCTCACCATACTCTTGCACCGACTTATGTGTCATACTGTATAGAACCTTTGTACCACAAACCAAGGGCATATCTAGCTCTTAGGATATGGGTTCACGTGCACTCATACCCCTTTCCATAAAACCATGTATAACAATATCATATTTTTTCAAAATTACTTAAATATATGGATGCGCACCCATGCTCAAAGACTCCTATGGTGCAATAAACATTGGTTGCACCTCTACGAGTAAAATTTGCGGTTCAAATTCTACTTCAGACGGTCTTATTTTCAGCATAGAGTATAGATATATATACGTGAAAATCACTAAAAATTTAAAAAGAACATAATTTTGAACCTATAATTTCAAAAGTATAGTAGATTCATGGTAAGAGACTAAAGTTAAACACGTTAAATCTAAACTTTAGATCCACCTCTTCACAATAGTGCACCCATCATCTTGAAAACCTGGATCCACCTCTGCCACAAACTAGAAGACTAGTGAAATATACACAAAAATTATAGGAAAAATGACATTGTACAGCCGCTCTCAAAATAATAGTTATTTTTTTGTATATGTATACATTTTTGTATGTTATATACAAAAAAATTACAAATATTATACTCGTTTGTGGCTACCAGATGTTAATAGTTTCGGTTGCGGGCTAAGAGTGATCTTTGCCCAAAATTATCCTCCAACGAAGATGAGTATGATATCCGAAATCAGGGACAGTAAGTGTTAGCAATTACAAATTTATTTTTAAAAGTCATATTGGACCGAAAGTAGATTTTGATTAGTAATTTAAAATAAATCGTAATTAACCTGCTATATATAAAAAGTTAAATTACATTGATGCTGTAATTTATAATGTAGTCTATATAATTATGTATACGGTCGAAATAGATTTCGGCCTTCCTACGTGCGATCGAGTTCGAGTGTTAAAATATCGGAATGAGATTTTTAGGAGTGAGCTCCGAAGTCGGTACTAACGAGCCTCGAGCCCGAAGGTCGATCGAGGAGTCGGCTTGATAACCCTATCGAGCCCGTGACCGAATCGATCCGCAAGGCACTACTTCGAGGTAGAAAATGCGCGACGCTCATCTCGAAGGTCGGACTCGAGCCAAGACCGAAAGGCCCGACCCAGTAAAGAGCTCGAGCCAGTATCGAGCTCACAAACAAGAGCGGTTGCGACTGCACCAAGAGAGAGAATCTTGGCGGGAATCAAGGAAGAGACAAGTCATCATCGGCCTTCCACTATATGTTTTATTTTATTATTTTTTATAATGACCCTCTTATATAAAAGGGGGAATCTTTGTAAGCTAAAGGGGGAGACAAAAAAAATCACTTCTCAGATTGAAAGATATCCCTTTGTGTTTGCTTTACTTTATCTCACTCATTCTTATTGCCCACTATTTGCATTCTTATAGTCAAGAATATACATATCTCTATTTCTCTACACGATTTATATCGAATCGTATCGCATATCCCTAGAACCACACACAAAATCTAACATTATCCGATTTTTCCGGTAAACAGTTTGGCGTCCACCGTGGGGCCAAGGGTAACAGTGATCGTTTGATACAAATCTAAAGTACACGCTAGCTTACAACTTCAAATCAGCAATGGCTTTACTTATCGACTATGAAGTCGGCCTTCAAGATGAAACCAACAACTTGGTACCCGTGGCCGGAAGGCCAATTAACGATGGCACTGAGGCTCGAATCGAAGTACCCGAAATTCGAGCCGAAATACCATTGGATGTCAATTCACAAATAGCTTTGGAGGCCAATCAGCGTTCCGAACCGGAAAGAAGCATTCAGGGCGGTTCTCGATCCGTAGCCCGAGACACCCAAAATGCGGGGGAAATCGGGGCCAGCTTACGTATGATCTTCGAAATGCTACAAGCCCAACAAGTAGTGATAGCTCAGTTACAGAGCCAAACTCGTGCACAAAGCAGGCCAGATTCCAATCCACTTCGAAAAGTCACCCCCAGAACAGAGCCCGCCATAGTGAAATCAAACGAGCAAGAATCGGGAACTACTCCCGAAATTACTAAATTGCTCGAGGAACTCACAAAACGAGTCGAAGCCAATGACAAGAGAGTGAAAACACACAATGCCAGGGTCGATCAAATCCCGGGGGCTCCACCAATGATAAAAGGGCTTGATTCGAAAAAATTCATACAAAAGCCTTTTCCGTCGAGTGCGCCACCGAAACCAATCCCCAAAAAATTCCATATGCCCTAAATTCCCAAATATAACGGTACGACCGATCCTAACAAACATGTCACCTCTTACACATGTGCCATCAAAGGTAACGATTTGGAGGACGATGAGATCGAATCTGTGTTGTTGAAAAAGTTCGGGGAGACCCTCTCGAAGGGAGCGATAATCTGGTATCATAATTTACCACCAAATTCCATCGATTCTTTTGCCATGTTAGAAGATTCGTTCGTAAAGGCACATGCTGGTGCCATAAAGGTTGCAACAAGGAAATCAGACCTCTTCAAAGTAAAGCAAAGGGAGAATGAAATGCTGAGGGAATTCATATCCCGATTTCAAATGGAACACATAGAATTACCACGGGTCACAGACGATTGGGTCGTACAAGCTTTCACCCAAGGGTTGAACGAGCTAAGTTCGACAGCATCGCATCGGCTAAAATAAAATTTGATCGAGTATCCAGCGATAACTTGGGCAGATGTACACAACATATACCAATCAAAAATTAGGGTTGAGGATGATTAGTTGGGAGCTCCGTACGGACCCGTGCATCAGAACAGGACAGCTACTAAAAAACAAAAGGAGATCGACAGAGAACAAAGGTCGAACAGAGACCGATATCGACCGTACGTCGCAGATCGGGTGAAAAACGGTTCATCACGCAATACAGTTCGGAATAATCGAAGGATTGATCGAGGGCAAAATTATCGGGGACTTATGAGTAAGAGCGGCTTCAATAAATATGCTGATCCTATAGAAGCACCTCGATTATCAGAATATAACTTCAGCGTTGGTGCATCCGCTATCGTGTCGGCCATCGGACGCATCAAAGACACTAAATGGCCTCGACCCATGCAGACCGATCCTGCCCAAAGAAATCCCAATCAAACATGCAAATATAATGGTACCTATGGCCATCGAACGGAAGATTGCAAGCAACTAAGAGAGGAAATATCCCGCTTATTAAACAAAGGGCACCTTCGGGAATTTCTGAGTGATAGGGCGAAGAACCATTTTAAAAACAGGGATTTCAGCAAGCAAAACAAGCAAGAAGAACCGAAGCACGTCATTCACATGATCATCGGCGGCATCAATACCCCTCAGGGACCAGTGCTTAAACGCACTAAAACATCAATTGTGAGGGAAAAGCGATCTCGGACTCAAGATTACGCACCCATGGGGACTTTGTCCTTCAATAATGAAGATGCAGAAGGGGTCATCCAACCTCATAACGACGCGCTGGTAATATCCGTACTCATGAATAAAACTAAAATTAAGCGTGTGTTAATCGATCCAGGTAGCTCAGCCAACATCATCCGATTGAAGGTAGTAGAGTAGCTCGTCCTACAGGATCAGATCGTACCCGCAACTCTGGTTCTAAACGGGTTCAATATGGCATGTGAAACCACTAAAGGCGAGATAATCCTACCAATAAATGTGACCGGAACCATCCAGGAAACAAAGTTTCACGTGATCGAAGGCGATATGAGATACAACGCCCTTTTCGGAAGGCCATGGATCCACAACATGAGAGTTGTACCTTCGACCCTACACCAGGCCCTCAAATTCCCGACATCGAGAGATGTCAAAACGGTGTACGGAGAACAACCAGCCGCAAAGGAAATGTTCGCCGTTGAGAAAGCTAAACCAATGTCCTCACCTTCGCCGATAAAATGATCGGGCTCGGAAGGAGAATGAGACACCAAATAGCAATCACAGACATCGGCTTCGACCCATCCAGATAACCAAAAAATTGAAAAGGATGATGATCAAAGGGTCCCTCGATCTTTCGTGATTCCCGATGACTCTGACGCCACCAAATTAACAATCGAGGAACTAGAGCAAGTCACATTAATCGAGCACTGGCCCGAGCGAAAGGTATACTTGGGAACGGAGTTGAGCCCCGAACTAAGGAAGAAACTCGTTCAATTTCTTATCGATAACATCGATTATTTTACTTGGTCCTATTTAAATATAATAGGGATCCCGCCGGACATAACGACGCATCGTCTAAGTTTGGACCCCAGGTTCAGACCGGTGAAGCAAAAGAGAAGACCCAGTCCGAGGGAAAGCACGTATTCATAAAGGACGAGGTAACCAAGCTTCTCAAAGTAGGGTCCATTCGGGAGGTGAAATATCCTGAATGATTAGCCAACGTATTTGTAGTGCCTAAAAAGGGGAACAAACTTAGAATATGTGTGGACTATAAGGATTTGAACAAAGAATGCCCCAAAGATTCCTTTCCGCTAACAAATATCGTGATCGATGCCACGGCCGGTCACGAGATACTCACTTTTCTCGATGCCTATTCCAGGTATAATCAAATCTAGATGAACCCGGAGGACCAGGAAAAGACTTCATTTGTCACCAAATATGGAACGTATTGTTATAATGTGATGACCTTCGGGCTAAAGAATGCAGGGGCTACTTACTAACGCCTAGTAAATAAAATGTTCGAAGAACAAATAGGAAAATTAATAAAATTTTATATTGATGACATGCTAGTTAATTCCCTGCGCGCAGAGGACCATTTGACCCATTTGCAGGAAACGTTCGAAATTTTGAGGAAATACAACATGAAGCTCAACCCCGAAAAATGTGTTTTCGGGGTTGGTTCGGGCAAGTTCCTCGGCTTCATGGTGTCACATCAGAGAATAGAGATTAACCCCGATAAAATCAAGGCCATCGAAGACATCGCCGTTGTGGACAGTGTGAAGGCCGTACAAAGGCTAACGGGTCGGATTGCAGCCTTAGGCCGGTTCATTTCAAGATCATCTGATCGAAGTCACAAATTTTCTCTCTACTCAAAAAGAAGAACGATTTTTCTTGGACCCCGGAGTGCTAACAAGCATTAGAGGAACCAAAAGCGATATCTATCAAGCCCACCACTACTTCACACTCCAAAAACAGACGAAAAACTTTTGTTTGTACTTGGCAGAATCGGAAGTCGCCGTAAGCGGTGTCCTAGTTCGAGAAGAGCAAGGTACGCAATTCCCCGTTTATTATATTAGTCGAACCTTAGGAGAAGCGAAAACTAGATATCCGCTCCTAGAAAAATTGGCACTTGCACTGATAAGCGCCTCTAGAAAGTTAAGGCCGTACTCTCAATGTCATCCCATATGCGTGTTAACCACTTACCCGCTTCGTAATATTTTGCACAAACCCTAGTTATCAGGCCGACTGGCCAAATGAGCCGTCGAAATCAGTGGGTACAATATCGAATATCAACCCCGTACGGCCATCAAGTCTCAAATTTTAGCAGACTTCGTGGCCGATTTCACGCCAACCCTCGTACCCGAAGTCGAAAAAGAATTCCTGTTGAAATCAAGTACATCATCGGGGGTATGGATCCTTTTTAGGGACGGGGCTTCGAACGTGAAAGGGTCCGGGCTGGGCATAGTTTTGAAACCACCCACGGGTAACACTATAAGGCAATCTATTAAAACTATCAGGTTGACTAACAACGAGGCCGAGTATGAAGCCATGATTGCAGGTCTCGAGCTAGCTAAAAACTTGGGAGCAGAAGTCATTGAAGCCAATTGCGACTCTTTGTTGGTGGTGAGTCAAGTAAACAAAACCTTCGAAGTTCGAGACGGTAGAATGCAAAGGTATTTAGGTAAACTGCTTGTCACTTTGCACCATTTCAAACAATGGACTTTACGGCATGTTCCACGAGAACAGAATAATGAGACCGATGTGCTTGCGAATTTAGGATCGTCGGTCGAGGTAGATGACTTGGGCTCGGGGAATGTTGTTCAACTTTCGAGATCGGTAATCGAAGAAGGTCACGCCGAGATAAATTCTACAAGCTTAACTTGGGATTGGAGAAACAAGTATATTGAATACTTAAAGAGCGGAAAACTCCCATCGGACCCTAAAGATTCTAGGACCCTGCGGACTAAAGCTGCTCGATTTACGTTGGATTCGGACGGAACAATGTACCGAAGAACATTTGATGGACCGTTGGCAGTATGCTTGGGTCCGGGAGATACCGATTACATCCTACGGGAAGTGCATGAGGGTACTTGCGGGAATCACTCCTGAGCCGATACATTAGTTTGAAAAATAATCAGAGCAGGGTATTATTGGATCGATATGGGCAAAGATGCGAAGGAATTTGTTCGTAAATGTGCAAAATGTCAAAGGTTTGCACCAATGATCCATCAACCCGGAGAGCAACTCCACTCAGTCCTATCCCCATGGCCGTTCATGAAATGGGGAATGGATATCGTCGGCCCTCTGCTATCGACCCCAGGTAAAGCCAAATTCATTTTATTTATGACTGACTATTTTTCTAAATGTGTTGAAGCACAAGTGTTCGAGAAAATAAGAGAGAAAGAAGTTATAGACTTTATTTGGGATCATATCATATACCGATTCGGGATACCCGCCGAAATAGTGTGTGACAATGGAAAATAATTCGTTGGCAGCAAAGTAACAAGATTCCTCGAAGACCACAAAATAAGAAGGATACTATCGACGCCATACCACCCCAGTGGGAATGGACATGCCGAATCAACGAACAAAACTTTCATCCAAAACTTAAAGAAGAGGTTGAACGACGCTAAAGGAAAATAGAGAGAAATCATGCCCGAAGTCCTTTGGGCATATCGGACGACGTCAAAATCCAGTACGGGGGCGACCTCATTCTCCTTAGTATATGTGTCTGAAGCATTGATACCAGTCAAAGTTGGTAAACCTAGTGCCAGATTTTGATTCGCGATGGAAGAATCAAATAACGAGGCTATGAATACCAGCCTCGAACTATCGGACGAAAGACGAGAAGCTGCTCTCGTCCAATTGGCCGCCCAAAAGCAGCGAATCGAAAGATATTATAATCGAAGAACCAAGCTCCGTGATTTCAAGACCGGGGACTTAGTGTTAAGAAAAGTTACCATCAATACCCGAAATTCCAACGAAGGAAAACTAGGACCGAATTGGGAAGGACCATATCAGGTGCTCGAGAACATCGGAAAGGGATCGTACAAGCTCGGCATTATAAACGGCAAACAGCTATCAAGCAGCTGGAATGTATCACATCTAAAATGGTACTACTGCTAAGGTACGACCTTTCCATATTCATTTATATTTCAAAACTGACCCCTGCAGAAATCCGAACAAGGGCTAAGATGGATCTTTCTCTTGAAAGCACGCGTTGTACTCTTTTTCCCTTAGACCGGTTTTATCCCAAATGGATTTTTCGGCAAGGTTTTTAATGAGGCAACCATTGATCGTGCTACATTTACAACAATATCTGAGGCCTCTTTACAATCGACCTCGAATAACTGAGGGGGCATTAGGCCCTCAAACACATCGAGTTCAGATGCAAGACAGTTATTTCACAACAACAGGGTTCCAATAGGAAAAATTGTAAGAGTCAAATGGTCGAAACGAACCATGCTCATGTAGATTGTCCCGAACCCAGGCGCGGAACATGAACACATGTAATAACGTGCGAAGAAAGTTCTCTTCCTTATCGGCATCTTATATCCAAGGAAAATTTCTTTCTTTTGAGATTTATTATGCAAACAAAATCAAGTTAAATTTGATCAATTATGCCTACGGGCTATATTGCATCGAGATCGAATCATTCACTTCGACTGCTAAGCCTACGGGCTACTTTTTACCTCGAGTTCGAATCATTCACTCGATGACTAAAGCCTACGGGCTACTTTTATTTCGAGTTCGAGCAACCACTCGCTCGACCATCATACCCACGGGCTACATTACCTCGAGTTCAAATCATTCACTCGATGACTAAAGCCTACGGGCTACTTTTATTTCGAGTTCGAACAATCACTCACTTGACCATCACGCCCACAGGCTATATTACCTCGAGTTCGAATCATTCACTCGATGACTAAAGCCTACGGGCTACTTTTATTTCGAGTTCGAGCAATCACTCACTCGACCATCACGCCCACGGGCTACATTAACTCGAGTTTGAATCATTCACTCGACGACTAAAGCCTACGGGCTACTTTTATTTCGAGTTCGAGCAATCACTCACTCGACCATCACGCCCACGGGCTATATTACCTCGAGTTCGAATCATTCACTCGACGACTAAAGCCTACGGGCTATTTTTATTTTGAGTTCAAGCAATCACTCGCTCGACCATCACGCCCACGGGATACATTACCTCGAGTTCGAATCATTCACTCGACGACTAAAGCCTACGGGCTACTTTTATTTCGAGTTCGAGCAATCACTCTCTTGACCATCACGCCCACGGGCTACATTACTTCGAGTTCGAATCATTCACTCGACGATTAAAGCCTACGGGCTACTTTCACTTCAAGTTCAAGCAAAGCACTCACTCAACTATTATGCCTACGGATTATACTTCTTCAAGATCGAATCACTAACTCAACTAGTAAGCACAAGGGCTACGTCACTTCGAACAAATCAATAATAGAAACTACAAAGTCCAAATTTGATTGAATTGTTAAGATCCTTGTGAAAACATTTGTAAAGGCACGCATAAAGTCTGCACAAATCGGCCAAAGTTGTCTATATACAAAAATTTCTACATGATTACAAACATAACTATGGACTAATCTTCCTGATCACCCTCGGATCCGCTCTTGCTACCGTCATCGTCATCAGCTTCGAGCTCTTTAGACTTTTTTATTTCTTCAGTAAGGTCGAAACCCCGAACATGTATCTCCTCGAGGGTTTCCCTCCGAGACCTACATTTGTCAAGTTTGGCAATCCAGTGTGCTCGGGTATCGGTAGTATCCGCCACCTCTCGTGCCTCAATCTGAGCAGCCTCGGAATCAGCCCGATACATGGCAATGGACTTATCTGCCAAGATTTTTGACGACTCAACCTCGGCCTTGGCCTCGGCAAGCTGGGCTTCAAGATCCTCGATCCTCTTAGCTTGAGCCGAACTCTTTTGCTTAACGTTTAGAAGCTGGACATCAGCCGATAATAAGTTGGTCAAAATGGTCTCTTTTTCCGCAGTCAGGTGATTGATAGTCTCCTTCCACCGATTACATTCGACTTTGATTTGATCGACTTCTTCCCGAAGTGACCCGATCATTTCAACCTTTTGCTGCAGCTGAGACAACGAAGGGTTAACTTCTACAGTCGAGTCAAACCCATCGTGACGGTTCAATATCACATGTGGCCGACCGCCATCTGACAAGCATTAAATACCTTGAAAGACTGAATCGATAGGACAGCTATCACATACGTCATAATCGACCCCTGTGAAAACGTCAGCTTATGACCCGATCGAACCACCAAAAATCTCATCGATTCTCACCTCATCCTTCGTGAGAAACGAGGGGACTATCTGTATACGATCGAAATAGATTTCGGCCTTCCTACGTTCGATCGAGTCCGAGTGTTAAAAAGTCGGAATGAGATTTTTAGGAGTGAGCTCCGAAGTCGGTACTAACGAGCCTCGAGCCCGAAGGTCGATCGAGGAGTTGGCTCGATAACCCTATCGAGCCCGTGGCCGAATCGATCCGCAAGGCACTGCTTCGAGGTCGGAAATACGCGACGCCCATCTCGAAGGTCGGACTCGAGCCAAGACCGAAAGGCCCGACCCAGTAACGAGCTCGAGCCAGTATCGAGCGCACAGACAAGAGCCGTTACGACCGCACCAAGAGAGAGAATCTTTGCGGGAATCAAGGAAGAGACAAGGCATCATGGGCCTTCCACAATATATTTTATTTTATTATTTTTTGTAATGACCCTCTTCTATAAAAGGGGGAATTCTTGTAAGCTAACGGGGGAGACAAAAAAATCACTTCTCAGATTGAAAGATATCCTTTGTGTTTGCTTTACTTTATCCCACTCATTCTTATTGCCCACTATTTGTATTCTCATAGTCAAGAATATACGCATCTCTATTTCTCTACACGATTTATATCGAATCATATCGCATATCCTTAGAACCACACACAAAATCTAACGTTATCTGATTTTTTCGGTAAACAAATTAAAATCCTACCCCTTGTTAAAATTACAGGGCATAAAATCAGCCATTGCCAATGCTAGAAGCGTGTTATGTGTATAATAAAACTCGTGGAATGGCTTTAGGGGCACGAGATAAATTGAACTACTTTTACTGCAAAATCTATTTTTACATTTTTCACGTTCAATTCAACACTTTATTCGTATATAGTTTACACGAGAAAAATAACATGTCATATTAACATGCACCTTGTATTATACTTCTGACCAAAACCCATAAACTTCTACTTTATCAAGTACTCTTACATTATATTTATATCCAATTCTTGCTATAATTAAAGATTCCATTAGAAAAATTCACATTATTTGTTCAAGGAATTGGTATCCACCTTCAATTTTTTTTTTCTCCTTAAATTTTATTTTTCATGTCGTTCATGGTTTCCACAAACTTGATTTCTCTTATTAGACGTAAGATTATGCAATTATCCGATGTATTAAGCGGAAAATTGTGCAAATCATTGCTAATTTCAGGACTAATCCTCTATGTTATCTACATTTTGCTCTCTACTCATTCATGTTGCTACGCAACCACTATGTTCGATAACTTGATGAGGTTCAAAGGTGACAATCAAGATGATTCTCCCACCAATGTTAGTCATCTAGTTTTCGGAATAACAAGCTCATCTAAAACTTGGAAGGACAGAATATCATACGTTGAGTCCTGGTGGAGACCTAACGTAACACGTGGATTCGTGTTTCTAGAAAATTTTCCAAGAGAATTACTTCCGTGGCCTTCTACGTGTCCCCCTTTCAAGATCTCAGAAAATACATCGAGATACAAAATGTACGATAAGCATCCGATCCCGCAAACCATACGGATGGCGCGCGTCGTAGCGGAGACATTCAAGATGGAAAATAAGAGTGCAAGATGGTACATTATGGCTGATGATGACACTATATTTTTCTTAGACAATTTGGTTGAGGTTTTGTCTAAGTATGATCATAGGAAATATTTTTATGTTGGGATGAATTCAGAAACTCATGCATCAAATTTTGTTCACTCGTTTAATATGGCTTTTGGTGGAGGTGGATATGTTTTTAGTTATGCTCTTGTTGAGGCAATGGTAGATAATTTGGATATTTGTATTAAAAGGTATCCAACTTATTATGGGGGTGACCGTATTTTGCAGTCATGTGTAGCTGACTTAGGTGTCTCTCTCACTCGACAAAAGGGCTTCCATCAGGTATTTTTTCAGGAATTTTTACACAAATAGTTGGTTGTATTCACTATTTTTTTTTTAGTGATTTATATAAATTATATAGTGATTATACATAATTATACACATATTATTCATGAATATATATATATATTATAATATGCTGACTATTTTTAGTTTAACGGTTGTGCTGACGTTTTTTTAGGTTTATTCTTCTTTTTTATAAAATCTTTGGGCATGTTTTTAAAAGATAACTATTAGTGAATTTTAATTGGTGAGAGTGGGTTAGTTAATATTTTACGAAGTTACTAATTTATGCTTAATTATCATAAAGATTTACTTATTATTATTTTATAAGTGATTTAATTATATAAATATTGTTTACATTATTAAGACGTAGAACATAAACTCAACATAGATACTTGTTAGCTTGACATAAAAGAATTAGTTGGTCTTACATAGATATGTTACAGCCAACGAAATGAAGGATCTCGTCAACTTTGACTATGCATCTACATGTTTTAACCTTATTTACTTGAAAGAACCTGCTGATTTAAATTAGTGGGCTAAGCTTTTCTTTTCATTTTATATGATAGTGTTTGATAGAATATATAGTTCAAATTATTAATTTAACTTGTATTCTAATAATATTTTTGTGACGAGGAAGGAAAATAAAAAAAAGTTGTGGTTGAAAAGCGATCAAACATCATGTCAAAGTAAAAGTATGAATATAACTTAATAAATTTAATAAACTCTTGAAAATTGTGAAAGTTGTGTAGAAATAAGACACCACCAAATATTTTGTAACGTCTCAAAAAGAATATCATAGTAATTGAAACAGAAAATATTAGTAATTAAAAGCAAATATGTCAATAATTTAACGGTCAAATTTGCCGCCTACCTTCTAATCGAGGGAAGCTAATTTCCATAAAAAATGGAATCAATAATTCAAAGAGTAAAGCAAGTTATATATATATGTGATACAACGTGATAAAATACATGCTACATAAATTATATGATGAAAGGGAACATCCTTTTCTAGTCAAGAATCTATGTCTGATCTGATTTCTATATATATTTTTTACTATAGCATGTAGAATTTGAGTTTTGTGCACTCATAGTAATAAATTTTTATGTCACAATGTTAATTAAGTTAGACTTATAATAACATGTAATTAATTTAACAGGTTTGTTATGGTAACTTGAATATAAAGTAATAACCTATTATAACTAGAGGCGTATCCAGGATTTTGAAAGGACGAGTGCACTATTAAGAAGAGGTGGATCCAGAATATAAATTTTATGGGTTCAACCTTTAGTTCTTACGGTTGCGCACTTATTACACTTTTGGAATTATAAGTTCAATTTTTTTTAAATAGTAATTTTCTTACATCTATATCTATTTTTCATATTAAAAATATTGGGATCAGTTGAATCCATTGACTATATGCTACATCATACACTACTACTAGTTTTAATATTAATATTTTGTTTAATCATATAAGATTTCATAGCGACAAAAGAAGCATAGGAATTTCAATGTGTGAAAATTTTGAAGAATAAACCAAACAAAAAAAAGAAAAAGAAAAGGTACTTAATTAATATGCAAAAAATAACACCAGACACGCCCATCTCCCATGGGCGTCTAGTTCTAGAAAAGAAAGAGAGGAAAAAATAACAAGATTGACATAAGATTTGAACTCACAACCTCACCTAGAGAGATACACCTAATAACCATCACATTATATAGTAATAGTTTGAGCATAGGTGGCCATACATATATTTTTTTAAAATTAAAAAAATATAACATTACTATACATAATTTAGGGAGGGGAGCATGGGTTCACGTGCCCCATGGAACCCCCCTAGATACGCCCCTGATTATAACTGGGTGGTATGTATATAACTTAAATCCCAATTTTTATAAGTGATACTACAATGGCAAGGATGTATCTACCTTGACTTAGGCGGTGTCACGAGATACCGCAATTCTTTTTTATTAGATATGTATATATAGATAATAAACAAATTAAAAATATTAATATAAATATACAGAAAGGTACTGCTTGTCGTTATTATGATTTATTTATTTACTTAAATATTAATGCCGTTTACGAAAAATTCTATATACGCCACGTCTTTTTTTATTGCAGATGGACCTGCATGGTGACATATCTGGATTCCTATCAGCACATCCCCAATCTCCTCTAGTCTCTCTTCACCACCTTGATTTTGTAGACCCAATATTTCCTTTAATGAACAAATCTCAATCACTAAACCATCTTATGAAAGTTGCAAAATTAGGGGATGAATCAAGAATCCTACAACAAAGCATTTGTTATTACAAGCCCAAAAATTGGACATTTTCCATATCATGGGGTTATTCTATTCAAATTTACGAGTCCATTTTTCCTCCAAGTCTTATAACAATACCATTACAAACTTTTATTCCTTGGAGTAAATTGTTTAAACCTTGGTTTGTTTTTAATACTCGTTTGCTTTCTAATAATCCTTGTGAAGCTCCCCATTTGCTTTTCTTTGAGTCTATGCAGAAAATGAAAAATCATTTACTTACTAATTATACAAGGAAATATCCACGTAAATTACCTCCTTGTTCATTCAGTGGCAATCACTCTGCAAATCACATTTCAGAAATCCATGTCCTTTCTCCTATGAAGAAGCTTGACTCGGTGAGTATCGGTACAATCTTGATTTAAGTTATATACATTGACAATTTAAATTTTTTAAACTATTAGTGAGATTATTTAATATGTGATAGCAGACTAGTTTTCATTTTTGCCAACTTATTCACCAATTAATGTTATATTAGAGATTTACTTACAAGTGACTTGCTTGTAGAAATATCTTTTCCACCGTCAATATGTATAACTTTAACTCTTTTTTATCATACTTAACTTTTATATATGTATATATAATATACATAATTTTTACACTATCGTATATTCTACCTATTGTAGTAGGTAATAGGTCTTATTTTCTAGGTTACCAATCTAGCTTATGATTGGTTACCTATTTTTATCTTTTAGATAACTTGATAGTGTAAAATTTTAACTGTTTTTAATGGTTTAACTTCTATAAACTGATAGTTCTCAAAAAAACAAAAAAATTACGCCATCAGGTCACATAAAAAATAACTAGAGCTCACTGCCTATAATAAATTAAACAAGTTACCTAAAAAGGACATGCCAATAGTTATAACAGATTAAATTATACTGATAATGTAAAAGAAAAGTATTACGAGGTTGGGTTGATAATAAGCACTCTCTCTGTTTCAGTTTATATGAACATTTACAAGGGTTAAATTGACTTACTTTTGGAGTGAACCCGAATAGAGAATTTTATTTTATTTTTAAATAAATTTTACATATTTAGAAATTTAATAAAAGATACGATAAGTTTTAATAGTAATAATTCAAAATATTTGCAAAAAATATGATTAAAGAAAACTTTATTCGACTCCCCAAAAAGTAATAATTTCACATAAAGTGGAATAGAGGAAATATATAATATTTATGTGACTAGCATTTGTTTTCAGGTGGGTAGCAGAAGAGAGTGTTGTGATGTTGTAAACAAGGCTGAAACGAACGTTACAGAAATCAAACTTAGAGACTGTATGCAAGATGAAATTATCCCATGATTGTCAACACTGTCGAAGAGTTGCTCTAACATTCTGGAGATAATTCTGAATGTAGCCAGTTCTTAAGTTATTTGAAAGTTTGTATGCATATAATGAGAATTCTGCACTTGACAAATGTTACATGAGAATAAAAAAGTTAATTAAAACTCGCAATTTTTTTAGCTCTGTCAATTGATTTACTAAAAATATCTTTTGAAAAAAAATTGCATAGACTCCTTTCTCTTTTTTTGGGGGGGGGGGGGGGGTTTGAACAGGACGAACAAATAGAAGGAAAACTTACATAAATGTCCCAAATAAAATTTACCAGCCTCTAGCCATTAGTCATAGACTTATCAAAACTAGCCAAACACATATAAAAATTAGAAAAGTAAATAAATAAAGTTTTTTTCTCTCAAAGAACCACATGCAAAAACCACCTTCTATATTTTTAAGCGTGATAAGCAACATTAGGTGCAAGACGGAAAGGAAATTTCATGGATGAGGTAGCAAATAAGGTGATGAAATACAAAAAAAAATACAATATTCCAAAAATCTAAGCAAAAATAAAACTTTTTCAATAGGTATAGTTGAAATTCATTGAAAACATATAAATAAGTCAATATACAAAATTTGAGGAAGATTGGAGATGATTTGGATTGGTTATATATCAAAATTCGTAATTAAATCGAGTTCAAAATATTCTTCTGCGACACATGTATCACGCATGTATTTCACACACAGGTATACATGGATATACATGTAATACACAATTGTTACAAATATGATACATATGTGATACACATCATTTTTTTTCATGTTCAGTTTTTACTTCGATTTTTCAATTCAAACCACCTCAAAACTTCACCAAATCATCCTAAAACTGAGATTCAAGCTCCTTAAAATGTATCCAATCTATTCTAATAATACTCACTCAAAAGAAAGCAAAATTTTGACATTTATTTTGCTACAAATAGCTAATTGGCTAATATTAGTAATATTTTATTAATTGACTAATTTTTGTAATGAACTACTTATAAATGGACATAGCTGGTAGTTTCCCCAAATAGAAAACAAAGTCTAAACTTTTGACTTGTGAGGCCTTGAACTCCATATTAATTGGGGATTATTTACAATGAATGGTCTTTTTAGGTGAATATAGCACGAGTTAGCCAATTTTCGAACTGGTAATTGAAAAATAGCCATTATTTTACTGCAACGTGGAAAGTGTCAGCATAATATACTAGAGATTGGTGCACATGTATAGATTTTCTAGCATATTATGCTGGAACTCCATCACACAGAAAGTTCCAGCATAATATACTAGAGATTGTAACACCTGTGTATGAACTTCTAACATATTATGTTGGATCAGTATATTATGTTGGAAGTTCATATGTAAAAAATTCGAACACCAGTATGTTATGCTGGAATATTTCCGGATTTTGAACAATATTTTTATTCAAATTTATCTTTACATGAAAAGTGGCTAAATTTTGATTACTTTTGAAACTGTGACTATTTTTCAATTACCACTCGTAAATCTGTCTATTTTTTAATTTCACCCCTTCTTTAGGACGCTCTTTAAATTTACTTCTTAGCCTAATTCGCTAAATTTCACCTTTTTAGAGTAGTTGGATGATTTTCTTTTGGAATATTTGCACCACGTAGCCACTTTGTGGCATGTATTTAAAATTTATTCACTATTTAAAGAAAAGGCAACCTATTAGAAGAAAGGAACACTTTTTTAAAAAAAATATTTCCCACCTTTTTTCTTGGTCTAGCCACTTGGAGACACCTAAAGTGGTTGAGGAGACTCACAATATAAAAATCTTTTCACAAACTTAACTTCTATGATATGGATTCCTTTGCAAACTTACTAATAATTCTCGAGGGATACTATTTAAAGATTAGACAGTACTTATTTTGTCATGAAATTTAAAATTAAAAATCTTAACTTCAGGACAATTTAGGATTTTTGTCCCAAAAATTTAAACGGAAAAATTGAAATTCAAGACACACTGACTAATTCTTAAATAGCAGTCATTTAGAATGACTAACTGATGTCATTTCTACTTCGAACTTCAGGTTACTGCCTTGAAGTTCAAACTATTGAAACTGGACTTCAAGTTCAAACCAATATGAAGGCAGCGGAGAAGGGAGAAATTCAAAAATAGTTAGATTTACAAGTGGTCGTTCAAAAATAGCCACAGTTTCAAAAGTTATCGAAATTTAGCCACTTTTCATGTAAAGATAAATTGAACGAAAACACTGTTCAAAATCCGGAAAAATACTCCAGCATAATATACTGGAGTTCCAGTATATTATACTGGAGTTCCAACAAAGTATACTGGAACTCCAGTATATTATACTGGACCGGTCTCTGTTGCAGCAAAATAGTGGCTATTTTTCAATGACTTGGCAAATGATGATTATTTTTGAATGATCAGTCCGAAAACTGGCTAGCCCGTGCTATTTTGACATGCGGAGGAAGCTAGATGAAGGATTAGGAAGTTGTCTATTATAGGAGACCATTTACACAAATAGCCGCTTCTAATGCTGTTATTTGAAACATGATCACAAATTAAAAAGAATTGTGCGACTTTAGCCACCCCTTCAAAACCTTACCAGTTACCACCAGATTTTCTCTCTCTCTTCTCGTGGTATATATAGAAATTAAAATTGTATGACTAATCCAGGAACCTCTGTGGAATACATTTCATTGATGTTTCAAACCATTTTCTTTTAACCCAAGCAGAAAGATGGTCTTCTTATTTTTTCTAGTGTTGTTGAACTGAAAATGAGACAAGAATCTGCAGGAAGTTGATTTTGGATTGGCTATACCAATAGTAGCAGCAATTGGGTGGTTTTTTCCAGGGATATTTACACAAATAGCCAATAGATTCACTATTTATGTTTCAAGTCGATATATATAAATTATATATTAATTATTCACTGTCTATAGGCTATTTATAGTTTAAACTGTTGGTGGCTGGTTTTTCAGCAACAAAACCATATTCCCCTTAGGTAATGGGGAAAAAATTTAACTAGTGGCCTCAAAGAAGGCCATTTGTGCAAATCCCTTCTTTATATCAAGAATCCAAATCCCTGAAGCCATCATTTCTCTCTATTTCTGTTTTGTATCAAAAGAATTTAGCATAACATTGTAAAACAAGACAACAAGCAGAAATTGGGAAAAAAGAAATGTCGGAACCCCTCTTCGTTTCACACACTGTAGTTGCTTCTGTCCAGCTCAACCTTCAACTTCCAAAACCCAGAAACTGTATAATAAAACGATGGAGGAATTGCAGATTCAAAACTAGTGCCACTGCTACTAAGTGTAATGGCAAAGTGAATAGATGGTCCCTTAATGGCATGAATGCCCTTGTAACTGGTGGCACTAGAGGCATTGGGTATTTTTTTCAACTCCCCCTTTTCATTTTCTAGTTCTTGATTTGTGTTCTGTTTCATTGTATATGACACTATGAATATTCCGGAGTCAACCAGTTTTTAGTTGACTTTAATTTCTTAAGGATTTATCTTATATTCACTAACAGTGTAAATGAACTGCAATGTCATGCTGTAGAATGTTAACTGCCTTAATTTTTTTGTTACTAATTCCACCTACTATGGGTAGTTAACTTTAATTACTTATTAGTGTTATAAAATCTTTTTACACAGTAAAGGGTCGTTTGGTTACCGGGATTAGGATAGTGATCCCAATATAAAATTTGGGATTATGTTTACCATGTTTGGTTATTGGTATTAGCTAAATTCGGTATACCAAAATCTTGGTATTATCTATCCCATATAGAATGTGGGATTATAATCCTCGGATATCCTTTTCCGAACCAAACGACCCCTAAGGGTACAAGTTGTTAAAAAAATTTAGCATAGGAAATTTGATTTAGAGTGGTTTTGCATATGATCTTGTAAACAGTATCCTTTGTGGAAATAACAAATGTAGCCATTGGCACAAACCCAATTATGATTTTACTGTAAAAATTTCGATTAATATTAGTTTATGTGTAGTTTTTAAATATATAGATTATGTTTTTCAAGAAAATTAAGCACTTGAGATGTACAATTTCAAGCCAAAAACTAGGTTCTTTGATCTTGACGGAAACTAATACAGCCACTGTCACATGTACAGTCCGTAATTTGTATGTCGTTTTCTTGATTACTCATATTTAAATTGAGTATTTGTCGTCCGTCGATGTGAATTGTTGTACAATTAGGCATGCAATTGTGGAGGAATTGTGTGGACTAGGAGCTACTGTGCATACGTGTGCACGGAATGAAGATGAGCTCGGGACATGTTTGAGGAGCTGGAAAGATGAGGGCTTTGCTGTGTCTGGCTCCTTATGTGATGTGTCTTCTCAAGTTGATCGCCAGAAGTTAATGGAGGTTGTTTCTTCTACATTCGATGGGAGGCTCAATATTCTTGTAGGTATCCCATTCACTTAAGCTCTTATTAGTAGCATTACATCTCGATGATATTTGTATGTGGCAACATTGTTATAACCTTCATTCCGCAGTTAATCAGCAATTGGCAAATGGCACATTGCAATGAAAGGCAAAATCTACAAAGCTATTACCAAAGTTGTAATGTGTTACCAGAAAAGAATAGAAAGAGAAAGTAGATCCAATTGGAACTGAAGGATTTATCTTTCTTAAGCTCAAAAAGTAGAGCAGGGTTAGATATAAACAATACGTTCATCGGATATCAGTCTGCAATGGCTTGGAGAGTTAGGTAATGGAGATTAAATTGGAGTAAAGGCTGCCAAGGATCTTGAAAGAGTAGAAATAATTTGTCTTAAAAGATTGATAAAGATGATTCTGCCTCCCATTGTTATCTCTATCTCTTGTCATTTGTCAACATCGCTGTCAACAATTTTAAGAAGTGTCAGAAAACAGGTCGAGCAATCTTACACAAAATTGTCTTGTTTCATATGATGTTTCTGGAAAGCTTTCCATCTATTTGAGACAATTAAGAAGCTCTGGTTGTTGTTATTCTCTATGCTCCTCTCGTCACTCCTAAATTCTACCTCTTATTTACTGCCTTCTGTGTTTAGCTTATGTATAACTATTTCCATGTAGAGAATAATTGGTAAAAGTAGCATTTATCCAGTTGCATATAATTACAACTAAAGAGTAGGAGACTGGAATTTGAATCATTGTTGGGTAATAGATACATTGCATCATGTATCACTTTGCTCCTCGACTTATACATGTTGTCTGATATCCTACTTCTTCTTGATAATTGACCTGGCATCTCTGTTGACAGTTGACGCAAATATCTTTGAACTTATTTTCATCTAGCTTTGTTGGAGCACTTGCATGCATTAATAGATGAACTAATAAGTCAATTGGCTTTGTTTCATTGCTCAGTAGATAAACAACGCGGGGACCAATATCCGCAAAGCTATGGTGGATTTCACAGCTGAAGAGTTTTCCACCCTCATTGCAACAAATTTTGAATCTGTCTTCCATCTGTCTCAGCTTGCCTATCCCCTTCTGAAAGTATCTGGTGCTGGAAGTGTTGTGTTCACTTCTTCTGTCTCGGGTTTTGTCTCATTGAAATCTATGTCTGTACAAGGAGCAACAAAAGGTAAGACCTTCCTTCCCATTTATTTTAAATATTAGGGTTGATAGAGAGTATGACGGTGAAATGTCACGATCTTTTCCACTTGACTTCTTTCTGTAGGAGCAATTAATCTACTTACAAAATATTTGGCATGTGAGTGGGCTAAAGACAACATCAGGAGTAATGCCGTTGCACCTTGGTACATCAAAACATCCATGGTGGAGCAAGTAAATTCCAACTTTCTTCTTTTCAGTAATCCTATTATAGATGCTCGTCTTTGATGAACTGTGTCCTTTTGATATCGGCTGAGATTTTCTTTGGTCTCAAATACATGCATCCCAATTTCTTTAGCAACCAGTATTTGATTGGTGTAAACAGAGTGTTACATGGCATTTTTATTTTTTCCTACTATAACAATACTGAACACCAAAAGAATGGGTTCTTGGGGGGTGCACAAGAGGTCAACTAAGTTTCAGAAGTTCAAGTGCTCTATTTAAAGGACTATAGAACCTTGTAAAGCAATAGAGTCAGTGGGTACACTGGCCACTAGCCAGAGGCCATGATTGTTTGAGCTTCTAGAAGACACAGGGAATTTACTGATGTTGCGTAAACATCGATATGAGTATTGTAGCACACTGCCTACCTTGGTCCTATATTCCCTTTGATCCTGGAGAAAAGAAACGTTAGTATCTGAAGGAAAATGCTCATGATCAACGCAGTCTAGACCAGACAAGAGATGATCGCTGTCACACTATAATAGCCTTGCGCCTTGCAATCACTGGTTGCCCATTTTTTGCTATCGCAATTCTTTTGAACCGGAAAATCAAGTGTCAAGTCCTGGTATAGAGAGCTGAAGGGAGAGGTGCAATGATCCACGAATGCACCAAGCTTTGATTTGATAGCTCTAAATCCACAAAATGATATTGTGCTGCTGCCAATACAGATCCAAAAGAGCCACCCACCCATTGCTGAGATGAGAGTAATTTAATAGTGGCTAGAGCAGAGTTTGTGACAGTGAGTTGGCAAGAGGAAGTTGAGATAGGCTTTAGCGAGAGAGCAGCACTGGTGGGTTTGTTCAAATTTGATTTTCATGCAAAACGAAGAAAAAAATTGAGGAATAAGAAGAGAAAAAATAAAATAAAAAAAGCAGCCTTGTGGAGGACGAGAAGAGGTCTCAAGCGGGCCTAAGCCTGCAAGCTGCGCCTCTGTGCACTTTATGGCGCACATTTCGTGCCATGCATCAACTACTCGTTTGTGGTAGTGGTATACTCATATGTTATGTAACTTTTTTCTTAAAATGTTACTTTATAATTTATACATACATACAGTGTGAGCCAAATGCAGCATTGTTAGAGCAAATGCAAGGAAATCGGATGTAAGGGCAATTCATAAAGCTCAGGGTAAATACAAGAATGACGACTCTTTGACGGGGCAACGGATAGGGAACAACTTATTTGGCATTTTCTTTTTGCTGATCCTCACATATGCAATCATCTATGCCCGAAACGTCCTCATATTGTCAAATTGGTAGCTGCATCAAATGTTCATTTTCTCTGTCTCAGGATGTCAACCAAACAACAATTCATGTTTAACTTTCTACTTTTTAACCGTGTGTGAACATACTTAATATCTGATGACCCTTTTCATGTTCAGGTGCTGAGTAACAAAGAGTATTTACAAGAAGTATATGACCGGACTCCACTTGGGCGCCTGGGAGAGCCATCCGAGGTTTCATCTCTTGTGGGATTCCTTTGTCTTCCTGCATCTTCGTACATCACTGGCCAGATAATCTGTGTTGACGGTGGAATGTCTGTAAATGGCTTTTACCCTCACCATGGCTAGAGGAACAATGCCTCTAGGTATGGTAATGTCGCAACATTTCAGGAAAGTTTTGTCCAAACCCATTAATTTATTCATCGTTGATTGGACCTTCCATTTGTATTTGAAAAGTTTGTTGGAAGATCAATTTTTGACTGTTGGCTCATTGACTAGTGTAGCTTAGGAATTAAACTACGATTTAGGTAATCTTAACCTTAGTGCTCCTTCATTTTGGCAATATGAGCATTCAAACCAACTGGTTGAGCATGCTAAAAGTAGTACTATGTCATTTCGTTCTGGGTTCCAATTTTTCAATGCAGTGCTGCTTCTGTAATTTTAACTAGATTTCTTCGTGTAAAAAGTATAATCTTGGCATTCATTTTTACATATATTGGGCTTGCTTGCATCTCTTCAAACTCGCTAGTGTAGGATATGCAACATTTCTGCAGCTTTCCTGTGCAACAGGTTTCTGAAATTGAACCATCATATCTGCCTTGTTGAGCCCTTTCTTTTGTGTTATTGATTATGTTGGGAACTCTCTTCCTTATGATGATCACAAATGGTGCCGTCTTCTCTGGCTTGATATCTTCATCCATTAACTAGACCAAATCTTTTCCAGCACAATGTTGCAGGTTTAAATGCCAATCTGCAGTTAGTTCGACTAAAATGCATTTGAGTTGAGTCATCAAATGCGCACACAATATCAACCAGCCCCCTCTATCCGAGGGGCGGAAGAAGGGGGTTCGTGGTGTGTAGGGTTTTCCAAGTGTGTGTGTAGTATGTTAAACATTCTTGAGTTGAAATAACTGATCTTCCAAGTTACCTGATAATGTGTTCCAGATCTCTGTAACTTCAATAACTGAACAATGTATTTTGAATTTCTCCAATGGTATGTTTGATTAGCTTCAGATTTCAAGAAGTCAAATTATGTTGTCTGACAAAAAATCTTTTTCGAAGTTGGTAAGGATTTACAACAATGTGAACTATTGAAATTTGGTCATTTGATTCTCCAAATTCTCGACCTCTCCCCTATCTCTTGTCTTTGTTAGTGGAGAAAATAATCGAACTTTCATTCATAGTGTATTTCAGCCCCCCCCGTGCTACAAACTTATGCTAAACAATCAAGGTCTATTAGAAACATGGAAATCTACTTATGAAGCAATGTTTCAATGTAAAGGTAACTGCATATAACAATGGAGCTCAGGCATGTCTCACAAGTTAGTTACGCTCTCTATTTCAATTTATGTAACGTAATCCAAATGGACATATAGTTTACACATACCATGACATTTGTGCAACAATAAAATCGTGTCAATTAAGGATAAATAATTTTTTTAGTTTAAATTATTTTCAATTACAGAAATGTAACATTTTCTTAACAAACTAAAAGGAAAGAATATATCACATTAAATGGAGTAAATTAAGCATACTCGATTAAAAATGCTTTGTCTAGACAACTCCAAGGGATAGATTATTTATGGACGCAAGAAACTATTTTGAAGTCCAAAATTAGTATTTGATCAAGTATAAGTTGCACAAGAAGCAATCTTTCTATTTTATAATCATTCGGTTGTCTAGGGGAAGCGCTTCCTACTAAGATTTTCTCCATTCCCATGGTTTGAATCTGAGACCTTTGGTTAAGGTTGGAGGATCCCATCCATTCCGCCACAACTCTTGGTGGTGCATAAACAATGGAACTAACAATCATATAAGAGCAAAAAGAGGGCGCGGGGGGAGGAGGGCGGCAGGTTTCAGGGAGAAAAAGTTCTCCAGTACAAGCTTCTAATCAATCCACCTTAACATAAAAATGTTACTCTTAAGACCACAGATGAATACAACAAACACACAAGATGACTAGTTACAACAATTTGATCCTTGGCCTATATACTATTTCTACCGGAAACCCGTAGTTTGATGCCCAAGAAGGCATAGTTTTATTCCCTTTCCCATCTTCTTCACATTTCTTTGCCCACAGCTTCGAAACGTTCATTTTCCTTCAGGGACTTCAATTTTCTGTAACCTTTGTCAGTACCAAATATCCTAACAAAACAGAGAGAGGGATCCTTCAGATCACGAATTCTACAAAGATCTCTTATTTCTATTGTTCTGGCAACAAAAGTAATAAGACATTAGCAAAGACAACACTGAGAGACAGAGGTAGTCAACACAAACACAATGTGGTGGACATATGAAATCGCTGTCTCTGTCGAACTACAAAGAGAAATCATACAGAAAATACACATTTTTATCAAGCATACACAGGCAGTGTTTAGCTTCAGTAACCTCCCATGCACACAGGAGCAGAGACACGTTCTTATGTTTTAAAAGCATTGCCGATGAAATCAAATTTTACTCTCATATTAAAGGAGTTAGTTCTCTGGGAACCTTATTTAAGGATTAGCACAAGTGGTAAACAGGAACTTGGTAGATGATGCATGATCAACATAAATATGAATTGCCACAAACAGATTACTCGGTGGTTTCAGCTTACCACATATTAGAGACCCTTTGTCGCGAAGAAAGTATTACACATGAAGAAAAAGTAATAACAACATAAACAGCTTAATGAAGTTTTACTCAGAGAAAAATGCCAAAAACTTTCCAATTTACCTTGATCCTCAAAGCTTCCTCCCAAATTCGTGTTAGCATTTTCTAGCCAACTGTAGTGCATCTATGATACTTCCTATAATGCCTGGTGAGACATTTCTATAAACATAATGCTCTTATTTTTAATTTCAGAAAGCCACATACTAGAGATTTACATTACGGCTGGGAATGCAAAATGCATAAAGACAACTCAAAAGTGGTAAAAACTTCACCACTGACAAGCATGAGTAGACTAGTTTCAGAGATCTACTCAACTTTTTCTGAAGTTACAACATATTTGCTCATTGTGCCCACAATTACTATTTAAAATGTAGCTTCCTCTCTTTTCTCCAAGTTCTGAATATACCAACTTTTGCAGATTTTAATATTTAATGTATTTTTATCTATCCAGTTTACATTAACAACTCCTGGCTGGCAGGTACTAAATATTTCGAAAAATAAAAAGTAAAAAAAACTATCCAATTTCAGGCATCGTCTTTGCATCAGGGGGAAAGCAAGTTCCCTGTGCTATTGTTTAAAATAAGATTGTAATAATAGAGGAAGATGGAATGAAGCCCATCATGGAATTAATACTGAATTAGTTTACAATGCACTAAGCCACTAAACCAACAGAAACTATGGCACAAATCTTACCGGGTTGACTACAAACACAACTTTCACTATTAGCTCATAGTATCTGCCTATTCCCATACAAATGTTGTCTGTACTTTATCCTCACAACTAAAAGATACTAAGGAACTAATAATGTTTTAGATACTCTTCATAGTACATTAGTTCATGTTTTATGGGTCGACTGAGCTCCTCATGTTACTTAACAAAACTTCATGGTCTTCTCTAAAGGGCTTACTGCCCCCTTCATTGCAGCTTTAGCAGATCTATTTTGTCGTATTTTATGTTTTTTCCTTTGCTTTTTTCTTTTTTTTTTGGGGGGGGGGGGGAGGCAAAGTTAAGCACACTTCACTTTTTCAGTTAAAAGACGTGTATTCATAAACTGGACGCACCTAGTGACCACAATCTTTACCAATTTACTACAGAACTTGATATTTTAAATTACAGTAGAATATTAATGTTTAAGGCAATTTGTGATAAGTGTTACCAGTCCATGTAAACAAATGTCGATGAGTAGTTTCCGGACTTCGTATAGAGCAGTCGATGATGATAATCATGAAAATCAGCCCTGGGAACAATAATAGCAATTTCAGAAATATAGTTGACTTGAAAACAGATAAATACAAATGGGTGATTTCTAAAAGTAATAAGGTAACGTACAGACCCCCCATATAACGGCAAGAAGTTTGACGGGCTCCAAGGGAAATGGTACCCGGAATGTGCCTCAACTGTCTCAAGGACTCTAAGTGAGACCCAGAGATATATTGTTATCAAATGGGGCCCCGTGATTGCAGGACCAATTATTGTAGCAAATCCAAGGAAGAGAATTTCAGCAGGGTGAGCATACTCAGAAGTCAACCCAAATGGTGTTGCGTACCTGTGGTGTAAACAAGCAGACGCTCTGACTGCATGGTGAAAAAATAAAAACCCGAAGTATTAAGCAGAAAACATAATGTTGTTCACATACTCATGATGGACACTGTGGACATGCTTGTAGAGCCATTTCGTATGTAAAATCCTGTGTCCCCAATAAAATGCAAAATCCTCCAAGATGAAATAGAATATTATTTGCGTTGAAATCACTTTCCTGCACAAGCAAAATATTTGCAATTCACTCTAATGAATAAACAAGAATAGAAAATCTCTGCCACACCTACTAAAAAATTATACAGCAATTACGCCTCAATTCCAAGCTAGTTGAAGTTGGCTACATGATTCCTCACTATCCATCTTTATCCAAAAAAAAAAAACGAAGTCTCATTATCATTTATCCATGCTGTTCCAGTTAGGCCCATCTTAATCAATGTCGTCTACATTTTTACTAGCATACAAATCTCTAACAAGATTATAAATCCCCTAACGGACATTGTACTTAAGTAAGCTTACCAACATAACTAAATCTTAATCCTAACTAATTGATATCACCTTTATGTATCTTTTCTTTTCTGTTATACCATATTTTTCGCTAAGTTTGCATGAATTCTAAAACCAAAAATATAAAGAAATAAATAGCAAAAACGAAGAAAGGAAGATTACAAGACCCAAAAAAAAAAAATACAACGATTATGTGTTGCCATCACATCACTATAGCTAGGTATATGAAAAATCAAAAATACCAGGACGGCAGTGGAAGACTACTTCGTGTCCCCATGAATTTAAAGACAGGATATGATCCAATCAAGATTGGGAGATTAACACAAAAATGATACAGCAGCAGACGAGTGATACATTTCTCCTGAGCTGCCGGGCTGTTATTCTTCTTCTGCACCAAAAGAGGTCAAGAATGCAAAAAAAATGAAAATTCATCCGAATAACGACAGAATGAACTACTACGAAAGCGAAACATCATAACCAGATTTGATCCAAGTATTTGTGCCAAACACAAATGCTTTTGCAAAATTTTCACAAAGCTTTTCCCAGAAACTGTTCTCCAAATGCAAACCAAAATTGAATTCGAGCACCAGTCTTAAGTTGAATATAATTACAGTGTGGGAACATTTAATCAAGAAACATCATTCCATTACAAGAGTCAAAAAGTAATACCTGAATTTTGTACTTTCCAAACCACCCTGCCCTTTCAAAAAGAAGGAACGGGAGTCCAGACAAGAAGAAGACACTCTCATGAAGAACGAAACCTCCAAGACAAGTCAATTGGAAATCGCTGAAATTTGTAATAAGATACTGAAAAAGAATGAAGAAATCAAAAGGCTATTAAACAGGTAACTAGTACCTCATTACTCTAATTAAGAATGAGTGCACTGGTAGGACTAGTCAGTCCACATAACCGAGTAGATTTTAAATTGGAAGCACACAAGAGCCATAGTGCAACCAACAAAGAAAAATATGTTCACATTTAGGATGTGTTTTGTCATGTTAGGCTACGTTAGCCTCAAACATTATACTATGGAGAAGTGGTGAATGACAAGAAGCTTGAAATATTGTAGTGTAATGAGCCGTGGCTTCACCCCTGCTTTTTTCTTTCTTTGTGCACTTCGAACCTGCATTTTCTAGAAAAATTCATTGAGCATGAGATTTGAGATTGAACCCCTCTCTCTCTCTCTCTCTCTCAAGGCAGCTCATAGATGGGGTTTGAACACCAAAGAAGGAATCAACCTTCAATTTTTGGGACTATCAATCTAAGACATCAGTGCAAAGTTATGAAAAGATTGGTTTGGACTTTCCTGAGTGCAAAATGCATGTCAAAAACTTCCAAACCTGAGATGGCTACATTGTTTCCAATTGCCTAAGTTATTTTTCAATCAGGGGCGGATGTACCTTGTCCCCAATCGGTATCTCAGGACACATCACTTTGTCAAATATCAAATATGTTTACTATATGTGTATGTAAATAATAAGCAAAATAAAAATATTGGGTATCAATATAAAAAAATGACACCATTTGTCATTATACTAATTTTATTCATTTGTTCAATTCTTCAAATATTGACACTGCTAATGAAAAACCATGCGTACACCGTTGGTTTCAATAATACCATGCTAACAACCAGCTTTTGCTCCCACTCCTAATCTTGTTTCCAAACCCGCTACAACTACATAATTACAAACTTATCATCATTTGAGCTCCACTTACTTCAAACTTGGCTGCTAATAAATCTCGCATGTATGCTATACAAACTCCATTTCCATCACATTCCACCATGTTTAGATAGTGATTATGTCCGCTACTAGTCCAAGAGTGTGTCAACCATCCCCTGATGCAGATCAAAAGATCCTGCTTTCTCCCATACAAACTCAATGCTTTTACCTTATTGCCTATGTCCTCCTCCTCCTATTGGATATTTCTTTTTTGAGAGGAAAATATTCCATAGCAACAGAAAGAATAAAATTATTGGAAAGAATACAAAGACAAGAAACTCATAAAATCTTGTCGCCAGTGGGACGGCCTAATGGTTAGCAACCTGGAAATTTCAGCTTCAAATCCCGGCTATACACTAGGTGTGAGCCCATTTGCTCCAACCTTGGTGAGCATGAATACCTTGGCAACCTGCTTCCAGGCTAGATAGGCTGCCCCATGGATTAGTTGAGGTTCATACAAATTTGGTCTTAACGTTACCAATACATACAAGAAAACAAGAACTCAAGTATTTGGTAGATGGAAAAAATTATCTGAAATTTTTTTTCCAAAAAATGACTTATGTTTTTGAAAAATGTTTATCCAACTTTTTAACATAATTATCAATATTTAATAAATGTTTTTTTCCCTGAAAAGTGTATTTTGCATTTGATTGGAGATTAGAAAATATTTTCCAGAATTTTGTTTTTGTTAAATATTGATAAATATGTTAAAAAATAGGATAGTGGTTTTTGAATAATAAAATTTAGTAATAAAGATTGACAATATTATCAAAGTGTATGTTGAAATGACTTCTGTACAAAAGTGAGGCAAGTTATTTTCCCCATTCGGTGGAAATATTTTCCTTGAAAAAAATATATTCTAACAACCATACATCATAAAATGATTAATTTCTGAAAGACATTTCCCAGAAAATATTTTCCATCATGCCAAATACACCTGATCAGTAACTTCACAAAACAACAGAAATCACCAGATTTTCCACAGCATATCTAAATTTTAGTTATTTACTTCAATAATCAGCTCCAGTAGGACAGTAGATCAATAAATTAACTATATCACAAACTTTTTTTGTTATTTTTTATGATGGTGGTGTGCGACCCAGCTTGCACAAACATTCGACTAATTCTCCCACCAGCACAGGTAGTTAACTCTGCCCACTACTTCACAAACTTGATGTCGGCTATATGAAACAGAGAGTCCCATAATTTAACAATCACATAATGCATGGAGCAATGAAATTATCAAAATGCCAGAAATTCATATTCCAGTCAAAGTCAAAGTCAAACACATTTGTTCATTATTACTACTACACATGAATGCTAAATGCTAATGATACAAGCAAACAATGCTGCGCCCATTCTACTCATAAATGTACTGTTCCACATGCATCGAACCAAATAGAACAGCCGCATTGAAGCAAAAACGCAGAATGTAGTTCTAGAACAAATTCGAACCTTCTAGAAGGAAAAAAAGGAACAAATTCGAAGCTTCGGGAATATTAAAAAGAAAAAAAATAGGGTAATCAGGTGAAAATTGATGTAAAAAGAAGAGAGAAGAGTACCGTCCAAGCAGATTCAATGATGGAAGCCATTGTTGAAACAGATTCAATCTATTTTGGTATTTAGTGGCAGTAATAATAAATAGAGGGAGAGAAGAGTATATCAGCTGGAAAATTGAAGAGAGGGGACCGCTATTGTTTAACGGGTAGGTGTCTAGTGACTATCAAATTTAATTAATAATATATATATATATATATATAATAGCCCATTTGACTAAGTTACAAAAATTAACTTTTCCTTTTTACAAAAGTCTTTTTAGTAGAAGCATTTTATGTTCGGTTAATTAATTTGAAAAGCAATTCTAAGCATAATTAGTATTTGATCAAACTTTTAAAAATTAGTTCTAAGTGTATTTTTCTCAAAAAAATAATTTTGGAGAGAAACTATTTTTTTCCGCTTCTCCTCGAAAATACTTTTTTTTCTCACAAAATCTTGGCCAAACACCCCTAACTTTGAAAGAAAAAGCATTTTTCTAGAAGCTCGGTCAAGGCTATAAATATTTTCATTTTAATTGTAACTGTTAAAAATTGAAATAGTATGTAATTTGATGTAAAACTGTATAAATAATTTTTGTCTTTTACGTGCGTTGGAAAAGCACCAAAGAGAAACAGTTCCATTAAGATGTGACGGGTGCAGTAGAGACAAAAACGATGAAATGTACAAGTGCGAAATAGTAGGTTTTTGTGTTAAATAATTGAGATAAAAGGATGATTTTAAGTGTTAATAATTAATAATTAGCTTTTAATTTTTATATGTATATAGATAATTCCGTATATTAAGTTTTTATTATGTGCGGGATTCGGAAAAAGATCGGAGCACAAAAGTTTATTGTACGCAGTCTTCCCATACACTTCTATAAGAGGCTGTTTTCACGACTTACCTCCTGATCACCTGATAGCAACTTTACCAATTACACAAGACTCTAATTTCAATTTTTATATGTATATACATTTCTAATTTTTTTAATACAAATTATTATTTGAACAAAAATTATTCTGTTTGATCGAACTCTTATTTAAACTTCTACCTTTATGATGCGCTACGTCGTCCCCTACGTGTGTCCAGGAGTAATCCAAGTATCTTTAATGAGGCAATGAAGTCTACTTAGTGGGCATGGGTTAAAAGTTTGGTGCGTACAAATATAGTAATAGGATAGAGTAGTTGTTGAACATTCTATTTTCTTGAAAAAGATCATATAGTTGTTTATTTTCAGTTATTAACATATTCCTCCAAATAGAAGAAATAGAAGTATTGGTTAAATTTTAATTGTATTTGTCACGATCCAAAATCTATTATATGTCGTGATGGCACCTAACATCGCCGTTAGGCAAGTCCGCGGTGAACCATCTAAATAATTGTTCATTTTTTTTACTTTTTGAAATCATAAGTGCATACAATTTTAGTAAGACATAAATTAAAAGGTGACAATATTAAAGCAAAATCACTAACATCACTAGAATGTCATAAAACCCAGTGTTACAAGTGCATGAACATTTACTAAGGAGTATAATAATAATACAATATCTGTCTGGAATGTAAATTAGACAGGATAAAGTAAATAAATATGATGGAGACTATGTGGGTTGCGACATGTAGCCTGGAATACAACTGACCATAAAGTTTCCTTAGCAGATGCGCCTACGCGCCAAGATGACCACCAAATGAACCTGTCAAATCCTGCACATTTAGTGCAGAAGTGTAGCATGAGTATGTAAATCAACGCGTACCCAATAAGTATCTAGCCTAACCTCGGAGAAGTAGTGACGAGGGGTCAACATCGACACTTACTAGTGATTCAATAAAATAATATAATAAATTATAAACATATATGAATCACAACAACAACCATGAGGTAAAAACTGTAACTCACATAATTCTCCAACATTTCTTTTGAGGATATAAATCTCTCGGATCTCATATGCTATCTCCACATATCAGAAATATTATATGCAATCTCAAACGGATGAGGAATATCATATAAAAGCCAGGTTTCAATCAAAGGAAAATCTCATGAATATTCGGACTCCTAACGGTATCACGCACGATTATGCCGAGGTCATACGACCCGATCCATAGTGGTGTGTACGCTGCCGAGGGTCGACTGGCGCGAACTAGAGATGCATCTCAATATACTGTCGAGGCATTCGACTCGATCCACATGAAAGGAAAAAAAATATCGAATTACGGGTCATGTGTTTGCAACACAAGTACAAGAGCATAAAGTAAACATGACTAGCATAAAGTAAACATGATTTTTACAGTCTATCAAATATCTCGTCAAACAACTCAATGTGATAAAGCTCGGCCTAACATATTCCCAATTAATTTCAGTTATATGTTCAAGTAATTAAGCTAGCAAATTGAGTTCAACTAAGTCAAATATTACATGATAAAGTCTTAAGTCTACCCGAAAACATACTTTTAGCTACGTACGGACTCTCTTCACCTCGTGCGTATGTAGCACCCACACTAGCATCACATAACAATTTAACAGGAGACTCACATAACATGAGACTTACTTCACTATGAAGTTCCCTACCGGCTCCAACGCCTTTCTAACACCTCAAACCGATATCCATCAATCTGAAACTAGTCAAATAACATACAAACCAATAAAACTATACTTCAACACTCATAATTAATCAATTTATATCAATTCTCAACTCCACTCGAAAAGTCAACAAAGTCAACCCTTGGGCCCACGTACCCGACTTCCGAATTTTTTTGAATATAATCATTACCCACAACACCACGAACTGAAAAATATAATTTATTCCCAATTCCATGTTAATTTCGTGGTCAAAATCCAAAAATGTCAAATTCTAGGTTTCCTTCCAAAATCCCATAATTTTTACAAATTTACATATTTAAATTCATATATAACTCATGTATTTAACTTACAACAAGTGGGAATCACTTACCTTGTATTGCTTGATGAAAATATCCTCAAAATAGCTCCCTCAATTCGGCCACCCAGGTAAAAATGAGAGAAAAGTGAGCCAACTCCCGAATTTAAACAACTCTGCACAGACGACCCTTCTTCGCGATCGCGGGAAAACCTTCGCGTTCGCGAAGACCAAACTCCCCAACTTCCAAATTCTCTTTGTGAATGCGGTACACCGGTCGCAAACGCGACGACCAACTCCACCGTCCCTATGCGAACGCGACGCCACGCACGCGAACGCGCAGTACAACTTCCTGGTGTCTATTTCCCGCCTACCCTTCTACGCGATCGGGTAATCACCCTTGCGATCGAGAAGCAATGCCTCCCCCAAGGATTCGCGAACACATGACCCTATTCATGAACGTAATTAACAAACGGTTAGTCACCCAACAGACCTTCGTGAACACGACCCTATCTTCGCGATCTCGAAGAAGGACACACTAGACCTTAGAAACAACAGCTCAAACATGGCGAAAAGACCCGTAGCCCATCCGAAACACACCCGAGGCCCCTGGGACCCCATACAATTTTGCCAACTAGTTCCAATACCTTATCTAAACTTATCCAAAATCTCAAAATGCCATGAATAATATCAAAATCACGAATCGACGATCAAATTCTTCTTTTAACTTTCAAACATCCAAATTTCGACGAACGTGTCTGAATCATATCTAAACATTCTGGAAAAACGCCAAACTTTACGTACAAGAATCACGATACAAACCTAGTCTAAGACTCAAAATCCCAAATGGACATCGATAACATCAAAGTCCACTTCAAATCAAACATAGAAAATTCCAAAACCTTCAAAATGCCAATTTTCCACAATAAGCGCCGAAATGCTCCCGGACTACCTGATACTCAACCCGAACATACGTCCAAGTCTGAAATCATCATACGAACCTATTGGAACCTTCAAATCTCGATTCCGAGGTCGTTTACTCAAAAGTCAAACCTTGGTGAACTCTTCCAACTTAAAGATTCCGAATTAAAATCTTTTCTTCCGAATCAACTCTGAACTTCCTGAAATTTAATTCCGACCATATGTACAAGTCATAAAACATGAAGTGAAGCTAATCAAGGCCTCAAACTACCGAACGACGCGCTAGATCTCAAAACGACCGGTCGGATCATTACATTCTCCCCCACTTAAACATATGTTCCTCCTTGAACGTGCCAAGAACTGTTCCGGAGGTACCCAAAATCGCTGATTAACACCTCGTACACCTACCCGTGCCAGCACTACCCATGTGAGCACATTAACACAAGCCAGACTGAAGATCATTCATCCTACCTTAGCCCACAAGCCTTAGAACCAAATTCCAACATCTAGAATTATCTATGAGACTTGATTCTAACATACGAACACATATCAATCTCAACACGGTGAACCTAAAACATGATCATCCACCCATGCTGTAATCACACATTGCACCGCATAATTCGTATGCCCAATATAACATCCTCCAACCACAATAACTGCAAATTTATGAATCTGATGACCCTAGTATATACCATAACACATATAAGTCTGGTTCCAACCCACGCAATGCTGCAATGATGAAAAAGATGTGTAGAAACTCATAACCACCTGCCAAATCAATAATTCATGGAATTCCTGTGCTTAACAAGAACCCTTGCCTCATTCTGAACTAAATAGTGACATTTTCCCTCTAATATACCGTATATAAATCTGATTGCATTGATTTCAGGCCCAACAAACTCGCCTCACCCATTACAAGCTACTCGACCGACAAGCCATATAAAAAACCACCTAAAATCTCGTACGACAACATCAATGCATCAACAAGCCACAACTCGAATATGACCAATTAAGGAAAAAATGAACTCGGGTAAAGAACTATCCAGCCAGCGTAACAAATAAAATGGCCAAATAGATGCTATGAACCTATATCAGAGATGAGAAACAAGGCACACAAAATAAGTATAAGGAACCATACTCAACATCTTACTGTTGCAGCGTGCAACCCGATCCACACATGATACCATTGTGACATGCAACCCGATCCAAACATGATACCTATGACGGCGTGCCAGCCGATCCACACATAATAATCGATAAGGAAATACCTACCGAGCCAAAATACTCATACCCACGAAATGTCCGAATATCGACCACAAGCACGCCAAGTGCATAAACACAACCCCGGGGAGACAAATAGAGCCATGCGCTACAAAATACCAAGCATGACTAAGGTGCAATGAATGACCTGCATCTTGAGAGCCATTTTTCTCATATAACACAACAAGCTACACGGGATCACAATACATATGCAAATAATCAAGCCGTATCACAACCCACATGACATAAATAGAGTATTACGTAGAATAGCTGACGACATAAATAACATCCAACGCCCAAATATTCCTCCATAAGTAATGCTATGCTAAATGAACACATCCGTCCTGATGTAAAGCACACATTCACATTAGACCTACCAACGGACCTCAAGCCGATTCCGCATTTCAATACCCAACACTCCTACCACAATACAGACCATCCTTGGGCTGCCTGAAAATAGTGTCAGCATACTCTAAACATCTAAAATCCGTGTCGCGTCCCGTTTTCTTGCGAATGTTGGTTTTAACATGTGACAACTCTTTTAAGGAAGGTATTAAAAGAGAAGAGTCGCCACCTAATAATTTTTAAGGTGTGTTAGGGCACCTATTTGCGAATAACTCTGTTTGACTAGTCCGTATTACCAAAGATTGGGTAAGGACTCAAGTTACTTCAAAGAAGGTGTTAGGTATTCTTCGAAGTCCACACCTATGAGTCCCGGCCAAACTTTAAACCATGTGGATTGTGTGATTATGCTAGGTGATCAAATAGACAAAGGGAAATATAGAAGTCGAAGAGTCTTACTATAACACATGAGAATCGGTACGAATCTTAATAATTACAAGGATATAATTACATTGGTCTATATTAAATGACTAAGTGTAAATAGCCAGTATATAAAGAAAAAGGGAGGGGTCCTAAGTTTTTTATCCTAAAGGATCACCCCGTGCAACATAAATAATACTTCACAACTCCCTTAAGGTAGGGGTTGCTCATATTATTCAGCAGACACAAAATATTATCTCCTGCTACCCAAATTACTATATTGACGTTGTTACTTAAAGGCACTCTTATTCAATTCTAAATCGTATCCTATGCGTGCACTACTCGTCCCATACCTATGGTCCAGGAGGCTTTGGACCTACTGTTTGGATGATTCTAGACTTCACCTAGGTTGCTCAAAATGATAATATTAAGCGATATTAAAAAAGATAGGACTTTACATAAACACAATTAAAGGCCAAATTATCCTCCACACATAAACAACAAATGCACGCGGGCAGTTTAGGCAGTACATAGTTTCAGAATCGAGACTTAGAGTCCTATAGGCATGGTTTCTAGGTGATTCTGAATTCTAGTATTATGCAAACAACATTGTTGTTTCTGACTAATGAATTTGCAGATTACAGGAATTTAAAAACTCCTATAGGCATGATCTCTGAACTGTTCAAACAATGAGATAGTAAAACTGTTTGAAATTTCAAAATTAGCGACGTTGATTTATAGACATGCTTTCTAGACGAGTGATAATATCATATAGACAAGATTTATAATAATTTGACAATTGGACTTGGTTTTTATATCACTTTATCCCTATAGACATGTCATCTAGGCGGGGCAGTGTAATGAGAACAACATAAAGTAGTTTATTAATAAAGTAAATTCCTATGGTCATGATATTTAGATGAGCAAAGTATTGAAGATATGTATTATCAGATCCTATAGGCATGTTGTCTAATAATTAATCAAGGCGTTTGATTCCTATAGGCATGATGTCTAAGAGTGCATAGTTGTAGACATGAAATCAAGTATAGCGATTACTAACATGCTTGAAATAGTGTACGAGTATTAGACAGGTTAGGTGCAGTGTGTGCGATTCCTATATACATGGTTCCTATTAGTGTGCACAAATAGGAATGCTAGACGTAATGGAAAATAGAACACATAGATCCTATAAGCATGTTTTCTACCCATTCATACAAATATTAGAGTACTCCAGTCCCTTTTACTAATATCTCCATCGTTTGTTACAAATTATTACAGGCCCTATTGAATAATTACATGCACAAATATGAATAGGCAATAACCCTATAACAATTGGGCCTTCAAGATAGGTTTAGAATTCTATGCAAACTGTAAGCCCAGACTCCAAGTGCAAACAGTGTTCTTCAGACTTCCAATACCAAAGCAGGCCCAGCATACCAAGCCCAGACAAATAATTTCTTACCCAAAGTATGCTAAGCTTGGCTATACAGATGACACTACACACATAGTTAATTGAATAGCTCTAAAAATTAAAACACTCAGTCCTTAAGTTGTGACCAACAAACACCTCTAACCAAGACTTATAGATAGAGTCATATAAACACATATGCGGTGAGGTTTGTAGTTGTAACTCCAGAAACAGAGTTTAAGAGCAACATGGCTATTTCAAATAAAGTTCTAGAACAAAGCTTGGTCAAAACCATCCTAAGGAGCCTTAAGTAGGGGTTAGAACATGGAATTCTAACAGTGTCATGGGCGAGATTAATGAAATGTAGACTTAACATGGAAACTTCAACACAAGAACCTAATGAGAGTAGCTAATTTGCAGAGCTTAACATATGGGACAAGCAAACAAACTCAGTTTATCAATAAGTGAGCATTTAGATGAGAGGAGGCTGATTTTCAGGAAGGTCAAGTAAGTAGGCATCGTATAAAGAAGAGTAAACAAGACAGGGATTAAAATTCATCGTAGGTGTCTCAAACAATAGGTGAGCACAAAACATCAAAGAAAAAAATGAGTTTATTTTGGCATTGCAACAACATTAGCACATATAGTTCATATGATCACAAATTGGTTTCAGGGAATAACAGGTATACATAGAAGATTTGACATAGGTCCTAGGTAGGTATTGATTTCCTAGAAGAGTTCCAATCAAAACAACAATAGTCTTGAATAGTCAATTAAGCTTAAACATGGAGACAAACATTCAAACAACTTGGCTATCTACAATAGTCAAGCATTGAGGCCAATAAAGTCAAGGAAAAGCATACTAGGCTAAGTATTCATGTAATGTCATCCCATAGTTGCAGCTGGACAACATGTGATGTGTAAGGGATTTGACAAGAAGAAAAATACTTCTAGGCAGACTTAGCTTCCCAATATTCGATGAACATTAATCAGGTGTAGTTGCAAGCCTAGTAACATCATGTATCACTTAGTAAAAGTCAGAATTAGAGCAAGTTTGAGATAGCATGATATAAAACACCCAGAGAAATGCGCACAATCAGAAAGTAATAAAATTACGAGAGTATAGGGCACTAACCAGTTGCAAACAAACTAAACAAAGGATGAAGAACTCAAAAATCTCAAGAATAACTGTGGTTATTGATGACCAGTAGAACCCCAACTCCCTAGTGCTTTAGAGTTCACATGAGTCTCGAAATGGACCCCGAGCAATGCTTGCACTAGATGAAGGTGAACAAAATCTGATGGCCTTGGATTTCAGCCGGCCAAGAGCTCAATTTCAGAATAGTATAGAATAAGTGAGAGAGAGAGAGAATAGTTCTTAAGGTCATTCTGGTCTCTTTAAAGGGAAAATTGGGGAGGGGTTATATAGTGGTAGAAATCGAATAAGAAAACATGAAAAACAATTAATCAAACACAAATAAGGAAAGAAAATCAATCAAGTTTAAGCAGGAACAAAGGAAAGTCACATGCATAGCCTATTTCGAATCAAAATCGGTAAAAAATCGGACAAACCCTTGTTTGACAAATGGTCAAAATTAGCCAAGAATCTCGGTGAATCGAACCCATACGACCCTGTTGAGAGCGTATACATTCGGATTTTCATCTGAATCTTGTAGGTTAAGGATGGTCGCAATTGATTCGGAGAGGTAATACTTGCCAAATATCGGTCAAGTACTAAGTAACACCACGAGTGTATGAATGATAACGAGATAGTGCAAATAAGGTAAGCAAACCGTGAAAGAATTTCATGATTTAGCTGGGTTTTGAGGGGATTTGGGAGGAGGCGGCTAGGGCTTATAGATGAGAGAATGCAAAGGTGGCCGGTTTAGGATAATTCTCTCTAGGATTTGATTGTGGGGATATAAGGAAAGATGGAGATTTATTAGGGGCCGTTGAACATTGAAGATCAACGGCCAAGATTGGCTAAGAAACGGGGCGGGTCAAATGCAACAGGTTGCGATCGGGTTGGTCACATGGTCGTTTAGATTGGACCAGGGTAGAGTGGGCTAAAGTTTGGGGTGTTCGGGCCATTAATTTGGTCCGAAAATTGGCTCAAAATTGGGCTACAATTTAAATACACGAAATTCATTGAGAATAAATTATAAAATGATTAATAAATAATAAAAATACTATCCGTGTAGTAAAATAACAACTTAACATTATAAAAATATAAGAAAAACTATTTTGATATAAATAATATAATAAATAGAATTATGTATAGAATATAGGCTATTATTGCAAAATTATATAAAATAGCTTTAAAAATACAAATATAATTATATAAAAACAAAGTAAAATATTATGAGACATCTGTGTGGATGCAAATACTAAATTCGGATGATTAAGTCACCATAAAATAATTTAAAGGGTAATCAATACATATTCAAGTAATTTAAATCCAAGAAAATCAATTTTAAAGCTTCAAAAAATTATGAAACATTATAGAAAATATTGGTGATGATGCATGAATGATATTTTAAAATCATATAAAAAATATGAGTGCAAAATTGGGTATCAACAACTACCCCTCTTTACCCAAAAAGATGAAATTGTTGTCAGGTAAAGAAAATAATGACCAATTTTTTTCGAAGTGAGTGAGGAGTGATGTGTTTTTGAAAAAGATGGGGGTTGTACCTTGGTTCTTGAGTTGCCTACATATCCCTGGTGTTGCGGGAATCGGGTCGTATGTAGTTCTGGATCTAACGAAGAATGAAACCGATGGAATTGTTATAAGATTGGTCGTGTGTTTTGAAAAACGATCTTTTGAGTACGATTGTATCATGAGTAACAAATAATTTCAGGTAGGGTTATGAATGCAAATTGAACGTCACAAATGTACAAGGTAGATATTTGAACGGTTATTGAACAAACAATAATCAACTACTGATCATCAGTTACATTTGAGGTGATCGAAGGATGTGAATGTTGTGAACGGAAACCAGAGCGAGAATTGTTGTTGTTTGTAGAACGGTTACCTCCCGAGTTACCTGCAAAACTTAAAACATGATGCAGGCAAATATATATGGATTATTGCGAAAATTTAAATATGATGCAAATTCCCTTTGGACCATGAGAGTTGTCTTTAGACGATGAGGATGATGTCCTTAGAATATGATGTCCTGGGCCATGAAGCGTATGATAAGGAATTCGCAGAGCATGAAATGGTATCCTCGGTCCATGAGGATGTTGCCTCTAGACTATGACGCCTTTGAATAATGATATGCAGTTTCGAGAGATCCTAAGGCCATGACATGGTGTCTTTAGGCTATGAGGATGGTGCCTTTGGACTATGATGCCTTCGGACAATGTGGCAGTGTTTCAGCCCATGAAATGCAAATATGCAGTGATATCGATTGTTTGCTAGAGGAAACAAGTAATGCTTAGTCATATGCGAGAACGAGATGAGACAAGGCTTAGTCTTGTACGTGATGAGGGCAATGCTTAGCCCGATGCAAAGAAAGGCTGCGTTTAGCCTTATCCAATGATGGAGGCAATAGTTAGCCTCATGCAATAATGGAGATAATGTTTAGTCTCATGCAATAAAATGAGGGCAGTGCTTAGCCCTATGCAAAGAAATGCAACATTTAGCCTTATGCCAGGAATGGAGACAGTGCTTAGTATCTTGCAAGGAAAGGGAGTGCTTAGCCTTATGCAATAATGGAGGCAATGCTTGGACTCGTGCAAGGAATGGAGACAATGCTTAGTCTCATGCAAAGAAAGGCAGTGCTTAGCCTTATGTAATAATGGAGATAGTGCTTAGTCTCTTGCAAAGAATGGAGACAATGTTTAGTCTCATGCAAGGGAAGACAATGCTTAGCTTTATACAATGATGAAGACAATACTTAGTCTCATGTAAGGGAAGGCAATGCTTCACCTTATGCAATAATGGATACAATGCTTAGTCTCATGCAAGAAAGGCAGTGTTTAGCCTTATGCGGTGATGGGCAGTGCTTAACCCTATGCAGGAAGAATAATGATTGAATGCGAAAGGGCAAAGTATTTCTTATCTTGATGAGTTTGTGTTTGGAGACTTTTGTCGGTGTAAAGATAGTGATATTGTTGTGTGTATATAATTTGCGGACGTTCTTGTTATATCCATTGTGCCTGTATCTAAAGGAAATTTGTGAGTTTGGAGGGGAAAGGTTGGTTCGTGCTCTCGATTCCTTGCTTTGCCTTCATTCCTGTCTTGAGCTCCCGTTTGAGTTTCCCCAGGTAACGTCTGGCTACTATAGAATGAAATTTTCGAAAAACATGCATTTGTGATAAATTGTTTATATATAAAAATGTTGTTGTTTGAAATATGTGATGATGCATGAGAGCGAATAATTTGTTGAATCGATGACTGTGACACGCCTTTGAGGCATTGCAACCTCTTTGACTCGGAATTTTGAGGATCGTCCTCAAAATGCTGCCCCAGTTTAAATGCATTCTTCTGGTGATACATTCCTTGGAGATTTTAAACATGATGAGATATGGAAAACTCGAGATCTTGCCCCCAGGTTCTGATCATAGGGGGAATAAAGATCTTATTATGATGTGACCGAACCCACATGGCTGCTTAGATATCCCCTCTTAAACGGTAATCAGGTCGAGCGTAGTTCAGATTACATCAAACATAAAGTACAAACATAATCTTAAACATAATATCTCTTGACTGCGTCTGAATTGATAGGTTTTGTCTATATCTCTCCATCCATCTCTGCGAGTATGAGTGCTCCTCCTATCAGTACTCGGTGAACCATCTAAGGGCCTTTCCAATTGGGTGAGAATTTCCCCTTTGCTTCATCCTGATATGGGAAGATCCGTTTCAGTACCAATTGCCTCGGTGTGAATTGCCTTAACATAACCTTTTTGTTGAAAGCTCTTTCCATTCTGTTCTGGTAGAGTTGCCCATGATACACTGCGTTCATTCTTTTACCATCAATGAGAGCTAGTTGTTCATACCGGTTCCGTACCCATTCTGCATCGTTGAGCTCGGCTTCTTGTATTATTATTAAGGAAGGGGGATCCACTTCGGCGGGAATAACGACTTCATTACCGTAAACCAGTAGATAGGGAGTTGCCCAAGTTGGTGTACGAACTGTGGTTCGATACCCGAGTAAAGCAAATGGTAGTTTTTCGTTCCATTGCTTGTAGTTGTCCACCATTTTCCTTAATATCTTCTTGATGTTCTTGTTGGCAGCTTCTACGGCTCCGTTCATTTGCGGCCTGTATGTTGTAGAGTTTCGATTCTTGATCTTGAATGTTTCACACATAGCTTTCATCAAGTCACTATTGAGATTGGCGGCATTGTCAGTAATGATTGACCCAGGTACTCCAAATCGACAAACAATGCGATCCCAGACAAAATCCGCCATGACCTTCTTAGTCACAACCTTATAGGATACGGCTTCAACCTATTTTGTGAAGTAGTCTATGGCCACAAAAATGAACTTGTGTCCATTTGAAGCAGCGGGTTTGATTGGTCCTGATGACATCCATGCCCCAAGCAGCGAAAGGCCAGGGTGAACTCGTTGCATTGAGCTCGTTGGGCGGCACTCGTATCATATCAGCATGTATCTGGCATTGATGACACTTTTGAACATATTTGATGCAGTTTGTTTCCATATTCATCCAAAAATACCCTGCTCTTAATATCTTCTTGGCCAAAACAAAACCATTCATGTGGGGTCCGTAGGTTCCAACATGTATTTCTTCGAGCAATCTAGATGCCTCCTTAGCATCGACATATCGCAGTAATCTTAAGTCAGGAGTTCTTCTATACAGAATCCCTCCGCTTTGAAAGAAATGATTGGCCAATCTTCGGAGCGTGCGCTTCTGAGTGTGTGTAGCATTCTCTGGATATTCTCACTTTTCCAAGTATTCTTTGATGTCATGGAACCACAGATTTCCGTCAAACGCTTCTTCAACATAAGCACAATAAGTTGGCTGCTTATGAATTCCTATTGGGATAAGATCGATAAAATTCTTGTCTGGATGGTTTATCATGGAAGACAAGGTGGCTAATGCATCTGCAAACTCATTCTGAATCCTTGGAACATGTTTGAACTCTATTTTTGTGAACATCTTGACCAACTCCTGTACACAATGCAAGTACGATAATATTTTGGTGTTCTTAGTAGCCCATTCTCCTAGAACCTGGTGCACCAATAAATCTGAATCTCCGATTACTAGTAGCTCCTGAATGTTCATGTCGACGACTAACCTGAGTCCCAAAATGCAGGCCTCGTATTCTGCCATATTGTTGGTGTACGAGAACTTGAGTTTTGCGGATACCCGGTAATGTTGACCGGTTTCTGATACTAAGATAACTCCGATGCCTACTCCCTTGAAGTTTGTTGCTCCGTCAAAGAACATCCTCCAACCGTCGTATGCTTCGGTAATATCCTCTCCTACAAATGATACCTCTTCGTCGAGTAAATACATCTTCAGTGGTCGTATTCTCCGTCGACGGGATTTTTTGCCAAATGATCAGCAAATGCTTGCCCTTTGGCTCCCTTCTGAGTTACATAGATGATATCGAACTCACTGAGCAATATCTTCCACGTTGCTAACTTACCCGTATGCATGGGCTTCTGAAAGATGTATTTTAGCAGATCTATCCTTGATATGAGATATGTAATGTACTCACAGAAATATTGTCTCAACTTCTGAGCTATCCACGTCAAAGCACAACAGGTGCATTTCAACAAAGAGTACCTGGCTTTGTAAGGCGTGAACTTCTTGCTCAGATAATATATCGCCTGCTCCTTCCTCCCAGTTTCATCATGTTTTCCTAGAATGCAACATAAGGCCCCATCCAAAACAAACAGATAAAGTAGCAGAGGTCTCCCTGGTTCTAGTGGGACCAATACGAGTGATCTAGATAAATACTCCTTGATTTTGTCGACGGCTTTCTGGCATTCTTCAGTCCAGCTTGTTGCAGCATTTCTCTTCACCATTTTGAAAATTGGCTCACATATCACCATTGATTGTGCTATAAAACGACTGATATAATTAAGGCACTCGAGAAAACTCATCACATCTTTCTTATTCGTTGGAGGTGGCAAGTCCTAGATAACTTTGATTTTTGATGGGTCTAGCTCAATACCTCAGCGGCTGACGATGAAACCTAACAATAGGGGCGGGCATTCGGTACTTCGATACGGTATTTATAAATTACGGTTCAGTACTTCGGTATTCGGTATATTACTTATGTATACTAAATACCGTACCGAAATAGTTCGATACGATTCTGTATTTTCTTATTTGGTTCGGTGCGTCTTCAGTACAGTTTCGATATCGTACCAAGTCTTTGTAGACAAAAAAGTAGTGAATTGATCATGAAATCAAACAAAGTTAGTTGATTGATATTTGATAACTTCTGTTTGATGCAAGAAATTATTTAAGAAAAAGACAAGGTTGTTAAGAAATGAATTCAAGCTTAATAGCTCGATTCACCTGAATGCCAACATATCTGTTAAAGTAGATTATAATCTTTCAAGTACATGTTCCATGTTATGAGTGCTTTTGTATGTTCTTAGGCAACACAGGAGAATAAAGAAGGAGAAAATCTCAAGGTCAACAATATGAATCCTTATTCATTGATTTTAATAAAAAAGGAAATATCATTCTACTTCAGACCCTAAAAATTAAACAAAGAGCACCCAAAACTGCCGGTAAAATTACATCCTCTTAGCAACAATTTTGTTAAAATAAATGAACAACTGGAAAATTAATTACTCTTCCTAACTAAAGAGTTAAATTAAGTTTCTACTTCCTAAATTAATTTCTTTAAGACCTATCATTACAATATTAGGAATGAGAACCTGTTGAGTATTGAAAGATTGAATTCTTGCCAAGGAGAGGAGTTAGGAGAGACGTCGTCGAAGTCTCGATGACTTGAAGCAGTCGCAGACTCGCAGGCATGCAATTGCAGTCATTGTCTCGTCGAGGAGGGCGTTAGAAACAAGAGATTTTTAAGGGGGAGAAGAAGTGAGAAGTGAGATTGAGAAGTGAACTCTAACCTAGTTGATGCCTGATAGTGTCTGACTTGAATTGGGCTTGGGCTTATTTTTATTACTAATAGTTACTGGATTATGCATTATAGGGTTGGGTAACTTAGGTTGACCAGTTGGGTTATAGTTATAGTTATAGGAAATATTTTGGTATTACGGTATACCGAAATACCGAAAAATTAAATTTTAAATACCGAAATCCATACCGAAGTACCGAACAACCAAAAATTTTGTACCGAATTAATACCAAAAAACCGAAGAATCGATACCGAAATACCGAATTAATTCGGTTTGGTTTGGTTTTTCGATTTTTTGAATTTTATGCCTACCCCTACCTAACAATATTCTGGGAGGGACTCCGAAGGCACATTTTGCGGGGTTCAACTTCAAATTGTATTTTCGAAGCTGGTCAAAAAATTTCTTCAGGTCTGCTATGTGATTCGGACTCCTTTTAGATTTGATGATAACATCATCCACGTATATCTCTATTTCCTTGTGTATAATGTCGTGGAAGATAGTTGTCACGACCCTCATGTAGGTGGCCCCAGCGTTCTTCAAACCAAATAACATCATTTTGTAAAAATAACTCCCCCACGGTGTGATAAAAAACGGTCTTTTCGGCATCCTCTTCATCATCAAAATCTGATGGTATCTTGCGAAGCAATCCATAAAGGATTGGAGTTCATGCTTGGCACCGTTTTCAATAAGTATGTGTATGTTAGGCAACGAGAAATCATCCTTAGGACTTGCTCTGTTCAGATCTCGGTAATCGACGCATACTCTAACTTTTCCATCTTTCTTTGGAAACGGCACAATGTTGGCTAACCAGATCGAGTATTCGACCACTCAAAGAACCTTGGCTTTAATTTATTTTGTGACCTCCTTTTTTATCTTCAAACTCATATCCGGCTTGAACTTTCTGAGCTTCTGTTTTACCGGTGGACACATGGGATTGGTAGGTAGCTTGTGAGCTACTATGGATGTGCTCAACCCAGTCATATCATCATAGGATCATGCAAATATATCCTAATATTCGTTTAGAAACCTGATATACTCTTTTTTTCTGTCGGTGATAGATGGATGCTTATGCGAGTTTCCTTGACTGTTTCAGAATTCCCTAAGTTAACGGCCTTAGTTTCCTCCAAATTAGACTTCGATTTGTTTTCAAAATTCTCTACTTCTTTGACAATTTCCTCAGGTATTACATCATCCTTTAGATCTTCTGAATCATTGTCCTTATATTGCGTTTTCTCATTACATATCACAATCGTAAGTTCATCAGGATATGTAATAATTATGCTGAAAAGAATGTAGAAAAAAAAAATAATAAATAAGAAAAGCAGCAATGCATTAATTTAACTTTAAAATGTCAACAAGTGCGACTCGATGGCTCGACCAATTATTTCAAAACAAAATATTAAAAATGTCTTAAATGCTTAAAACAATTTGAAATCAAGTCATGCTAATTTGCCAGGCTACCCATGAACTCAGCGGGCCCGGGATGGTGCAGTGGTCCAGTTTTTGAGAACAACTCCTTCTTCCATTGTCTGAATGGTAAGGTCTTCCTCCTCCTCCTCCTCAACAATTGCACTATAGTCTATGTCTTCCTCATCCATAAACTGCTTCCTCATACCGGCCAAAATCTCATCTTCTTTGGTTCCCTACATCATATAAGCTTGACGGAATGTCTGGTGCATATGTGGTATGGGTTGTTCCAGTGAATAATAATGGGCGCGCCATGGCGATATCCAATCCTGATACTCTTGCATGGTATATTCATATCTAAGTTCAAAGGTCGTGCCATGATACTGTGGTTCTACGGGTTTAGTGATCCCCTGAAGCTTTTTGCCAAGACCCTTGCCTGGTTCATATCCCGTCCACATCAATATGATTTCTATCTTCTTGCTCCACCATCGATCATTTTCAATTGCGTTAACTCGCTCAATGCAGTGATATGTTTCTCTCCCAACTTCCCCCATGTTTTCGATGACTGGAACAGTCTGATTGGTGTAGATAGGGTTGCTTCCGTCTCCATGAATGATCATCTCTTGATGATTCCATTCGAACTTCACAGTTTGGTGCAGAGTAGAACCCACTGCCCCAGCTGCATGGATCCATGGTCGTCCTAACAATAAGTTGTAAGTAACAGATATATCTAACACCTGGAACTCAACATCAAACTAAGTCATACCCATCTGTAGATCAAGGTTAATTTTCCCGATAGTGGCTCTCTGAGATCCGTCGGACGCCTTCACATTCATGCTTCCCATTCGTATCTTGTGTAGGCCCTTACTTAATCTCTTCAGAGTGGTCAGTGAACATTTGTTTAGACTCGAACCTCCATCTATTGGGACCATGGCAATGAACTTGTCCTTGAATTGCACTGTGATGTGCAACGCCTTATTGTGACTTAGTCTTTCTGGTGGTAACTCATCTTCATGAAAAGTGATTTTATGGCTCTCTAATACCTGTCCAACCATGTTAGCCATCTCTCCACTAGTGATGCCGGCGGGTACATAAGCTTCACTTAACACCTTCATCAAAGTATTCTTGTGCGCGTCTGAGTTTTGCAATATTGATAAAATGGATATCTAAGCAGGAGTCTTGTTCAGGTGGTCAACAACAGAGTATTCCCTTGATTGTATCTTCCTCCAAAGATCATCAGTGCTAGTCTCAACAACAGGCGGCTTAGGTGCAACTTCCTTGCTTGTTCCTCCCATATTCTCAGGTGTGTAAACTCTGTCAGTTCTAGTCATACCTTGCACGACACCTGTTTCTTCCATTTTGGATTTTCCTTTCTTCTTGCTTCTGCAACATAATCCCATGGGAGGACATCAGGCTCGTAAGAGGGTGTGGGATCTACCGCTACAATGAAGGGTGTAGCTACTTAAACTTCAAATGGTGCCTGGGTTTGTATCACAACTGGCGTGAGGGTGACCAAAGATGTTTTATTAGCGTCTCCCTCTCGAATAAGTACAATTGACCCTTCCTAATCCCACTCTTCATCAGTTTCTATCACGTTCACTCCCTTACCTCTGTGATCCGGGAAAGGGTTGTTGCGGATGTTTGGTGCAACTTCCTTTGCTTGTATAACCTTAGTGTCGATTAGCGTTTGAATCTTGTCTTTCAATGTGCGACATTCCTCAATGATATGACCTTTCGTGCATGAATGATAAGCATATGTTTTGTTAGGGTTGATCCACTGGGAAGGATTTTCCACAACAACAGCAGGAATATGGGTGACGTAACCAGCGATCTTCAGTCTTTCATACAATTGGGCTATGAGTTTGGTAATTGGGGTGTATTTTCTAGGTGGTATGCGGTCGAAATTTGGATGTGGCTTTGGGTAGCTTTGGCGGGCGGGTAGAGGTGAATGGTAATATGCAGGTTGAGTGTTGTAAGTATGGTAAGTAGTGGCAGGGTATTGGTATTTTGGGGGTGAGGGTTGATACGTGAATGAAGGTGTTTGGTATGTGAGGGGAGACATAGGGCTCTGGGCTACCATCACGGAACCCACTTCTTTATTCTTTGAAATACCTCCTGATTGTAAAGCTTTATTCGTGGCCTGGAATGCCTCGAAATTAGTTACCATCCCACTCTTGATTCCTTCTTATATTCTTTCCCCTAACTTGATGATGTCTGAGAACTTGTGATTTTAGATGTCCATCAACCGTTCATAATATTACGAATCTTGTGCTCTAACAAAGAACTTGTTCATTTGTTCTTGTTTGAGTGCTGGCCTTACCTTTGTGGCCTCTGATCTCCAACGAGTAGCATACTCGCGGAAGGTTTCTGTCGTCTTCTTCTTGAGGTTTTGAATGTAGAAAACGTCTGGCGCATTTTCCGTGTTGAAGTTGAATCTATCTATGAAATCTGATGCCATACTTACCCAATTAGCCCACTCTTTTGGGTTTTGACTGATATACCAAGACAAAGCGTCTCCTGTAAGGCTTCACATGAACAGTTTCATGCGGGTTTGTTCATTTTTACCCACTCTTACAAGTTTGTCGCTATATGTTCTTAGATGCACCTTAGGATCACCAGTGCCATCGAATATTTCGAACTTTGGAGGTTTGTAACCCTCTGGCAGTTCCACATCTGGCTGAATACACAGATCTTTGTTATTCAGACCTTCAAAGCCTTTCCCACCTTTAACACTCCAGACCCTCCTTGTGAGTTTCTTGAGTTCCTCCGCCATGTTTCTAATGAGCAGGTCCTTTTCAGTCGATTAGGGTATGTATAGGGTTTGTTGTGGGGTATAGGGTAAGTTTTCTACATATATCGGATTGCTTTGATGGGTCCCTAGAACTTGGGTATATGGGTGATCATTGGTCGAGTTTTGGGTATCGGAAGAAGGTTGTGGTGCATTTTGGGGAGTGTGATATGTAGTGGTTTGCAGGGTATTGAGTTGGATGATGGTGATGTTGTTGAGGGGTTTGCATTGGTGGTGGGTTAATGTTCTAGGGATATGCGGGATTATGATACTTGTGTGATGTGGAAGGATTTGGAGCCATGGGTAGTGGGTTCTGGTTTTGTGTGTTTTGTGGTGGTGGTTGGTTTTGGGTAGTCGGGTTTTGCTGGTTGAGAGTAAGGGAAGGTTTGCCAAATTTCGGACCTGCTCAAGCTCGCCCTGTAGTTCTAGGAGTTTCTACTCCAAACGTAAGACCAACTCGTTCTGCACCGGAGTACTTCTACCATCTAAAGTTTCAACATTTTTCGACACAACAACATTGTCTTTCCGGATACCACTTAAATCATCCATTTTACCTTTGCCCTTGCTTTTTTTTTTTCCAGGTCGCTAGGTGGAGGACCTTTAGATCTAGTATGGTATGCTGACGGTGTCAGTATGCACGAACCAACCTTTGGGAATGGGAGTAATCAGAAAGAAATAAAAAGCAAAAGGTAACCAAGTTAGTAAGGTGGAATAAAAGAGTGTTCGCAATATTTAAACATGTTTCACAAAGTCATGTAATAATTTTCGTCCTAATTTGGGGACCTCATTGTGCCTGAGGTAGGCCTAAGCGACACATAGACTTGGAAAAAATTGGTGCCAACGTTTGCTTCATTTCACTAATGCGAAAGTGAGCCAAAATAATCTTTTACTAAATCGTCAGTAATATAATAAAGTTATTAATGGCATTTAGCCTTATTACATCGATATCTAATCTAAGCTAGAAAGCAGTAAAGTGTCACGCCTCGAACTCGGGGAGAGTGATCGACGCTCAACCGAGTGAACCTGGCCGAGCAAGCCTGTTAGATTTCCTTCTACCCAAACTCATCCATGAATAAAGAGGAGATGCACTCCATTAATCAAACACTGAAAAGATTTTATTAACAATTCCCATTTCATTTCCATTAGCAGCTTTATTCATAATTTTCAAAATATTACAAGTTTATAGATATAATGAAAAACATATTTGCTAAATACTAACATTTCTATTTCAATTCCCCACATGAAACACCACCCACAACCTGTCTACGGAGCATCAAGTACAACATAAGAGTAATATGAAAATGCCGGCAACAAGGCCCCGACTATATCTTAAAACACAATGTACAATTCAAATGAAATCAGGACCGAAATAGAGTAGGGCTCACCAAAACCTACTGAATATAGAGTGACTGCTAACGAGGACCAATGCTTCCTGCTGATGAACCACCTGCATCCATTGAAGATGCAGCGCCCCAGGAAAAATGGATATTAGTACATATGGAATAGTACTATTATGTAAAGCTAACTATCCTCTTTCAAAATAGAATGCCAATGTAAGAAAGGGAAATCCATGGAAACCACAATCAACAATCAATGATATCCGAAAGCCAAATTAAAACATAGTAATTTTCAAGATACGAAGATAATATTATATATTTGTTTGGTTGATAGATCTTTAGAACCGATATACCATTGTTCACAATACCAATACTACTGTACTTTTAGCACGGAGTCCGATCACGACTCGATCGGCTAGGCCGTCTCATCCGAGACATCAACCACAATCACAATTTCAATTATAATTTCCAGCACAATCACCACCATATGTGCAGCATGGTATCTGATCACGACCCGATCGACTAGGCCATCTCACCAGAATGCCGTGTGGATCGACATAATCCTTTTCTATCAATCATCTCATCCCAATTAAGGGGAATAAGTTTATCACATTAATCTCATCCCAAATAAGGGGAATAATCACAATCCACTACTACACCGACACATGTAGTCTCGGGGTTAGGTTATTTCAACCTACCCTTCCTCGATGACTATCGATACTCCCAAAAATATTTTTGATTTGCATACAAAGGAAACAAAAATACAAATGTATTTACCTCATAAATTTTCTTACCGTATATAGCCTCATTGGTACTTTCAACCACTTATAACATCGTTATTTCACTGGCTCTCTTGGCCATACATATGATTCTTCATTCATGGCATAATGACCATATTTCATATTCCACACTTTCATTTCATTCTTTTCATGGACCGTCATCATAAATATGAACATATATAATATTCCAAAAATCACAACTTTGAATTCATTAGAAATGAAGAATTTAAGCACAATAGATTTCTTTCCAAGAAATAGAGTAAAACGATTGGTAATCGATGCGCAAGTTAAAATCATAAACAAGTAACACACCATTTATTCTTGAAATACTTTTCTCCAAAAAGGGCAATACAAAATTTCCACCCACAAATATGTAAGAACGCAAAACACATTGAAAATACTCACAAAGCATAGCATTAGTTAAAACAGCCACATTGGGACATGACTTGAGGACATAAGCTTTTAGGAAAATCTAATTTTGAAGTAATTTTGGAATAGTTAAATCAAGGCTCATTTCATAATCTTTCTCGCATCATATCATTTTATTGGCACCACTAGCCATAAGTATAACTTTCATTCTTGGCTCAATGGCCACACTTTATATCTTCAACTCACTTCTTTCACTTTCGAGCATCTTTATAGATTATCAACAATAAGACATTTAGAATCAAGACTTTAGGTATACATATGAGCAATTGAGAGTCTTAAGCATATCGAATTTTCCTCCCACAATTTGGCATACTAGCTTTCATTTGGAACACGACTCAAAACCATAACATATATCATTCTTGGACACATTCCCGAAGGATAACATAATATGATAGGAGTAATTGGAACACATTTTAAATACATACATCTTTCGATACTTTGCTTACTCGGGATAATCAAATTTATTAGGAACAACTCGGAACATGGGAATTAGGAACTTGAGCCAACAATACTTGAAGCTTATGGGAACATAATGCATTCATTACTAAAAGAGTAGTTTAGCCAACATACCTCACTTTGAGCTTTCCTTAAATTACTACAATGCTCCGGAAATGCTAGCAACTTCAATCTATTTTGAGACATAACAAAATTGAGCACAAATTAGGAAGATATTCATGGTCTCATCTCGTTTGAGAATTTTATCAAACACTAGATGTGCAAATTTGATTAAAGGTTCTTCCACAAGATTTCCTTCACTCCACAACCCAATCTTTACCCATTTGAGCTCAAAAATCTTCTCACAAACCTTATTGGTATATGTATGTATAAATAATACTCTTACACCCAATAATCATACTCCAATCATTCATCTTTTACTCCAAACTTGAAATTGAAGACTAGGGGTTAGATCCTTACCTTTTGAGTGAAGATCTTGTGAGATTTCCTTGTTGGATTTCAAAACTTGGACAAGATCTTGATGAACAAAGCCCTTCAGCTTCTTCCCCTCTCTCTAGAACAATCTCACTTCTCTCTAAAATGTCAGATTTTTGCCATCAAAATGAGTCACAAAGGCTATTTATCAAAATGGGATCAGGTTAAAAAATAGAAAAATGGACCCTCCGAACTCAGGTCTACGGTTGCAGAATGGACCGCACAACGGGTATGTGGTCCGCAAAATGGACCGCAAAACTGATGCCCAAAATTGGGCTAGACTGGTCAGGTCTGCGACCATTATGCGGTTCGCAGACTACTTATGTGGTTCGCGGAATGATCATGCAGTCGCGAAATTGACCGCAGAATCACATTTTTCCAGCTTTTGGGAATTTGGTCATAACTCCTTGTAGGAGTCTCCAAATGACAAACATTTTGAAGAGTTAGAAACTAGACCCGAAGATCTTTCATTTTATAGGTTGTCCATCACACAACGCATTATATATATGTAGACCTCTCGTCCAAAGTTTGGTTTTGTGCATCCTCATTTGGAACTTTAGTCTATCATGTAATTTCTAACTTGATTTAGACTTAGGGCTCTCCTTAGACCCCACATAACTTATAATATGCCTCGTAAACGTATTATCATATCCAATTTATATCCATCATATTAATAGTCATCATCTGCACACAAAATAATACAATTAGCACACATCAACTTTTTTATCAACACTTAAGTACTTCAAAAATTTTCCGGGGTGCTACATAAAGAACATCATCTTCTAATCTACTTGGTCCCTGAAGGACCTTCTCCATGCTTGGCTCTTTTGGCCCCATCAATCATGTTTTCCAGATCGCGCATATCTAGCAATAAGTAAGCTTTTACCAGCTTTCCTCCTTCATCATCGTCCATGCCTTGACAATCCAAAAGTCTCTTTCTCATCTTCTCTTCTACCTCCATCAGTCGATGTTCCAGGTATTCCAATCTTTTCGTTGACTTAGTGGAAATCTCCTTCCATTCCCTTATCGCCTCCATGTTCACTTTGTGCTGCTCCAAATGTTTAGCTTCAGACTCGAACAGTCTTTTGCATAGCATCTTGTACTTCATCTGTGCTTTAGCCAATTTGTCTATGATCATATCCTTCAGATTGACCCCTGGTTTGACGTCCGCAGCTACGTCGTCTTCTAGCCATGATAGATAGTAGTACATATGACCGGTGTGATACCTGTCTGGCTTAATAGTTTCTCCTTCCACAATGATCTTTTGGTTCCACATGTGTTGCGCTTCGAACTTGAACGAGATGACATCTCCCTTGAAATCTGCCTTGTAGTGGACCATGTTGGAAACCCGGGGTATGACTTGTTTTCTTCCAGCTTGTCTCATTACCCATATAGGAGCGTATGGGTAGATGCCTCGCAGCCCGATCAGTACCAAATGAGTAGTTTCTTTTGATCTGATGATGAACTCACTACTAGGAAACCATTCTGACATCCAATGCACTTGCTCGTCTGTCAAATTGCTGAAGAAACGCACCCAACTTACAACATTTCCAGGCTTTGCAAACTTGTCTGGAATAAACGTCATTTTCTTTGGGTGATGGTTGGCTATGTAGTAATTTAGTGGCCTTCACAGAAGCTGTTGACAATACTCGCCCCTCTGAAAGTGTTTCAACAGCCAGACTTGTAGCAATAGATTGCAACCCTCAAAGTGCCCAAACCCACACTTGCACCGATCTAGAGCACGGTATATCTCAGCTAATATTATTGGAATGAGGGTATAAGTTTGTCCTTTGATACCATCCATTAAGGTCCTGGCGACCATGGCTAAGCGAGTATGAATTCTTTCTCCTTTCATCGGAAAGATCAACAACCCCAGGAAGCAGACAATGAAAACATAAACCCGACGATGCACCCATCCCAAAGAAGTAATGGCTAGTTCATCATGATGAAGGCAATATGACTTTATATGCCCATGATGCTAGTAAAGAAACTCAAAAGGGATGTATGATTTCTTTAGACAAAGCAGTTCATCATTCTTCTTAAAACCCAACATTTTCAGAAAACCACGGGGAGTATGATTCTCTAGTACTAGCAGTCCTGGACTATCCCATGGTAACTTGGCGAACCCCATATTTCTTCTAGGAGAGGAGTCATTTCTATATTTTCAAATCGGAAAACAACTCGTTTCTCATCCCAGAATATGGTAGTGGCCTCGATCAATTCCTTATTTGGTTGAATGTTCAACAAAGATGACAGGTCACCAAGTACTCTCCTCACATGATTCTTATAACAAGACACGAGATCTTTTCACCAGTCAAGTAGCAAAGGCGGGATATTCTGGACCATACCAAACTTGGGGATTTCGTGCTTCATTTCTGCAAACAAATAAAGTTAATTCTTTCCCCCCTCCAGATTCGGCTACTTACGCAATAATGAACAACATGTTGGCACATTTTCTCCAAGTAATGCACATAACATGATAGTGTCCTTTGGGATTATGGAAATCCCATCGGACTTTGGACAAGGTTTTTCTAAGCGGGTTGTTACGTCAATAACGCTTCAACTCGTACTAGGTTTAGCATGATGCATGTACATTTAAAATTGAAGTGGAGTTTCTAAAAGGGTCTAGACTGGTACTCCCAAGTGGACAACTTGAAAGGGAAAGGCACGGGACCGTCGACTAAACCACTGATCGACTAGTCTGCCGCAAATAAGCCTTTCCGATTTAAAAAAGGGCAATTTCAGGAACTCACAGACACTCATCAAGTGCCGTTATGTTGATAATTGGCACGAGTGGAGTATGATATGGAGCATGCTTTATGCAGGAATAATAACACATTGCTAAGTATTTGCATGATAAAAGTATGTAAAAGCAGTAAATAACATAGCAAAGGTGAACATGAAAAGAAGAGGAAAGAAAAGAAAGACAAAAGAGAGAAGGCAGTTTAGCTCATGAAAACATGCGAGAACGTAATGAAGCAGGTAGGGAAATAGGGATGGGAGAGTCATAATATAGTAGTCTTAGGAAAGATGAAAGAGATCGAGAGAGGTCATACATGTCATAGCAAATAAAGAAAACTAAGGGAAGGGATGTTCATGTCATAGCAGTTTAACACAAATAAAGGTGAATAAGGAAAGGGATGTGCATGTCATAACAATTTAAAACAAACATGGTGAATAAGGAAAGGGATGTGCGTGTCATAGCAGTTTAAAACAAACAAGGAAAATAATCCACATAAATCAAGTTCGTCATGGTAAGAGCCTAAGTGTTTCCCCAACAGAGTCGCCATGTTGTCATGTCCCGTTTTCTCGTGAAAGCGGGTTTCAACGTATGATAACTCTTTTAAGGAAGGTATTAAAAGAGAAGAGTCTACACCTAACGATTGTTTAAGGAGCATTAGAGCACCTATTTGCGAATAAATCTGTTTGACTAGTCCGTGTTACCAAAGATCGGGTAAGGGCTCAAGTTACTTCGAAGAGAAGGTGTTAGGCATTCTTTGAAATCCATAACTGTGGGCCCAACCGAACTTTAAACCATGTGGATTATGTTATTTTCTAGGTGATCAAATAGAAAAAGATAAATATAGAAGTCGAAGAGTCTTACTATAACACATGAGAATCGGTACGAATCTTAATGATATAGAAGTCGACGAGTCTTACTATAACACATGACTAAGTGTAAATAGCCAGTATATAAAGAAGGGGGGGGGGGGTTCCTAAGTTTTTTAGCTTAAAGGATCACCCCGTGTAACATAAATAATACTTCGCAACTCCCTTAAGGTAGGGGTTTCACATATTATTCAGCGGACACAAACTATCATCTCCTGCTACCCAATTACGATATTGAAGTTGTTACTTAAAGGCGCTCTAATTCAATTCTAAATTGTATCCTTTGTGTGCATTACCCGTCACATACGTATAGTCCAGGAGGCTTTGGACCTACTGTTTGGATGGTTCTAGACTTCACCTAGGTTGCTCAAAATAATAAAACTAAGCGACATTCAAAAAAGATAGGATTTAACATAAAGACAATTAAAGGTCCAAGTTAGCCTTCACGCATAAACAACAAATGCACGCAGGCAGTTTAGGCAGTACATAATTTCAGAATCGAGACTTAGAGTCCTATAGGCATGGTTTCTTGGTGATTATGAATTCCAGTATTATGCAAATAACATTGTTGTTTCTAACTAATGAATTCGTAGATTACAGGCATTTAAAAACTCCTATATGCATGATCTCTAAAATTTTCACACAATGAGACAGTAAAACTATTTTAAAGCTCAGAATTAATGATGCTTATTTATAGACATGCTTTCTAGATGAGTGATAATATCCTATAGACAAGATTTATAACCATTTGAAAATTGAACCTAGCTTTTAGAGAACTTTATCCCTATAGACATGTCATCTAGGCGGGGCAATGTAATGAGAACAACAGAAAGTAGTTTATTAATAAAGTAAAATCCTATGGTCATGCTATTTAGATGAGCAAAGTATTGAAGACATGTATTATCAGATCCTATAGGCATGCTGTCTAATAATTAATCAAGGCGTTTGATTCCTATAGGCATGATGTCTAAGAGTGCACAGTGGTAGACATGAAATCAAGTATAGCGATTACTAACATGCTTGAGATAGTGTACGAGTATTAGACAAGTTAGGTGCAGTGTGTGCGATTCATATAGACATGGTTCCTATTAGTGTGCACAAATAGGGAATGCTGGACGTAATGGAAAATAGAACACATAGATCCTATAGGCATATTTTCTACCCATTCATGCAAATATTAGAGTAACCCAGTCCCTTTTACTAATCTCCCCATCGTTTGTTACAAATTATTGCATGCCCTATTGAATAATTACAGGCACAAATATGAATACACAATAACCACGTATCAATTAGGCCTTCAAGATAGGTTTAAAATTCCATGCGGATTGCAGGCCTAGACTCCAAGTGCAAACAGTGTTCTTCAGACTTCTAATACCAAAGCAGGCCCAACATACCAAGCCTAGACGAATAATTTCTTACCCAAAGTATGCTAAGCTTGGCTATACAGATGACACTACACACATAGTTAATTGAACAACAATGAAAATTAAAACACTCAGTCATTAAGTTGTGACCAACAAACACCTCTAACCAAGACTTATAGATAGGGTTATATAAACAAATATGCGGCAAAGTTTGTGGTTGTAACTCTAGAAACAGAGTTTAAGAGCAACAAGGCTATTTCAAATAAAGTTCTAGAACAAAGCTTGGTCAAAACCATCCTAAGGTGCCTTAAGAAGGGGTTTGAACATGGAATTCTTACAATGTCATGGGCTAGATTAATGAAATGTAGACTTAACATGAAAACTTCAACACAAGAACCTAATGAGAGTAGCTAATTTGCAGAGCTTAACATATGGGACATGCAAAGAAACTCAGTTTATCAATAAGTGAGCATTCAGATGAGAGAAGGCTGATTTTCAGGCAGGTCAAGTAAGCATACATCGTATAAAGAAGAGTAAACAAGACAAGGATTGAAATTCATCCTAGGAGTCTCAAACAATAAGTGAGCAGAAATCATCAAAGAAAAAAATGAATCTGTTTTGGCATTGCAACAACATTAGCACATGGAGTTCATATGATCACAAGTTGGTTTCAGGGAATAACAAGTATACATAGAAGATTTGGCATAGGTCCTAGGCATGTATTGATTTCCCAAAAGAGTCTCAATCAAAACAACAATAGCTTGAATAGTCAATTAAGCTTAAACATGGAGATAAACATTCAAACACCACGGTTATCTATAATAGGCAAGCATTGAGGCCAATAAAGTCAAGAAAAAGCATGCTAGGCTAAGTATTCATGTAATGTCATCCCATAGTTGCAGCGGGACAATAGGTGATGGGTAAGAGATTCAACAAGAAGAAAAACACTTTTAGGCAGACATAGCTTCCCATAAATCTAAACAACATTCGATGAACATTAATCAAGTTTTGTTGCAAGCCTAGTAACATCATGTATCACTTAGTAAAAGTCATAATTAGAGCAGATTTGAGATAACATGATATAAAACACCCAGAGAAATACGCACAATCAGAAAGTAATAAAATTACGAGAGTGTAGGGTACTAATCAGTTGCAAACAAACTAAATAGATGATGAAGAACTCAAAAATCTCAAGAATAGCTATGATTACCGAAGACCAGTAGAACCCCAACTCCCCAGTGCTTCAAAGTTCACAGGAGCCTCGAAATAGATCCCGAGTAGTGCTTGCACTTGAGAAAGGTGAACAAAATCCGGTGGCCTTAGATTTCAGTCGACCAAGAGCTCAATTTCAGAATAGTATAGAATAAGTGAGAGTGAGGGAATAGTTATTAAGGTCATTCCGGTCTCTAAAGGGAAAATTGGGGAGTGGTTATATAGTGGTAGAAATCGAACAAGCAAACATGAAAAATAATTAATCAAACACAAATAAGGAAAGAAAATCAATCAAGTTTAAGAAGGAACAAAGGAAAGTCACATGCATAGCCTATTTCGAATCAAAATCGGTAAAAAATCGGACAAACCCTTGTTTGACAAATGGTCAAAATTAGCCAAGAATCTCGGTGAATCAGACCCATACGACCCTGTTGAGAGCGTATACATTCGGATTTTTGTCTGAATCTTGTAGGTTGAGGATGGTCGCAATTGATTCGAAGAGGTAATACTTTCCAAAAATCGGGCAAGTACTAAGTAACACCACGAGTGTATGAATGATAACGAGATATTGCAAATAAGGTAAGCAAATCGTGAAAGAATTTCAGATTTAGTCAGGTTTTGAGGGGATTTGGAAGGAGACGGTTCGGGTTTAGAGATGAGAGAATGCAAAGGCAATCGGTTTGGGAGAATGGTCTCTAAAGTTTGGTTGTGGGGATATAAGGAAAGATGGAGATTTATTATGGGCCGTTGATCATTGAAGATCAACGATCAGGATTGGTTAAGAAACGGGGCAGGTCAAATGCAACAGGTTGCGACCGGGTTGGTCACAGGGTCATTTGGATTGGGCCAGGGCAGATTGGGCTAAAGTTTGGGGTGTTTGGGCCATTAATTTGATCCGAAAATTGGCTCAAAATTGGTCTACAATTTAAATATAGGAAATGCATTGAGAATAAATTATAAAATGATTAATAAATAATAAAAATATTATTCGTACAGTAAAATAACAACTTAACATTATAAAAATATAAGAAAAGCTATTTTGATATAAATAATATAATAAATACAATTATGTGTAGAATATAGGCTATTATTGCAAAATTATATATAATAGCTTTAAATATAAATATAATTATAAAAACACAAAATAAAATATTATGAGACATCTATGTGGATGCAAATACTAAATTCGGATGATTAAGTCACCACAAAATAATTTAAAGGGTAATCAATACATATTCAAGTAATTTAAATGCAAGAAAATCAATTTTAAAGCTTCAAAACATTATGGAAAATTATAGGAAATATTGGTTATGATGCAAGAATGATATTTTAAAAGCATATAGAAAACATGAGGGCAAAATTGGGTATCAACAATCCTCCCCGCTCCTCCGAGCTCGTGATATTCTTATCAACACCGAACCGCAACCTTGATCCTCAACTTCCAATTTTCATACCACTCACTGCACCTGTCATGCTGCTATGCAAGAGTACAAGAATTTCATCATAACCCCTGAACCACTAATAGAATAAATACTTCATCGGCTAGAACCCTTTCACTCAACTCATTTTTGAAGAACAATTGCAATACGCAACCGAATTCCCATAACCGTAGAAAATACAAACCTCAAGTCGTAGTCTAAACTACCATAACTCTTCCGGGATCCATTTTACACATAACAAGGCCATCAGAATCAAATACCTCCAAACAAATCAAATTACGGTAGTTGTCAAGGCCACACGTACAACCACGAATCACCTGTATAGCTTAACACACCGAAGGAACTGATCATTTTCACAGCCATGCTGATTCAAACCATTACTAACTGACTCAACTTCTTCCAATTTACTCTTGAATTGCCTTTGAAATAATAGTTCTATTCAAACATATAACAGACCTTAAACAACACTCATCCCGAGTGACCCAAATCACGAGACCACATCATCTCAATACCCACAAGCCATCTCATACCCTCCTCATGTACTCAATAGTATCTCCAACTGATATACCCATTCTGAAAGATCTTCTACAAATCCGAAGTTGTTTCCTTCTATCTCTCTAACATCGCATCGCAGACCTCGATGCTAACATAGAAACACTCCAAGTCCCTTTCATAATCCGCTGCAAAAACTCAATACTTAATAACATAACGGACTCAAAATTCATAGACACCGCACTTTAATTCTTGAACTCACTAGAACCATTATTGAGAGTCACCCACTCTAACATGGTCCCGAATATAACCAAACTCTAGTGCTCTGCTAGCACATGAACACTCCTAAAGAAGCAACCAGATGAATTCTTTTCCTTGTACATCACATCCACAAGAAGCATAAATTCTGAGTCATTCCAAAATCTGCATTTGAATCAATAAGGCGAAATGTAGCACACATTCATCAAGTCCTTTGCTTGAATTACTCTTGCTATTTTCTTTCATTAGTCGTAACTAATCTATAAACATACCGATAACTCGATACTGCCAAGGCACACGGCCACGTGACCCAATCGTAGGCGGTGGGCTCCCCCACTTAGCTTTAAGTTATAATCACATAAATTCAGAACCCAGAATAACTCCTCATTCTCAGTTACCATGATCTCGCACCGTTAACCCGCCAAATTTCTCCAATCTCTTGTTAAAATTTTCATAAAACATTCAGAATTATCAGCCACCATCACACATTCGACCTCCTGACAGTCGTACCATCTTCTTCAAGCGATCCAAGCTCGCATCACAGTACGTAAGAACTACATCAAAAATCACAGAACCGCTAACCTGCTCACAAGAGATAGAAAACCTGTGTAATTCCACATCGACATCTTCCAATGACATGACTCTAGTTACAACTACCACAAAATTAGTAAACCCTCGTGAGCTCATGCTCGTCCACCATCCAACAGAGACAATATATTACCTTTACCTAATATTACAACTTAGTTGCTTTCTCTGGTTCATCGCTTTCTTGCTATCTCTCTTGGGTCCATTTTTATTATTTTGCTCTCTTTGCTTCTGCTGGAAATTTTTTTGAGTATCTGATTTGCGTCTATCGGCATATTTTGTATATCTTCTTTGGCTTCTTTTCCTGAGTTTTGTGAGTTTGCTTCTGCAATTTCCTTTTGGTGTATTTGCTATCTCAATTTTGGTGCATATTATATTCATTTGTTATCACAATATTTTGTGACTGTAAAACTTTCGTAGGTCTAGCTTGATGCACAGATCACTTTAAGTGTTTTTTTTTATTTCTGAATTATTTTATATGTGGAAATATTATTTTTGAATGTCTGATTTTGATTTTGAACCGTATCTATCTGCTTTAAGGTTCCAAGGGATTTCAAAAATTATGTTTCAGGTGGTGGGACCAATTTTTTCAACGAGGAAGTTTCAAGTAAATGGGAAAACCTTTTTCAATTATGTTCTGTCAATATGTAAGTTCATACATGGCAGAGTATGAGAAATTGATAATACCTCCTAATATGTTTTAACATCTTTTCCCAGGGGCAAATTCTTAAAGGCAGGCTAAGGCTCTAAAGTGGATTAAAGCTCATATTACAATTATCTACATAAGCTATCAAAACTGTTGAAATTGTAAAAAGTCCCACATCGGTGGATGGCAATTTTGAATGGGAATTTCACCCTATAAAAGGAGGCCAAATGTTTAGGATGTAAACACACCTCTCATTTGCCTTTTTTATCTTCTTAAGGAATTTGTATCTTCTCTCTTTAGTATTATTTCACTTGTAATTTTGGAGTGGAATAAAATATTGATTGTGTCCGAGGAAGTAGGCAAAATTGGCCGAACCTCATAAATTCTGGTGTTCTTTTATTGTTGTCTTATTGTCTTGTTTATTATTTAGTGGTTGTCATAATTTTTGGTATAGTAGTTGTGACTCATTCACACTATATACATTTGGCTTCCGCAACAATTGGTATCAGAGCCAAGGTACTGTCTAAGTATGCTCTGTGGTTGCAGCATAGTCTGATCTTCCACATCAGAAAAGATCTATCTTGGTAACTGAGTCAAGGTTCTGTCTGAGTATGCTCTGTGGTTGCAGCTTAGTCTGATCTTCCACACCAGAAAGGAAATAATCTTGATTTGTGTCGTCAGCTACTAAATAATATTTGTGTCAAAATGGAAGACAATAAACAAGAAGAATCTACATCAAGTGTCAATAATACGTCATCGTTGGCATCTTCGCTTATGACAAGAATTGTGTCAAATGCGAAATTTGCGGTAGAAAGTTTTGACGGTTCAGGACATTTTGGGATGTGGCAAGGCGAGGTTCTAGATGTTCTTTTTCAACAAGGGCTAGATCTTTCCATTGAAGAAAAGAAGCCAGATGTTATTGGAGAAGAAGATTGGAAAATTATCAATCGTGTTGTTTGCGGTACCATTCGATCCTACTTTGCTAGAGAGCAGAAATATCCATACACAAAGGAAACTTCTGCAAGTAAATTATGGAAAGGACTGGAGGATAAATTTTTGAAGAAAAACAGTCAAAATAAATTGTACATGAAGAAGAGACTGTTTCGCTTCACCTATGTTCCTGGTACCACAATAAATGAACATATCACCAGTTTCAATAAGTTGGTCACAAATTTGCAAAATATGGATGCAACTTTTGATGATGGTGACTTGGCCTTGATGTTGTTAGGGTCACTTCCTAATGAGTACGAGCACCTTGAAACTACTCTACTCCATGGAAATGACGAAATTTCTCCCAGAGAAGTTTGTTCGGCTTTGTACAACTATGAACAAAGAAAGGGAGAAAAACAGAAGGGCGGAGAAGGAGAAGCACTAATTGTGAGGGGTCGTCCTCAAAATCAAACGAGGACTAAGAAGGGAAGATCCAAGTCGAGATCTAGACCCAGCAAAGATGAATGTGCCTTTTTTCGAGAAAAGGGGCACTGGAAGAAAGACTGTCCGAAGTTGAAGAATAAGGCCAGACATAACAATGGAAAGGCCATTATGGATTCAAATGTAGCTGATTGTGATGATTCAGACTTCTCATTAGTTACAACAGAGTTATCAACATCATCAGACATATGGTTGATGGACTCGGCTTGTAGCTATCATATGTGTCCCAACAAGGACTGGTTCGTGAATTTTCAAGAAGAATATGGAGTCATCCACACAGCGGATAACAACCCTCTTACCTCATATGGCATTGGTTCAATAAGATTAAGGAGCCATGATGGAATGATCAGAACATTAACAGATGTTTGATATGTATCGGGTTTGAAGAAGAATCTCATCTCTGTGGGAGCCCTAGATCATTGCAGAAAATGGAGTGATGAGAATATGATCCGGTGCACTAGTGGTAATGAAGGCCAATTGGAAGAACAATAACATGTACCGCTATCGTGGTTGTACAATTATTGGGACAACAACAGTGACATCCAGTAATGACAAAGAGGCAGAAGCAACCAGGCTATGGCACATGCACTTGTGACATGCTGGAGGGAAATCATTGAAAGCTCTATCTAATCAAGGATTGTTAAAAGGCGTAAAGACTTTCAACTTGGAGTTTTGCGAGCATTGTGTCAAAGGGAAACAGACAAGGGTTAAATTTGGTACAGCGATCCATAATACTAAAGGCATTTTGGATTATGTACACTCTGATGTTTGGGGTTCTTCCAAAACACCTTCATTAGCTGGGAAGCACTATTTTGTAACCTTTGTTGATGATTTTTCTCGAAGAGTGTGGGTGTATACAATGAAGAGGAAAGATGAAGTGTTGGGAATTTTTCTCAAATGGAAGACGATGGTGGAGAATCAAACAGGCAGGAGGATCAAGTGTATTCGCACAGACAATGGAGGTGAATACAAAAATGATCATTTCAATAAGGTCTGTGAAAATGATGGCATCGTCTGACACTTCACTGTCAAACATACACCATAACAGAATGGAGTGGCAGAACGTATGAACCGGACTTTACTAGAGAAGGTACGGTGTATGTTGTCCAATGCTGGCTTGGGCAAAGAATTTTGGGCTGAGGCAATTACATATGCATGCCACCTCATTAATCGTCTACCATCTGCTGCTATTGATGGCAAGACACCATTTGAAAAATGGTATGGAAAACCTGCTGTAGATTATGACTCTTTGCACGTGTTTGGCTCAATTGCATACTATCATGTGAAAGAGTCAAAATTGGATCCGAGAGCAAAGAAGGCTATATTTATGGGGATTACTTCTGGAGTCAAAGGATACCGCTTATGGTGTCCAAAGACAAGGAATATTATATTCAGCAGAGATGTTACCTTTGATGAATCTGCCATAACAGATAAGGTGACAGTTGAAGATGTCAAACAAACTGGTGGTGCATCAAAGCAGGTGGAGTTTGAGGGAAAATTTATTTTTCCTACACAAGAAGCAGAGGAGGAAACTCATGAAGATTACCCTCTGTAAGAAGAGCCAGTAGAGAGGGAGATTCCAACTCAAGAACCTCGATAACAACTTGAATCAATAGCAACCAGCAGGCCAAAAAGGACAATAACGAAACCTGTTCGTCTCATAGAGACGGTTGCTTGTGCAACCTCAATTGTAGCTGATGGTGTTCCTACCACTTATAAAGATGCAATCCAAAGTTCAGAAGAAGATAAGTGGAGGATTGCCATGAATGAAGAAATGCAGTCCTTTCATCAGAATCATACATGGAAATTGGCCAATCTCCCGAAGGGAAAGAAAACAATTGGGTGCAAATGGGTATTTGCAAAGAAAGAAGGATTTCCTAACCAAGAAGATGTTCGCTACAAAGCAAGATTGGTGGCCAAAGGATATGCTCAGAAGGAGGGAATTGATTACAATGAAGTATTTTCTCCAATTGTAAAACATTCCTCCATTAGAATTATGTTGGATTTGGTAGCACAGTTGGATTTGGAACTAGTTCAGATGGATGTAAAAACTACGTTTTTACATGGAAACTTGGAGGAGGAAATATACATGAATCAGCCAGAAGGATTCAAAGTTGCTGGAAAAGAAAATATGGTATGCAAACTTGAAAAATCGTTGTGCGGATTAAAACAATCTTCTAGACAATGGTACAAGCAATTTGACAAGTTTATGTTGCGGCAAGGGTACAAAAGAAGCAAATACGATCATTGTGTATATTTGCACAAACTTAATGATGGTTCCTTTGTATATCTTCTCCTATATGTTGATGATATGTTGATAACTTCCAAGAATTCGGAAGAAATTGATAAGTTGAAGATTCAACTGAAGGAGGATTTCGAGATGAAGGATCTGGGTGAGGCAAAGAAAATTCTTGGTATGGAGATAATAAGAGATAGACGTTCAAACAAACTCTGTTTATCTCAGAAAGAATATTTGAAGAGAGTCTACAGCGTTTTGGCATAGATAAGAAGACTAAGCCAATTAGTACGCCACTTGCTCCCCATTTTAAGATAAGTACTACTATGTCGCCAAAGGATGAAATTGAACATGAGTATATGTCAAGGGTACCATACGCAAATGCTGTTGGTAGCTTGATGTATGCAATGGTTTGTACGAGATCTGACATTTCACAAGCCGTTGGAGTTATTAGCAGATATATGCATAATCCAGGAAAGGAGCATTGGCAAGCTGTGAAATGGATTCTACGGTATATTCATAGTACTGTAGATGTCAGGTTAGTTTTTGAGCAGGAAGGCAATTGGTCTGTAGTTGGATATTATGACTCAGATTTTGCGGGTGATCTGGACAAATAAAGGTCAACTACTGGTTATGTGTTTACTTTTGCAAAGGCACCAGTTAGTTGGAAGTCTACTTTGCAGTCAACAGTTGCTTTGTCTACAACAGAGGCAGAGTACATGAATATTACAGAGGCTATGAATGAGGCAATTTGGCTTTAGGGGTTGCTAAAGGAGCTTGGTATTGAACAAAAAAAATATTATAATTTTTTGTGATAGTCAAAGTGTTATTCAATTAGCGAAGAACCAAGTTTATCATGCAAGGATGAAGCACATTGATGTTCGGTATCATTTCGTACGAGAAATCATAGAAGAAGGTGGAGTCACGGTGAAAAAAATTAATACTACGGAGAACCCTGCTGATATGCTGACAAAAGTGGTGACTGCGGTCAAGTTTCAACATTGTTTGGATTTGATCAACATTGTTGAACACTAAAGATTAAAGATGAAGACACAACCAAAATTTGTTATTGAGAGAAAATTGAAGATGTGGAATTTTGCCAAGGTGGAGATTTGTTGAAATTGTCAAAAGTCCCACATCGGTGGATGACAATTTTGAATGAGAATTTTACCCTATAAAAGGAGGCCAAATGTTTAGGATTTAAACACACCTCTCATTTGCCTTTTTTTTATCTTCTTAAGGCATTTGTATCTTCTCTCTTTAGTATTATTTCACTTGTAATTTTGGAGTGGAATAAAATATTGATTGTGTCTCAGGAAGTAGGCAAAATTGGCCGAACCTCGTAAATTCTGGTGTTCTTTTATTGTTGTCTTGTTTATTATTTAGTGGTTTTCATAATTTTTGGTATAGTAGTTGTGACTCATTCACACTATATACATTTGGCTTCCGCAACAAAAACTTTATGAAATCAGAATTGTGTTATAGAAAGAATTTAGCTTTGAACGCTTTCTTCCTTTTGCAGGAGTATTATGGCTAAAGATGGACCAAGATGGAGAACCCTTTGTTATTGTATGTTTGACTGTTGTTATATGTAAACTTTCACATTCAGATTCAGGGTTAGGATATAATACTTTATCTATGAACTTCTTTGCATTTGGAGTTTATATACGAGCATGAAATCTAGCTATTGATATGAATTATCCTTTTCCTCTAACAGAGATGAATAATATCCAGTTCCTTTTCCTCTCCTTTAGGAGAGTAGCTTGATAACGCATAACAGTCTTTGCTAAAACTATCAATGTAGATATGTCCAGAACTTGAAGCAAACTACTTGCCGAACAGACTCTTCCTATGCATTTCACTAGAGCATAAGCAACTAAAATTCAAGCTCATTTGTTCTGCTTATAATAATAGGGAGGCGAATTAAGTAGATAATATAATCGTATTGGTGAGTTAGTATATAATTAGCTCTAGGTTCTGTTGACTCAAGTCTCAAGTTATGTGGATACATGTTTATGATGTGCCATAACCAAGTTAAAAGAAGAATTTTATAATTGAAAGATCTCATAACGGTATAATAATAAAATAAATAAACAAGACTGGATGGTACAAGAAATGTATTTTTTCTTTTTCAATGACCAAGATATTGGTGAACCCTTGGGACCAACTGCAAGCTTCTATACTCGTGAAATTTAAATACCACACTTGGTTCGCATGGCACATGACTCGAACTTGTGGGATAAGCTACAATTTCTCAATCTTTGCCACTTGAACTACGCCCCCGAGCTGGTATACTAGACATATTGCCAATGTATCATTTGTGCATCTTCACTTGCTTAGCATTAGGTTCATTTGACATAGAATTATTGTAGGAAGTGACCACATGTCACAACCCAATTTAGGATCATGACCGGCACTTAGGAGCAAGTGCCCCCAAGTAAGCCTCATCGATATTTTACAGAAAATCGGACAGAGTTTCCCCTGTTTTTGGACTATCCCAAAAATTTTTCTGTCTCAAATCAACAATCAAACATCCTAATATCAATTCAAATGACAATGACTTTATCAATTAACCAAAATAAATATCTACCATTAATTGTCCACCCACTAACAACTAGAAATACTACTTTATGTGCAACTTTGATAAGAATGAGCGATACTCAACATAAGTCTATAATAACAAAAGAAAATACAAGACTCTAAAAGAATGACTATGGAGCGACTCTAAGAGTTCAAAGAAAAGACCATAACAATAAATAAAATCTCCGCCCACGCGAACAAGTGCGAGGCTCACCAAGAACTATCAACCTGTGCGCTTTAATTAACGAAATCCTCGCCCGCATCAACTGCTGTCACTGTAAAAAGAATTAGCGGGGAATGAGTCGCTAGCTCAGTGAGTAATAACACTTAACCACAACCGCTTTTTTAATTGGAGACAAGTCAGAAAACATGCTAGTATATTAAACAGAAAATCTCATAAAAATGCCCTTTCAGAAACAATAATTTTTTTTCATTCTCATCATATTTTTCTTGTAGTATAATATAATTAACAATTCAATAATAAGCTCGGTAACCATTGTATAATATCAATATTCACATTTGGGAGGTTTCAATGAACAGATCATGTAATCGGTATAATTGTGGACTTCTTCGCAAGAAGTCAAATATAAAGGTAGTCCCTACTCGAGAAAAATCGATAACGGTATGCTAGTTTTACCTTCCCACTAGCCAGGGCTATAACGGTAATCGATAATTACAAGGTGCACCAGGTCTAACGAACCTGTCGTTAGCTACAGGATCCTTCAATGTCTACTCCCATTTATACTTGTCTCTGTAATCCGTATATACTCGTAGAAAATATTTTAAAACAATATAGGGCATTTCAGTTCTTATCAATTTATAAAATTTTATTTCGATAACAGTAAATTCAAGTAACGGTAAAACAGATCTAGTGACAACGGTATTATTTAAAACCACGGTAATCATTTCAAATAACTATTTCGGTATCATATTGAGTAAAAGACTTGTCCCACATGCAACTCAAAATAATCGGTAATATATTCATATTAAAAATCATGTGTAAATCATGCAAGTTATGAAAACACAAATTGCGGTAAGATTACTACTCACAGTACTCGTGCCGAAATACCAATGCTTTACCTCGAGCAATTCGTACAAATTTCTCCAATCAATCTATAATTACATAATATCGATCTCATGTTAATTTCCCTATTTAGGCTAATTCATAGCTAATTTAGAATACCCAATCATCGGGGTTCATATTTCAGTTTTAATTTGTGAATTTATATTCTCATAGAACTAGTCCAAAATCTATAAATTTCAAATTATTTAGTATACTTTAGTCCTCCAAAATTAGACCTATCAGTACTTAAACCAAACCTTTATAGCCTTACTGTCCATAGCAATTATTTATTTATTTATTAACAAAAAAAAAACTGATATTGAATTTTTTTTGTACTACATGAAATCGCGTAGATGTAATGAAATAATTCAACTAATAAGAAGAAGGTTAACCTCTTGAGCCGAAGGAGAACTTTATACTTTCAATTTCAACATCCAGTTCTTCTTAAAGCCTTTGTCCAAAGCTTTCTTCTTCTTCCTCTCTTTTCTTCTTTTCTCTTTCTTTCCTTCTCTGCTTTTGTTTTCTTCGTTTCCTGAAGCAGAATTCTTCGTTTCCCTTTCCCCTGACCCTTTTCTGTTTTGCCGTCACTTTACAATGTGCTTTTGCCCATTTAATTGGCTAGTTTTTTTTAGTTTAAGTAATATTAAATGACAAAAATACCCCAACTTGAATGTGAAGTATTACATTCACCTCACCTTATGAAATTCAGTCCCCGAATTTATAACAAGTGCATACCTGTAAACTGAAACAAATAGGGGTACTTGACTCATATGGCATCCTCTATTTCTCAAGTAGCTTCTTTAACTGTATGATTTTGCCATAAGACTTTTACAAACTCAATTTCTTTTGACCGTACCTTTCTTACTAGCCTATCAACAATAGCCATCGGTTCCTCCTCGTAAGACAACTTCTCATCACGTGGTATAGCAAGTGCTTCAAGCACCTGAGATGAGTTTGATATGCATTTCCTTAGCATTGAGAAATGAAATACTGGATGAATAAAGGATAACTCAGGAGGGAGTGACAAACGATAAGCCACAACTCCCACTCGGTCTAGTATCTCATACGATCCTATAAACTTGGGGCTCAACTTGCCTCTTTTCTCAAACCGTATCACACTTTTCATAGGGGTGACTCGTAGGAACACTTTGTCCCCAATTATGAACACTAAATCTCTTCTTCTCTTATCAGCATAAGACTTTTGTCTACTTTGAGCTGTAAGCAATCTCTGTCTGATCAACTGAACCTTGTCCATAGCTTCTTGTACTAGGTCGGGTCCCAATAAGTTAGTCTTACCAGCTTCAAAACATCCGATAGGAGAACGACAATTTAAACATACAATGCTTCGTACAGTGCCATTTGAATACTGGACTGGAAGCTATTGTTGTAAGCAAATTCAACTAAAGGTAGATAAACATCCCAACTACCTCCAAACTCAAGAATGCAAGCTCTCAACATATCCTCCAAGATATGTATAGTACGTTCAGACTGCCCGTCTGTCTGTGGATGAAATACAGTACTAAGATCTACTCGTGTACCCAATGCTTCTTGAAAAGATTTCCAAAAGTGTGAGATAAATTGTGATCCTCTATCAGAGATGATGGATATTGGAACTCCGTGAAGTCGAACAATTTCGTTCATAAATATCTGTGCATACCTCACTCCACCATATGTAGTCTTCACAGGCAAAAAGTGTGCTGATTTTGTCAGTCGATCTACAATTACCCACACAGAATCATAACCTCTAAGAGTACGGGGTAGGCCAGTCACAAGATTCATGGTAATTCTTTCCCATTTCCACTCTGGAATCTCAATTTGTTGTAGTAGACCTGTGGGTTGCTGATGCTCAGCCTTGACCTGCTGGCAAGTCAAATAGCTAGAAACAAAGTTTGCAACATCTTTCTTCATACCTTCCCACCAATAAAATTGCTTTAGGTCATGATACATTTTTGTGGATCTAGGATGTATAGTGTATCTAGATTTGTGAGCTTCTTCAAGAATAGCATGCCTCAACCCATCTATGTTTGCTACACATAGCCTGTCACCCATTCGAAGAACACCATCACTTTCAACAATCATATCCTTGCTTAGCTAAGGCCTCATCTCTGTATTTGCAAAATCGCTCATCCTCATATTGGGTGGCCTTAATGCACTCAATTAATGAAGACTTAGCGTGAGCACAAGCCAATAATGCCTCTGAATTTCCAACACTAAATCTATAGATTTTCTACTCAATGCATCAACGACCACATTGGCTTTTCCAGGATGATACAAAATAGAACAGTCATAGTCCTTGAGTAGTTCCATCCACCGATGCTGCCGAAGATTTAGATCTCTCTGCTGAAAGATATACCTCAGACTTTTATGGTCAGTATAAATCTCACAAGTTTTGTCGTATAGGTAATGGCTCCAAATTTTTAGAGCAAATACCACTGCAACCATCTCCAAATCATGTGTAGGATAGTTTTGCTCGTGCTTTTTCAATTGTCTCGAAGCATAAGCTATAACACGACCATTTTTCATGAGAACACATCCTAATCCCACCCTCGAGGCGTCACAGAATACTTTAAATCCTCCAGAACCTGATGGTAAGGCTAATATTGGTGCAGTTGTCAGACACATTTTGAGTTTCTGAAAGCTCTGCTCACATTCCTCCGTCCACTGACACTTTGCATTTTTTTGTGTTAGCTTAGTCAGTGGTGCTACTATTCTAGAGAAATCCTGCACAAATGCTTGTGATAGCCTGCTAAGCCTAAAAAGCTACGAATCTCTGTAGGAGAAGTAGGCCTGGGCTATTTCTGCACAACTTCTATCTTCTTAGAATCTACCATAATTCCATCTTTGGATACAACATGCCCCAGAAATGCTACCGAGTCTAGCCAAAATTCACACTTTGAGAACTTAGCATAAAGCCGATGTTCTCGCAATGTCTACAACACAATCTTGAGATGATTCTCGTGTTCTCTTTGGCTACGAGAATATATCAGGATATCATCAATAAATACTATTACAAATATATCCAGAAACGGCTTGAACACCCTATTCATTAAATCCATGAATGCAGCTGGAGCATTAGTCAGTCCGAAAGGCATCATAAGAAACTCATAGTGCCCGTATCGAGTTCTGAAAGCAGTCTTAAAAATATCTTCATCTTTGATTCTAAGTTGATGATAACCAAAACGGAGGTCAATCTTTGAAAAGTGGGCAGCTCCTTGTAACTAATCAAACATGTCATCTATACGAGGCAAATGATATTTATTGCATATTGTTATCTTGTTCAACTGCCTGTAGTCAATGCACATTATCAGGGATCTGTCTTTCTTCTTTACGAACAGTACTGGTGCACCCCATGGAGATATACTCGGTCTGATAAAACCCTTATCTAACAAATCCTTCGGTTGTTGTTTTAACTCCTTCAACTCCGCTGGTTCCATCCGATATGGCAGTATTGATATAGGTTGTGTGTCAGGTGGCAAATCAATACCAAAATCTATTTCTCGTACTGAAGGCAATCCTGGTAAATTCTCAGGAAATACATCAGAAAATTCTCTCACTACTGGTATATTTTCTATACTAACTTTTTCCTTTCTTGTGCCATTCACAATAGCTAAGAGACCCAAGCAACCTTTCTTTAGAAGCCGTTGAGCTTTCATAAAAGATACAACTTTGTAAATCTCTAGAACCTGACCCCCTTTTAGAACAAAATTGGGTTCGTTTGGTATTTCAAACTTGACTATCTTTGCATGACAATCGACGATAGCATAGCAAGAAGATAACCAATCTATTCCCATCAGCATGTCAAAGTCAATCATATCTAGTACAATAAGGTCAGCTAGAGTATCTCTACCCTCAACCCGAATCTGGCAAGCACGATACACGTCTTCAGCTAATAGAGACTCTCCAACAGGAGTAGCAGCTAGAAAAGGATCATTTAATAGCTCAGGTTGTCTACTAAACCTTAAAGCAATGTATGAGGACACATAGGAGTGAGTAGATCCCGAATTAGTCAACGCAAGTGCATCAAATGAACAGACAGAAAGAATACATATAACCACAACATTCGAGGCCTGAGCATCCTGTCTAGTAAATGCAAAAACTCTCGCCTGACCTCTACCAGCATTCCCTTGTCCTTGATTCACAATAGCACGATCTCCAGCACCTCGACCTCTATTTCCTGTACCTGTAGCACCTGAAGTATTACGAGTGGTCTGAGTAGGTGCAACTGACTGAATAGAAGCTTGGCTCAAATTCCTCGGAGGCTGAGGGAAATCCCTCAAGTGATGTCCCAACTTGCCACACCGAAAGCACTCTCCAGTCAGAACATGACACTGGCCCAAATGTGATCTACCACAGGTCTGACAGACTGGAGTAGTGGCATATATCTGCCCAGAATTACGATGTCCAGATAATGATGGCCCCCTAGTACCCTGTCTGTAATGTGGCATGTATGTGGACTGTTAAGACAAGTGTGTCCCTGTTGTTGTTGTCCCTGATTTCCTGCTCTTCGATTTTCACTAAAACCGCCACTGAAAGACCCTCATGTCTTGGCCTTCTTATGTAAATCACTAGCTGCACGCTCCTCACATCCCTTGGTTTCAATCTTTCTAGCAAGGTCAACTGCATCAGAGTAGGATAAAGTCTTCATCTGTGGGGCTACTGCAGTGTATAAATGACCAACCAATCTATCAACAAACCTCTAAACTCGAGCTTCTTCGGTAGGCACTAAGTAAGGGGCATATCTAGCCAGCTTACAAAATTTGGTGTTATATGTTGACACATCCATATCTGGAGTCTGAACCAATCTCTCAAAGTCTCTAGCATATTTTTGCATCAGGCTGTCCGGAAGAAAATAATTCATGAATAATTTAGTGAATTCATCCCATGGTAGTGGTATTGCTCCTGCTGGCCTTCCTAGCAATACATTTTCATACCATATGTTAGCCATATCCTCTAGTTTGTATGTTGCGAGCTCCACGACTCTCTCACTAGAACATTCTAGAGCACGTAATGCCTTGAGTGTCCCATCCAAGAAACTTTGAGTATCTGCCAAATTATCAGAACTTGTGAATTTTGGTGATTTCAATTTCAAAAACTCTTGTAGGGATACTTCCTTATTCCCGAAAGTCCGAGTCTGTACAAGTGCTTGTGTCTGTAAAGTAGCCTGAGGAGCTAAAATTCCATCCTGAGTAGGAACCAATGCCTCTAACACATTCAATAACCTTGCCACTGCGTATGTAGGTAAGGCAATAATAGGTACAACAGTTGGCACTGGTGGTGGAGCGTCCTAAACTCCCTGCCCTTGCACTTGATCTCGCATAGCAGCTTGGGGTTGACCCATGTTCCCAACTTCAGGTTGATGAGCAGTCTGTCTTCTAGTTTGATGAACCCCAACTTGACCTCCACCCCGGGTAGTACCACGTCCAGTACCACATCCAGCAGATGAGGGTGTGCGTGTCCTAGTCATTTGTGAAAGAAATACTCCAAAGTCAATCTCAAGTTATCTCAACGCACGATCAAAGAATTAAAGAAGGGAAAACATTCCTAGATGTTCAGTTGCCTCAAGATCATAAGTATGGGCGCCTACATACCCATGAACAAGACTCTACTAAACATTGCTCCATGACTCGGGACTTAAAGCCTAAGCTCTGATACCAACTTTGTCATGACCCAATTTAGGATCATGACCGGCACTTAGGAGCAAGTGTCCCCCAAGTAAGCCTCATCGATATTTTACAGAAAATCGGACAGAGTTTCCCCTATTTCTGGACTATCCCAAAAAATTTTCTATCTCAAATCAATAACCAAACATCCTAATATCAATTCAAACGACAATGACTTTATCAATTAACCAAAACAAATATCTACCATTAATAGTCCACCCACTAACAACTAAAAATACTACTTTATCTCCAACTTTGATAAGAATGAGCGATACTCAGCATAAGTCTATAATAACAAAAGAATACTCAAGACTCTAAAAGAATGACTATGGAGCGATTCTAAGAGTTCAAAGAAAAGATCATAACAATAAATAAAATCTCCGCCCACGCGAACAAGTGTAAGGCTTACCAAGAACTATCAACATGTGCGCTCTAATTAACGAAATCCTCGCCCGCGTCAACTGCAAACTTTGTCACGACCCAATTTAGGATCATGACTGACACTTAGGAGCAAGTCCCCCCAAGTAAGCCTCATCGATAGTTTACAAAAAATCGGACAGAGTTTCCCCTGTTTTTGGACTATCCCAAAAATTTTCCTGTTTCAAATCAACAACCAAACATCATAATATCAATTTAAACGATAATGACTTTATCAATTAACCAAAATAAATATCTACCATTAATAGTCCACCCACTAACAATTAGAAATACTACTTTATCTCCAACTTTGATAAGAATGAGCGATACTCAACATAAGTCTATAATAACAAAATAATACTCAAGACTCTAAAAGAATGACTATGGAGCGACTTTAAGAGTTCAAATAAAAGACCATAACAATAAATAAAATCTCCACCCACGCGAATAAGTGTACGACTCACCAAGAACTATCAACCTGTGTGCTCTAATTAACGAAATCCTCGCCCGCGTCAACTGCAACTTTGTCACGACCCAATTTAGGATCATGACCTGCACTTAGGAGCAAGTGCCCCAAAGTAAGTCTCATCGATAATTTACAGAAAATCAGACATAATTTTCCCTATTTTTGGACTATCCCAAAAATTTCCCTATTTCAAATCAACAACCAAACATCCTAATATCAATTCAAACGACAATGACTTTATCAATTAACCAAAACAAATATCTACCATTAATAGTCAACCCACTAATAATTAGAAATACTACTTTATCTCCAACTTTGATAAGAATAAGCGACACTCAACATAAGTCTATAATAACAAAAGAATACTCAAGACTCTAAAAGAATGACTATGGAGCGACTCTAAAAGTTCAAAGAAAAGACCATAACAATAAATAAAATCTTCGCCTACGCGAACAAGTGCGAAACTCACCAAGAACTATCAACCTGTGCGCTCTAATTAACGAAATCCTCGCCTGCGTCAACAGTTGTCTTTGTAAAAAAAATTAGCGGAAAATGAGTCGCTAGCTCATTGAGTAATAATACTTAACCACAACCATTTTTTTTATTGGAGAAAAGTTAGAAAACATGTTAGTATATTAAACAGAAAATATCATAAAAATACCCTTTTAGATATAATAATTTTTTTTCAGTCTCATCATGTTTTTCTTATAGTATAATACAATTAACAATTCAATAATAAAGCTCGGTAAATTCTGTGTAATATCAATATTCATGTTTGGGAGGTTTCAATGAACGGATCATGTAATCGGTATAACTGTGGACTTCTTTGCAAGAAGTCAAATATAACGGTAGTCCCTACTCGAGGGAAATCGGTAAAGGTATGCTAGTTCTACCTTCCCACTAGCGAGGGCTATAACGGTAATCGGTAATTACAAGGTGCACCAGGTCTAACGAACCCGTCGTTAGCTACGAGATCCTTCAATGTATACTCCCATTTATACTTGTCTCTGTAATCCGTATATACTCATAGAAAATATTTTAAAACAATATAGGGCATTTCAGTTCTTATCAAATCATAAAATTTTATTTCGATAACAGTAAATTCAAGTAACGGTAAAACAGATCTAGTGACAACGACAATATTTAAAACAACGGTAATCATCTCAAATAACTATTTCGGTATCATATCGTGTAAAAAACTTGTCCCACATGCAACTCAAAATAATCGGTAACATATTCATATTAAAAATCATGTGTAAATCATGAAAGTTATGAAAACACAAATTGCGGTAAGATTACTACTCACAGTACTCGTGCCGAAATACTAAATGCTTCACCTCGAGCAATTCGTACAAATTCCTCCAATCAATCTATAATTACATAATATCGATCTCATGTTAATTTTTCTGTTTAGGCTAATTCATAGCTAATTTTGAATACCCAATCATCCGGGTTCATGTTTGAGTCTTAATTTGTGAATTTATATTCTCATAGAACTAGTTCAAAATCTATAAATTTCAAACTATTTAGTATACTTTATTCCTCCAAAATTAGACCTATGAGTAATTAAGCCAAACCTTTATAGCCTTACTGTCCATAGTAATTATTTATTTATTTATTAACCAAAAAAAAACTGATATTGAATTCTTTTGTACTACATGAAATCACATGAGAACTTTATACTTTCAATTTCAACCCCCAATTCTTCTTAAAGTCTTTGTACAAAGCTTTCTTGTTCTTCTTCTCTTTTCTTCTTTTCTCTTTCTTTCCTTCTCTGCTTTTGTTTTCTTCGTTTCCTTAAGCAGATTGCTTCGTTCCCCTTTCCCCGGACCCTTTTCTGTTTTGCCGTCACTTTACAATAGGCTTTTGCCCATTTAATTGGCTAGGTGTTTTTTTTTAATTTTTAGTTTAAGTGATAATAAATGACAAAAATACCTCAACTTGAATGTGAAGTATTACACCACAACTCAAGTTTATGTGTATCTAAAGAAATATGACAACACAATGATTTAAAAGAGAAATTGTAGGCGGTGGTGTTAATATATGACTCCATGGCTATTACATATAGATATTTTGCTTATTCTTTTTAAACTCGATTAGCAAATTAAAAGTATCACAATAGAATCATTCACACCAGCACACATCATCAGTTATAAATAATAATAAAAATTCAATGCAAAAATATAGAAAAAGTAGACTAACAGGCAAAATTACCACCAAGTCAATTTGTTTAGTTACCAATGTTGTCAAATCTTGGATGAAGTGAGTTTTTGAAGCTTTTGTTCATTAATTCAATTTGCGGATAGTAAATGGAGCTATTTTCAAATCTAAACATCCTCACCAAAAATTTATGTTTAGTCTTTATATAATGGATATAGAAGTTTAATACGAGCAGCTATATCTCCAAAGCAAGGACATGTCTTTTCGGTATAGGTGGTTGTTGTAAGATGATAAGAAGTATATATAACATCTATCTGCTATGAGGAGGTGTCCCACACATGAAGGTGGGATGGTTTGATGAATTAACAATCACGGGATCGATTGTTGCTAGGATCTCTGTTGATGCAGCCCCAGTGCTTTAGAGAAATCTTTGATAAGTGTATACGGTCGAAATCGGGTATTCGTTGGCAGGGGAGTTGCCTCGAGGGTAACCTCATAATAGATCGGGCTCGAGCTCGAGCTCGAAGATAAAACATCACACCTGGAGATCGAAGTGTTCATTGAGATCGAGACCAACAATAATCGAGATCGAGCATGACTAACTTCGAGTAATGCGTAATAACGGAATGACGAGATATCAGTAACTGGTCGAAAGTTAGAGCGAAAATCCCGGAACAGATCAAATCAAAGCGATTATTAGCGCCAATCATGAGATCTACTTTCGTTATTAGAGTTGTACCTTATTTAGGATTCCTCTATTATATAAAGAGGGATCCCATTCACTTGTAGGCACCAACATTATTCACGGATAAGAATATACATATACGCTGTTTTATTTGTTCATCACTGTTCATCGTTGTTTGTTCTATCCTATATTGTTCTAATTAACTAACCTTGAGACTATCTCGAATCGAGGTAGAGGCATCGTTCACAGACCGGTTGATTTACTTTATTGTCCAAGTTATCTATTTAATTCGTTGTTTATCAATTGGTGCTGGTTTAAATCACATATCCTTAAAACCACAATATAAGTTTAATTGTTACTCAATTTTTAGGGTAAACAGTTTGGCGCCCACAGTGGGGCTAAGGATAATAGTGATTGTTCAGTACTGATTCTGGTAAAATACATTATTTTACACTTGTTCTTGTCAAGTATCTTTGCTTTTAGGTTAAAACATGTCAAACTCACAAAATGCATCCACACATGGTGACAATGGCCTCGGATTCCATGGTGAAAACGAAAATGAGATTGCTCCAGGAGTCGAGGTACCACAAGCTAATCTCTGGGAAACACCGGTTGCCAACCGGGTCGATGTCAGTTCGCACGTTGCTCTAAATGCGGACCTAGGCACATGTCTCGATGGGAGAATACGTAGAGAAGGCCGATCTAGTGACCAAGGAACACAAGGCAGATGAGACGAAAGAGTCAGTATCCAAGTGATATTCGAGATGCTTCAGGCTCAGCAAGTCGCTATTGCTCAGTTACAAAATCAACATAGAGCTCCGAATAGGGTCGAGACGGAAATTACTCGCCGTACCGAGCCAGTACCGGAAAGGTCGAATGGTAACGAATCGGGGACCGTTCCTACAGTAATGAAAATGCTCGAGGAGCTCACCAAAAGAATTGAATCAGGGGAGAAGAGAATCGAAGCCAACGATAAAAAAGTGGAGACATACAACTCTCGAGTTAACCAGATACCGTGGGGGCACCTCCAATCTTGAAAGGGATAGATTCGAAGAAGTTTGTACAAAAGCCGTTTCCTCCAAGTGCGGCTCCAAAGCCTATTCCAAAGAAGTTTCATATGCTAGACGTATACAAATATAATGGGACCACCGATCCCAACGAGCATGTTACTTCATATACATGCGCCATCAATGGTAACGATTTAGAAGATGATGAAATCGAATCTGTGCGGTTGAAAAAATTCGGAGAGACCCTTTAGAACGGAGCAATGATTTAGTATCACAACCTGCCACCGAATTTCATTGACTCATTTGACATGTTAGCGGATTCTTTCATAAAGGCACACGCCGGGGCCATAAAGGTCGCAACGAGAAAATCAGACCTTTTCAAGGAAGACAAAGGGATAATGAAATGCTGAGGGAGTTCGTGTCCCTATTTCAAATGGAACGCATGGAGTTGCCACCGGTCACAAATGATTGGGCCGTTCAAGCTTTTACCCAAGGGTTGAACGAGCGGAGTTCGATAGTATCACGTCAGTTGGAATAAAATTTGATCGAGTATCCAGCTGTAACTTGGGCAGATATGCACAATCGATATCAATCTAAGATCAGGGTCGAGGACGATCAATTAGGAGCCCCTTCCGGTTCAGTACATCCAAATAAGTCGGCAGTTAAAAACCAAAGGGACGTTGACAGGGAGCCAAGATCGAACAGAGATCGATATCAACCATATGCCGCAGATCGAATGAACAATGGTTCAGGACGCAATTCCGCCCGGAACGATCGAAGAAGTGACCGAGGATAGAATTCTCAGGGACTTATGAGCAAAAGTAGTTTTGACAATTATGCCGATCCCACAGAGGTACCTCGGTTATCGGAATATAACTTTAGCATCGATTAATCGGGCATTGTATTGGCAATCGGAAGGATCAAAGATACTAGGTGGCCCAGACCCATACAAACCGATCCTTCCCAAAAAACCCAAATTTGATGTGCAAGTATCATGGCACTCATGGTCACAAGACCAAAGATTTCAGGCAATTAAGGGAGGAGGTAGCCCGTCTATTCAATGAGGGCCACCTTCGAGAGTTCCTCAGCGATCGAGCCAAGAATCATTTCAGAGAAAGGGACGCCAATAGAAAAAATGAACAGGAGGAACCCCAACATGTCATTCATATGATCGTCGTTGGGGACGACATCCCACAGGGACCCATATTCAAACGCACTAAGGTATCAATCACTAGGAAAAAATGAACCCGAGATTATGTGCCCGAAGGCAATTTATCATTCAACGATGAAGAAGCAGAAGGCCTTTCTCAGCCTCACAATGATGCTCTGGTAATTTCTATCTTATTAAATAAAGTTCAAGTTAAGCCTGTTTTAGTGGATCCAGGTAACTCGGCGAATATCATCCGATTGAGGGCCGTGGAGCAGCTCGGCCTACAAAATCAAATCGTGCCCGCAGCTCGGGTCTTAAACGGATTCAATATGGCCAGTGAAACAATTAAAGGGGAGATTATTCTACTGGTGAATGTGGCTGGAACCATTCAAGATACCAAGTTCCATGTAATCGAGGGAGACATGAGGTACAATGCCCTACTCGGAAGGCCTTGGATCCACAATATGAGGGCAGTCCCTTCGGCTCTCCACCAAATGATGAAATTCCCGACATCAGCCGGTATAAATAGTATACGGGGAGAAGCATGCCGCAAAGGAAATATTTGCGGTCGATAAGGTAACGCCGATATAAAAACTATCAACCTCGGAAAGGTCGAGCATCAAAGGTAAACAGGAAGTCAAATAGCAATCACAACCACCAGACTCGACCGAATCGGGGAAGCAGGAGATAGAAGAAGAAGAGGAGGATTTTCTGACCCCTCGAACTTTTATTGTTTTCGAATATTCTGACGCCACCAAATCAACGGTCAAAGAGCTGGAACATGTAATATCGATCGAGTACCTGCCCGAGATAAAGGTATACCTGGGAACGGGATTAACCCCCGAACTTAGGAAAAAGCTTGTTCAATTTCTTATTGATAACATAGATTGTTTTGCTTGGTCCCATTTAGACATGACAGGGATCCCACCAGAGATAACGACACATCGGCTAAGCCTGGACCCTAGGTGTAAACCGGTGAAGCAAAAGAGAAGGCCCCAGTCCGAGGTAAAGCACGCATTCATAAAGGATGAGGTAACTAAACTCCTCAAAATAGGGTCCATTCGGGAAGTGAAATATCCCGAATAGTTAGCCAATATAGTTATAGTCCCTAAAAAAGCGCACAAACTTAGAATGTGTGTAGATTATAAGGATTTAAACAAGGCATGCCCCAAAGATTCTTTTTCACTGCCTAACATCGATTGCATGATCGATGCCACGGCCGGCCACGAGATCCTTACTTTTCTCGATGCCTATTCTGGGTACAATCAAATCCAAATAAACCCAAAGGACCAAGAAAAGACTTCATTTATCACCAAGTATGGAACATATTGTTATAATGTAATGCCCCTTGGGCTAAAAAATGTAGGAGCTACTTACTAACGCCTAGTAAATAAAATGTTCGAAGAACAAATAGGTAAATTAATGGAAGTTTATATTGATGAAATGCTAGTTAAGTCCCTGCGTGTAGAGGACCTTTGGCTCATTTGTAGGAAACGTTCGAGATTTTAAGGAAATACAACATGAAGCTCAACCCTGAGAAATGTTCTTTTGGGGTCGGTTCGGGCAAGTTCCTTGGCTTCATGGTATCGAATAGGGGGATCGAGATCAACCCCGATAAAATCAAGGCCATCGAAGACATCACCGTCGTGGACAGTGTACAAGCCGCGCAGAGGCTAACTGGACGGATAGTTGCCTTAGGCCGATTCATTTCGACGTCGTCAGATCGAAGCCACAGATTTTTCTCTCTGCTCAAAGAGAAGAACGATTTCGCCTGGATCCCGGAATGCCAACAGGCATTAGAGGAATTGAAGCGATACCTATCGAGCCCACCACTGCTTCACACTCCAAAGGCAGATGAGAAACTTTACTGGTACTTGGCAGTATCAGAAATCACGGTAAGTGGTGTCCTAGTTCAAGAAGGGCAAGGTACGCAATTTCCCATTTATTATGTAAGTTGAACCTTTGGAGAAGCAGAAACTAGATATCCACATTTGGAGAAATTGGCACTTGCACTGATAAGCGCCTCTAGAAAGTTAAGACCATACTTTCAATGTCACCCTATATGCGTTTTAACCACTTACCCACTTCATAATATTTTGCACAAGCCCAAACTATCGGGCCGATTGGCCAAATGGGCCGTCAAACTCAGTGGGTACGATATCGAATATCAACCCCGAACGACCATTAAGTCTCATATTTTAGCGGACTTCGTGGCCGATTTCACGCCAACCCTCATACCCGAGGTCGAAAAGGAACTCTTGTTAAAATCGGGTACATCATCAGGGGTATGGACCCTTTTCACAGATGGTGCTTTGAATGTGAAGGGGTCCGGGCTAGGCATCGTTTTGAAGCCGCCCACGGGTAGCACTATTAGGCAATCTATCAAAACTTCTAGGTTGACTAACAATGAGGCCGAGTATGAGGCCATGATTATAGGTCTTGAGCTAGCTAAAAGCTTGGGAGCAGAAGTCATTGAAGCCAAGTGTGACTCTTTACTGGTACTGAACCAAGTAAGCAAAACATTCGAAGTTCGAGAGGATAGAATGCAAAGGTATTTGGACAAGCTGCAGGTAACCTTGAACCGTTTCAAGGAATGGACTTTACAGCATGTACCTCGAGAACAAAACAGTGAGGCCGATGCACTTGCAAGTTTAGGGTCATCGGTCGAGGAAGATGAGATTAGCTCGGGGACTGTCATTCAACTCTCGAGATCTGTGATCGAGGAAGGTCATGCCGAGATAAACTCTACAAGCTTAACCTAGGATTGGAGGAATAAATATATTGAATACTTGAAGAACGGAAAGCTCCCATTAGACCCTAAAGAGTCAAGGGCTCTACGAATCAAAGCTGCTCGATTCATATTGGCTGAAGATGAAACATTATACAGAAGGACTTTCAATGGACCATTGGCAGTATGCTTAGGACCAGGAGACACCGATTATATTCTATGAGAAGTCCATGAAGACATATGTGGGAACCACTCCGGTGCCGAATCACTGATTCACAAAATCATTAGACCAGGATACTACTGGGATAGCATGGAAAAGGACACTAAGAAGTTTGTTTGAAAATGTGATAAATGTCAAAGGTTTGCACCAATGATCCATCAGCCCGGAGAACAACTTCATTCAGTCCTATCCCTATGGCCGTTCATGAAATGGGGAATGGATATCGTCGGCCTTCTGCCATCATCCCCAGGTAAAGATAAGTTCATTTTATTTATGACTAACTATTTCTCTAAATGGATTGAAGCACAAGCGATCGAGAAAGTGAGAGAGAAAGAGGTTATAGACTTCATTTGGGATCATATCATATGTCGATTTGGGATACCCGCCGAAATAGTGTGTGACAATGGAAAATAATTTATCGGCAGCAAAGTGACGAAATTTCTCGAAGACCACAAAATAAAAAGGATGTTATCAACACCATATCACCCTAGTGGGAACAGACAGGACGAATCGACGAACAAGACTATCATTCAAAACCTAAATAAAAGGTTGAACGACACTAAGGGGAAATAGAGAGAAATTCTACCCGAAGTTCTTTGGGCATATCGAACAACATCAAAGTCCAGTACGGGGGCAACCCCGTTCTCCTTAGTATACGGCTCCGAAGCCTTAATTCCAGTCGAAGTCGTGGAACCCAGTGTCGGGTTTCGACATACAACAGAAGAATCAAATCATGAGGCTATGAAAAACTAGCCTCAAATTGTTGGATGAAAAATGAGAAGCCGCACTCGTTCGAATGGCTGCACAAAAGCAACAAATTGAAAGATACTACAATAGGAGAACCAACCTTCGCCACTTCAGAGTCGGGGACTTAGTCCTGAGGAAAGTCACCATCAACACTCGAGATCCTAATGAAGGGAAGTTAGGCCCAAATTGGGAGGGACCCTACCAAGTCCTCGACATCATCAGAAAGGGATCTTATAAGCTCGGCACGATGGACATCGAACAACTACCAAATAATTAGAACATATCGCTCACTGCAGGTGTTCGATCAAAAACATCGATACCTCAGGTTTTAAAGCACGCGTTGCACTCTTTTTCCCTTAGATCGGTTTTTGTCCCAAGTGGGTTTTTCCGGTGAGGTTTTTAACGAGGCAACACTTATGTGCTACCTGAGGACAATTCAACAGTATCCAAGGCTTTTTTACAATCAACCTCAAATACTAGGGGGCATCACCATCGGATGTTACACTGTTGAGGAAATTACTTCGTGTCAAAGGGTCTCAATAGAGAAACTTTGTAATGGGCCAAACGGTCGAATGAACCATGTCCGTATAGAATCGTCGAGCCCCGATGGCAAAACATGTACGCATGTATAAGTTATACAAAGAAGCATTCTTTCTATATCAAACATCTTGTGTCTCAAAAAATATTTTCTACTATACAAGCTCCATACTTATGATTTTGTGAGAAATGGCTCAAGGGCCAAGTGCAAATATACCTCATACACTCGAGGACTGCCATCGATGATCGACATATTCGAGTAATCTAAACTAGACCTCAAAGAGGCACCCCTCGATCTATAGGCCGGGGACATAACTCTCGGGGACTAACACTTCGAAAAGTTCGAAGTGTTATTAGGAAATAAGCGCAAGAGGCATACTCAAAAGCTACGGCCAAATTAAGGCGGCTTGGAGACGTCCGAATCCCGCAATAAAAAATAAGCCTTCGAATTCTTTGAAAAACCGGTTAAAAAAGGCTACCCTCGGCAAAAGGGCTTTGATGAAATCAGCCCTCGAAAAACCTTAAGAGGTATCAAATTATCTTAACACAAACATGCTAAGGCACAAAAAGCAAAGAGGTTTCAATCGACATCGAAACCTCAAAAAACCCAATGGGTAAGGAATACGTGTTAAGTCATAAATAAATTATTACTAAGTCTTCTAAGCCGAAAAAGGGAAAAAGTAGCCATCTTTTAGAGGCCATATCGGCCCAATCTAAAGAGCCTAAGGGCCAATATACTTAGAGTTCGAGATTTTATTCTCACTCAATTCGGACCTAAGGGTTCCACTATTCCGAGCTCAAATAAAATTTACTTGAATATAGCTTGAAGATTCATCATTATTTGATATAAAACCTTAAGGGGTTTGTTCTACTCTGAGTTCGAGCTGTGTCTGACTCGATTATATAGGCTACAACAACCCAATTGTAACAAAATTTTCACAAGACAAAGGCAAAACAGAATTTATCATAAATCAGAAATCGGAGACAAAACGGAAATAAAAGGAATCTTTCATATATGCAAAGTAATTACAAAGACCACACAGGGCCTTACACAAAAAACAAAAGGAAAAAAAATCATAAGTGCCTAGTCTTCCTCGGGAGCTACATCTTCGGGAGCTTCATCTTTAACTCCTCCGCTCTCGGATCCACTCACAGAGTCTTCATCATCGAAAAGAAAAGCTTCAGCCTCATCCTCCAAAACTTTCGCGCTCTCGATATCAGCCGTGAGGTCGAAGCCATGAGCATGTACCTCCTCAAGAGTCTCTCTTCGAGACTGGAGCCTAGCATGCTCGGTAACACGGGACAATCTAACCTCAGCAGCGTCAGAAATTTCCTTTGCCCGAGTGTTAGCAGCTTCAGCGTCGGCTCGATAGGAGGCCACGAGCGCCTCTGCCTCGGATGTGGCCCTTGCAAGCTCAGCGGCCAACCGAGTCTCAAGCTCTTCAACCTTCTAGGCTCGAGCCAAGTTATCCACCTTCACACTTTAGAGTTGACCTCTACCGAAGATACTTTGGCCCGAACCGCATCTTTCTCCGAGGCGAGATGGTCCATGCTCTGCTTCCACCCCAAAGTCTCTGCCTCTTTCATCTTGGCCTCCTTACGAAGCTGCTCAACCAATTCGGCCTTCTGTTGAACCTACAGGATCAAAGTGTTAGTTGCCAATATCAAGTTAATTCATAACAAGCTCCCAAAAATTTACATTGCTCGTTCAACAATCTCGGTCTGATCTCGATGAGTTCTTGTTAGCTCAGCTCGAATGCTCATGATCTCCTCTTCTTTTCGCACATAGAGGAGTTTGAGGCCGTTTCTGTCCTCCGTAAACTTTTTGAGATCAGCCTCACATCGGGCCAGCTCAGCTCGGTACTTGGAAGACGCTTCTCGATGGAGCGCTGTAGCCTGTACGGAAAGAAAGGAAATCAGACTTAGAGAAATAAGAACAAACCCAAGCATGGTAGCATGGGCTAAAACTCACTTAGTTCAGAAGTCGCTGAGCCTTATCACAAATGAGTGATGCGTCAAGGTCTGAAACATCATCGACCCCTGCGAAACAACCACAAAATATATCATCCCCTTCGGGGGCCGTCCCCACATCGGGGGTTCCCATAGACCGGGCATCCCGAAACTGCCCCTCAGAGAACGTGTGGCCGGTCGGTGAATCGTCAATATAAATTTCCCGGGCAAGTCACTTGGAGCATTCTATTCTCTTTGAAGGGCCTCAGAACTAGACCCTTCGAGCATACCCGCCGGTTTCTCATCATGGCAGGAGGCATCATCAACACCTGATGATTCGGGGACTCTGCTCGGACCTTCCCCCGAGATCACCTCGGTCTGCGGCTAAACCCCCTCGACCGTCACCGGCTCAGCAGGTTTCGAAGCTTCGATTCTTTCCCTCTTTTGAGCCACCAGCAATCAGTCGGTATCTTCTCCCTCCTCGTCTTCATCTCGTAGCGTTTGGAATACATCGGCAGGCAGAATGGCGAGATCAGTCTTCGACTTTCGAGTTCTGCTTTTCTTGGGCCTTGGGGTATCTGGTGGCGAGGCCTTTCTCCTTTTCTTATCTTTGGTCAACTTCAGGACCTCCTCTTCCCCAAGGGGAGGCGGCCTCATAATGAAATTATCTCCAAGACCTGTATGAGAAGAAATTATGTTAAAAGGAAGTATTTCACAGGAAAGCATCAAACACAGACATGGGAACTTACCATGATTTTTGGCCTCCCATCAACCCTTGGCCAAATCACACCACGAGCGCTCAGTAGACGAAAAGGTTGAAACCAGTTGTCGAATCCTACTTGCAAGGTCCGGGACTGCACCAGGAAACCAGGGGGAAGCTCCACCATAAAGAAGAATATAGATGAGAAGAGGTAAAGGAAACATAACAAGTAATCAAACGTTATCAGTGAAGTTCTTCTTACACTCCATGTTCCATTCTTTGGGGAATGGAATTTTCTCGGCGGGGATTAAATCGGAGGTCCTGACTCGGACAAACCAACACATCCATCCTCGGTCCTTGTCCTCGTCTATGCTAGAGAATAACACCTTCGTGGCCTGGCGCTGAAGCCTTATCAGTCCACCCGATAAAGACGGGGGCCGTATAGCCTAATGAGATGATCGAGGGTGAAAGACATCCCCTTGATCTTGATCGAGAAGAATCCAAGCAAAATGACAATGCGCCAAAAAAGAGGGGTAGATCTGGCCTAGGGTTACCCGATATTGGCGGCAGAAGTCGATTATGACGGGATCGACGGAACCCAGTGTGAAAGGGTAAGTATATACGCTTAAGAACACTTTCACATGAGTGGTGATGTCCTCTTCGGGGGTAGGAATCACCACCTCTTTATTCTCCAGTGGCAGTCCTTTTTCACCCCGCTCGAGATCGCCTTCGGATACCGAACAGATGTATCTAGACATGGGCATGCATCGGCCAGGAACCGAAGAGGGTTTTTCGACTTTAAAGTCGGAAGTAAGTTCACATGGCTCGGGGATGCACTCTTCGATACGTGGCTCCACCGGTGTTTTGTCACCGGCTGGCCACGATAAGGAGGCCTTTTATTCTTGAGGAACGGTCTTTGATGTTTTTTCTATTTCTATATGAGGTTTTAGGAAGGAAAAGGCGAAATTTTCATTTTAATAAGAGATTGGCAAACGGAAACCGACAAAGTTGATGGACTTAAAGAGAATAGAAGAGCTTTTGAAGATTAGAAGAAGTTTGGAAGTAAAGTTTGAAAAGATTATGAAGGTGGTATAATAGCCACTTTGACGGTTTGAAAGCACTGGTGGCCGACCATCAACTGGCGTTTATTAATGACCTTGGGAACTACGCAGATACGACGCTTCAATCGCTTACGTCACGATGTTGACCTCATAATTGATCGAGGTATTAAATCGAGGTCTCAAATTCATTTCTTCTCGTTAAACTCCAAAAAATGAGGGGACTATCTGTATACGATCGAAATCGGACATACCCGATTTTGTTGGTAGTGGAGTTGCCTCGAGGGTAACCTCATAATAGATCGGGCTCAAGCTCGAAGATAGAACATCACACCTAGAGATCAAAGTTTTCATTGAGATCGAGGCCAGCAATAATCAAGATCGAGCATGACTGACTTCGAGTAAGGCGTAATAACGGAATGGCGAGATATCAGTAACCGGTCGAAAGTCACGGCGAAAATCCCGGAACAGATCAAATCAAAGCGGTTATTAGCGCCAATCATGGGATCTACTTCCGTTATTAGAGTTGTCCCTTATTTAGGATTCCTCTATTATATAAAGAGGGATTCCCATTCACTTGTAGGCATCAACATTATTCACGGATAAGAATATACATATACGTTGTTTTCTTTGTTCATCACTGTTCATCATTGTTTATTCTATCCTATATTGTTCGTATTAACTAACCTCGGGACTATCTCGAATCGATGTCGAGACATCATTTGTAGACTGGTTTGATTTATTTTATTGTCCAAGTTATCTATTTAATTCGTTGTTTATCAATTGGTGCTGGTTTAAATCAGATATCCTTAAAACCATAATATAAGTTTAATTATTACTCAATTTTTAGGGTAAACAATAAAGCGCTGGTAAAAACCCTCATGGCCTAAGAAACTCCGCACACCCTTCACCGAAGTTGGGGTGGAAGCTTAGAAATTACCTCAATCTTTGCCTTGTCAACTTCAATTTCATTTCTTGAGATTTTATAGCCAATGACAATACCTTTCTCGACCATGAAATGGTATTTATCCTAATTGAGGACCAAGTTGGTTTCTTCACATCTAGCCAAAACTTTGTCCAAATTTGCAAAATAATTATCAAAAGAATCCTTAGCCACCGAGAAGTCATCTATGAAAACTTCAGGGTTGTCATCCATCATGTCCGTGAAAATAGCCATCATACACCGTTAAAAAGTCGCCAGTGCATTGCACAAACCAAATGGCATCCTTTTGAAAGCAAAAATATCATAGGGACATGTAAATGTTGTTCTCTCTTGATCTTCCAGAGCAATGAGAATTTGGTTATAGCTCGAGTACCCATCAAGAAAACAATAGAAAACACGACCGGCCAATATATCGAGCATTTGATCTAAGAAAGGAAGTGAAAAGTTATCCTTCCTTGTTACTTTATTAAGCTTGCGATAATCCATACACACCCTCCAACCGGTCACCGTTCTCGTAGAAATAAATTCATTCTTATCATTAGTGACCACCGTCATGCCTCGTTTTTTATGACACATTGAACCAGAGAAGTCCATGAACTATCAGAGATAGGGTAGACAACCCCGACATCCAACCACTTGATAATCTCCTTCTTGAAATTTTCTTGCATAGCCTCATTGAGTCTTCTTTGATGTTCAATAGATGGTTTAGCACCATCCTCCAATTTGATCTTATGCATATAAAAGGCAGGGCTTATATCCCGAATATCCGCCAAGGTCCACTCAATAGCCTTCTTCCTCTTTTGTAACACCGCCAATGTGGAGTTAACCTGCACATTAGTCAAACAAGAGTAAAGAATATCCGGTAAAGTGAAACAAGGGCCAAGAAATTCATACCGAAGGTGTAGAGGAAATGGCTTCAACTCCAAGGTAGGTGGATCTTCAATAGAAGGCTTTGTAGGAAGAGTCTTCCTATTTTCAAGACCCAAAGACAATTTTTGGGGTGCATAGTTGTACGACCCTATTTCTTGCAAAGAGTTCACACATTTCATGAAACCATCCATCTCGTCATCATCAAAGTTAGGCAAGATGGCCTCCAGCATATCACCAACATTGATAGTAGCAGTTGTATCATCAACAATGACATCAGTTACCAAATTTACAAAAGAACACACCTCATTGCTATTTGGTTGCTGCATAGACTTACACACATGGAATACCACTTTTTCATCACCAACCCAGAAAGTGAGCTATTCGGCTTCAACATCACAAAGATCCTTACCCGTAGAAAGAAAAGGTCTCCCAAGAATAATTGGCACTTCATAATCAACTTCACAATCTAGAATGATAAAATCTGCCGGATGAATGAATTTATCAACCCAGACCAGCATATCTTCAATCATACCTAATGGACTTTTCATGGTATGATCGGCCGTTTGCAATCTCATAGAAGTGGGTCTTGGTTACCTAATCCCCAAGTCTTGAAAAATGAATAGGGCATCAAATTTATTCTTGCCCCACGATCACAAAGAGTTTTAGCAAACTCAGCACTTGTAATTGTACAAGGAATCGTGAAAGTATCGGTATCCTCCAACTTAGGAGCCATTGAATGAAAAATCGCACTCACTTGATGAGTGAGTTTGATAGTCTCAAAATTCATCGACCGCTTCTTTGTCATAAGAACTTTCATAAACTTTGCATAACTGGGCATTTGTTCTAAAGTTTCGACCAATGGCACATTGATTGAAAGACTCTTCATCATCTGAATGAGCTTCTTGAATTGATTCTCACCATTTTTCTTGGAAAGTATTTAAGGGTATGGAGGTGGATGCTTAGGCAATGGCGCCTTTGCCTTTTGCACTACCGGTTCCGGTGTGCCAATGATGTGTTCCCTAGACGTGTTCACTTCCTCTTGAGTCTCTTCCACAATATCAATCTGAACTTCCTCATTTGGTTGAACAACATTGTTTGGGATCTCTTATTTTTGCATTACTTGGTCATCATCAACAAGTTACCTCAACTTGAGGTGCGTGCATTCCCGCCTCTTTCACTTATTGTGATAACTGCCATAACATGCCCCGTATTGTTACCACCCTTTGGGTTTACCACTGTGTCACTTGGTAGTGCACCCTTAGGATGAGAATTTAGTGCTTGAGAGATTTTTCCCATTTGAACTTTTAGGTTGCGGATTGATGTATTGTGTGAGGCAAGTTGGGAGTACGAATCAACATTCTTTTCCATCATTTGCTTGAACATACTTTCAATACATCCCATATCATTGTTTGAAGTTCTTGAACCATGGGGAGGATAAGGAGGTGGGTTGTTCGGTTGTTGATATATTATGGGCCTTTAAAAATCCGACCCCCGGTTGCCTTGATTGTTACCCAACTACCTTGGTTGTTGCCTCCCCAGTTTCCTTGGTTGTTTCCACTCAAATTTCCTTGATTGTTATTGTTATGCCAATATCCTTGATTATTAGAATTCCAATTTCCATGGTTGTTTTGTGGTCGCCATTGTTGTTGGTTTGGGCCTTGAAAGTTGTTTCTTTGCCTTTGAAAATTGTTCACATATTGCACTTCCTCCTCTTTCTCATTATAAGAATCATCTTGAACAAAACCGCTATCATCTTGCACATAGTTCTCCACTCGAGTTTGCACTTGTGGACCCTTAGTCCTCCTCTTGTTCACCAAAACATTCAGTCCCTCCATAACATGAACTTTCTTAGGGGCTTGCACTTGATTTAGTTGAGCCTTTGCTAGTTGAGTTAGGGTAGTGGTCAATTCGGCAATGGTTTGCACATGGTCTTGCAATTCTTTGTGGAGGTGGATCATGTTCGGATCACCTTATGAAAAATTGGCCCGAGATTGCCAAGTCGACGACATTTCCATCATATCATCTAAGATTTCACATACCTCCGCATAAGACGTAGTCATAAATTTCCCACTGGCTAGTTGATTCACTACACATTGGTTGGTTGTGTTAATCTCACAATAAAAGGTTTGTTGTATCATGTTTTCCGTCATATCGTTGTTGAGACATTCCTTAACCATTGTTCTATAGCGCTCCTATATTTTGTGTAGATGTTCATTCGGCTCTTGTTTGAATGCCAAGATATCATCTCGAAGTGTAGCCATATACCCGAGAGAGAAAATCTTAGCAATGAACTTGGCCGCCAACTCATCCCAAGTGTGAATTGAATGGTTCGCCAATTGTTCCAACCAATCTATAGCTTTCCCCTGTAGATAGAAGGGACAAACAATTAGCCTCAATGTATCATCGGAAATATTAGTTTGCTTGCTCTCCTAACATGTATACATAAAGCCTTTCAAATATTTGTAAGCATTTTGAGTTGGAGCATCGGTAAAGAAATCTCGTTGCTAAAGCAAAGTGAGCATCACATTGGTGATTTGAAAGTTGCCCGCCTAAATACGGGGATGTACTATTACACTAGCATAGCCCTCGTTGGGCAATATTCGGTGTTGAGCTGCTTGTGATAGATGTGGTGGAGGTGGAACAAGAACATTGTCTTGTGGTCCCCGACCTCTTCGTTGTGGCACTTGAGGTACCTTATCTACTTGTTCCTCCTCGCCGTCCAATTCCCCCAAAGTCAAATTTCTGAGCTCATTGTTTGCCATGTTTATACCTATAATTTTCTTAAACAAATTAGTAACACGGAAGGGAAATAATATATTCTAAAAACACACTTAAATATATAGCTAACACCGTCTAAACTCTCCGGCAACGGTGCCAAAAATTGATCCACTTCCAATCCACACTCAACAATAAGTGAAAGAGGTCGTTGGAAGAATAGTACCCAACTATGAGTCGGGGTCGATTTTCTCAGGGAGCTAACAATGGCTGTTAGAGTGTATACTTGATGCATGAAGATGAAACAACTTAATTACACTTCCAATCACGTTGGTTTTGCAAATTACTCCTATAAACTACACTATCAATGCTCAATTAGAGAAACTAGGAATTGACTAAATGTTTTTGGTTATTTTCAAATAGGTAAAAAGCCTTGGGATGTAATATTCGCCTAGGTGTTCGCCTAATGGATTAATTACGTTAACACTTGTTTTATTGATTGAGGTGTATTATAGCTCTCAACTCAAAGTTACCCACTCAATACCTCTCGGTCATAGAGTTATTTTACCCAAGGTACTAATTAGTTGATATGAGCTCAAGTCAGGTTTTTTCTATCTCTAGTTCAAACCCTTTAATTAGGCTAGTCAAATCCTTAACTAGCCCAATTTAGCCAAGTTTTCCTAGACTAGGTCCCTCCTTTTCAAGTAAAGACCAATTCTAAATAACAAACACCGAATCATAAACAAGCATTAATTAAATACCTATTAGGTTTACACAGTAGGGTTGTGTCACAACCCTAGTAAATATCTAGCTACACATAGTAGAAAATGAAGAAAACAAAGAAGAAATGCTAATTAAACTCATAATATAAAATTAAAATGATAAACTATGATTGTTTTTGTCCCAAAATGATCACAAATTACCCCAAAATAGTAAATTACAACGGCTACAGCTAAGAAAACTTCCAAACTTTACCTAAAAATGTGATTCCCGTCTATTTATAGTGCCCCAAAATTCGCTGACAAAAATGCTCCTCGGGAGGTTCTACGGCCGCATAATTCCATGTGTGGTCCGCACATTGCTTGAGTCTGTAGGGGAATGGATTCTGCAGCCGCATAATTTGATCTGCGACTGCAATTCAGCTTCTGCGGCCGCACAATTCATGTGCGGTCCGCACTTCAGGTAAGGCTTCAGTCTTGGTCATTTTGCACACTCTTTGAACTTTTTGAATTCTTGTCAGTGCGACCATGTTCTGCGGCCGCACATATTCTGTGCAGTCCCCACTTCTGCTTCAATTACTTCTGGGCTTCTACATCAGATCTGCGGTCGTAGAGAGAATTCTGCGGTCCACACTTGCTTCTGCGGCCGTAGAAATACTTCTGCGGATCGCACTTCTAGTCTGTTGCGCCCCTTCTTGCCTTGTGAGTCGGCACACTCCTTTTTGAGTCGGATTTCTTTATAAGAGCCCAAATGTCCAACATTCCTATAATTTGCACACTTTCATTAGTTTTGGGAACATAAATCAACAGTTTCGGACTAAAACAAAAGTAAAAAGGTACTAATAAGTGGTCAAAATCCACACTTATCATTTAACAGGTGCATTGAATAATATTTGCGTAGCTTTGTGTATCAGGATCCTCACAAGTGGCTTTCCTTTCTTTCATGGGCTAAATACTGGTACAACACTACCTCTATCATGCCTCCACTAGTATGACATCCTTCCAAGCTTTTGATAATAGGCTACCTCCATCCATTCCAAATTATAATGAAGGCCAATTCCATGTCAATGAAGTGGAGCAAAATTTAATGTCGTGGCTTGGGATGAACTTTTGCAGCAACTGATACTCAATCTTCATGTCGCAAATAATCGCATGAAATAATAAGCTGATTCTAAGAGGAGAGATATTGAGGTTTTGGTCAGTAATTTGGTATTTCTTAAGTTGCACCCCTACCGCTAGCATTATTTATTTAAAAGGGCTTACCCAAAGCTAGCTAGTCGATTCTATACATTTACAATAAGTTTTTTTTAACCCAAATTACTATTTAAACAAAACCTACTAAATTCGGTTGAACTCATATCTAAACTTTTACCTTTATGATGCTCCACGTTATTCCCTACGTATTTCTAGGAGCAATCCCAAGTATCTTTAATGAAGGCCATGAAATCTACTTAGTGGTCATGTGGTTAAAAGCTCACTGCGTACTTGCATAGGAATAGGACAGATTAGTTGTTTAATCTTTTGTTTTCTTAAAAAGATTATGTAGTTGTTTATTTTCAGTTATTAGTTTATTCCTCCAAATAGAAAAAATAGGAGCAGTGATCACGCCCAATTATGCCTTCTAAAAGAGACTAAGCGCTCATTGCAAATATAATCTGGTTTACAAGAACGAAGTCGAATCTCACATGGAATTAACATACTAATTACAACCACTAATTTCGTACGAATTCAAGTAATCAACCTTCAAAAATATTAAATAATGATTTGAATGTTTACTAATTAAGAGCAAAGTAATTAAAATGATGTAAAATTTATAACTAACACAGTAAATGTTGTATACAAGATTGGAAAAGTCTAGGGTTATGATTTTCTAAATTGTCGGAATCTTTCCCGTTACATTTCCTATAATTTTTCCCAAGTATTCTCTACCGATCGTGAGTACTTTGAGTGTTGTAATTCTCTTCTGAGCAACTACCACAAGTTACTAGATGTATTCTTCCGAAATATGTTAGCTGGCACTAATTCACCGCCCACTGCGAACTCACCAAGGTTTCATTATTCCTAGTCCCACCTTTAAATCCTCTGTATTGATCTCTCATATACGTTAGGAGTGATATTGTTCAACAACTAACTAAATGTATACCCTTTTTCAAGCAATGCTCACTAAATAGGAACAGTTAATGGAGAGCTATTCAACCAACAACAAAGAAAAAATAGTTGAAGAAGTAGAGAAAAATCAATGGAAAACTTATATTAAATGCAGTGTAAAATCATCCTCAAATAGGCTCAATCAAATCCAAGATGAGAAAGCTCAGCTACTCATAATTGTATAAACAATTTTAATAATGCTCAAAAGCACTAAACTATAGATGAAAGAGGAACGGAGGGAAAAATTCTTCTGATTCCTCGCTCCCAAGTATTATGTAGTCTTTTTTCTTCTCCAATAATGTCCAACCCTTTCTCAACTCATTTAAGGAGTATTTATATGTTAGGGTCTATGTCCTTGAGTCCAAATTCGGGTCGAAGTATTTTTAATTTGCGAACAGATGGGCACCGGGCGCCTGACCTCGCGGTGCCAGGCTTGTAGCTCACCTGGAACCTCGTGAGGTCAGGCTCAACGTGAGGAGGAGCGCGCCTTAGAGCTGGCGACGCCTGTTCTAGTGCCAGGCTTGAGTACTCCGTGATTTTGTGCTTTTTTCATGTATTTTCATCCTCTTTTCGTGCAACCTTCACTTGTCTTTGTCTTCCGATGATTTTACACATAAAATAACATAATTTAGCTAAAATGTCGTACAATTAATCATTAATTAGCAAAATATAAGGCGAGTAATATACTAAAAATATAGAATTATGTCCAAACACCACAATCCCACACTTAAACATTGCTCGTACTCGAGTCAACCCCCAATTCACACCAACCTTGAGTACTTTATTTTTTTAAGCATATCTGAAGCACACTACATCTATGACTATGGTTGATAGCAATAACTAAACTTTAGCATATGCCTTTAACACATACTTCCCTTTTACTTTATGCCATACTTCAAAAATTTATTCAACACCAAGACAGCATGCTCACAACAATCCTAGCCTCAAAAATTGACTCAATTTCACAATGCACTCATGGCTTGAAAACTTACATCATAGAGAAATATAATAATGTCACCTATCCCTCGCGAAATCATGTGCCCTCACAATAAGAACAAAAGAGTAAGTTGAATCCACATAATCGAATTAGATACTCAAATATCTTTTAAGGACTCACATATACCAAAAACATTTCTCACTCTAAAAAAAAAAGTCACATGCATGCACAAAGTACCATAGACTTATCCATTATGTAAACCTCCACTAATGTAGGCTCGTTCGGTCTAAAATCAAGTAAGACTTTTTTATGGTGGTAACGTGGGCTAAGGACGAATATGATATATCTTTAAAGTAGTGGCTCACCCTCCTAAGCACTTTAATACATCACATAATTAACTTTAAGTGCAAATTCTTTAATTCTAACGTTCTGTTTCGCAAACAAATCACCTCAAGAGTGTTCCCCCTTTTCCCCCTTTTAAGCACTACTTTCATTCTCACCTACTAGCAAAGACAAGATATCAATTTATTCATCTACATATGTTTTTCAATTTTTTTTCAACTGTTGTTTTAAAATGCTTGCTAGTAGTGTATTCCTTTACAGACAAGTGCACCTTTCCTCTTTCATTAGTTACACTCAAAATCCACCTAAGTTCCCTCCTTACTTCTTCTAATGCTCATTTTACAATTAAAGTGCTTTAAGAGGTACAAGGATAAAAAATAATGATAATTAAGAACAAAGGGATATAGACTTATAATGTGGTTGCCAAATAAAAGTTTATAGGCTCAAAAGGGTTAATTAGGAATAATTTTATTTGTCGTAAGCATTAAGCTCAAAAAGATAAAAAAAAAAAGCCTAAAATTATTTTTCAAACCGAGCAATACCTAGGATTTCGCTTCTATTCACATGCTGGGCAAGTTCTACACTCTAATGAAATGATATGGACTACACAAAAATCTCACCACATACAACACATAACTCACTAAGGACGGTTCCATTTTGACTCTCAAATAATTGCAAGTATTCACGGAGCCACGAATTATTAAGCATTAAGTACAAAGTGAACACAAGCTAAGAAAATGATACATAGGCGTTAATAGACATGCTATCTAATTCAACAAGGCATCATAAGGAATTTCAAACCATAGGAAAGGTAATGCACATGCTAGAGCCTAATTATGCTACTATCAAACAAGTCAAAAAGGCCCATAGAAATCCCATCTTTTCCATCCTTTTATTCCCACATCCTAATCTACTTTAAAAATAAAACTACTACTAGCCGATTTAAACTACACCCCATGAAAAAGAACCGAGAGATAAAGAAAAACTATGGGGGATGTCACGACCCAAAATCTACTATAGGTCGTGATGGTGCCTAACGTCGTCGTCAGGCAAGCCTACAGTGCTTAATCAACTTAGTTACTCATTTTATTATTTTTAAAATCATGAATCCCATTTAATAAGTAGAGTATGGTCTGGTACTCACAAAAAACCCGTGATTTTTATTTCCAACTTCCGTATAAAATATAAATTATAAGGTGAAATGATAATAATTACGTGAACTACAGTAATAAACATCCAGTAGGAACCCCCAAAATTCGGTATCACAAGTGTATGAGCATCTACTAAGGAGTACAATAATAATACAATATCTGTCTGGAATACAAGTTAGGCATGGGAATATAAATAACTCTGATGAAGACTCTGTATGCTGCGGATCGTAACATGAAATGCAGCTCACCGTAAAGTCCCCGCAACAGCCGCGCCTTAGCGCCCAAAAGACCACCAAACATATATAAATATATATACCTGCATAATAAGTGCAGCAAATATAGCATGAGTACGTAAATCAATGCATACCCAGTAAGTATCTAGTCTAATCCCGGAAAAAGAGTGACGAGGGGTCGACATCGACACTTACTAGTGGTCTAATGAATCAAATACAGTAGAAAGTAAACAAATTATACGGCAGGGTAATAAACAGTATAAACAAATATAGGTACGTTGTATGATCCTCCTCTGAACAGGAAACTCAAGCTCTCAATTATCAGTTACTCCTTAACCAGATTATATATGAAATGGACCTCACTAGATAGGTCGTCACAACTCAAATTAGGAAAACTCACGGATACACTAGTTTCTTGTCAAATATTACGCACGACCCGATCCCATAGGTGTATTTTATAGAAATGCCGAGGAGTACGACCCGATTCCATAATAATGTGTACGCTGCCGAGGGTCGAACGACACGAACCATAGATGCATCTATTATACTGTTGAGGCGAATGACCCGCTCCCATAAGAGTGTGGTACATAGTCATGCCGAGGCGAACGACTCGATCCCATTAGAATAAGAAGCTTTAATGGGTCCTAGACCCCACTCACGATTACACGGTTGAGTTATGAGATTTAAGGAAAACTTATTAATGAATACACACAACGCAGGAGAAATTTATAAGGGAAGCACAAATTATTCCGCGGATTATCAAGTAGCTCATCACATCTCTACAATAGCGAGTCTATCACCATATTCAAGTCTAGTCTCAAGTCGTAACGCGAAATAAAGGAATTAACGAGCAAAGATAACTCAAATAGTACAATTATAGCATGGCGTGAACCTAAGTCTACCCGAACCAAATAAGAAATTCTAGCATACGCACGGACACTCGTCACCTCATACGTGCGTGGCTCCCATAGCATGTAACACATAAGAATATAACACCTACGGGGTAAATTCCCTCTCACAGGGTTAGACAGGAGACTTACCTCGCTCCGCGATTCCATAACCGACTCCAACGCCTTTCTAGCACCTCAAAGCAAATGCACATCGATCCGAAACTAGTCAAACAATCATGAATACCAATAAAAATATACTCCAACATCATAATTAATTAACTTATAACACTTCCCAACTCCACTCGAAAAGTCAATAAAGTCAAACCTCAAGCCCATGTGCCCCGATTTTAAAATATTTTGAAGATACCCATTACCCATAACATTACGAACTCAAATATATAATTTATTCCTAGTTCCATGTCCAATTTCATGGTCAAAATCGAAAAATACCAAATTCTAGGTTTTCTTCAAAAATTCCACAATTTCTAAAATATTTCATGAATTTACATGCCTAAATTCGTATATTTAACTCATAACTTGTAGAAATCACTTACCTCATGATTGACGATGAAAATGGCGCTCTAAAATAGCTCCAAGGTCGGCTCCCATGGAAGAAATGAAATGAAAATGAGCCAAATCCCCGTTATTAAAAACATTCTGTGCAGGTCCTCCCCCTTCGCGATCGCGGAAATCCCCTCGCGATCGCAAAAGCAAACAACCAGCTGCCCAAAATTCCTCAATCGCGATCGCGAACATCCGCACGCGATCGCGAAGCTTTACCTCCCAAAAATATGCGTTCGCGAACCAAAAGCTGCATTCGCATATGGAAAACTCCCTGGTCCATCATTCCTTCTCCGCGATCGCGGTTCCCATGTTGCTATTGCATAGCACAAACCAACAACCCCCAAATTCCTTCTTCGTGATCGCATACATCACCTCGCGTTCGCGATGCACAACACCATCAACCAGCAACATCCAAAGCACCCAACTTAGTCTGAAACCATCCCGAAATACACCCAAGGCTCCCGGGACCACGTTCAAACACACCAACCAGTCCAAAAATATAACACGAACCTGCTCGAGGTCTCAAATCACACCAAACATTATCAAAACTACGAATCGACGATCAAAACGTTTCTTTAAACTTTCAAACTTCAAAACTTTGACGAACGTGTATCAAAACATTCCGGAATGACGCCAAACTTTATGTAAAACTCACAAATCACGATAAAAACCTATTCCAAGGCTTGGAACCCCAAATGAACAACGATATCACCAAAGTCCACCTCAAAGAAAATTTAGGAAATTCTAAAACCTTCAAAATGCTAACGTTCCACAATAAGTGCCGAAATGCTCCCGGGCGACCCGATATTCAACCCGAACATACGCCCAAGTCCGAAAAACATCTTACGAACCTATTGAAATCTTCAAATCCTGATCCGAGGTCGTTTACTCAAAAGTCAAACCTTAGGCAATTCTTCCAACTTAAAGCTTCCGAAATTAGAAATTTTCATCCGAATCAACTCTGAACTTCCCGAAATTCAACCCCAACCTCGGGTACAAGTCATAGTACATGAAGTGAAGCTATTCAAGGCCTTAAACCGCCGAACAACGTGCTAGAGTGCAAAACAACCGATCGGGTAGTTACATTCCCCCCCTCCCCACGTAAACTTACGTTAGTCCTCGAACGTGCCAAAAACTATTTTTGAGTTGTCCAAAATCATTGTTCAACACCTTGTGCACCTACCCGTGCCACCACAACTCGGTTGAGAACATTTGCTCAAGTCAGACTGGAGATCTTCCTTTTCATTTTAGCCAATAAGTCTTAGGACCAAATTCCAACCTGTGAATTTCTCTACAAGACCTGATTCTAACATATGAACACCGTATCAATCTCCACACACTGAACCCACACATGATTATGCACCTATGCTGACATTACACAATGCACAACATAACTCATTTGCCTATGATAACCTCCTCCAAGCACAACAGCTGCAAATTCACTGACCCAATGCCCGTAGTATACCTCATAACACATATAAACCCTATTTCAACCCTCACAATATTGCAATGATAAAAGAGATGTGCAGGAACTCATAATCACCCGTCAAATTAATAACTCACGGAGTTTCTCCGCCTGACCAGAAAGGTTATATCATTCTGAACTAAATAGTGACATTCTCTCTTTAATATACCTTACATAAATCTGACCTCACCGATTTCAAGTCCAATAACCTCGTCTCACCCAGTATAAGCTCCTCAGGCAATAAGCCACCTCAAACACTGACCAAGATCTCATATGATGCCATCAATGCACCGACACGCTACAACTTGAATACGACACATAAGGAGGAACGAACTCTGGAAAGAACTAGCCATCCCCTGTAATGAATAAAATGGTCAAACAGATGTATGAACCCTTCTCAGAGAATGAGAAATGAAATACACAAGAATAGGTATAGGGAACCGTACTCAACATCTCATTGTTGCAGCGTGAAACCCGATCCAAAATACCTACACGTGGTGGCGTGCCACCCGATCCACACATAACAATAAATAAGGAAATACCCATCAAGCCATAATGCTTATACCTACGAAATACCCGAATATAGGCCCCAACATGACTAAGGTGCAGTAAATGACCTGCATCTCGAGAGCCATCTTGCTCTTATAACACCACAAGCTACACGGGATCATAATATATGTGTGATTAATCAAGCCGTCTCATAACCCACATGGCACACTAGAGTATTACATTGAATAGCTGACAACGGGAATAACATACCCGAAGACTCCTCCATAAGAAATGCTATGCCGAATGAATACATTCGATCTGACGTTGAGTGCACATTCACATTAGACCCACCAACGGACCTCAAGCCGATTATGATCATACCATACTAGGCCAACAACCTTTCAGGGATCCACCATTGCCCTATTCATGACACACAAAAGCAACCGTCCAATTTGGAACAAACTCCCACAGTCCACAACCAAAGGAATAGAGCGCCTTTCAGGCATAAACTCTCACATTAGCGATAATACCATAATTTCCATACTTTATTTCAATCCTTAACAATCAAGTGACTAACATGTCACACTTATACAAATCTTCCCATGGGATACGCTCCCACAACCTTCCGTAACAGGTAGAAAATCCTGCACATCCATACCACCAACCATACAAATTCCGTAAAGCAAATCAATACACAAAGCCTCTTATACAGGACATCGTTCTTAGGTGACACTAAAGAAAATGCCATCTTACTCTGAACTAAGGGTAGACATCGGTCGATTCGGTTCGATTGTGTATATTATTGGTTAGGCATATCGGTTATCGATTTATAAATATGCTACACCGTTAACTGAACTGATAAAGTATCGGTTGTCGGGTATCGGTTAGTCGCTTATCGATCTTTATCGGATTACCCTATAAGAATAAAAAATATTCAAAAATTTCATGTTTTTATTATAGAAATCGTGACCATACTGTTAAAAGAAAGGAATTGCATTTTTGCTCTTAAGAAAAGAGGGAATACATTTTAACTTTAGAAAAGAAAACTTCTTTGCATTTGAAAATCCCAACGAATGATCTCAATTTTCAAAGTTATAAATTAGTAGGAGTAAGGAATAAGATATTCAACAAACTAATCTTACTAACTATCTCACTGCGGGCGAGCATAATTCACTGGAAAATAATAAAATACTAATCTTATAAATACTAAAGAATCAGTGCAACAAAAGACCAAATAGAAAAACTAAACATCTGATCAATTAATTCTTTAAAGTTTAAATCTAAAAATCTTAACTAGAGAAGTAAGATCAGAAATTCAGAAAAGTTTAAAACTTACTCTAAGGATTAAGGTCTGAAGATGAAGAGTAACTGCTGAGAGAATTGAGAGAAAGAGAGAATGAAGTCATAAGGTAGTTTTATATACTTAGTGGGTAAAATTAAAAATTTTGTTAAAGCTTATTGGGCTATCGGTTAAACCGTTAATAAAATTGGGCAAACCGAGACACGAACCGATAACCCAACAGTCAAACAATATTAAACAGTTATCAAACTATTTATCCAATAACCGATATCGATAACTCAATAGCATTTTATCGGTTATACCCGATATATGCCCAGCCCCACTTTGAACATATGAATTCTTCCCTGCTTATCCGAGCACGTGACATTCTTATCAACACTGAGCCGCAACCTTGATCCTCAACTTCCAATTCCCATGCCGCTCACCGCACCTATCATGACGCAACGCGAGAGTACAAAAATTCATCATAACCCCTAAACTACTAGTTGAATAAAGACTTCATTGGCTAGAAGCCTTTCACTTAACTCATTTTGGAAGAACCATTGCAACACGCAACTGGATTTTCATAACCGTAGAAAATAGAAACCTCGAGCTGTGGTCTAAATCTCCATAACTCTTCTGGGATCCATTTACATATAACAAGGCCATTTGAATCAAATACTTCCTAAATCAATCAAATTATGGTGGCTATCAAGACCGCATGTACAACCACAAACTACCTGTAAGCTTAACACGCCGAAAGAACAGATCATTGCCACAATCATGTTGATTCAAACCATTACTAACTGACCCAACTTCTTCCAGTTTACTCTTGAAATATAGGTATGTTGTATGATCCTCCTCTGAACACTAAACTCAAGCTCTCAATTATCAGTTACCTCCTCAACCGGAGTACATATAAAATGCACGCACGGATTACGCTAGTTTCTTGTCAAATATTACGCACGATGCTGTCGAGGCGAACGACCCGATCCCATAAGAGTATTTTATAGAAATGCCGAGGCGTACGATCCGATCCCAAAATAATGTGTACACTGCTGAGGATCGAATGACATGAACCATAGATGCATCTATTATACTGCCGAGGTGAACGACCCGTTCCCATAAGATGTCTATGAGACTTTTTATTCTTAGGAATATCTATGGCAAATTATTCACAAAATTAACCTAACTGTTGTCTTTCATTAAGACGATGCTTCTTAATTTCCTGGCTTAACTTAATTTCATTGCACAGAGCTAAGCCTTCTTCTGTACATACACTAATGAGTTTTCCATAGGAATAACTATCATAATCTATACTCATTGTTATTCTACGAAGAGCTTTTCTAACTCTTTCAGCAAAGAGTGTTGGGAGTCCATCAATAAATTTGGACTTCCAGTGAGTGCTATTACACTCTGGTAATTCCATTACCCTAGATAAGAAAATATCCTTTAGACCATCTAATACTTCTAAGGTTTTGGAGCATGGTCTTAATGGTCTCACTACTATCTGACCACATTCCAGAAAAGTATTCTATAATATTAAGAATCAAAGAATAAACAACATTATGAACATTCTGACCATTTTCTACCTTTATTGTGCCTATAATTTCAGCGCATTATTGGGGTTTCAAATAGTTATCCCACCAGCCTTTTAATTGGCCAGTAAACCTTGATGTTATCATATCAACAATGCTCTTTTCAGAATTATTATTAACCTTGCAAATGGTACTGTACATAAGTATTCTACACACTTGGGTATAAATCTGATGGTCAGTAAAACCATCTATATTCCATTCATAGATTTCTTTGCCATTGTAACTTTGTGAGTAATGGCTAAAATCTGGTTCCTCTAGGAGTACATCTTGAGGAGTTTGGCCTAACATAATAATACATCCTTTGGTATGGTAATTTTTTTAGATCGTATTTATCTCATCAAAGAGTCTTACTCTCCTATCTTCATCAGATAAATGCTCTAAATTTAAAGGACTAATTCTAAATCCTTCAAATTTTTTATCTAACAAATCCTCCAGATGTTTGAGACTTTGTATTTTAAAGTCTTTGATCTCAATAAGTGGTTGGATACTTGCAGTAGCAATTTGCTCTTTATCCTTTGTAATATCCTTTCTAGATAGATTTTGGACTCATGTAATTAATTTGTCCAGCCTTTCATTAATGGAAACTATCTGATGTGTTATTATTGCTGCATAAAGCATACTCCACATCATACTACACTCGTGCCAACTATCATCATAGCGACACTTGATGAGTGCCCGCACTATTCCAAAATTACCCTTTTAAATCGGAAATGCTTATTTGCGGTAAACTAGTCGATCAGCGGTGCAGTTGACGGTCCCGTGCCTTTTCCTCTCAAGTTGTCCACTTGGGAGTACCAGTCTAGGACATTCTATAAACCTCTCTCCAACATTAAATGTACATGCATCAGGTTAAACCTTGTACGGGTTAGAACGTTGCTAACGTGATAGCCCGCTAAGATAAGCTTTGTCCAAAGTCCGACGGGATTTCCACAATCCCAATGGACACCGTCATGTTATGTGTATTACTTGGAGAAAATAGGCCAATATGTTCATCATTAGTGTGTAAATAGTCGAATCTGGACGGAAAAAGGGCTAATTCTCTTTGTTTGCAGAAAATGAAGCACGAAGTCCCCAAGTTCGACATGGTCCAAAACATCCCACCTTTGCTGCTTGATTGGTGGAAGAACCTTTCATATAGTGAAAAGAATCATGTGAAAAGGGTCCTTGGTAATTTACCTTCCTTATTGGACATTCGGCCAAATAGGGCATTGATTGAGGCCGCCACTATGTTTTGGGATGAGAAAAGAGCTGTCTTCCGCTTCGGTAACATAGAAATGACTCCTCTCTTAGAGGAAATAGGAGGTTTTGCTAAGCTACCCGTGGGATAGTCCAGGGTTATTAGTGCCAGAGAATCGCACCTCTCGCGGTTTTCTGAAAATGCTAGGTTTCAAGAAAAATGATGAGTTGCTTTGTTTGAAGAAGTCATACATCCCATTTGAATTCCTTTATGAACGTTATGGGCATATCAAGTCGTATCGCCTTCATCATGATGAACTTGACATCACTTCCTTTGGTTGGACGCACCGCCAAGTTTTTGTGTTCATTGTCTGTTTCTTGGGATCGCTGATATTTCCGATGAAAGGGGGAAGGATCCACACTCGCTTAGCCGTGGTTGCTAGGACTCTAATGGAAGGAATCGAGGGACAAACTTACACTATCATTGCCATGATCTTGGCCGAAATGTATCGCACTTTAGATCGATGCAAGCATGGGTATGGACACTTTGAGGGCTGTAATCTGTTGTTGCAGGTTTGGTTATTAAAACATTTCCAGAGAGGTGAATATTGCCAAGAGCTTCTTCGATGACCATTGAATGACTACATAGCTTACCATCATCCAAAGAGAATGACATTTATCCCAGATAGGTTTGCACAACCTGGAAGTGCTGTGAGCTGGGTGCGTTTCTTCAGCAATCTGACTGACGAAAAGGTACATTGGATGTTTGAATGGTTCCCTAGCAGTGAGTTCATCATCAGATTAAGAGAAACTACTCATCTAGTGTTGATCGGGTTAAGAGGGATCTATCCTTATGCTCCTATAAGGGTAATGAGGCAAGCGGTAAGAAAACAGATTATACCTCGGGTTTCCAACATGGTTCAATACAAAGCAGATTTTAAAGGGAACATCATTTCGTTTAAGTTCAAGGCACAACATATGTGAAATCAAAAGGTCATTGTGGAGAAAGATACCATCGAACCAGACAGGTATCATGCCGGCCATGCGTACTTCTACCCATCATGGTTGGTGGATGATATAGCGGGGGATGTTAAGCTAGGAATTAATCTAAAAAATAGGGTTATAGATGACGCTGCTAAAGCACAAGTCAAGTATAGGATGCTGCGCAAGAGGGTTTTCAGAGTCTGAAGCTAGGCATTTGGAATAACACAAAGTGGATATGGAAGTAATCAACGAATGGAAGGAAACCGCCACTAAATCAACAGAAAGATTAGAATATTTGGAGCAAGGGTTGATGGAGCTTGAGGGAAAGATGAGAAAGAGGCTTTCAGATTGTCAGAACACGGATGGCAATGAAGGGGGCATCTAGAAAAGGCTTACCTATTGTTGGATATGCACGACCTGGGGAATCTGATTGATGGAGTCAAGAGAGACAAGCATGGGGAAGGTCTTCTGGGACTAAGTAGATTAGGAAATGATGTTCTTTACTGCTTTTCAGCTTAGTTTCAGATTTCAAATGTAATAAGGCAAATGCCATTAGTAACTTTCTTATTATTGTCATCTTAGTAAGGATTTAATTTATTTTCACATTAATGAAATGACACAATTATTGGCATCAATTTTCTCCAACTCTATGTGTCGCCTAGGCCTACCTCGGGCACAACGAAGTCCCCCAAATTAGGACGCGATTCTGTTACACGATTTTGCAGAGCATGTTCAATATTGCAAGAATTCTTTCAATATCCCTTACTGACTTGGTTACCTTTTGTTTTTCTTTCTTTTGGTTATTCCCATTCCCCAAGGTTGGTTCGTGCATACTGGCATCATCCGCATAGCATACTAGATCCAGAGGACCTCCACCTCCTCCTCCACTAAGTGATCCTAAAGGCAAAAGCAAAGGGAAAGGAAAAATGGACGATTTAAGAGGTATCAGAAAGGACAATGCAGAGAACGTTGGAAAACTTAGCAATGAATACGCATAACGCGAGAAATTCATAAGGGAAGCACAAATTATTCCGTGGATTATCAAGTAGCTCGTCACATCTCTACAATATTGAGTTTATCACCCTATGCAAGCCTAGTCTCAAGTCGTAACGCGGAATAAAGGAATTACACGAGCAAAGATAACTCAAATAGGACAATTATAGCATGGCGTGAACCTAAGTCTACCCAGACCAAATAAGGAATTCTAACATACGCACGGACACCCGTCACCTCATATGTGCGTGGCTCCCACAATATGTAGCACATAATAATATAACACCTATGAGATAAATCCCCCCCCCCCCCCGCACAGGGTTAGACAGGAAACTTACCTCGCTCCGAGGTTCCATAACCAGCTCCAACGCCTCTCTAGCACCTCAAACCAAATGCCCATCAATCCGAAACTAGTCAAACAATCATGAAAGCCAATAAAAATATACTCCAGCATCATAATTAATTAACTTATAGTACTTCCCAACTCCGCTCGAAAAGTCAGCAAAGTCAACCCTCGGGCACACGTGCCTGGATTTCGAAAATCTTCGAAGATAACTATTACCCATAACATCACGAACTCAAATATATAATTTATTCGTAATCCATGTCCAATTTTGTGGACAAAATCCAAAAATATCAAATTCTAAGTTTTCTTCAAAACCTCCACAATTTCTACAAAGTTTCATAAATTTACAAGCCTAAATTTGTATATTTAACTCACAACTTGTAGAAATCACTTACCTCATGATTGACGATGAAAATGGCGCTCCAAAATCGCTCCAAGGTCGGCTCCTATGGAAGAAATGAAATAAAAATGAGCAGATCCCCTGTTATTAAAAACATTCTGCCCATGCCCTTCCCCTTCGTGATCGTAAAAATCCCCTCGCAATCGCAAAAGCCAACAACCAACTGCGCAAAATTCCTAAATCGCGATTGCGAACATCCACATGTGATCGGGAAGCTTTATCTCCCAGAACTATGTGTTCGCGAACCAAAAGCCTTATTCGCATAAGGAAAAATCCATGGTCAATCATTCCTTCTCCGTAATCGCGGTTCCCAAGTCGCGATCGCGTAGAACAAACCAGCAGCCCCCCAAATTCCTTCTTCGTGATTGCGTATATCACCTCGCGATCATGATGCACAACACCAGCACCAGCAACCAGCAGCATCCAAAGCACCCAAACTTGGTCCGAAACTATCTCGAGGTCCCTGTGACCCCGTCCAAACATACCAACCAGTCCAAAAACATAACACGAACCTGCTCGAGGCCTCAAATCACACCAAAAAATATCAAAACTATGAATGACAATCAAAAACTTTCTTTAAACTTTCAAACTTCGACGAACGCGTCCGAATCATATCAAAACATTCCGGAACGACGCCAAACTTTACATATAAGTCAAAAATCACGATACAAACATATTCCAAGGCCCGGAACCCCAAATGGACATCGATATCACCAAAGTCCACCTCAAACCAAACTTAAAAAATTCTAAAACCTTTAAAATGCCAATTTTCCACAATAAGCGCCGAAATACTCCCCGGCGACCCGATACTCAACCCGAACATATGCCCAAGTCCGAAAATCTTCATACGAACCTATTGGAACCTTCAAATCCTGATTCCGAGGTCGTTTACTCAAAATTCAAACCATAGTCAATTCTTCCAACGTAAATTTTTCGAAATTAGAATTTTCCATCTGAATCAACTCTGAACTTCCCGAAATTTAACTCCTACCACGCGTACAAGTCATAATACATGAAGTGAAGCTACTCAAGACCTCAAACCACTGAACGACGCGCTAAAGCTCAAAACGACTGGATGAGATGTTATAGGGGATTATTACTATCTAAAAAAGAACTAAAAACATGATTTTTAGATTTGTTTTTTAATTTTTTTGTGTGTTTTTTGTTAGAATTTAATCCCTCAAGAAAACTACCTAGGAGATTCATCAGTAGGAAAAGTCCACAATTTTGTAATAATTTTTTTTTTTGATTGTTTTTATTTTTTTCAAATTAAACTACTAAATCAATTCTAATAACTAAAAACTAAAGCTAAAATACTTTATTGAAATATATATTTTTTGTTTTCTCAATTTCCTATCAAATTCTATGCTAAAATAGAAAAGAAGCTAATAACTACTACGCTAAAATAAAATAAGAACCTATAAATTTATCTACTATTTTCATACCACAGAGAATCCCCCACCCCATACTTAATTTATGTAGTGTCCTTAGTGGATATATAAAGCAATAAAAAGCAAGTAAGGTGGTAAGAAAACTCCCTGGTCACTCCTCATCATTGCCCTCATCATATAAGGCCCTTTCAGCAGCTGCCCAATCCTCACCATCATCTCCTCCCTCAGCCTCCTCCTCAGACTGATCTGGCTCGGCCTCTAAACATTCAGGCGTGTTGACATCCTACTCCTCTGGTAGTATGTGGCCCTCACTAAGCCAACCAGATGTTCGCCCTCATTTAAGTTGTCCCTCTCATTCGGAGTAGCCGACCTCCCTCCAATCTGTATATGCAAGTCCAGCATCCATAGAAATGGGCTATGAATCTATCATCACGAGCATTGGGCTCTGCACCAGTGAGTACAATCATATCATTCTCCTCCTTAGCCCGGATGCTGGTGATGTCAGTCCCTCAGAGGGGTGCTGGAATAACTATTGCAAACACTCACTCCTCCTCTACCTCCTCCTTTCTCAGATACTGTGTTAACATGTTGCCAAAGAACTACCTATCTATCATCTTGCTCTTTCGCACATGCTCTATCTGGTGGTGTATCAAACGACCCATATTCACCTTTTAGCCGGTCATTAAGAAGTAAAGCGAGCACACCCTCTCATGCCCGATCATAGTATCATGATTGCATGGTAGCAATTGAGTGTTGATCAATTTCAACCAAACTTGAGCCTCTGGCTTCATCTTGTTCTTTGAAAATTTTCTATGGCGGTGATTCTTTTTGTCACGGATCCAAGCGGCCATAGAATTAACACCACATAAAGTGTGTCTAAGTTCTCGACATGTCAGGCGGGCAATGAAGTTACCCAAGGGCTCATGTGGAACATCCGGAGTTCCCAAGTAGTTGCATAGAGCGGTTGCCGAAAAATCAATCAATCTACCCTGAATGTTGCTCTGGATCATTCGGATCATATCTGGCATAGAACTTGCGAACGAGGTTCACATTAATATCCCCAGGGTTCCCGAACACAAATCTTAACCCAAGATCATGAATAGGCTTCCATATTGCCGAATACTTAGATCATAAATGGCGCTCATCAACAACTAAATCCCGGTGCATATGCTTACGCCTATAAATCTTATACCATGCCTTGGTGGAAGAGGGTATACTTTTAATCCCATATTCACATTGTCCTTGAGGCCTTGGGCGTGAGGCTGCCATTGCATGCAACCCCTCTACATGTCTCGAAGTGGCCTCTCCTCATTTCCATTTTTCGGTGGCAGTGCAGAAGATGTCTTGCCTTCGGTGGGGGTAGTAGCTTTGTCCTTTACTTTGTCCGTCGGTGATGCTTTTGGTTTCGGACACACCATTTTTGTACCTGCACAAGTGGACATTAGTAAAATTTATAAGGCATTGAATCAAGTCAAAATGTGGTCTTATGAGCCTAAACTTAAAAGATTAGCACATTGATATCAAGTAAGTCGAGGCTACTCAAACTTCACCTTTTGAAATTAAACAATTATTGTAGCTACGAGACAACTAGGTCATGCGGGAGAACAATGTAAGTGCCAAACTTGAAACCTTCAACCCGGCTCCTATGAGCCACCCCTCACTTAAACTTTATGCTTGGGGCACTTACAACCTGCTAGTGGATCAATCCTGGAGACTCGAGCTTCAATTGGGACAAAGCGTGCCTTTGATTCATTTTATCAAACATATGGTATGCACTAGTTAGGATGAAGCTTTTATGTGGATAAAAGGATTGCCTCACCCTCCCATATAGGCTTGGGATTCAAGTGTAAACACTCATTTGAGTAACAAAAATAGCATTCTTGTGGGGTTTATGGGGCTGGGACAAGCATGCACAATTTTACATATAAGACATTTATCAATTTGGCATGTTGAAATTTTACCTCAATCAATCCCACAATAAAAGAGAAATAGAGAAGAATTTATACCTTAGAAGTTGAGAGAGGTGAGTGACCTTCAATTAATGGTGATGGTGAGAGAGTGATTGTGTGAGATAAGAGTTGGGGAATTTGGGTGAGGGAAAGAGAGAAGGGACGACGAGGGTAGTGAGGATTGGGGGTGGGGAGAGAGTTATAGCGGGGAGAGAGAGTGTTTAAGGTAGAGGGCTTTTCTGGGGGGTGGGGTAGGCATTTTTTATTTATGTATGTATGTTCTTTGTTTTTAAAAGGAAAGAAGAAGAAAATAAAAAAATACCTGGGTGCCGCGAGGTTAGCCGCGAGGCAGAGCGCGCGCTAGACCAAGCGACGCAAGGACTAACACGAAGGGGGGCTGGGCGTTGTCTAGTTGGACGCGAGGACAATATGGAGTTGGAGCCCATGTCGCTCGATTGGATGCAATATGCATCAGGCATTTAAGCTCATGTCTCCTAGACTTCGCCTGGCACTCTCCGGGGTACGATTTTATGCTTTTTCACTGCACCTTTGACTCTCGATCACTTACTTTCAATTTTGCATCCCCGGACCTAATCAACCAACCTGAAATCACTCAAAATCAACTCATTAGTCCCTAAAATAAAAATAAAAAAGGAAAACTAAACTAAACTATTCTAAGAATTGGGATGCCTCCCTACAAGCACCTTAGTTAACGTCATGGCATGACGAATACGAAATCATAATGGGTTGCCTCCTATGAAGAACCTGATTTAACATCGAGGCATGATGCAGTCAAATATGATCAAGGTTCATTCAACACTTGGGGTTCATTTAAATAAAGAGGTAATTACGCTCCTTGTCACTTGGCCCAACAGTCCATCAAAAAATGGCCTATATTTGAAGCCTACATTTGAAGCCCTTATCTGATATGGCCCAAGTTGTACATAATCTAAAAATTACTTTTCACCAGTTTGCCCTCCCCATTTTATTGTTTTTTTCTTTTCTTCATTCTTCTTCTTCCTCTTTCACGACTTGCACCCCAAAATTTCTCTACCATTATATTTATTCTCCAATTCTCTTTCCAGATTCAAAGTTGATAACCACTATTTAGATGAGAAGAAAAAAATACTAGTTATGATAATTATTTTGTTTAGAGTCATCATTAAAGGTTGTTTGAAGCTTCAATTTCAGAAATTGGATTTATCGATTTTGTTAGTTATTTCGATTGGGTGTTGTCCCAATTGATTGGGATTGTCAAGGGGTGTTCAAAACTTAAATTTGAAGTGATTTGGAGTAGATTTAAGCTAGTTTTGAGTTGAATTTCAGATGACACCCAAGGAAGAAGAAGAACTCGTGAACCTCCATTAATAGGATTCATTTGTATAATAGTGTATAATATTGTATAAGTAATGTATAATAATGTATAAACACCTCTTATACATTATTTTATACAAGGTTGATACATTATTTATAAGTATTTGGTGAATTTCTCATACTTCTTCTTCTTCTTCTTCTTCTTCTTCTTCTTCTTCTTCTTCTTCTTCTTCTTCTTCCTCCTCCTCCTCCTCTTCTTCTTCCTCTTCCTCTTCCTCTTCCTCTTCCTCTTCGTATTCCTCCTCCTCCTCCTCCTCCTCCTCTTCTTCTTCTTCTTCTTCTTCTTCTTTGTGATTATACATCTTTATACACTTTTATACAACTATATATATAATGTACCTCTTTGTATAAAAGTGTATAATATTATATAAAAGTGTATAAGCATCTCTGACGAAATATTTGTGTACGATTTTCACTTGTAATTCTTGTTTAAAACTAGTCCAAATCTCCATCAAACGACTTCAAACTTTGTATACAGCCTACTAAGACTATTTCTAATAAGTTCAAACAATACCCGTTCCAAATTTCATAAAATCATATTTGAAATTTAACAAGATTAGCATTAAAAGAGATGGGATTTTAGATTTTTCGCATCTATTTTTGCATTATTGTAGATGTGATAGGTATGTAGAAACTTGAGGAAAGAGGAGAATGGAAACTCACAGATGTTTCACACCTGAATATACATAATAGAGAATAGAAAAAATGAAAAAAAAATCAGATCTAAGCTTATTGATATTTGGCTACACATTTATAAATTTATAAGTGGACTACAATACATCAAGGTCAACTTATGGAGTGCATTATTATGTAATTTTGTCTTAAATAAATCATTGACACAACTTTTTCCTCATTGCCCATGCCAAGGTAGTGTTTCATCCTTTGCCTATTGACTGAACTTTCGAACTTCATCTTCCGACTCAATTGCAACTGCTCCCATAGGATGTATCTCTAGCACATGAAATGGTCTTGACCATCTTGACTTCAACTTACCTAGAAACAATTTTAGTCTTGAGTTATACAATAGTAGAATGTCTCTAGGCTTAAAATTCCGATCCACAATAGTTTTTTCATGGATCATCTTCATCCTTTCCTCTAAAGAATATGATAACGAAACTCATAGAGTTCATGCAGCTCTATGACTCTACTTGGACTAATGCTTTAACTCCACCGGTAGGTGGAACACCTTTCCAAGCATCAATTATTACAGTGACATACCAATAGGAGTTTTGAACGCAGTGCAGTAAGCCCATAGTTCATCATCCAATTTTCTCCCCCAGTCAGTCCGAGTAGCATTTACAGTCTTGGTCAAAACACTCTTGATTTTTCTATTTGACATCTCTACTTGCCCACTTGTTTGTGGGTGATACTAAGTGGCAACCTTATGGAGAACGTCATATTTCTCTAACAACTTTGCAAAGGCTCAGTTGTAAAAGTGGGTGCCTCCATCACTAATGATCTCCCTTGGAATGCCAAATAGGGTGAAGATATTTTTTCTTAGAAAACCAATAACTCTCTTTGCATCATTCGTCGGGAATGCCACAACTTCCACCCATTTCGAGACATATTCCATAACTATCAGTATATACTTATTGCCATATGAATTGACAAATGGTCCCATAAAATCAATTTCCTATACATCGATTACTTCTACCTCTTGAATTGGGTTCACGGGCATTTCATGCCAACAGAAAATATTCCCAGCCCGTTGGCACTCATCACAACCCGTCACCCAAGTTTGCATCTTTAAACAATGTCGGCCAATAAAAGCCCGACTCCAATACCTTAGCAGTTGTCCTCACTCACCTAAAATGGCCTCCATATGGTGAAGCATGATATGCCTGCAAAACAGAAGCTTGGTTCATATCGGGGATACACCTCCAGATCATGTTATCAATACAAATCCTGAACAAATATGATTCATCCCAGAAGTACATGCAACAATCACAGAAGAACTTTTTCTTTTGCATGGAAGACAAGTTATAGAGAACAATACCGCTCGTCAGGTAGTTTACAATATTTGCATCTCATGGCACTACCACCAGGATCATGGCTAAATGTTGTTCATCTGGGAAAATCTCCCCGATCTCTTTCGTCTTAATCTTCTTTTCAGCTCCTTCAAGCCTGGATAAGTGATCAGCCACTTGATTCTTCGTTCCCTTTCGCTCATGGATTACCAAGTCAAATTCTTGCAGTAATAGCACCCATCGAATCAGGTACGACTTTGAATCCTTCTTCTAAATTAGGTACCTGAGAGCAACATGGTCAATATAAATGATTATCTTCAAGCCAATCATGTATGATCTGGATTTATCAAATGCGAACATCATTGCTATTATCTGCTTCTCAGTCACAGTGTGGTTAAGTTGGGCACCACTCAAGGTTCTATTTGCATATTAGATTGGGTGCATGACCTTCTCTTTTCCCTACACAAGTAGTGCTCCTACAACATAGTTGCTTACATCGCATATCAACTCAAATGGTTGATCCCAGTCAGGTACAATTATGATGGGTGTTGACACCAGCCTCTTCTTTAATTCCTCAAAAGCTACCCTATAATCATCAAAAAACACAAAGTGTGATTTTTTTCAAGCAATTTACACAAAGGGTTAGCAATTTTGGAAAAGTCTTTTATTGAATCGCTTGTAGAAGCCAACGTGACCAAGGAAACTTCTTATTTATTTGACGGAAGTGGATGGTGGAAATTTTTCTATCACATCAACTTTAGCACAATCAACTTCAATGCCATTACTTGACACTAGATGTACCAAGACTATACCTTTATGTACCATGAAATAACACTATTCCAGTTTAGCACCAGATTAGTCTCCATACACCTCTTACACACTCTTCTCAGATTTACAAGGCAATCATCGAACGAGTTCCCCACCACTGAGAAATCATCTATGAAAACCTCCATCATATCCTCTACCATATCAGTAAAAATAGCCATCATGCACCTTTGGAATGTGGCAGGTGGACTGCATAGGCCAGACAGTATTCTCCGAAAAGCATAGATGTCATATGGACAGGTGAATGATGTTTTCTCTCTATCCTCTGGGGTAATAGAGATCTGGTTATACCCCGAGTATCCATCCAAAAAGAAAAAGTGGGACCTCCCTTCTAATCTATCCAACATCTGATTAATGAATGGAAGGGGAAAATGGTCTTTTCGGGTAGCCTTGTTCAATCTTCTATAGTCCATACAGATTCACCATCCCGTGACTGCTCTTGTTGAGATCAAATCGTTATTATCGATTTTCACTACAATCATTCCGTCTTTCTTTGGCACACACTGAACTGGCTAAACCAGTTGCTGTCAGATATGGAGAAAATGATTCCGACATCTAACCACTTGATCACTTCTTTCTTCACCACTTATTTCATGTCTGGGTTCAGCTTTCTTTGATGTTCTCTAGAAGGTTTGTGCCCATCTTTTAAGTAAACGTTTATGCATATAGAAGGCCAGGTTGATACCCTTTATGTGTGCAATAATCTAACCAATTGCAGTCTTGTACTCCTTCAGAACCTGCAAAAGTTGTTCTGCCTGCACATATAGCAAACCAAATGATATAATAATAGGTAAAGTCGAGTTAGGTCCCAAGAAAGCGTACCTGAGGGTAGATGGTAGCGGTTTAAACTCCAAATGTAGTGGCTCTTCTATCGATTGCTTAGTTGGAGGGGTCTTTCTTTCTTCTAAGTGTAAAGGCTCGAATTCGAGCTTTCTTTTCCAGTACCCTTGGCCTTCAAGAGCCAACACCCACTCCGCCAAGTCCTCACCATCTACCTCTTCTAAGTTCATGAGGCAGGCTGCTAGAGGGTCTTTTGTATTAAGTGTCTCTTCTTCCTCCTCCATATTCACATCTACAGCTTCAATCAGAGAGAAATTAGAAAACTCAATGGGTAGACGTATGGACTTCTGTACATTGAATGTTATTTATTCATTGTCCAGTCTCATCTTTAGCTCCCTAATTTTAGAATCAATTAGAGCTCTCCCTGTGGCCAAGAATGACCTTACCAAAATTATGGAAATCTATTCATCAACCTGCTAGTCCAGAATCACAAAATTTGCAGGGAACACAAATCTCCCAACCTGCACAAGTACATCGTCAAGTATACCTGATGGCATATTCACCTTTCGGTCAGCTAACTATAACAACATAGATATGGGGCTTGCTCTTCCAATACCTAACTTTTTATAAATAGAAAAATCAATTTTTTTTTTTGATAATTAAAATTTTATATATACCAGGGAAAATATTTACAAATCAAAGTAGAAACCCATAGAGCTTTGTCATATTCAAAGCTTTATTGTACTGCCTTTCACCCCCCCTATACATTCTTTCTACAGCCCTACTAAGAACCATACAACTATTATATCGGATAGTAGTCCAATCTGTTAAGTATTTTTCTTATCTTTCTATTGCTTCGACAATGCACTTCTTGTACAACTAATTTTCTAAGTGTCTCACAATCCCTTGACTTGGCTTGAAAGAGTCTTGCATTCCTTTCCTGCCACACAAAATACACGCAGCCTGCTAATACCATTTTGAATAATTCAGCTTTTGCACTCCTATTTTTAGCCCAGTTCTCTGCCCAATGTATTTTATTATAATAACCATAGATGTTTATATGGATACCTTGCCAGTTGAGTAGTATCTTCCATAGGATAGCAACATATTGGCATGCAAAGAACAAATGCTGGATGGATTCATTTTCATGTAAACATAAAGGACATAGTTGATCATTATGAATGCCCTACTTTAACAGCCTATCCTTTGTGTATAGCCTACATGAGCCACTAATGTTAACGTGAATACCCACCTAGGATAGCCTGCATTGTTACGTACTAACTTCCTCCACTTTGTTGAAACCTCCTCGCAGTTTATGGTATTTGTTTTTGATGGAGCAAGTCTGCATCTGCATTAGATCTTCGTAGGTGTATCCTTCCTTCTCAAAGTTATCTTGGGCTTTCAGAATCTTCCTCATAATCTATGAAGCCTGGCTAGGTTGCACCTCCCATATGTGCTTGCTTTTTATATAGTAACAATGCCCCAATTGGATTTATAATTTATTCTTCTCTTTGCATAGGTTCCATAGCTGCTTGCTAATAGATGCTTTGTTCCATAGGGATATGTCCATCACATTGAAATCACCTGCTGACTTAGGCTGATAACTTTCTCCCAAGCTAGGAGAGCTTTCTTTGATATAGTGTTACCCCTTCTCCACAGAAAACTCCTGCAAATTACCTCTACCATTCTTGTAATTTTCTTTGATAACATGAAGATTTGAGCCTAGAAAGTTTGAATGGAGAATAGGACACTTTTGATGAGTTGTAGTCTCCATGCATATGACAAAAATTTGGTTGTACAGGATGCGATTCTTCCCACTAGTTTGTCAATTAGAGGTTGGCATTGAGTTATGACTCTCTTTTAGAACTTAAAGGTACCCTAAGATATCTCACTGGAAACTCCCCTCTTAAAATGCCAAGGAACCCCAGTAATTCTTTTTGAATATCATGTGAGACACCACCAAAGAAGATGGAGCTCTTCTTATTAATTTCTAATCCTGATGCTCTTGAGAAATCTAGGAAACACTTGTATAGCAGCTGAACTAAAACTGTATCTCCTTTGCAAAACAATAAAAGGTCATCTGCAAAACCAAGTTGCATGATCTGCAACTTGCCATATTTGGGATGAAAGTTGAAGTCCGGGATACAGTGCAATGCCTTCAATCTTCTGTTGAGGTACTCCATTGCTAGTACAAATAACAAAGGGGATAGGGGGTCCCCTTGTCTAATCCCTTTCCTAACTTCAAATGGTTGAGTTGGTGAGCCATTTAGGATGATGGTGTAAGTGACACTCTGTACACAAGTTATTATCCATTTCATAAATTTCTCTGGAAATGCTAAGGCACATAATATTTGTTCAAGAAAAGGCCACTCATGTGAGTCATATGCCTTCTGCATGTCTAGCTTCATCATGCATCTTAGTGACACCCCTTTCCTCCCATACCTTTTACTAGCTCATGATTCAATATGATATTATCAATAATAACTCTTCCAGGAACAAAATCAAATTGAGTCTTATCTATTAAATCATCCATGACTCTTTGTAGTCGACTAGTCAAAACCTTTGAAATGACTTTGTAGATCGTAGTGCAGTAGAAGATAGGTCTATACTCCTTTATGGTAGCAGGGTTCTTGACTTTGGGTATAAGAGTTATTGAGGTGCAGTTAACTGGTTTGAACATCTGTGTTGATTGGAAGAAATCTAGTACAACTTGTGTTACCTTCTCCCCTATGATATTCCATGATTTATTGAAGAAACCTGTATTGACACCATCATATCCCGGGGCCTTCAAGTCATCTATATCTTGTAGAGCTTTCCATACCTATTGCCTTGTAACAGGTAGTATCAATTAATGTTGCTTCTCTCTATTGAGGATTGCCCCTCTTTTCATTATATTTGGATCTATTGTTGGGATTTCAGGAGCATTTGATCCTAGCAACGTTTTATAGTAGCCAAGTACTTCAACTTCTATTTCTTCCTCCATGTGTAACTGAATCCCTAGATCAGTAAGGAGACTATGGATTCCATTTAAAGTGCTCATGTTCTTTATATATGCAAAGAAATATGCAGAATTAGAGTCTCCTAGCTTTAGCCATTGCACCTTTGATTTTTGCTTGTAAATGATTTCTTCAATCAATGTCCACTTATCTAAGTTACTTTTCAGTTCCTTCTCTTTCTGAATTAGTTCTTTATTCATCTTTCTATAGCCCATTTTCTCCTGCACCTCCTGTAGTTCCCTTCTAATGTCTTTGATTCTGTCATCAACACCTTTGTATTGTTGTGTGTTAAGGCCCTTTATGACTTATTTAACTCTCTTGAGTTTGTTCCACACTCCTTGTAAGTTTCCAGTAGCTCCAACTGTACTCTATATTTGCTCCACTTCAGGTAGGAATTGGGGGTGATAATCCAGGCAATTAAAAAACCTGAATAAGCTAGCTTTCTTCCTCTATATTTGTGTGATCATCAGCTTAAGAAGGGAATTATCAGAGAATGAAGGATCTAGGATCTGAATATATATAAATTAGGCATTGTCATCATCCAGTTTGTGTTGACTAGCCCCATATCCTACTGTAAGTGTGGTGATTAGTCCATGTATAGTCTCTGCCAATAATAGGTAATTCATTCATGCCAGTGTCATTCATGAATTCTCTAAAGTCTTTTGTTTCCATATCTTGTATTACAGTACCATGATGTCTGTCTTGACTATTGAGTACTGGGTTGAAATCTCCCATTGCTATCCATGGTCCATGTTGTATATTATTTATTTGCCTTAGTTTTTGCCACATACTCAACCTATCTTTAATAGTATGTAAACCATATACAACAGTAAATCCAAATGATACAAGTCTTGAGTGAGTTCTGATGTGTCCATGTATACACTGACAATCCATGTCAATTAGACCAAAGTAAAAAATTCTTGGATCCCAAATATTCCATATTCTGCTCTTATTATTGTTGCTGAAGTTTGATACCTAGTGCCATCCTGGGACAATTTTACTGATAATACTATGAGCTTTTTGCTCCTTTATTCTATGTTCTACTAGTACAATCACTGCCTTCTTATTCTGCTTTATGAACTCCTTTGCCTCCTTTTGCTTATATGCTTTATTTAAACCTCTAGCATTCCATGTAATTACACTCATACTGGTATGAGTTGTGTATGAGGATATTTCTCCTGTCCCTATAAAACCCCATATGCACAGTGCTTGGTCCTAGGTCATTGGTTGTAGGTGTTTGTCCCCTTGCTAAGGACTGGAGCCCATTGTTACCACCAAGAACCTTACCTTCAGTTTGATTTGATTTTGCCAGCCTTGCTGCTGATTTACCACAGGCTATTGTCCATCCTTCTTCTGCAGGTTGCTCAGTAGATACACCAAGCTGCATTATATTGTCCTCTAGAGGCTTTGGTGGTTACACCCTCTATGCTTGCTCCTCCCCCTGATCGTTCTCCTTAGGCCCACTCTTCTCAGTCTTTTGCCATGCTTGACTTTATTCCCTCTCCCTTTGTATGTCTGCCTTTGTGGTTGTTGCACTATTTTCTAATTACAACTGTGTCCTATCTGTAGACATGTGGTGCAATATATAGGTTCCCAGTCATAGGTTACCTATTGTTCAATTATTTTCCCCATTGGGTCCTGCACCTCCAACCTTCTAGGTAGAGGTTTGGTAATGTCCATCTCAATCAACATTCTAGCATAAGATATTCTACCTGTACTGATTGTACAATCATCAACATATACTGGATTACCCAGTGCACTATTAATTTTGCTTAATGTCTTCATGCTCCAGCAATTCAGGAGAAGATTTGGAAACTTCACCCATAGCGGAATGGTCTTAAGAACTTCTTCATGCAAATTGAGCTCTGGTGTCCAGGCTTTCATTACAATAGGTCGGTTGTTGATGGTATGAGGACAAGTGTACATGACTTGGTTTCTTTCCTCCAAATTTGCAAATTGAATTATAAAATAGTCTTCATTATGATAGTAGATATGTGGTTTCATGGAGTACTTACCTACTGAAGCAAGGAATCGTTCCATTGCTCCTATGGATGGTGAATTCCTAATGACATCCATTCATTTTCCTGATCAACATCCTCTAGGTCTAATTGCACAGTTTTCTCCCCATTTTGTATCATTGATGCAATATATTGGAGATTCATTCCTCTTGATGCCAGTTTTTTCCCTACTACTACATTTGCCCATGATTGAATGCCACTTGCCTCACCATTTGGTCAGTGTATTTGGGATTTGTAGCCTTACCAGATTTGCATGGCACTGTTATATTAGTATTTGGTGTTTTTGAGTTCATCTCTGCCATCCCGCTCCCATATCTGTGACCTGCACCACTACTTTCAGGTGTTGTCATCACTGCTTTCTGCTTACCATTGTTGATTGCTTGACCTGAGGCTACACTACTCTGCTCACTCGTCGTGTTCCTTGGAGTGGTGTTCTCAATTAGCTCCTCAATTCTCACCCCCTTGGGTGAGACAAAAAGTTTCATTACTGCATTCCTTACATCAGTAGATCTCGGATTAGTGGACGGAATTTTTGTAGAATTCCGTTTTAGGTCTTCCTCTTCCTCCCATGGTGTCCAGCTGCGTACATTAGCAAAGCCACGTAACGTGTGCTGAAAGAAAATAAGAAGAAATTCTTTTATGCTTTCCCCAAGATCAAACAATGCTTATGCAAATGCATAGCTACCTATCGTGCATGGAATTATGAAACTTCCAGGGTCGAATAGCTTTTTAGCCACAGGTCTTGTCACCACAGCACTACAAGTCTGAGTTAATATCATAGTGGCTAGGTCTTGAAAGTAAAACTTGCGAGATATCAAGTCCTTCGTCATTTTTGCATAACCTAGCATCTCTCGCAAGACATCTATCAGAGGAATATTTACCTGAATCTGCTTCAACATCTCTATGAATTTTTTGTACTGCTTATCCTTAAGATATTTAGTCAACCTCTGCGGGAAGGGTGCTGGAGGTCGCTTCTTTCTTGCAACTTGAATAGGTTCCTACTCAGGTACTCTTTCAGATACTTTTTCCTGCACTTGCTCAGTTTCCTTTGAAACCTTTTTTTCATTGCTTGGTTCTTCTTGCACCTGTTGTACTGTTGCCTCGGTCAAATTGGTTGATTTATCTATCCTAAGTGGTACTGGCACAAGTGTTTCAGTTGGTCGCCTTTCTCGAGAAATTTCTTGCTCAAAATCTAGATCTTTACCATTTCTTAGACTCACAGCCATCAGTTGCTTCGGACCCTTCTCTTTCGGATTGATATGTGTGTCTGCAGATAACATTCCTTGAGGACGATTATTAAGAGCCATAGATATCTGCCTTAATTAAAACTCAATGCCCTTGATAGCTGAGTCATTTGCATCAACCTTCTCTTACATTTTTCCATTGGACCCAATGAGTTGTTGCAACATTCCTTTAATTTCAGACAACCCATCAACTTATCTTACTATCTATTGTTGTTGAGGCTATTGATAAGCTAGCTGCTGATTCAGCTGATTGTATCCTTGTTGCCTTTGGTAAGGCACAACTTGACCCTATGGTTGCATAGCTCCAGGATTGTTATTGTTATTCTACTGCTATTGTGCTGGCCTATGCTGCTAATTCTGCGGCCCCCAATTCTGACCACCTTGTCTCTCACCACGAAAGTTACGCACATAGTTCATATTCTCTTGGTATTTATGGATGTTACTTTCACCACTCCATGAGCACACATATGGTTGGTTAATTCATGGTGTGCATAATCCTCCATTTGTCGTATCAACTATGCGCACCTGCTTTTGGCCCGATTCATCAATCTTTTTGGCTATGGAGTTGTTCGGGTCTATAGTTAGGAGTGATTGTAGTGTTTCTTGTCATCCATCCTGAGTTTTTAGCAATTTTATCAAGTAAGACCATACACTCTTTGAATGATTTGCTATAAAATGCTTCACCTACTGAAGCATTAATATTGGCCTTTAAACTGTCTGCCAATAATATGTAGAATCTGTGTCCCAATATCTGATCTGGAATTCCATGGTGTGGACACTTAACTAACATCCCTTTGAATCTATCACATGTTTCTTGCAATGTTTCTGTTGGTTTCTGCCTGAAGCTCTATATTTCATCAACTTGCTTGGCAGTCTTATTAGGTGGGTAGAACTAATTCAAAAACTGCTTGACTAATTCCTGCCAAGTAGTGATGGAGTTTATGGGAGCGAATTAATCCAAGTCCGGGCCTCTCCCATCACTAAGAATGGAAATAATAACAGTCAGATTGCTTCTTGTGTCACAGTCAGTTGCCTTTACGTGACACAAATTGACAAAAAAAATTCAGGTGGTGCTGTGTATCGTAAATGTAAGACCCCGAGAATAGTCTCTTGTTCTGCAGTAGATATAGCATGTTATTCGTGTTTTGAAATGATTCTGCTTGTATTTGAAGGACTGCAATTGTAGTTGTCTGAATTTGAGGTGGATTGTGCCCAATCATAAAAGGCAGCTTCTGGCACAAGAGGTGCCACACCTTTATTGTTCGGGTCGTTCCCATTGTTTCTATTATTTTGATTGTCTATGACATCACCCATGCCTAGTTCGATTTATTCAGTTGGGTTCTATTGTCGTTTGTCCTTCTTGTTTGCTCGATTTAATGCCTTGAAAGCTTTCTGAGGGTCCGGTAATACTTCAAACAATTCATCAATTCTTGAGGAGTTTCTAAGCATGCACCTGTAACACACAAGACTACAAACATTAGAATTTCAATATATTTTCAAATCAGGAAAGCTGACTAAACTTAGAATCCTAGCAATTGTTCTAGCCGTAATTAATAATACCGTTAATTTTCCGGCAACAAAGCCAAAATTTGATCACGCCTAAAGCGGTCTTTGCAAATATAATCTGGTTTATAAGTCCGGAGTCAAATCATACAGGGAATTAACCTACTAATCACAACCACTAGTTTCGCACGAATTCAAGTAATCAACCTTCAAAAATACTAAATAATGATTTGAATGTTTACTAACTAGGAGAAAAGTAATTAAAATGATGTAAATTTATAACTAACTGAGTAAATATTGTAGAAAAGATTGGAAAAGTCTAGGGTTATGATTCCCCAAATTGTCGGAATCTTCCCTGCTACGTTTCCTATAAATTCGCCTAAGTATTTTCTGCTGATCGTGAGTACTTTGGGTACCGTAATTCTCCCAGCAACTACCACAAGTTACTAGATGTATTCTTTCGAAGTACGCTAGCTGTCACTAATTCACCGCTCACTACGATCACACCAATGTTTTATTATTCCTAATCCCATCTTATAACCCTCCGTGTTGATTCCTCATATACGTTAGGAGTGATGTTATTCAACAACTACCTAAATATGTATCATTTTTCAAGTAATACATACTAAATAGGCACAGTTAATTAAGAGCTCTTCAATCAACAACAAAGAAAATGTAGTTGAACAAGTAGAGAAAAATCAACGGCAAACTTATATTAAATGCAATGTAAAATCCTCCTCCAATAGGTTCCATCGAACCCTACATGAGAAAACTTAGCTACTTATAATTGTTATAAGCCATCTTAATAATGTTCAAAAGCATTAAACTACAGATTAAAGAGGAACGGAGGGAAAAACTCTACTGATTCCTTGCTCCCAAGTATTATATAGCCTTTTTTCTTCTCCAATAATGTTCAACCCTTGCTTAACTCATTTAGGGAGTATTTATATATTAGGATCGAGGTCCTTGAGTCCAAATTCGGGTTGGAGTATTTTTTTTTAATTCACAAACAGATGGGCATTGGGCACCTGACCTCGTGGGGCGAGGCTTGTAGCGCGCCTGGAACCTCGCAATGCCAGGATGTCTTCGAGGAGGAGCGTGCCTAAAGCTAGCGATGCCTGGTCTGGTGCCAGGCTTGGGTACTCCGTGTTTTGTAGTCTTTTCTTGTATTTTCGTACTCTTTTCGTGCAACCTTCACTTGTCAATGTCTTCTGATGATCCTACACATAAAATAACATAATTTAGTTCAAATATCATACAATTAGTCACTAACTAAGAAAATGTAAGGCGAGTAATATACTAAAAATATAGAGTTATGGCCAAACATCAAGCAGTGATTGAATTTTATTTGTATTTAAATTATGCTTTACCGCTAATAGAAAGCAAGCTTATTCCCAAATGTGATTTTGTTCTTACCCTAAGTAGAACAACCAATTTTTTGTAGTTTTGACTTAGACATATCGTTCGTGTCAGAGCTATGGCAACCAACAAAAAACTCATTGAACTTTTGGAGTCTAGTACTCCAAAATGACTTTTCTCGAATGGAAAGAGGTTTGAACAATAACCTTAAACAATAAAAAAAAAACTATTATCTCGATGTCTGCTTTAATTATTTCCAATCTTTCAGAACCCACCGATCAAACACCAATTTATTTTTCAATTATCTAATTTGCAGGAGACACTTTACAAGCACACACAAAAGGTGGTTGATAATTATTTTTCTCAAAATTGGCAAAACTAGAATTTTCATAGTTGTCAAGAGGAGATCCAATCAAATGGTTTGCCAAAATCGATCAGTGTTTTGAATATCAAAACACTGTAGAATTACAGAAGATAGCATTAGATTCTTTCCATTTGAAATGAGAGGCTAACTAATGGTGGCAATGGTTGCAATGCTTTTTGCCAAGAGGAACGACAATAGTTAATACGAAAGCTATTTAAGAGGAGATTTTGGCTTGATTTGACCCAACTAATTATGAAGACTTTGATGAAGCCTTAGAGCATATATAAAGATTACGTTTCAATTGCATTGAGAAACTCTCCCCTAGGCACCGCTGCAGAAGTCCCCACTTATTGCTGTTAGAAGGTGTTTATCCGAAAAATCAGATAACGTTAAATTTATGTATGGTTCTATGAATACGTGATACCCTTTGATACAGAGATAGCAATACGAGTATTCTTGACTATGAGAATAGGAATGATGAATAGAAAGAATGAGTAAAATCAAGTAAAACAAGCACAAGGAGATATTTTTGTATATGAGAAAAGATCTTTTTATCTAGTCTATTCAGTATATCCATAGCTTACAAGGATCCCCTCTTTTATAATAGAGGATCATTACTTTATTTATAACAAAATAATAAAATAAAGCATGTAGTGGAGGACCCATGGTGATTTGTCTCTTCCTCGATTCTCGCCAAAATTCTCTCTCTTGGTGCGGTAGTAACGGCTCTTGTCTGTGAGCTCGATACTGGCTCGAACTCGTTACTGGGCCGACCCTTCGGTCTTGGCTTGAGTTCGACCCTCGGGATTGGCGTGGCATATTTCCGACCTCGAAGCAATGCCTTGCAGATCGATTTGGTCACGGGCTAGATAAGATTATCGAGCCGACTCCTCGAGCAGCCTTCGGACTCGAGGCTCGTTTGTACTGTCTTCGGAGCTCACTCCCAAAATCCTACTCCGGTTTCTTGCCACTTGAACTCGATCGAACATAGGAAGGCCGAAATCTATTTTAACCGTATACAGATAGTCCCCTCGATTCTCATGAAAGATGCGGTGAGAATCGATATGATTTTCGACGGTTCGATCGAGTTATAAGCCGACGTTTTAACAGGGATCGACTATGACGTATGAGATAGTTGTCCCATCGATTTAGTCTTTTAAGGTATTTAATACTTGTTAGATGGCGGTCGGCCACCTCTGATATTGAACCGTCATAATGCGAGCCTATAAATAACCCTTCCATATAACATTTACCACTTTTACGCCTTCACTCTTCCAAACTTTCTTATCTTTTCTATCTATTTCGTTGCTTGCAGAGCCCTCTACACCAGAGTTTTGGTGCCGTCAATTTTTCACTTTCCTTTGCCTTTCTTCCTTTCATATCAATAGCCAAAACTTCGAAAACTGTACCTCAGAACGAGAAAGCTTCTTCTTCACGGCCGTTCGGCGACAAGGCGCCGGTGGAGCCGTCCATCCATGACTATGTTCCCGGCCCGTGTACTCTAAAGATCGATTTTAAGGTCGAGAATCCTTCATCTGTTCCGGGTCAATGCGAGCACGTGTCGACGTATAGGTGCTCTATAACGGAGTGTCATCTCGAGGGTGTTAGGAAAGATTGCAACTGGGGTTCCGAGGTTGTGTTACAAGTTCCATCCCCCGAAGAGAGCGTCATCACCCATGTGGAGGGTTTTTTAAGTGTTTACACTTATCCCTTCACGTTGGGTCCCGTCGACCCGGTGATCATTGATTTTTGCAAAAGATATCAGGTCACCCTCGGTCAAATTCATCCCTCTCTATGACGTATAGTATTCCTACTTTGCTTCTTCTCCATCAAAGCCGGGGGGGGTGGATTTTTCCCTGAATCACCTCATACAATTATATCGGCCGCAAATCTTTCGAGATCTAATCAGACTTCATCGTCGGGCATCGAAGGCTTTGATGTCGAGCATCGACAAAGACAAGGATCGGGGTCGGATGGGCCGTTATATTCGGGTGAGGACCCATGACCTTATTCCCTAAGAGAATATGTCGTTCCCTGAGGAATGGAATTTCGATCGTAAGTGGTTCTCATAAGACGTTGCTTTCCGTATCTTTTCTTGATTTTTTCTGATGTCTTTTTTCGATATACAGCTGCCCCTTGGATACCACAAGCGGTACCCGACCTCGAGGATTGGGTTTGGAAGTTAGCCTCCAAGAATCATGATAAGGTTTTACTTCTAGTTTCCTTCGAAGTGTTCTTTGTGCTCCATTCGTTATCGATTTCCATTCATGCTCGCATAACCAAGTATGCCTCTTTGAGGCCTTCGAGAGGTAAAGAAGGAACCAAGTCCCCTGTCCCGAAACCGGGGAAAGATAAGAAGCGAATAGCCGCCTCTCGGTCAGAGGACCCTTAGCCCAAAACTCGAAGGGTGAGGAGGAAGGCAATTGCTTTTCCGATTGACTCGGTCCAACGACTGATAGAAGAAGAAGAAGAAGAAGAAGAAGAAGAAGAAGAAGACGATGCCTCGGATTTGGTGAGCCGATCTGTGAAAGCTATCGAGGTCATCAGAGCTCCTGAGCCGATGGCGGCTGTACCGGTCGGGGTCGGTCCTAGAATCCCGAGTCTTGATCGGAGCTCCCCGAGTGATTCGCTTGGGGCTATTACAATGGGTCATTCGCCTTCCCTTCCAACCTTTTATGAGGAGGCATTAAAGGAAGCTCGAGAATTGAAGACCCCCGATATGGGTGGAGGCTCTAGTGTAGGGGACCCTTTTCGGGATTGCTTTACTGGAGTCGATGATGCTTCCGATATTGGTGACGCTTCTCTTCTAGTAGAAGAGGCCCGACGTAGAATTACTCGGGTAATGATTTTACTATACTTGGTTTCTTTGTTCTTTTCCAAACTTGACTTGCATTCTTTCCCTTCTGTGCAGGCCATTAGTAGGTTGCGAGTCGACCTTAGCCAGTGTGAGGTCGAGCTTCAGAAGGTGTCGGGGGAGAGAGATGCCCTGCGGCTTCTTTGCAGCCAAAAGGACGAGGCTATAAAGGACCTCCAAGCAGATTTGGCTAAGGTTCGTGAAGAAGAGGCCGAACTTGATAAACATTTAAGCCTCGTTCTGTTAAAGTATGGGTTTGATTCGACTGTGGAAGTTAACCCTTCGTTGTCTCAGTTGCAGCAAAATGTTGAAAAGATCGGGTTACTTCGGGAAGAAGTTGATCAAGTCAAAGCTGAATGTAATCGGTGGAAGGAGACTATCAACCGCCTGGCTGCAGAAAGAGAAACCATTTTGACCAAATTATTATCAGTCGATGTTCAGCTTCGAAGCGTTAAGCAAAAGGGTTCGGCTCAAGCTAAGAGGATCGATGAGCTTGAAGCACGTCTTGTTGAGGCCAAGGCATAGGTTGAGTTGTCGAAAGTCATGGCGGATAAGTCCATTGCCGTGTATCAGGCTGATGCCGAGGCTGCTTAGATGAAGACACGAGAGGCAGCGGATACTGCCGATACTCGAGCTCATTGGGTTGCCGAACTTGCTAAATGTAGGTCTCGGAGGGAGACCCTCGAGGAGATACACGAGGTTTCGACCTTACTAAAGAGATAAAAAAGGCTAAAGAGCTCGAGGCTGAAGCTGAAGCCTTGGTTTTTGATGGCGATGATGATGATGACGGTAGCAAGAGCGGATCCGAGGATGGGGAAGAGCCTGACAGAGAAGCAAACGCCCCAGAGGATGACTAGGAAGCTTAGTTCTTACTTTTTTATGTTTGTAATCAATCATGTAGACAATTTTGTACATAGACAACTTGGCCGACTTGCTTCTGTTTCGTGAAGACTTTTATACGTGCCTTACAAATATTTTCTCAAGGACCTTAATAATTTAATCAAATTTGGACTTCGTAGTCTCTATGATTGATTGTTTTTTTCAGACTCGAAGTGATGTAGCCCTTAGACTTACTAGTTGAGTCAATGATTCGAACTCGAAGAAATATAGCCCGTAGGAGTAATGGTCGAGTTAGTGCTTGCTCGAACTCGAAATAAAAGTAGCCCGTAGGCTTAGTCGTCGAGTGAATGATTCGAACTTAAAGTAATGTAGCCCGTAGGTGTAATGGTCGAGTAAGTGCCTGCTCGAACTCAAAATGAAGGTAGCCCGTAGGCTTAGTTGTCGAGTGATTGATTCGAACTCGAAGTAATGTAGCCCGTAGACGTAATGGTCGAGTGAGTGCTTGCTCGAACTCGTAATAATAGTAGCCCATAGGCTTAGTCATCGAGTAAATGATTCGAACTCAAAGTAATGTAGCCCGTAGGCATAAATGGTCGAGCGAGTGCCTGCTCGAACTCGAAATGAAGGTAGCCCATAGGCTTAGTTGTCGAGTGATTGATTCGAACTCGACGTAATGTAGCCCGTAGGCATAATGGTCGAGTGAGTGCCTACTCGAACTCGAAATGAAAGTAGCCCGTAGGCTTAGTTGTCGAGTGATTGATTCGAACTCGAAGTAATGTAGCCCGTAGGCGTAATGGACGAGTGAGTGCCTGCTCGAACTCGAAATGAAGGTAGTCTGTAGGCTTAGTTGTCGAGTGATTGATTCGAAATCGAAGTAATGTAGCTTGTAGGTGTAATGGTCGAGTGAGTGTTTGCTCGAACTCAAAATAAAAGTAGCCCGTAGGCTTAGTCGAGTGAATGATTCGAACTCGAAGTAATGTAGCCCGTAGGCGTAATGGTCGAGTGAGTGTTTGCTCGAACTCGAAATAAAAGTAGCCCGTAGGCTTAGTCGTTGAGTTTATCTTAATTCCGATTGCATAATAAATCTCCAAATAGAGGAATTTTTCTTGGATATAAGATATCGGTAAAGAGGAGGACTTTCTTTGCAAGTCATTATACATGTGTTCATGTTTCGCGTCTGGGTTCGGGCCAACTACATGAGCATGGTTCGTTTTGACCATTTTGGCTCTTACAACTTTTCCTATTGGAGCCACGTTGTTGCGAAATAACTTTCTTGCATCAGAACTTGATATATTTGAGGGCTAATGCCCCCCAGTATTCGAGGTCGATTGTACAAAGGCCTCGGATACTGTTGTAAGTGCAACATGATCATTGGTTGCCTCATTAAAAACCTTGCCAAAAAACCCATTTGGAATAAAATCGGTCTAAGGGAAAAAGAGTGCAACGCATGCTTTCAAGCGAAGGATCAATCTTAGCTCTTGTTTGGACTTCTGCAGGGGTCAGTTTTGAAATGTAAATGAATATGGAAGGTCGTACCTTAGCAGTAGTATCGTTTTAGATGTGACACATTCCAACTGCTTGATAGCTATTTTCCGTTTATAATGCCGAGCCTGTACGATCCCTTTCCGACGTTCTCGAGAACCTGATATGGTCCTTCCAAGTTTGGTCCTAATTTTCCTTCGTTCGGATTTCGGGTATTGATGGTGACTTTTCTTAACACTAAGTCCCCCGGGCTTGAAATGGCGGAGCTTGGTTCTTCGATTATAATATCTTTTGATTCGCTGCTTTTGGGAGGCCAATTGGACGAGAGCAGCTTCTCGTCTTTCGTCTGATAATTCGAGGCTAGTATTCATAGCCTCTTTATTTGATTCTTCCATCGTGAATCGAAATCTAGTGCTGGGTATCAATGATTCAGACCCATATACTAAGGAGAATGGGGTCGTCCCCGTACTGGATTTTGACGTTGTCCTTACCAACGAATTATTTCCCATTGTCACATACTATTTCGGTGGGTATCACGAATCGGCATACGATATGATCCCAAATAAAGTCTATAACTTCTTTCTCTCTTATCTTCTCGAACGCCTGTGCTTCAACCCATTTAGAAAAATAGTCAGTCATAAATAAAATGAATTTGGCTTTACCTGGGGTCGATGGCAGAGGGCCGACGATATCCATTCTCCATTTCATGAACGACCATGGGGATAGGACCGAGTGAAGTTGCTCTTCGGGTTGATGGATCATTGGCGCAAACCTTTGACACTTGTCACATTTACGAACAAATTCCTTCGCATCTTTCCCCATATTGATCCAATAATACCCTGCTCTGATTATTTTTTGAACTAATGCATCGGCACCAGAGTGATTCCCACAAGTGTCCTCATGCACTTCCCGTAGGATGTAATTGGTATCTCCCGGACCCAAGCATACTGCCAACGGTCCATCGAATGTCCTTCGATATAGCATTCCATTCGAAGCCAACGTGAATCTAGCAACTTTAGTCTGTAGGGCCCTAGAATCTTTAGGGTCCGATGGGAGCTTTTCGCTCTTTCAGTATTCAATATACTTATTTCTCCAATCCCAGGTTAAGCTTGTAGAATTTATCTCGGCGTGAGCTTCTTTGATTACCGATCTCGAAAGTTGAACGACAGTCCCCGAGCTCAAGTCATCTACCTCAACCGACGATCCCAAATTCGCAAGTGCATCGGCCTCTTTGTTTTGTTCTCGTGGAACATGCCGTAAAGTCCATTGTTTGAAATGGTGCAAAGTGACAAGCAGTTTGTCTAAATACCTTTGCATTCTACCTTCTCGAACTTCGAAGGTTTTGTTTACTTGATTCATCACCAGCAAAGAGTCACAATTGGCTTTAATGACTTCTGCTCCCAAGTTTTTAGCTAGCTCGAGACCGGCAATCATGGCTTCATACTCGGCGTCATTGTTAGTCAACCTGGTAGTTTTAATAGATTGCCTAATAGGGTTACCCGTGGGTGGTTTCAAAACTATGCCTAGCCCGGACCCCTTCACGTTCGAAGCCCCGTCCACAAAAAGGATCCATACCCCCGATGATGTACCCGATTTCAACAAGAGTTCTTTTTCGACTTCGGGTACGAGGGTTGGCGTGAAATCGGCCACAAAGTCTGCTAAAATTTGTGACTTGATGGCCGTACGGGGTTGATATTCGATATCGTACCCACTGAGTTCGACGGCCCATTTGGCCAATCGTCCTGATAGTTCAGGCTTGTGCAAAATATTACGAAGCGGGTAAGTGGTCAATATGCATATGGGGTGACATTGATAGTACGGTCTTAACTTTCTAAGGCGCTTATCAGTGCAAGTGTCAATTTTTCTAGGTGCGGATATCTAGTTTCCACTTCCCCTAAGGTCCGACTTATATAATAAACAGGAAATTGCGTACCTTGCTCTTCTCGAGCTAGGACACCGCTTACGGCGATTTTTGATACTGCCAAGTACAAGCAAAGTTTTTCGTCTGTTTTTGGAGTGTGAAGTAGTGGTGGGCTCGATAGATATCGTTTTAGTTCCTCTAATTCTTGTTGGCATTCCGGGGTCCAAGCGAAATCGTTCTTCTTTTTGAGTAGAGAGAAAAATTTGTAACTTCGATCTTATGATCTCGAAATGAATCGGCCTAAGGCTGCAATCCGTCCCGTTAGCCTTTGTACAACCTTCACGCTGTCCATGATGGTGATGTCTTCGATGGCCTTGATTTTATCGGGGTTAATCTCGATTCCTCGATTTGACACCATGAAGCCGAGGAACTTGCCCGAACCGACCACGAAAGCACATTTTTCGGGGTTGAGCTTCATATTGTATTTCCTCAAAATCTCGAACATTTCCTGCAAATGGGTCAAATGGTCCTCTGCGCATAGGGACTTAACTAGCATGTCATCAATATAAACTTCCATTGATTTATCTATTTGTTCTTCGAACATTTTATTTACTAGGCATTGGTAAGTAGCCCCTGCATTGTTTAGCCCGAAGGGCATCACATTATAATAATATGTTCTATATTTGGTGACAAATGAAGTCTTTTCCTGGTCCGCCGGGTTCATCTGGATTTGATTATACCCGGAATAGGCATCGAGAAAAGTGAGGATCTCGTGGCTGGCCGTGGCATCGATCATGCGATCGATGTTGGGCAGCGGAAAGGAATCTTTGGAGCATGCTTTGTTCAAATCCTTATAGTCCACACATATTCTAAGTTTGTTCCCCTTTTTAGGCACTACAACTATATTGGTTAACCATTCGGGATATTTCACCTCCCGAATGGACCCTATCTTGAGAAGTTCGGTTACCTTGTCCTTTATGAATGCGTGCTTTCCTCGGACTGGGGTCTTCTCTTTTGCTTCACTGGTCTTAACCTAGGGTCCAAGCTTAGCCGATGTGCCGTTATGTCCAGTGGGATCCCTGTTATATCTAAATGGGACCAAGCAAAACAATCAATATTATCGATAAGAAATTGAACAAGTTTCTTCCTGAGTTTGGGGCTCAACCCCGTTCCCAAGTATACCTTTCGCCCGGGCCAGTGCTCGATTAGTGTGACATGTTCTAGTTCCTCAATTATTTATTTTATGGCGTCGGAGTCATCGGGAATCATGAAAGATCGAGGGACCCTTTGATCATCATCTTTTTCGATAGTCTGGTTATCTGGCTGGGTCGAAGCCGACATCTGTGATTGTTATTTGGTGTCCCGTTCTCCTTCTGAGCCCAATCCCTTTATCGGCAAAGGCGAGGACATTGATTTTGCTTCCTCGACGGCGAACATTTCTTTTGCCGCCAGTTTTTCTCCGTACACTGTTTTGATACCTCTCGATGTTGGGAATTTGAGGACCTGGTGTAGAGTCGAAGGTACAGCTCTCATGTTGTGGATCCATGGCCTTCCGAAAAGGGCGTTGCATCTCATATCGCCTTCGATCACGTGAAACTTTATTTCCTGGATGGTTCCGACCACGTTTATTGGTAGGATTATCTCGCCTTCGGTGGTTTCACATGCCATATTGAATCCGTTTAGAACCAAAGTTGCAGGTACGATCTGGTCCTGCAGGCCGAGCTATTCTACGACCTTCAATCTGATGATGTTGGCCGAGCTACCTGGATCGATTAACACACGCTTAATTTTAGTTTTATTCATGAGTACAGATATTACCAGCGCATCGTGATGAGGCTGGATGACTCCTTCTGCATCTTCATCATCAAAGGACAAAGTCCCTATGGGTGCGTAATCTTGAGTCCGAGATCGCTTTTCCCTCACAATCGATGTTTTAGTGTGTTTAAGCACTGGTCCTTGAGGGGTATCGACGCCACCGATGATCATGTGAATGACGTGCTGCGGTTCTTCTGGCTCGTTTTGCTTGCCGAAATCCCTGTTTTTAAAATGGTTCTTTGCCCTATCACTCTGAAATTCCCGAAGGTGCCCTTTGTTAAATAAGCGGGCTACTTCCTTTCTTAGTTGCCTATAATATTCCGTTCTGTGGCCATGGGTGCCATGATATTCACACATTTGATTGGGATTCCTTTGGGCAGGATCGGTCTGCATGAGTCGAGGCCATTTAGTGTCTTTGATGCGTCCGATAGCCGACACGATGGCAGATGCACCAACGATGAAGTTATACACTTATAACTGAGGTGCTTCTATAAGATCCGCATATTTATCAAAGACGCTCTTGCTCATAAGTCCCCGAGAATTTTTCCCTCGATCAATCCTTCGATTTTTCCGAACTGTATTGCGTGCTGAACCGTTGTTCATTCGATCTGCGACGTACGATTGATATCGGTCTCTGTTCGACCTTTGTTCTCTGTCGATCTCCCTTTAGTTTTTAGTAGCTGTCCTATTCTGATGCACAGGTCCATACGAAGCTCCCAACTGGTCATCTTCGACCCTAATCTTCGATTGGTATTGGTTGTGTATATCTGCCCAACTTATTGCTGGATACTCGATCAAATTTTGTTTTAGCCGACGTGATGTTGTCGAACTTAGCTCGTTCAACCCTTGGGTGAAAGCTTGTACGGCCCAATCGTCTGTGACCGGTGGCAATTCCATGCGTTCTATTTGAAATCGAGATACGAATTCCCTCACCATTTCATTACCTTTTTGCTTTACTTTGAAGAGGTCTGATTTCCTTGTTGCAACCTTTATGGCACCAGCATGTGCCTTTATGAACAAATATGCTAACATGGCAAAAGAATCGATGGAATTTGGCAGTAAATTGTGATACAAGATCATTGCTCCCTTCGAGAGGGTCTCCCCGAACTTTTTCAACAACACGGATTCGATCTCATCGTCCTCCAAATTATTACCTTTGATGGCACATGTGTAAGAGGTGACGTGTTTGTTAGGATCGGTCATACCGTTATATTTGGAAATTTCGGGCATACGGAAATTTTTGGGGATTGGTTTTGGGGCCGCACTCGAGGGAAAAGGCTTTTGTATGAATTTTTTTGAATCAAGCCCTTTTATCATTGGTGGAGGCCCCGGGATTTGATCGACCCTAGCATTATATGTTTCCACTCTCTTGTCATTGGCTTTGACTCGTTTTGTGAGTTCCTCGAGCAATTTAGTAATTTCGAGAGTGGTCCCCGATCTTGCTTGTTTAATTTCACTATGTCGGGCTCCGTTCTGTGGGTGATTTCTCGAAGCGGATTGGAATCCGGCCTGCTTTGTATATGAGTTTCACTCTGTAACTGGGCTATCGCTACTTGTTGGGCTTGTAGCATCTCGAAGATCATACGTAAGCTGGCTCCGATTTCCCCCGTGTTATGGGTGTCTCGGGTACCGCCCTGAATGTTTTTTTCCGGTTTGGAACGCTGATTCGCCTCCAGAGCTATTTGTGAATTGACATCCAATGGTACTTCGGCTCGAATTTCGAATACTATGATTTGAGCCTCAGTGCCATCGTCAAGTGGCCTTCTGCCCCCAGGTGCCAAGTTGTTGGTTTCATCTTGAAGGCCGGCTTCGTGGTCGATAGGTAAAGCCATTGCTGATTTGAAGTTGTAAAATGGTGTGTACTGCAGATTTATGTCAAACAATCACTGTTATCCTTAGCCACACGGTGCGGCCAAACTGTTTACCCGAAAAATCAGATAATGTTAAATTTATGTATGGTTCTAAAGATATGTGATACCCTTTGATACAGAGATAGCAATACTAGTATTCTTGACTATGAGATGGGAATGATGAATAGAAAGAATGAGTAAGATGAAGTAAAACAAGCACAAGGAGATATCTTTGTATATGAGAAAAGATCTTTTGTTCCAGTCTATTCAGTATATCCATAGCTTACAAGGATCCCCTCTTTTATAATAGAGGGTCATTACTTTATTTATACCAAAATAATAAAATAAAGCATATAGTGGAGGACCCATGATGATTTGTCTCTTCCTCGATTCCCACCAAGATTCTCTCTCTTGGTGCGGTGGTAACGGCTCTTGTCTGTGAACTCGATACTAGCTCGAACTCGTTACTGGGTCGACCCTTCGGTCTTGGCTTGAGTTCGACCCTCGGGATTGGCGTGGCACATTTTCGACCTCGAAGCAATGCCTTGCGGATTAATTTGGTCACGGGTTCGATAAGATTATCGAGCCGACTCATCAAGTAGCCTTCGGACTCGAGGCTCGTTTGTAAACTCACTCCCAAAATTCAACACCGGCTTCTTGTCACTCGAACTCGATCGAACGTAGGAAGGCCGAAATCTATTTTGACCCTATACAGAAGGCTATATGAGAACTGCCACTTCATTGCCAGATGGGCCTGGACTTTCGCTCCATGCAATTTTCGGGTTCAATATTTAGAACACAGTGAGAATTTTGGCAATAATTGACACTTAGGGTGTGTTTGGTACGAAGGAAAAGATTTTTCGGAAAATAATTTCTAATTTTTTCATGTTTGATTGGCTTAAATATTTTAAAAAATATTTTCCTCATGAACTCATTTTCTTCCGATTGGAGGAAAATATTTTCCCTATCAAGAGAAGGGAAAATATTTTTCAAAACTCTTTTTCAACCTTCTTTACTCTATTCCCCAACCCCCATGTCACGACCCAATTTAGGATCATGACTGGTGCTCCAAAGTAAGCCTCATCGGTATTTTACAGAAAATCGAACAGAGTCTCCCCTGTTTTAGGACTATCCAAAAGTTTTCCTATCTCATAAACAAAATACATCCAACCAATATTCACCTAAACCAACCACAATCTTCATGAACTAACCGAAAACGAGTTTTTACCAACACTACCATAATAATACTAAGCCCATCTCAAAAGTACGTAAAGAAAGTGCAATACTAGTAACTAGTCCAATATAACAAATGAATACTCTTGACACTAATAAAAATGACTATGGAGCAATTCTAAGAGTTCAAAAGGAAAGATGATAATAATAATTGAACTCTTCACCCACGCGAACAAATGCGGAGCTCACCGGGATCTATCAACTCGTGTACTATAATTAACGAAATCTTCGTTCACGTCAATTGTTGTATCTGTAAAAGAAATAGCGGGGAGTGAGTCGTTAGCTCAGTGAGTAATAATACTTAATCACAACCGTTTTTAATGGGGACATGTCAGAAAACATGCTAGTATATTAGCCAGAAAATATCATAAGAATGCCCTTTTCTAAAATGGTAAACATAATCAGTCTATTCATGTGTTCCCTGTAACATAAATCAATTTAACAAATCGGTAATAAACTCGGTAACCCTATGTCATATCAAATCTTTATGTTTGGGAGGTTTCCGAGAAATGATCATGAAATTTATATCACTGTGTGGACTCCTTCGTAAAAGAAGCCAAATATAAATGCATGTCCCTACTCGAGGGAAAACTATAACTGTATGCTAGTTCTACCTTCCCACTAGTGAGTGCTATAATTAAAATCGGTAATTTATAAATACAAGGTGCACAAGGTCTAACGAACCCACTGTTAGCTACGGAATCCTTCAAAGTCTTCCTCCCATATATATTTTTCTTTGTAAAAAGTAAATATTCACATGGAAACATTTTCAAAATAGTACAGGGCATTTCAATTCTTATTAAATCATGTAATTCAGTTTCGGTAACGGTAATAATATCTCAAGTAACATTAAAACATATCTAATAACAGTGAAAACATATTAAATAATTGTAAATATCTCAAGTAAACTGTTCAGTACCATATCAAGTAACGGCTCTGAAATATCTAGTAACAATGATAATATTTTACTAACAGTAATCATCTCATATAACTATTTCGGTATCATATCGAGTAAAGGACTTGTCCCTCATGCAAATTCAAAACAGTTGATAATATGTTCATATTAAAATCATATGTAATTCATGCAAGTTATAGAAACACAAATTGTGGTAAGGTTACTACTCACTGTACTTGTGCCGAATTACCGAATGTGTCACCACAAGCAATCCGTTCTGACTTCTTCAATCACCTAAATTGTGTTAAAATCAATCTATATATCATTCGTGAACCATCAACATACCAAATCAAAATAACCAGCCCTTATGATTTCTTGTTTGACTCATAATTTGCCAAATTGGATTTTCCCACTCTACCCCAGAGTACTTCTATGCCTTAATCACGTTCCTTGTGCCATGTAAAAAGTTCTTAGCCTAAGGCAAAGTTTATGTAGAAGGCATATTATACCAGACTGCTTTTAAAACTTCTAAAGCTCGTTTAAGTTAATAACTACACCATGTCCTTATGGAAGTAGCTTTCTGTCAAGATTTCTAAACTTAAATTGATCCATACTCTATCGATTTCAACCTTTCATAAAATATTTTCATCCCATTTTTAACACTACATAATATCCAAGTCTAAACCAAATAGAATCGCGGCCAATAATATTTTATATTATACAACATTCACTACCCAATAAATTTTTCTATAAACCAGAGAATGAGGGTAAGCAAACCTGTAGAGAAGAACTGACACTGCTCGAGCCGAAAGAAACTTGTTAAAACTTTAAAGCTTTTCCTTGCTTCTCTATATCACGCCGAAATTGCAGACCCGAACGTTACTCCCTCTTTCTTTTCAATGTCAATATTTCAGTTGGTGTATTTGAGATTTAATGTATTGAAGGATTGTATATAGGTATTCGCAACATGCAGCGGAAGACAATAACAATCATAGGAAGATCTTTTCGTGTTTAAAATTTAATTACATGTCAAAGATCGGATCTGAAACGTACCTGGTGAAGAGAGTCTCGTATCAAAAATTATTCGATAGTGCGAAGACTCTATGCGTATCCACACCGAGACTGATCCTTACTATCAACTCTTTGATCAATAAAACCGGCGAACAAATTAAACAAAATATTGTGCTGAAATTTTTCTCAAAAATCTCAACTCAAAGGTAGAAGAACAAGAAACACTTTTCTTGTAATGGTATTCTCTCTCCTGGCTTGTGTTGCACCCTCACTTTCACAAAGTGATTTTTTTTCTCAAGAATTGCTACGGCAAATTTTCTCCATCACCCTTTATATAACATCACCTATAAACTCTTTTTCTATTTGGTTGAGGTAATGATTTACTTAGGGTAAAAGTTTATTCCAAAATAAACTTCATGGAAAATTAGAAAGTCACGTAACTAATGAAAACCTGACTGTCGAGTCCTTCACGTGATTCCTCCAACTCAAAGTTGGATTCTCTTATTTATGAACTTTTCATATTAAGGAAAATATTAATCCCATTCCAATTGGGGTGAAACTGCCGACAAGTCCCTTTGTGGACTTTACATATTAGTTATCCAATTCAAATTTGGATTCTAACTTATAAACCTTTTATATTAATATTATATATATATACTATTATATAAATAAATATTTGTGACAACCCGGCCGGTCGTTTCGAGAGTTATAGCCCCGTTTTCCCTATTTTTGCTTCTTTTTGTGCTTTTCAGCTATATCATGTTATATCGGGTTAGTTGGTTCGAGTCCGGAGTAATTTCGGAATGAATTGAGACACTAAGTCTCTTTATTAGAAGTTTAAGTTGAAAAGGTCAACCGGATATTGACTTATGTGTAAACGATTCGGATTTGAATTTTGATGGTTCCGTTAGCTCCGTTAGGTGATTTTGGACTTTGGAGCACGCTCGAAATGTGATTCAGAGGTCCGTAGTGGAATTAGGCTTGAATTGGCGAAAGTTAGAATTTTGACGATTTTGGTCAGGAGTGAAAATTTTGATATCGGGGTCGGATTGGATTTCCGAAAGTTGGAGTAGGTTCGTGGTGTCATTTCAGACCTGTGTACAAAATTTGAGGTTATTCGGTCGTGGTTTAGTAGGTTTCGGCATCGTTTGTGGAATTCAAAATTTTCTAACTTTATTAGGCTTGAATCCATGTGTAATTCGTTTTTTTGGTGTTGTTGAAGGTGATTTAAAGGTTCGACTAAGTTCGTATGATGTTATGGGTTGTGTTGGTATGTTTGGTTGAGGTCCCGAGGGCCTCAGGTGAGTTTCGGGTGGTTAAAGGATCATTCTTGGCCTTGGTGAGATTGCTGATATCTGCTGCTGCATTCTTATGGTTTCATCTTTCGCGATCGCGAGTGGGCTCTCGTGTTTGCGAAGAGTATTTTCTGAGTGGTGAATTTTTGTTCTACGCGTTTGCGAAGGGGAGGACGCGAACGCGAAGGTGTGGTTTGCGTGTGCATCATGAACGCGGGAGAAGGGTCGCGTTCGCGAAGAGGAGTGAGGCAGTTGGGGACCCCAGGTCATTGTTCTACGCGTTCGCGAGGTGGTGGTCGCGTTCGCAAAAGTCTGGGCTAGTATAGCATCGCATTCGCGAAGAGTAAAATGGTGAGGCAGTCAAGTTGGTCTACGCGAACGCGAGAGGACGGTCGCGTTCGTGAAGGGGAAAATCTGGGCAGGCAGTGTTATATTCAAATCGAGGGTTTGAGCCCATTTTCTTTTTCATATTTTGAGCTAGATATCACGGATTTAGGCGATTCTTGAAGGGATTTTCACAGAGTTGATTGGGGTAAGTGTTTCTCACTTGATTTTGGTTAAATTCCATAATTATATCTTGATTTTTATCATTTAAATTGGGATTTGGGGTGAAAAATTGGGGAAAAAGTGGAAGAGTTCTTGAGATAGAATTTTGAGGTTTTGAAGGGGATTTTGTTGTCGGATTTTGGTAAATTTGGTATGACTAGACTCGTGAGTGAATGGGCTTTCGGGTTTTATGATTTTTGTCGGATTTCGAGACGTGAGCCTGGGGGCCGGGTTTGAGCCGATTTCTAATTTTGGCTATAATTTGGTATTTTTCTTGTTGAATTGATTCCTTTAGTCTATATTGATCGTATTGTATTGCTTGTGATTAGATTCGGGATGTTTGGAGGCCGATTTGAGAGGCAAGAGCATTCTGGAGTAGGAATTCTACACTGTTGAGGTAAGTAACAGTTTTAAATCTGGTCTGGAGTGTATGAAACCCAGAGTTTGATATAATGTGACTGTTTGAAGGTGGCGCCCATGCTAGGTGACGAGCGTGTGGGTGTACGCCGTGAGGGATTGAGACTTGGTCTGTCCCGGGAGACTGTGAAGTCTAATAGACTTTATTTGTGTTTATATGCATTCTTGTCTCCTAGAACTTGACTGTCTTTCATGTTAGAAATCATGCTTAGGCTATATTCCTGCTCATGGTAGTTATACTCAGTCATAGTGATTCTTGTACATGTTTACCCCAGTCTCTGTTATTTTTCCCGTATGATATACTATAACACTTTGATTTGGGCTATTTTCCATTTCTTTATTGAGAGTAATAAGACAAGAGAGGTTCATGACTGAGTAAGGCCGAGGGCCTGTTTGTGAGATATTATACTATAGCACGTGAGTTATCCGTGCAGCATGTGAGTTGTCCGTGCGGATCCTTATATTATACTATAGCACGTGAGTTGTTCGTGCAGTACGTGAGTTGTCCGTGCGGATCCAGATATTTATACTATGGCACGTGAGTTATCCGTGCAAATTATAGCGCTTGGGCTGTAGGAGACCCTCATGAGTCTGAACACCCCCAGTGAGCGCATGTACCTATTGAGAGTGTGTATTGAGAGCTGAGAGCCGAGAGTATGAGCTGTTGAGATGGGTTGAGTGACTGTTGCCTTGAGAGGCTATACTTGCTTTTATTTATTGTTGCACTTAGTTGTTATCGGTTGTTGTTGTGAAATTTCTGGAAGATTCATATCTGTTTTACATGAGCGCGAACTGATTTGACTTATACCATAGGGTTTGAAAGCATGTTCACTCTTTACTGAATTATTTTTTTAAATGAATTGTACTGTATAGCTCATCACTGCTTCTCAGTTCCTTATTTATTTCTGTTACTTGCTGAGTTGGTTGTACTCATGCTACACCCTGCACTTAATGTGCAAATCCAGGTGTGTTATCACATAGGTCGTTGAGTTTGGGCGCGATCGAGTACCAGAGACTACGAGGTAGTTGCCGGTGTCCACAGAACCTTCTCTCTCCTTCTATATTTCTTTCTGTCTTGTATTGATACTTAGATACTGGTTGTATTAGTTTGGTTCTTTAGATGCTCATGACTTAGTGACACCCCGATGTCGGGCTATTGTTTCCACACTTATGTTTATTTGGGTTTTACCCCGTATTTATGAGAAACTCCGGTTATTTTAAATGTCTTAATTCACTTGTGTTAAATTTTGAAAGTGTTTTGGAAAGGTCGGTTTGCCTAGTACCACGATAGGCGCCATCACGATAGGTTAGGTTTTGGGTCGTGACAATATTAATTAAATATATCACATATATATTTCAACCAAGTGATATAATTTAATTTTCTATTCCAAATAGAAAACTTTAATTTGTTCACAATGTTAAATATATCCTCTGTGTTAGCAAAGAATATAATAAGATTTTATTTGGATTAATAATTTAAATTATTTGACTAATTAAATTCTATAATTTAATTACCAGATAAAATAATTAATCCTTTAGTAAAGAGTAGAACACTCGTTAGTGTGCGACCCCATAGGTTCAATACTAAACCGGTAGTAAATTGATCATATCAATATACTAATCAAGGGTAGCGTCTAGCAACACTCCTTAACGACCGGATAGAATGAAGTATACAATTTACTCTCAAGAACCAGTAGAAGAATAATGTAGTAATTCCTTCTGTCCTTATAGCTCTTGGTTACCCTAGGATATGGTTCAACTGTCAAATCCTAATAGGCGACCAACTATTTGTTCATGTCAAATATAATTGATCATTGAATCATCTAAGAAACTCTTTTCTTCATTCATTCAATCTCCCTGGCCAAGGTCTTAGTCTGGTCATTTATGTCACGACCCGAAATTCCCACCTTCGGGACCGTGATGGCGCCTAAAATTTCACTTGCTAGGCAAGCCAACGTTAGAATAATTTAAACTATTTTTAACAATTCATGTTTAATTAAATAGTAAAGAAACCAACGACCAAAATAATATCTAAATTTAAATGCGCAAAACAAAATAATACGATGTCTAATTACCATCCCAGAACTGGAGTCACAAGTACACGAGCTTCTAGAATAATACAAACAAGGGCCTGAATAAAAATAAAGTTATCTGAAAGAAAACACACAACTAAGATAAAGTAGAAGGGGACTTCAGAGCTGCGAACGTTGTGCAGCTATACCTCAAGTCTCCTCTAATAGTTGAATCCGGGCAAATTTATAGTACGCCGCTGGGATGTCACGCCCCAAACTCAAGGAGCGTGACCGACGCTCAGCTGAGAGAACCCGGCCGAGCAAGCCTGTTAGATTTTCTTCTACCCAAACTCATCCATGAATAAAGAGGAGATGTACTCCATTAATCAATCACTAAAAAGATTTTATTAACAACTTCCTTTTCATTCCCATTAGCAGCTTCATTCATAATTTCCAAAACATTACGAATTTATAGAATTAATGAAAAACATGATTCCCAAATACCAACATTTCTAGTTCAATTCTCAACTTCAACCACAACCCACAACCTGTCTACGGAGCCTCTAATACAATAGAAGAGTAATATGGAAATGGCGGCAACAAGGCTTCGGCTATACCTCAAAACACAGTACATGAGAAACCAAAGATATATGACCCCGAAATGAAGTGGGGCTCACCAAATTAGCTGAAAAGAGTGCACTGCTATCACTGATCAATGTCGTCTGTTGTAGAACCACCTGCATTCATTAAAGATGCAGCGCCCATGGCAAAAGGGACGTTAGTACCGTCGAATAGCACTAATATGTATAATTAAAAGTCCTCTTTCAAAATAGAATACCAATATAAGAAAGGCAACACATAGAAACGACAAGTCATAATCAATAATATCCAAATGTTCAGTTAAAACATAATAATTTTCAAAATACGAACTTCATATACAATTTTGGTTGGGAGATCATTAGCACCGATATACCACCGTCTTTGTTAGAACGGAGTTCGATCACGCCCGATCGGCTAGGCCATCTCCCCACGGACAATGTGGTTTGACAGGTGATGCAAAAGAAAGTTGTTACCAAGAGTAGTACCACTATGTGCGCAACATGGCGTCTGATCTCCACCCGATCAGCTAGGCCGCCTTCCCACATATGCCATGTGGGTTGACTTTTCCAATCCACACAGGTTCCAGTTTCATCCTAATTAAGGGGAATAATATCACAATTTCCCAACGGTTCCAATTTCATCCCAAATAAGGGGAATAATCCCAATCCACCCCTACATCGGCACGTGTAGTTTCAGGTGTAGGCCTTATGACCCACCCTTCCTCGGTATTGCTAATGATGCTCCCAAAAATATTTTTGATTTGATTTGCAAAAAGAAATATCATAAATACAATTGTACTCACCTCAATATTTTTCACATTGTATAAATTCTCATTAGTATTTCCAGTCATTCACAACGACAATATTTTCTTGGCTCATTACGTCATTCACAAGATTCTTTATTCTTGGCACGATGGCCGTATTTCATATTCCACACTTTCACCTCTTTCAATTTCAAATATCACCATCAAATATCAATATATAGAATATTTTAGAAATCATATACTTCAAATCCATTTGAAATGGGAACTTCAAACACGAATGGTTTCTTCCCAGAGAATAAAGCATACCATCCAATAATATAAACACACATGAAAAATCATAAACAATCAATACGCCATTTATTCTTGCAATATACTTCCCCAGAAATGACAATGTACAATTCAACACATGAGTATATAGAACTCGAATCACACTGGATATATTTATAAAGTAAAGCATTAGTTAAAGCAGCCATTGATGGGAATGAATTTAGTATAAAAGCTCTTAGGGAAATTCTATTTTTTCCAATCACTTTTAAAACGGTGGATTCGAGGCTCATTTCATATTCTTTATCGCATCCTCTAAAATCATATGCACTACTAGCCATAACATAACTTAAATTCTTGGCACGTTGGCCACACTCTATTTCTTCAATCCGCTTATTTCATTTTCAAGTATCTTTAAAGATTATCAACAACAAGACACTTCCAATCAAGTCTTTAGGTACACATATGAGCAATTACATATCGATTTTTTCTCACCCAATTGGTATAATAGTTCTCATTTAAAACACGACTCAAAGCCACAATATTTTAATACGCAAACCATACTTTGAACATCTATATTTCGACATAAGGCTCATTCGGAATAAACAAGTTTATAGGGAATAACCCAGAATATAGAAGTTAGGAATCTTGAGCCAATCATACTTGATCTTACGGAAACATTATGGATATCTATTCTAAGAGAGAAAGTTTATCCAACATACCTTGCTTTGAGCTTTCCTTAAATTACTACAATGTTCCGGAAATTCTAGCAATCCCAATCTATTTTGAGACATAACAAAATTGAACCATTATTAGGAAGATATTCATGATCTCAGCTCATTTGAGAATTTTATCAAGCACTAGGTGTGCAAATCTAACTACAAGGTTCTTCTATAAGATTTCCTTCACTCCACAACCTAATCTTTACTTATTTGAGCTCAACAATCTTCCCACAAACCTTATTAGTATAAGAATGTATATATAATACTCATATACCCAAGAATCATACTCCAAATCAACCATTCTTTATCCAAATTCGAAATTGGAAACTAGGGTATTGAACCTTACCTCTTAGATGAAGATCTTGTGATTAGCTTCCTTGATTCTTGAAGATTGGTGCAAGGTTGGATGATTATAATGCTAGGTTCCCTCTTTCTCTCTCTAAAATGCTCTTACTTCTCTCTAAAACCCTCAGAAAAACACCCCAAAGCCTATTTATGAAAATGGGGTCGGGTTATGGAAAGAGGAAAATTAAACCTCCGAATTCAACTATGCGGGCGCACAATGGACCGCACAATTGGTGTGCGGGTCGCACAAATCGGTGCCCAGAACTGGGCTGTTCTGGTCCATTCGGCAGCAAGTTTTCGATCACATAACCATTTTGCGATCGCATAATGGTCGCATAATGGTCGCCAAATTTTGTCGCAAAAATCGCATTCTGTCATCCTTTGGTAATTTGGTCATAACTTCTTGTAGAAATGTCCAAATGACGAATGGTTTGAAGAGTTGGAAACTAGACTCAAAGGGATTTAATTTTATATGTAATACACCATATAACTCTTCATATAAAGATAGGTATGATCGTTTGAAGTTAGGTTTTGTACGAACTCACTTGAAACTTTTTCCCATCATAAAATTTTTAACTTGCCTTAGCCTTGGGGCTCTTCTTAGACTATAAACCATTCTTAATGCACCTCATACATATATTATCATGATAAATTGATATCATTATTATAATAGCCCTTGTCTATACCCAAAATAATATAATTAGCGCACATCGACTTTCTTAATAGCGCTTAAGTACTTCAAAATTTTCCGGGGTGTTACATTCTCCCCCACTTAAGAACATTCGTCCTCGAATGTTTTACAAGTCCCTTATAAAAATAGAGTTACCATCATTTTACCTCCAACTGTTATACGTAGGCACTTATGACTACCTCAGTCTTATACATTCAACTTACTTATGGACCTTAGGATTTGGCTATCTTTACAAATTCTTAAAAATTTCGACAGAGTTTTCCCTGTAAGTGGGCCTATCCACCGGTCATAGAATCCCAAAAATCAATCCTAACAATATATCCATTACTCAACAACGCATCACAGTATACATCAACAACACCTATCTCAACATTAACAAAAGTTGTATCTTTACATGAAATGTACACATTTAAACCATAATGCATAGAAGGTACGTTTTTGAACCACAACCATTTGGCTATACAAACAAGTGAGAATATTTCCTTTCCTCAACACTTTCGGCCTATGAGGTAATCTCCTGGACTCACAGATTTAGCCATAGCACTTGACGGAGGCAATCTTAACTCCCAGACTTATCTAACAAGGATAGAAAATAGTTGCTCCTCATAATCCAATTATCCATTAAATTCACCTTTAATAACCTCCACTGGAACTATATACAAAGGATTTCCAGTTACCTTCTTAGACATAGGCATATGAAACACCGGGTACAAAGAGGGCAATAATAGGGAAATATCATACTCATATTTTGGCCTATTTCCTTCAAGATTTCATAAGGCCTAATGTGACTACACATACTTTACCTTCCTTAACAATTCACCCAATATATTCATAGAGAAAATCTTGAGAATAACCCGTTCACTTTTTTTTTCAACTCTAAATCCCTACACCGAACACCCAAACTAAACCTTTGGAGACCTCCAACAATTAGTCTAAGATGTGCTATCTTGAATATGACCATAAAATTTTCTATCCAATATATTTGATCACGAGCTGATGCTTCTTCTTTGACATGTTTGAACCTTTAACCCCATAGGTTTACTATAAATAGGAACAAGGTGCGATATTGGGCTAGAACTATTCAAGAATCCATCAATGTGCTGAGCACGGCATTTCTGGAGGTTATATCCTAAGAGACATGAAGGTCACTACCAATAGCGCTGACATGGTGATTTGTTGTGGTGAAATCATTGGTTCAACAAACGAGTCATAGAGTTGCCTAGTAGGCATTGATAATATGGGAACCATGTACATGATTCTGAGATTTAAAAGAAATGAGTCATAAAAAAAAAGGACAGCAACAATTGTTTCATTCCATATGTGCCTTGTTCGGCAATAGTAAGCCTCAAAGAGAAATGGCCAAGTACATGACAATAGTCGTCTCCTGGATTGTAGGGAAAATCAGTTAAACTTGAAACGAGAATATTCCAGCACCCTAAATGTGATATGGGTTTCAAAATACATAAAGTTGCATTATGCTCTTAATAGTAACTAGCACAAGGAATTTATGCCACAAGCCTATAAGGATGAAAAAGAAGTTGAACACTTGTGATATTATTATCATTCTGACAGCTTAACCCCTTTCCGATAGTTGATCATATATGAGAGAACTAGAGATACGACGAATTTGTCCTTCAATTCAATATGCTCATCACAAGGCCGCTTAACTTTCAACCTCACACAAGTGGAATCATGTAACTAGGACATCTTAAAGTTGGGACGAAATCATGTATTGGTTAGAGAGAATGAACACTTTGCTATGAGCTATGAACACTTTGCCATAACAATTCTCAAGTTGTAATACTGGGCCACTTCATGTGCAACTACAATACTAGTAACAATATTAGTTACTCACTGAGGCATGATCTAGGTGAACATGAAAGTCATACTGAGATGGGCGAACAAATAGATCTTTCTGTGGTGAATTTGTGAAAACCTCAAATTTCTCAGAAACTTTATGCGGACAAGTGTCCCCTTTCAATTGACATGTACGCACAGGATAGGTACTGAGATATGCTCTCATATTACTAGACTGTGAAAAGGATTCATGATAATATACACAAAGGAACAAAGTGATTGTTCAAACCATAGGAGCAACATACACCGGAGAGAAAAAGAGTGGCTCAAGAAGGACCTCAACACTAGGCTGCTTTACATTAGATTTGATACCACATAGGTAAATATTATGGGAGTGTATGCATAGGCACAAGTGAGCAGATGTTATCCATTTGAATCAAAACGTTCTGTAAGAATTTCATCAGGTATAGTCCCTTGTTGAGAATTTAGGGAAGCAGTGAGAAGTATTAACATAAGGAGTTGTTCCGGTTCTATCCCAACTTCCATGAGGTAAAGTTGTTCCGGTTCTATCCCAACTTCCATAGTAACATAAGGAGTGACATATGATAATGTGGAACCGGGATCAATAAAAGCATACACATCATGAGATTGGACAGTCAATATACCTGTAACCACATCTGGAGAAGCCTCAAACTTTCGATGCCTCCTCATAGCATAAAACCTGCTGGGCCCTCCCGAGCTCTGAATACCACCCCTAGTTGTTCCACGCTCTGCGGGTGGTATAGTGCCTCTAGTTAGGGGAGGCGCTATGGATAGAGTAGCTACAGAACTGGCTGGCTGGGCCATACCCATGCCCAAGCTCTGACGAGACAAATAACAATCTCTTTGAAAGTGATCCATCATACCACACTTGTAGCATACTTTGGTACCATAGTGACATACTCCCGGATGACATCTCCAATACTTCACACAACGGGGATGAGGTCCGCTAAACCGATTTGTCTCACTGACCTGATATTTACCCTTTCTGCATACATCATAAGCATCCCTCTTATCCTTTCTCCAAGCTTCCAATGTGGGAGTAACAACTCCAGCACCGGATTGCTGTGTGGGTCTTTGGAATTGCCCAAAGCTACCACCCCTAACGCGTTGCCGAGCATACTCACAACACGACGCTAAATGTTCCTTCCCACATGTCGGACAGAACGGGACAGATGTACTCAATCTAGGGCATTTGTTCTTCTCGTGCCCCCTCTTTCCACAACCATAGCATATTTCAAGGGTCATCCAATATATTCCCAAGTGTCGCTTGCTGCAAATCACACAACCTAGTTCATTAGCACCAACAACCCTCTTTCGTTTCTTAGATTCTCTCACCACACGATCCGGTGGTGCGGTGACATTGGTAGGAACAAGAACACTTCCCTTAGCAACAAGTTCCTCGAATCCCTCCACGACTCGACGCATTCTTCCAACGAACTCTTGTGTAATCTCCCCTAGATTCAATGGAACGGTCATTCCCTCATTGTTGTTTTGAACTCGTAGATTACTCATCTGAAAAAACAAATGAGACATAACGAGGAAATTAGCTCCCTACCTTGGGCTCTATCACATGATCTTGGAATACCAAAGAAGTGTGAAATTCCTAAATATCCAAGTAGCCTCCTCATTATAGATGTGGTCGACAACACACCAATAAGAAGGACTCTACTAGACACGGCTCTGAGACATCCTAAGAAACTTTAAAACCTTAGGCTCTGATACAAAGTCTGTCACGCCCCAAACTCGAGGAGCACGACCGGCGCTCAACCGAGAGAACCCGGGCGAGCAAGCCTGTTAGATTTCCTTCTACCCAAACTCATCCATGAATAAAGAGGAGATGTACTCCATTAATCAATCACTAAAAAGATTTTATTAACAACTTCCTTTTCATTCCCATTAGCAGCTTCATTCATAATTTCCAAAACATTATGAATTTATAGAATTAATGAAAAACATGATTCCCAAATACAAAAATTTCTAGTTCAATTCTCAACTTCAACTACAACCCATAACCTGTCTACGGAGCCTCTAATACAATAGAAGAGTAATATGGAAATGCCAACAACAAGGCCCCAACTATACCTCAAAACACAGTACATGAGAAATAAAAGATATATGACCCCAAAATGAAGTGGGGCTCACCAAATCAGCTGAAAAGAGTGCACTTCTATCACTGATCATTGTCGTCTGTTGTAGAACCACCTGCATTCATTAAAGATGCAGCGCCCATGGCAAAAGGGACGTTAGTACCGTCGAATAGCACTAATATGTATAATTAAAAGTCCTCTTTCAAAATAGAATACCAATATAAGAAAGGCAACACATAGAAACGACAAGTCATAATCAATAATATCCAAATGTTCAGTTAAAACATAATAATTTTCAAAATACGAACTTCATATACAATTTTGGTTGGGAGATCATTAGCACCGATATACCACCGTCTTTGTTAGAACGGAGTTCGATCACGCCCGATCGGCTAGGCCATCTCCCCACGGACAATGTGGTTTGACAGGTGATGCAAAAGAAAGTTGTTACCAAGAGTAGTACCACTATGTGCGCAACATGGCGTCTGATCTCCACCCGATCAGCTAGGCCGCCTTCCCACATATGCCATGTGGGTTGACTTTTCCAATCCACACAGGTTCCAGTTTCATCCTAATTAAGGGGAATAATATCACAATTTCCCAACGGTTCCAATTTCATCCCAAATAAGGGGAATAATCCCAATCCACCCCTACATCGGCACGTGTAGTTTCAGGTGTAGGCCTTATGACCCACCCTTCCTCGGTATTGCTAATGATGCTCCCAAAAATATTTTTGATTTGATTTGCAAAAAGAAATATCATAAATACAATTGTACTCACCTCAATATTTTTCACATTGTATAAATTCTCATTAGTATTTCCAGTCATTCACAACGACAATATTTTCTTGGCTCATTACGTCATTCACAAGATTCTTTATTCTTGGCACGATGGCCGTATTTCATATTCCACACTTTCACCTCTTTCAATTTCAAATATCACCATCAAATATCAATATATAGAATATTTTAGAAATCATATACTTCAAATCCATTTGAAATGGGAACTTCAAACACGAATGGTTTCTTCCCAGAGAATAAAGCATACCATCCAATAATATAAACACACATGAAAAATCATAAACAATCAATACGCCATTTATTCTTGCAATATACTTCCCCAGAAATGACAATGTACAATTCAACACATGAGTATATAGAATTCGAATCACACTGGATATATTTATAAAGTAAAGCATTAGTTAAAGCAGCCACTGATGGGAATGAATTTAGTATAAAAGCTCATATACCCAAGAATTATACTCCAAATCAACCATCTTTTACCCAAATTCGAAATTGAAAACTAGGGTATGGAACATTACCTCTTAGATGAAGATCTTGTGATATGCTTCCTTGATTCTTGAAGATTGGTGCAAAGTTGGATGATTATAATGTTAGATTCCCTCCTTCTCTCTCTAAAATGCTCTTACCTCTCTCTAAAACCCTCATAAAAATACCCCAAAATAAGCCTCAAAGCCTATTTATCAAAATGGGGTCGGGTTATGAAAAGAGAAAAATTAACCCTCCGAATTCAACTATGCGGTCGTACAATGGACCGCACAATTGGTGTGCGGTTCGCACAATGGTCGCACAAATCGGTGTCCAGAACTAGGCTGTTCTGGTCCATTTGGCGACCAGTTTGCGGTCGCATAACCATTTTGCGATCGCATAATGGTCGCAGAATTTGATCGCAAAATTCGCATTCCGTCAGCCTTTGGTAATTTGGTCATAACTTTTTGTAGGAGTGTTCAAATGACAAATGGTTTAAAGCGTTGGAAACTATACTCAATGGAATTTAAAATTATAGGTAATACACCATATAAATCTTCATATCAAGGTAGGTATGATCGTTTGAAGTTAGGTCTTGTACGAACTCACTTGAAACTTTATCCCATCATAAAATTTTTAACTTGCCTTAGCCTTGGGGATCTTCTTAGACCATAAACCATTATTAATTCACCTCATACATATATTATCATGATAAATTGATATCATTGTTATAATAGCCCTTGTCTGCACACAAAATAATATAATTAGTGCACATCGACTTTCTTAATAGCGCTTAAGTACTTCGAAATTTTCCAGGGTGTTACATGGGACCAACTCCGGTATCTGCACAAGAAGTGCAGAGTGTAGTATGAGTACAACGGACCCCATATACTCTGTAAGTGTCGAGTCTAACCATATACTCTGTAAGTGACGAGGCTAAGGCAGGTCGCTTACATTAACCTGTACACAATAATAATAATAATAATAATAATAATAATAATAATAATAATAATAATAATGATAATAATAATAATAATAATAATAATAATAATAATAATAATAATAATAATAGAGGTAAATCATATCAATAATTGAAGTCTATTCAGCAGTCATAATCCCTCAATTAATTTTCGTTGCGGCGTGCAACCCGCTCTAAAAATATAAACTTAGAATAAAATCCGTTGCGTCGTACAACTCGTTCCAACAATAAAGTTTTTCAATTTAGTTCTGTTGCGGCATGTAACCCTCTCTAACAATATAAACTTTCAATTAAATTCTTTTGCGGCATGCAACCCGCACCCACAATATAAACTTTTAATTAAATTCCGTTGCGGCGTGCAACCCGCTCCAATAATATAAATTTAAAATAAATCCGTTGCGGTGTGCAACCCGCTCCAACAATATAATTAAACAACTCTTAAATGTAAAAATACTCCTATAAATACCACATTTAATAAGAAATTATTAGGCAACAAAGCATACAAATAATATGATTTATTTAGTAAACAAGTAATGACAAGTACCAATTAATTGTGGAAATCAGGGAGAAAATAGGTAATTTAATATTTAATATGCTAAATGCCAAGTAGCAATTAAGACACATATGTCAAATAAATATGTAGCAATTATAGCATGAATTCAAAACATAATATGGGACAAGGATTATGAGAGAAATAATTAATTTATGATTTTTAAATAATTTATGATTTTTCAGATAAATAGGTTAACAATCAATTTGACAATGTATAGGCACTCGTCACCTCGCCTATACGTCGTTACACATAAAATTCACGTAACAAATAATTCAAGGGTTCTATTCCCTCAATTCAAAGTTAACCACGTCACTTACCTCGCTTCGCAACCAAATTCAAGATTCCAATAAACCTTTTCCTCGTGAAACGGTGTCCGAAAGCTTCAAATCTAGTCACAAACAATTCAATATACTCAACACGAATCGTAGAAATTAATTCCATATTAAATTACTAATCTTCCGCATAAAAATCCAAAATTTATCTCAAAATTCAATAGTACAATCCACGTCTCGAATCTCGAAAAAACTCACGAAATCCGAACATCCATTCCGAGACGAGTTCAACCATACAAATATTATCAAATTCTAACATCGGATTGTCTTTCAAATCCTAAATTTTCGTTTTTGAAAAGTTTTACAAAAATTCCAATTTCTTCCATCTAAATCAGAAATAAACAATGAATATAAACATGGATTAATGAAATATAATCACTTTCAAGTATAGAACACTTACCCAAGTCGAAGTCGTGAAAACCCCCTTTGAAATTGCCCAAATCCGAGACCCAAAATTCAAAAATGAATAAAAATGGCTAGCACCTAATTTTTATGTGTTTTGTCCAGCATTTTCGTATCTGCGGATAAATTTCCGCATCTGCGGACTCGCATTTGCGAGACAAATCTCACATTTGCGGAATAGGGAAGCCAAGAAGAGGATCGCATCTACGGACATTCACATCGCAGAAGCGACTACGCAGAACCAGACCTGCAAGTTTTTACCAAAATGGTCTGAAACACGTTAGAAACTCACCTGAGCCACTAGGGACCTCTTTCAAATATTCCAACAAGTCCCGAAACATAATACGGACTTACTCGGGGTCTCAAATCAAGTCAAATAATGTCAAAATTACAATTCACACCTCAATTCGAACTTATGAGTTTCAAACTTTTTACTTTATAAAACCCGCGCTGAAACGTGTTAAATGAATCCGGAAAGATTTCAAATTTGGCGCACAAGTCATAAATGACATAATGGAACTATTCAAACTCTCGGAATCTCTATCCGAGCCCGATATCGATAAAGTCAAATTCGCAGTTAAACTTTGGAATCTTTAAGCTTTCAAACTTCGAATTTTCAATAAATAGCGATAACTCAAGCTAGGGACCTCCAAATTAAATTCCGGTCCCAAATCATGGTACGTACCTACCAGAACCGTCAAAACACCGATCCGGGTCCGTTTGCCCAAAATGTTGACCGAAGTCAACTTAAGTGAGTTTTAAAGTACTATTTCACATTTTAATCAATTTTTCACATAAAAGCTTTCCGAAAATATTTACGGACTGTGTACATAAGTCGAGCAATGTTGAAAGGTGTTATTTGAGGTCTCAGAACATCGAAATGACTATTAAATTTAAAGATGACATATTGGGTCATCACATTCTCCACCTCTAAAAGAAACGTTCGTCCTCGAACGAAATTTGAAAATTACCTGAGCTGGTGAAAAGGAGTGGATATCTACTCCGCATGTCCGACTCGGACTCCTATGTAGCTGCCTCAATCGACTGACCTCTCCATTGCACCCAAACTAAAGGATAACTCTTATACCTCAAGTGTTGGACCTGCTGGTGTAGAATAGCTACCGGTTCCTCCTCATAAGTCAAATCTTTGTCCAATTGGACTGAGATGAAATCTAATACATGGGACGGATCACCATGGTATTTCCGGAGCATGGATAAATGGAACACCGGATGAACTGCTGATAAACTAGGTGGCAGTACACGCCTGTAGGCTACTTCACCCACTCTTTCAAGAATTTCAAAGAGTCCGATATACCTAGGGCTCAACTTGCCCTTCTTTTCGAATCGCATTACACTTTTCATAGGTGAAACCTGGAGCAATACTCTTTCTCCTACCATGAATGCAACGTCACAAACTTTATGGTCGACATAAATCTTTTTCCTTGGCTGAGCTGTGCAAAGTCGATCCTAAATAATCTTGACCTTATCCAAGGCATCTTGTACCAAATCTGTACCCAACAACCGAGCATCTCCCGGTTCAAACCAGCCAACTGGCGAATGACATCGCCTCCCATATAATGCTTCATACGGAGCCATTTGAATGCTCGACTGGTAGTTGTTATTATAGGCAAATTCCACAAGTGGCAAGATCAGATCCCAAGAATCTCCAAAGTCTATAACACAAGCGCGAAGCATATCTTCCAGTATATGAATTGTGCACTCTGACTATTCGTCTGTCTATGGATGCAATGTTATACTTAACTCAACATGCATGCCTAACTCACATTGTACAGCCCTCCAGAAAAGCAAGGTGAACTGCGTACCTTGATCAGAAATGATAGACACGGGTACACCGTGAAGGCGGACAATCTCGCGAATGTAAATCTCCGTTAACCGCTCTGAAAATTAGGTAACTACTAGTAGAATGAAATGTGTTGACTTGGTCAACCTGTCCATAATGACCCATACTACATCAAACTTTCTTTGAGTTCATGGAAGCCCAACAACAAAATCCATAGTGATTCGCTTCCACTTCCACTCAGGAATTTCTAACTTCTGAAGCAGACCACCAGGTCTCTGATGCTCGTACTTGACTTACTGACAATTTAAACACCGAGCTATGTATGCAACTATATCCTTCTTCGTTCTCCTCCACCAATAATGTTGTTGCAAATCTTGATGCATTTTGGCGGCACCCGGATGAATAGAATACCGGGAACTGTGGGCTTCCTCAAGAATTAATTCATGAAGCTCATCCACATTAGGAACATATATACGACCATGCATCCGCAGAACTCCATCATCTCCCACAGCAACCTGTTTGGCACCACCGTGCCGCACCGTTTCCTTAAGGACAAGCAAATAAGGGTCATCATAGTGTCGCTCTCTGATATGTTCATACAAGGAAGACCGAGAGATTGTGCAAGCTAGAATCCAACTGGACTATGAAACATCTAACCTCACGAAATTATTGGCCAAAGTCTGAACATCTGCAGCTAATGGCCTCTTATCAACCGGAATATACGCAAGGCTGCCCATACTCACAGGCTTTCTACTCAAAGCATTGGCCACCACATTAGCCTTTTCGGGGTGATACAAAATGGTAATATCATAGTCTTTCAATAGCTCCAACCATCTTCTCTTCCACATTGGCCATTCCGAGGTGAAAAGGTACTGTAGACTACGATGATCAGTGAACACCTCACACGAGACACCGTAAAGGTAGTGCCTCCAAATATTTAGCGCATGAACAATGGCTGCCAATTCTAAGTCATGAATAAGATAATTCTTCTCATGAACTTTCAACTATCACGATGCATATGCAATCACTCTGTCATCTTGCATTAATACTGCACCAAGCCCAATGTGAGATGCATCACAATAAACCATATAAGATCCCGAACCTATGGGTTACCAACACTGGCGCCGTAGTTAAAGCAGTCTTAAGCTTCTGAAGGCTCAACTTACACTCATCTGACCATCTGAATGGGGCACCCTTCTGGGTCAATTTGGTCAGTGTGTATGCTATGGATGAAAACACCTCCACGAACCGACGGTAATAACCAGCCAAACCTAGGAAACTTCGAATCTCTGTAGTTGAAGTAGGTCTAGGCCAATTCTGAACTACCTCGATCTTCTTAGGATCCATTTTTATGCCTTTTGTTGATACAACATGCCCCAAAAAGGCAACTAAGTCTAACTAAAATTCACATTTTGAAAATTTTACATATAACTGATTATTTTTCAAAGTCTGAAGCACAATCCGAAGATGCTGCTCATGCTCCTCTCGACTGCTAGAGTAAATCAAGATATTGTCAATGAATACAACCACGAAAGAATCCAAATACGGCTTGAATACCCGGTTCATCAAATCCATAAATGCTGCTGGGGCATTTGTTAGCCCAAATGACATCACTAGGAATTCGTAATACCCATACTGAGTCTAAAAAGTTGTCTTAGAGACATCGGATGCCCTAATCTTCAACTAATGGTAACCAAACCTCAAATTGTTCTTTGAAAACACCTTGGCACCCTGAAGTTGATCGAATAAGTCATCAATTATTGGCAACGAATACTTGTTCTTGACAGTAGCCTTGTTCAACTGCCGATAATCTATACACATCTGCATTAAACCATCTTTCTTTTTTACAAATAACATTGGTGTACCCCAGGGCTAGACGCTAGGTCTAATGAATTCCTAGTCAAGAAAGTCTTGTAATTGCTCCTTCAATTCCTTTAGTTCTAGCGGGGCCATACGATACGGTGGAATAGAAATGGGCTGGGTTCCCAGAGCCAAATCAAGACAGAAATCAATATCTCTGTGGGGTGGCATCCTCGGCAGATCTGCAGGAAATACATCTGGAAATTCATGGACAACTGGGACTAAATCCATAGAAGGAACATCCGCACTAGGATCACGAATATAAGCCAAATATGCTAGACACCCCTTCTCGACCATACGACGAGCTTTCACGTAAGAGATAACCTTGTTGGTGGAATGGCCAGAAGTCCCTTTCCACTCTATTCGAGGTAACCCCGGTATGGATAAGGTTGTCGTTTTGGCGTGAGAATCCAATATAGCATGATAAGGTGACAACCAATCCATTCCCAATATAACATCAAATATACCATATCAAGAAGTAGAAGATCTACGCTAGTCTCAAGACTCCCAATAGTAACCACACACGAACGATAAACATGATCTACCACAACAAAATCTCCCACCAGTGTGGACACACATAGAAGCACTCAGAGAATCACGAGGCACAACCAAATATGAAGCAAAGTAGGATGACACATAGGAATAAGTAGATCCTACATCAAATAGAACTGAAGCATCTCTATAGAAAATTGGAATAATACATGTGATCACGACATTGAATAACTCGGCCTCAGGCCTAGCTGGAAAAGCATAAAATCGGGGTTGGGCCCCAACGGGACTGGGCCTATCATGACACGAAAACCAACCGACGTGACGACGTCTATCGTGGAATTAGGGAAGCCACTACTCAACCATCTCAACACATTAAAAGCTTAAAAAGATATAGGCGAAAACAATTAATATTTAAGAAAAACCCCATTTTTGGAACCAAAATAAACTCACAACACAGTACAATCTATCCCAAAATGGGGGTGTCACCGAGTAAATGAGCATCTATGTCAGAATACAGTCTACTACAATGTGTAAGGAGTAAAAACTGAAGTACAGATAAAGATAGTGAAGGAGATTCAAGGCCTGCGAATGCCATGCAGCTACCCCGATAGTCTCCCAGATCCTATCTCCTCAATTAGCAACCAGAAGTACCTGGATCTGCACAAGAGGTGCAGGGTGTAGCGAGTACAACCAACTCAGTAAGTAACAATCCCAAACTGTGGGCTGAAACCTATCAAATCACGTCTGATTGACCTCAAATTTTGCACACAAGTCATAAATGACCCCACGAACCTACTGCAACTTTCAGAATCTGAATCCGACCCCAATATCAAAAAGTCAACCCCCCGTCAAACTTCCCAAAAATTCAACTTTTGCCATTTCAAGCCTAATCCCACTACGAACCTCCAAATAATTTTTTGGACACGCTCTAAGTCCAAAATCACCATACAGAGTTACTGGAATTATCAGAATTTGAATCCGGGGTCGTTTACATTACACATAGATCAACATCTGGTTGACTTTTCCATCTTAAGCTTTCCATTTAAGAGACTAAGTATCTTATTTCACACTGAATTCACTCTGGACCCGAACTAACTAACCCGATAAGTCATATAACAGCTATACAGCACAAATGGAGCAGTAAATGTTGGAACAGGGCTGCAACTCTCGAAATGACCGGCCGGGTCGTTACATCCTCCCCCTCTTAAACAAACGTTTGTCCTAGAACGGGTCTAGAAACATACATGGAGTCTCAAATAGGTGTGGATATCTTCTCCTATCTCCCGCTCGGTCTCCCAAGTAGCCTTCTCAATGGGCTAACCTCTCCATTGTACCTTCACTGAAACTATATCCTTTGACCTCAACTTCTGAACCTGCCGATCCAAAATGGCCACTGGTTCCACATCATAAGTCAAATCACTATCCAGTTGAATCGTGCTAAAATCCAAAATATGAGATGGATCGTCGATATACTTCCGGAGCATAGAAAAATGAAATACTGGATGCATACTCGACAAGCTAGGTGGCAAGGCAAGCTTGTAAGCCACCTTCCCAATCCTATGAAGTACCTCAAAAGGCCCAATGAATCGAGGGATCAAATTGCCCTTCTTCCCGAACCTTATAACACCCTTCATAGGTGAAACCATCAGCAGAACCTTCTCCCCAACCATGTAAGACACATCACGGACCTTCCTATTGGCATAACTCTTCTGTCTGAACTGCACCGTGCGCAACCGCTCTTGAATCAATTTAACCTTGTCTAATACATCCTGAACCAAGTCTGTACCCAAAAGCCTAGCCTCACCGGGATCAAACCAACCCACCGGAGATCTACACCGCCTCTCATACAAAGCCTCATACGGGGCTATTTGGATGCTCGACTGATAACTATTGTTGTAAAAAACTCCGCGAGTGGCAAAAACTGATCCCAAGAACCCCCAAAATCAATGACACAAGCGCATATCATGTCCTCCAATATCTGAATAGTGCGCTCGGACTGTCCGTCTGTCTGAGGGTGAAATATTATGCTCAACTCAACCTGGGTGCCCAACTCTCGCTACACGACTCTCCAAAACTGTGATGTAAACTGCGTGCCTCTATCTGAAATGATGGAAACTGTTACACTGTGAAGGCAAACAATCTCTCGGATGTAAATCTCAACCAACCGCTCCGAAGAATAGGTAGTACCAACTGGAATGAAGTGTGCAAACTTGGTCAGCCGATCCACAATCACCCAAATAGCATCGAACTTCCTCGAAGTCCGTGGGAGTCCAATTACAAAATCCATGGTGATCCGCTCCCACTTGCACTCTGGAATCTCTAACCTCTAAAGCAATCCACCTGGTCTCTGATGCTCATACTTCACCTGCTAACATTTAAGGCACCGAGCTACAAATTCCACTACATCCTTCTTCATCCTCCTCCACCAATAGTGCTGCCTCAAGTCCTGATACATCTTCGCGACACCCGGATGAATAGAATACCATAAATTGTGGGCCTCTTCAAGAATCAACTCATATAGCCCATCCACATTGGTCACACAAATCCGACCCAGCATCCTTAATACCCATCATCCCCAATAGTCACATCTTTGGCATCACCATGCTGAACCGTGTCCTTAAGGACAAGCAAATGGGGATCATCAAACTGGCGCTCTCTGATGCGATCATATAAGGAAGACTGAGAAACCACACAAGCTAGAAGTAGGCTGGGCTCTGAAATATCCAATATCACAAACTGGTTGGCCAAAGCCTGAACATCAACTGCAAGAGGTCTCTCCTCAACGAGAATGGATGCAATACTACCCATACTTACCGCATTTCTACTCAAGGCATCAGCCACCACATTGGCCTTCCCTGGATGATACAGAATGGTGATATCATAGTCTTTTAGCAACTCCAACCATCTCCGCTGTCTCAAATTTAAATCCTTTTGTTTGAACAAGTGCCGGAGACTCCGATTATCCGTAAAAACCTCACAAGACACACCATAGAGATAATGCCTCCAAATCTTCAATGCATGAACTATGGCAGCTAACTCCAAATCATGAACATGGTAGTTTTTCTCATGAGGCTTCAACTGGCGTGAAGCATAAGCAATAACTCTACCCTCCTGCATCAACACACACCCAATGTCGATCCAAGAAACATCACAATACACTGTATAAGAACCTGAAGATGACGGCAAAACTAGAAATGGAGTTGTGGTCAAGGTAGTCTTGATCTTTTGAAAGCTCTCCTAACATTCATCCGACCACCTGAAAAGAGAACCCTTTTGGGTCAATTTGGTCAAGGGCAATGCAACAGACGAGAAGCCTTCTATGAAGCGACGATAATAACCGGCCAAGCCGAGAAAGCTCCGAATCTCCATAGTTGAGGACGGTCTGGGCCAACTCTAAACTGCCTCTATCTTCTTCGGATCCACTTAAATACCCTCATTGGACACCATGTGTCCCAAGAATGCCACAGAACTGAGCCAAAATTTACACTTGGAGAACTTGGCATAAATTTTCTCCTCCTTCAGCCGCTGCAACACAATCCGAAGATATTGGGCATGCTCTTCCTGGCTACGAGAGTACACCAGTATATTATCAATGAATACAATAACAAACAAGTCGAGATAAGGCTGAAACACATTGTTCATCAGATGCATGAACGCTACTGGAGTGTTGGTCAGCCCAAAAGACATCACAAGAAATTCATACTGACCATAAACGGTCCTGAATACTGTCTTTAGGATGTCTGAATCCCGAATATTAAACAGGTGATACCCAGACCTCAAATCAATCTTGGAGAACACCTTTGCTCCATTAAGCTGGTCAAACAGATCATCAATACGTGACAAGGGATATTTGTTCTTGATTTTAACTTTGTTCAACTGCCTATAATCAATGCACATTCTCATGGTACCGTCCTTCTTCTTCACAAACAACACCAGTGCATTCCAAGGTGACACACTAGGCCTAATAAACCTCTTATCAAGGAGTTACTGAAGCTCCTTATTCAATTCCTTCAACTCAGCTGGTGCCATGTGATATGGTGGAATAGAAATGGGTTGAGTGCCCGGCACCAAGTCAATACCAAAGTCAATATTCCTATCGGGCGACATGTTCGGCAAGTCTGCAGGAAACACATCCGGAAATTCCCGCACCGCCAGAACAGAATCAACAGTAGGAGCATCGGTTCCAACATACCTCACAAAGGCCAAATAAGATAAACAACCCTTACCAACCATCCGTTGGGCCTTCAAATATGAAATCACTCTCCTGGGTATATGGTATGGAGAACCTCTCCACTTAATCCTCGACAACCTCGGCATCGCCAACATCACAGTCTTAGCGTGACAATCTAGAATAGCATGACATGGAGACAACCAATCCATACCCAAGATCACGTCAAACTCAACCATGATAAGCAACAAGAGTTCAACTCTAGTATCCAGACTCCCAATGGTCACTACACACGACCGATATACACGGTCCACAATAATAGTATCGCCCACCGGGGTAGAGACATGAACAGATGAATCTAAGGACTCACGGGGCATATCCAAATGATGAGCGAAGTATGATGATACATATGAATAAGTGGAACCAGGGTCAAATAGTACAGAGGCATCTCTGTGGCAAACTGAGACAATACCTGTAATCACTGCGTTTAAAGCAACAACATCTGGTCTAGCAGGAATAGCATAGAATCAAGCCCGACCGCCGCCTGATCGGCGTCCCACTTTAGGGCGACCCCTAATTGACTGAGCTCCACCCCGAGCTGGCTGAACGGGTGGTGAAGTAACGGGAGCTGAAGTCGTAGGCTGACTCCTCTACTGAGTTGGACCTCCCATAAGGTAGGGACAATACCTCTTGATGTGACCCATATCTCCATTTTCGAAACAACCCCTCCATGCGAATGGTGGTGGGGACTGGAAAGAACCTCGAGCACCAGAATACCCACTAGAAGAACCCGGTGCCGATGAGCCCTGAACTGAAGGTGCGTGGTATGAACTCTAAGCTGGTAGGGCACTGAGAGATGACTGGCCCTGATGATAACTATATGAACCATGACTGGATGATGCACTACAGTGAACTGGACGGCCCATCTGAGTGTGCATGTAAGGTCGACCCATGCCGCGGTAAAACTGACCACCTGAAGGAACACCGCTGAAATCACCTGATCCACGAGGCCTTCTAGATTCCCTCTCACCTCTCATTTAACTGCGGACCATCACTATCTGCCAAGCAATGTCGACTACCTCATCAAAAGTAGCACCATACACCTTTTCTCTAGTCATAAGCAACCACAACTGATATGTGAGACCATCAATGGACCTCCAAATCCTTTCCCTATCAATGGGAACTAGCCAAACTGCGTGATGAGCCAATTCAGAAAACCTCATCTCGTACTGCATCACAGACATGCCATCCTGACGAAGCTGCTCAAACTGTCTACGCAGATCATCTCTGTGAGACTGCGGCACAAATTTCTCTAAGAAGAGAACGGAGAACTCCGACCATGTAAGTGGTGCTGTACCGACCAGCCTGCGTCTCTCATAAGCCTCCCACCATTTGAAAGCAGCCCCAGAAAACTAAAAAGTAGTGAACGAGCCCCCACTGCTCTCCAAAATACCAGTTGTACGAAGCATCAGCTCTCACCTATCCAGAAATCCCTGAGCATCCTCTAACTCTGCACGACTAAATGATGGAGGTCGAAGCATCCTAAATCTCTCAAGCCTCATATGCTCATCATCTGCCATAACAGGGCCTACCGGGGCCTGAGCAGCTGCAGCTGGCTAGGATGGTAATCCCCCCGATATCTAAAGTCCCTGCACTACCTGATCTGCAGTACGGGCAATAGGGGTATGAGTACCTCCCCCGGCCTGAGAAGTGGCTAGTGCGGCCTGAGCCGAAACCACCTGAGCAAGGCCAGTGCAAACTGTCAATATTCGGGCCAAACTCTCCTGAAGGCCTGGAATCACAATGGGCACAGCTGGTGCTTGAGCTAGAACAACTGGTGGATCTGCAGGTGCTGTACTAGTTGTACCTCTGCCCCTACCGCGGCCTCTACCGCGACCTCGGCCTCTCGCGGCCCTAGCTGGTGGTACTGGTGGTTGTCCATCCTGCCCAGTAATACGTGTCCTCACCATCTGTGAGAGAATAGAATAATAGAAATTTAGTTTCCGAAATCAACAAATTCGCATGACAGAGTGCAAGAAAGTGAATTTTTTTCCTATGGGTTCGGCAGCCTCTCGTAGATAAGTACAGACGTCTCCATACCAATACGCAAGACTCTACTAAACCTGCTCATGACCCATAAGACTTATGTAACCTAGGCTCTGATACCAACTTGTCACGACCCGAAAACCAATCGTCGTGATGGCGCCTATCGTGGAACTAGGCAAGCCACTACTTAACCATCTCAACACATTAAAATCTTAAAAAGATATAGGCGGAAGCAATTAATATTTAAGAAAAACCCATATTTTGAACCGAAATAAACTCGCAACACAGTACAATCTATCCTAAAATCGGGGTGTCACCGAGTACATGAGCATATATGTTAGAATACAGTTTACTACAATGTCTAAGGAGAAAAACTGAAGTACGGATAAAGATAGTGAAGGATAGTCAAGGCCTACGAATGCCATACAACTACCTCGATAGTCTCCGAGATCCTGTCTCCTCAATCAGCAGCCGCCATAACCAGAAGTACCTAGATCTGCACATGCGGTGTAGGGTGTAGCGTGAGTACAACCAACTCAGTAAGTAACAAGCCCAAACTGTGGGCTGAAAGTAGTGACGAACTCAACCGGCACAATTCAATACAAAAATTAATAGTGTAGAAATATAGACATGCTTTCAAGTTCGATAGATAACTTAAAACAGGAAAATGGATCAATTTGGGTGATATGAAAAATATAACTCCTCTACCTCTACCATGCCAATGCACATGTTGTATCTGACGCACCATGCTGACAATCTCATGTGCTCACACTCTCAAATACTCAATCGCTCGGTACTGTATATGGCCCAAACAACCCAGGGAAGATCCATCCCGGAATATATACATCACTGACCATCAGTCACCCAATACCGAGTAGGCAAATCCAGCTCATGGAGAAGATCCATCGCAAGGTATAAAATACTTCGGACAAGATCCATGTCCAGGGAAGATTCGTCCCTCAATAATATTAACCACACTCACTAGGGGTGTGTGCAGACTCCGGAGGGGCTCCTTTAGCCCAAGCGCTATCATAAATCAGTATAACCACTGCGGCATGCAGCTCGATCCCATAAATTTCACTCATAATCAGGTACTCGGCCTCACTCAGTCATCAATCTCTCCAGTCTCATCTCTCCAGTCTCTCTCTCACGGGCTCACAATGTCATGATACTAGCCTAAAAACAATGATGTGATGCATCAATAAATAACAACAGAGACTAAGATGAGATATGAAATGAATGAATATGACTGAGTACGAAATATCAATAAAATCAGTAAGACAACAACAAGAGATGACCATTATGGGTCCCAACATTATCGACATAAAGCCTAAACGTGATATCTAGCATGAGTGACAGTTCAATTACTTTATCACATGATGAAAATACGGATATCAACAAGATAGAACCACTATACGGTACAATGAAATCAACCAGGTCACAGTTCTCACGGTGCACGCCCGTCACTTGGCCTGTGCTTCATCTCAATATCAATCACATAACACATAATTCAGGGGATCCATACCCTCACAATCAAATTTAGAAGTGTTACTTACCTCAATCCGAGTAAAACTCTACTCAAAAATGCCTTTGCCTCTCAAATCGGTCTCCAAACATCCCGAATCTAGCCACAAGCAGTACAATACAATCAATATAGGCTAAAGGAATTAATTTCACAAGAAAAATATGAAATTATAGCCAAAATCCGAAATCGGCCTAAACCCGACTCCTGGGCCAGTGTCTTGAAATTTGACAAGAGTCACAAAATCCGAAAGCTCATTCACTCATGAGTCTAACCATACCAAATTCGTCAAATACGACACCAATTGGTCATTCAAATCCTCAAAACCAATTCTCCAAATCCCTAGCCTCAAACCCCCAAATTACACCTCAAAAACACACAATCTAGGTGGAAAATTAGTGGGAAAACATAATTATTGAAGAAAAATGAACACAAGGAACTTACCTCAAGAATCCCCTTGAAACATCCTCTCAAAACCTCCAAAATCTGAGATAAAAAATGTTGAAATGAGTAAAAATTGCAAACTCTCGCATTTAAGGACTTTGCCAAGGCCTTTCGCACCTTCGGCAACTTGGCCGCTTCTGCGGTCTCGCAGGTGCGCCCCTTACCAACTTTTGCGCCAACCGCATGTGATGAAAAAATCCCCACATCTGCACCTTTGCCCGCATCTGCATGCCTGTGTGCGCTTCTGCACGTGAATGGCCGCATCTGCGGCTCCTGACCCAAGCATCCCTAGCCGCTTCTGCGGCCCCTTTTCTCGCCTATGCGGACACGCACCTGCGATGAGACTTCCGCAGGTGCGATTACACTAGATGAGTCCAAACTTCATTAGCCTTCAACTTCAATCCTTGGTCCATTAACCATCCGAAATCAACCCGAGGCCCCCGCGACCTCAACCAAACACACCAACAAGCCTTATAACATCATATGAACTTAATCGAATCTTCAAATCACCTACAACAACATTGAAAACACAAATTACACATGGATTCAAGCCTAATGAACTTCAAAATTTCTAAATTCTACCTGCGACGCCGAAACATATTAAATCACGTCCGATTGACCTCAAATTTTGCACACAGGTCATAAATAACCCCACAAACCTACTGCAACTTCCGGAGTCTGAATCCGACCAAGATATCAAAAAGTTAACCCGTCCCCCGTCAAACTTTCCAAAATTTGACTTTTGCTATTTCAAGCCTAATCCCACTACTAACCTCCAAATAACTTTTCGGACATGCTCCTAAGTCTAAAATGTCCCGACCCGACCGGTCATTTTGAGTATTACAACCCCGTTTCCCTATTTTCTGCTCAAATTATACTTTACATTTGTTGTGTGACTTGCCGGGGTAATTGGTTTGGGTTTGGTGAGGTTTTGGAATGAATTGGAAGACTTAGTTCCAAGGTTTAAAGCTTAAGTTAAAATAGTGACCGGATGTCGACTTATGTGTAAACGACTCCGGAATGGAGTTTTGATTCCAATAGCTTCGTATGGTAATTTTGGACTTAGGAGTGTGTCCGGAAAATTATTTGGAGGTCCGTTGTGGAATTATGCTTGAAATGCCGAAAGTTGCATTTTTGGGAAGTTTGACCGGGGGGTTGATTTTTTGATATCAGGGTCAGAATCCGATTTTGGAAATTGGAATAGGTCCGTAATGTGAAATGTGACTTGTGTGCAAAATTTGAAGTCATTCCGGATTGATTTGATATGTTTCGGCACAAGATGTAGAATTTGAAAGTTCAAAGTTCGTTGATTTTAAATTGAGGTGTAATTCATCGTTTCGATGTTGTTAGTTGTGATTTGAGGCCTCGAGTAGGTCTGTGTTATGTTATGGGACTTGTTGGTACGTTTGGACGGGGTTCCGAGGAGCTCGGACGAGTTTCAGATGGCTAACGGATCAATTCAGACTTAGGAGAAAAAGCTGAAGTTTCTGCCATCTGATGCAATCGCACCTGCGAAAATTCCATCGCAGGTGCGAGCTCGCAGAAGTGAGCCTGGCAAGCGCAGATGCGGGCAGGGACTGTGAGGCATTGGTCGCAGGTGCGAGGGAAATTCCGCACCTGCGTGAGCGCAGATGTGGAAGATTGTGCGCAGAAGCGAGATGGCTGGAAGCTAAGGAGTTTCGCATCGGCGATGTCTTTCCCGCATATGCAGCCTCGCAAATGCTATGGTTTCCTCGCAAATGCACAAACTTGGTAGGCAACTGAAGTCTGCACATGCGACATTTTGCTCGCACAAGCGGAGGCGTAGGTGCGCAAATCTTGTCCGCAGGTGCGGATCGACTGGGCAGAACCCTTTAAATTCAGGGTTTTGTAATTTTCACCCATTCTTCGGATTTTGGAGCTCGGATTGGGCGATTTTGGAGAGGAATTTTTCCACACAACTTGGGTTAAGTGTTCTTGACTCCCTTGTGGTTATATTTCATGAATTAATCTTCATTTTTGGTGTAAGAATATTGAATCTTCAAGAGAAATAGAAGGAAATTTCTATAATGTCACAAAACGAATTTTTCGAGTTTGAATACCGATTCGGAGTCGGAATTGAGTGAAATTAGTATAGTTGAACTTGTAATTAGATGGGTTGTCGTATTTTGTGAGTTTCGTTAGATTCAAAAATGTGGGCCCCACGAGTGATTTTTGGGGCATAATTTCAGATTTTGTGGAAAATATTAGTATTTTGATATGGAATTAATTCCTATAAATTGTGTGGACTGAATCAAATTAATTGTGACTAGATTCGAGTCATTCGGAAGTTGTTACGTGCAGAATGGAATTCTATAGCATTGTTTAGCTTGCTCGGTATTGGATTTGGCTTGTTTGAGGTAAGTAACTCTTCTAATCTTGGAGTTGATGGTATGAACCCCAAATATATGTATTTCGTGAATTGCTGGAAGGTGACGCACATGCTAGGTGATGGGCGTGTGGGCGTGCACTATAGAAATTGTGACATAATTGGTTCTGTGGAATTTTGTAGTTAAATAATCTTGGTATTATCCATGCGGTTTTATGTGTTAAAGAAATTAAGCTAAAAAACATATTAAAAATTATGTTGAGGCTACGTGCCAGTATTTGGGGACCCACGAAGGTCATATTGTTATGAATTATTTGTTTTAAATTGAAAATTTATACTGAGTCATATTTATTTCATTACATACCATATCTTAGTCTCTGTTGTTATTCATCGATACATCATATCATCATTTCTGGGCTATTTTCATGACATTGTGAGCCCGAGAGACTGGAGAGATTGATGACTGGGTGAGGCCGAGGGCCTGATTGTGAGGATTATTATGGGATGAGGATATTTTGGGATCGGGCTGCACACCGCACCAGGATATGTTGGCTTTATATATATTATTACTATTATATGGATTGGGGCTGCCCGCCTGCAGCAGGCCTTATTGGCTTATTATGGCACGTGAGTTGCCCGTGCAGATTCTGATATGATATTATAGCACGTGAGTTGTCCGTGTAACACATGAGTTGTCCGTGCAGCACGTAAGTTGTCCATGCAGATTATAGCGCTTGGGCTGTACATACTGAGTGCGAGTGTCGAGTGATGAGTAACTGGGAGGCATGAGTGATTGTGAGGTATGCCCGATGGTCTATTTACGAGTGATTGTGAGGTATGCCCGAGAGGCTGTTTATGAGTTATTGTGAGGTATGCCAGAGAGGCTGTTTACGAGTGATTGTGAGGTATGCCCGAGGGGCTATTTACGAGTGATTGTGAGGTAAGCCCGAGGGGCTATTTATGATTTTATCACTGAGTTGCATTGCATTGGCATGCACACATGACATACAGGCATACAAATGTATTTTACTCATGTTGTACAACATCACATCATTCATGATTTCTCACACATTTTTACAGATGGGCATGGTGATGCATTTGTTTTGCACGAGTTATCCGGAAGGAAAATGAAACATCTTATTTATTATTGAAAAGATTTTTGGGAGAAATTATTGTTATCAAACTATTCATATTTTTGGAAACTTCGGCAAACAATTTGGGTTTTCACTGATGTATTTGAAAGGAAGAAATATTATTTTGAAATCATGATTTGGCTGAGCATTTTATCTCTGAGTTACTTTTGGTGTTATTTGCTTTATGTTGTTGTGGACTATTGGTTATGGACCCGACTTTGGTAGAAGCTCGTCACTACTTTCAACCTACGGCTAGGTTTGTTACTTACTCAGTACATGGGGTCGGTTGTACTGATATTACACTTCTGCGCATTGCGTGTAGATGTTGGTTGATGTTGTTGCTTTGCTCGATGGTTGCGGGACTTGAAGATGTACCTGCGTTCCTGTTGTAGCTGCCTTTTGTTCAGGGTAGCCTTAGATTTATAAAAGCTCTATTTATGTATTATTCAAACAGACTATGTATTTATTTCATTTCCGTTTGGTATACTCTATTCTTAGAAGCTCATGATTTGTACTACCAATTCTTGGGGGATGTATAAGATTAAGATGTTTATTCACTTAAATTACTTTAATAATTGTTATTGGAATTGGATAATTGAAAGTTGGCTTAACTAGTGGGTTGGGTTAGGTGCCATCACGTCTAGTTGGATTTTGGATCGTGACAAGGTTGTATCAGAGCTTTAGGTTCATAGGTTCTACAAGTCATGAGCAAGTGTCTAGTAGAGTCTTGCAGATCGGTATGATGACGTCCATACTTATCTTCAAGAGGCTACATGGAATTAAGGATATATACTTCCCATCTTTCTTTCTTTATCGTGTGAGATTGATTCAGCTTGAGACATAAACTCTTTGAATTCCTTCCGCGTATTCGTATGCGCGCATGAGCGCTCGGTATCAGCTGTGCATCGCCGGCTTGTGATTCTATGAACGAGGTTCGAGGTGAGTATTCTGTGTTTTGGTGGTGGGCCAGTCTGGAGGACTTGAGGCCATGGTTAGACCGCAGCTTAAGCTCGGTAGCTTCAGTTGTAACTTGTAAAATTGGACTCATATGTCCGATGATAACCCTACAGTGGAATTTGTGGCTCGATGAGTGGTGGAATGGCGGTATGATAGGTATGATGTGACTGTGAGATGTGTTAAGACGATTTGAACATAACAAGAAGTGTTTCCTTGAAATATAAAGGGAAGGCCATTGGGTGCTTGACTTTTGATTTGATGTGACGTATAGTCTCGAGTGTGAATGTTTTGAAAGATCTTTCACGTGTTTATATTTTGGGACAAATTAAACTCTCATGTCTGGTTAATGAGTTTGGACTCAGAGAGATTAAGTGATTGCATAGTAATTGTGACAGCGAAAGGGTATAACAAGATACCAGTTTGAGGCTAAGCACGTGGGTTATCCCCTACGGAGCAATCTACGTAGGTGTATTCCTTATGATGTGAGTAGAGAGTTTCTTTTCTGCCGACGGGGTGTATGGGTGGAGATTTGAATCTGAATCTGGTTGAGAAAGTTGACTTGTGTGTTAAGAGGTTGAATACGAGCTTAGCGGATGATTGAGGTATTTTTATGGTTGGCGTTGTATGAACTTGGGAAGAAGTTTCGTTGGACTGACTGTGGCATAATGGCAGTAAGAGAGTATTGGTATTGTGATTTATGGAATGTTTTAATCTATGGCTTTGAGCCAAGTGGGGGAATCTGCTATGGACAAATCAATTCATGGGTATGTGTCAAAATTTTGTTTGGGTCTGAAGTATACTTGGGAATCAGTGATGACTCGCAGAGGTGGAGTTCGAAAATGACTCGAATAAAGAAATTTTTGAATACGGGTTATGTTGCTCTTTATGAGTAAAATCATGGGATGAGTGAGTTATTATTATCAAAATATGTAGTACGCACGGAGTATGAATTGATTGGGGATATTAAGGTAGAGTTACTTCTTTGAGTGTTGTTATGCCAATGGGGCACGTGTCTTTTGGCCCATTTGGGCGGTGCAATTTAGATTTGAGCAAAGTGGGTGACTTTCGAGAAAATTATAGTGGGTTTGAGAATTTTATATAGCAATTGAGAATTTCTCCGGACTTGTGTATGGATAAAACGTGAGATTTACACTGGATGGTGGCTGGACTTGCGGGAATTCTGTATGACTATGGATTCTATGTTTTAGTATAAGGAGGGTGAGGAGAACAATTTCAAATTCACATAAGGTATTTTCAGAGTGAGTGTTACAATTTTGGTATTTTTGAAGGGGCTTAAGAAGAATACAGTTGCTTATGGGCCGTAGAGGGTTGTGGTTCCATGCTAGGTTTGTGGGGTGAGCCGTGGTTAAAGATTATGGTGTTTTAGCTAGGAGAAGTATCAATTTCAAGACAAAGTCAGAAGGGACTTGGAGAAATTAGACAGCTTGGTAGTAGGTTGGATCAGTATGGTAATGGATATGATCGGTTCTTTGAGTTCTTATGATGTGGGGGTTTTCTATAGGTGCTTTGTGGCAATACTCTTGGGTTTGGCGACCGGTGTGGCTTGGTTGAGTTAGAGAGATTTAAATTTGATGGAACCAGAAATGGTGGTGCGTGTGTTCTATGGATTTGGAGACTAGAAGTTGTCAGGAGCAGATTGTTTCATGGCGGTGGACTGTGAGGTCGTGGCCGAAGCTAGCGAGATGATAGTATGTATTATGATTAAGTCATTATGGATTTTCGGAGCGATTTTTATCTATTTGTGGGTACTATCAGGTTTGAAACGGTATATTCGGGAGGATAATATTGAAATTCGGCTTAGAAAGTGATTATGGTTCTGGTTGGGGCGAGAGAGCTCCATGACTTGTTGATCTGATAAGGGGTCCTAAGATTTTTGCGTGTTTCTTTTATTATCAACAGTGTACGAAGGTTTTGGGATGAAGTTTGATTCGATATGGGGTTTAATACTAGTACTTGGTTGGTTTTGAAGTAGTTACTGTGATCAAGAATGGTGCTACGAGCATGCGAGTTGTGTAATATGCTGGGTGATTATATTTGTGGTTATATTTATAGCTCGATGCAATTTGTTCGGACTTATACGGTGTGTAAATGTAAGATTTGTGTCTTGAAAGAAATTTTAAAGGTTGGAAATTAAACTCCAAGGTTTATGGGCTAAGGTTAAATTAATGATTTTCAGTTGTATTGTGTAGTCAAGCCTATGTGGGATAGGGTGACGTGGGTTCACCCCCGGGTACGTGTGTGGTAAGATGGAACAGTGATTTGATGGCTTGGAAACAACTCTTGGCACGTTCGAGGACAAACATATGTTTAAGTGGGGGAGAATGTAACGACTCGGCCGGTCATTTTGGGTATTACAACCCCGTTTCCCCATTTTCTACTCAAATTATACTTTATAGTTGTTGTGTGACTTGCCGGGGTAATTGGTTCTGGTCCGGTGAGTTTTTGGAATGAATTGGAACACTTAGTTCCAAGGTTTAGAGCTTAAGTTAAAATAGTGACCGGATGTTGACTTATGTGTAACGACCCCGGAATGGAGTTTTGATGATTCCAATAGCTCCGTACAGTGATTTTGGACTTAGGAGCATGTCCGGAAAATTATTTGGAGGTCCGTAGTGGAATTGGGCTTGAAATGCCGAAAGATGAATTTTTGGGAAATTTGATCGGGGGGTTGACTTTTTGATATAGTGGTCGGAATTTGATTATGAAAATTGGAATAGGTCCGTAATGTGAAATGTGATTTGTGTGAAACATTTGAAGTCATTCCGGATTGATTTGATATGTTTCGGCACAAGATGTAGAATTTGAAAGTTCAAAGTTCGTTGATTTTGAATTGAGGTGTAATTCGTCGTTTCGATGTTGTTAGGTGTGATTTGAGTCCTCGCGTAGGTTCATGTTATGTTATGGGACTTGTTGGTATGTTCGGACGGGGTCCCGAGGGGCTCGGGCGAGTTTCGAATGGCTAACGAATCAATTCGGACTTATGAGAAAAGGCTGAAGTTTCTGCCATCTGATGCAATCGCACCTGCGGAAATTCCATCGCAGGTGCGAGCTCGCAGAAGCGAGCATGGCAAGCGCACATGCGGGCAGGGACTGTGAGGCATTGGTTGCAGGTGCGAGGGAAATTCCGCACCTGCATGAGCGCAGATGCGGAAGATAGCGCGCAGAAGCGAGATGGCTAGAAGCTGAGGAGTTTGCGCATCTGCGATGTCATTCCCGCAGATGCAGCCTCGCAAATGCTATGGTTTCCTCACAGATGCGCAAACTGTGCAGGAAACTGAAGTCCACACATGCGACATTTTTCTCACACAAGCGGAGGCGCAGGTGCACAAATCTTGTCCGCAGGTGCGGATCGACTGGGTAGAACCCTTTAAATTCGGGGTTTCGTAATTTTCATCCATTCTTTGGATTTTGGAGCTCGGATTGGGTGATTTTGGAGAGGGAGTTTTTCACACAACTTGGGGTAAGTGTTCTTGACTCCCTTGTGGTTATATTTCATGAATTAATCTTCATTTTTTGTGTAAGAATATTGAATCTTCAAGAGAAATAGAAGGAAATTTCTATAATGTCACAAAATGAATTTTTCGAGTTTGAATACCGATTTGGAGTCAAAATTGAGTGAAATTAGTATGGTTGAACTTGTAATTGGATTAGTTGTCGTATTTTGTGAGTTTCGTCGGATTCCGAGATGTGGGGCCCACGGGTATTTTTGGGGCGTAATTTCGGATTTTGTGGAAAATATTAGTATTTTGATATGGAATTAATTCCTATAAATTGTGTAGACTGAATCAAATTAATTTTGACTAGATTCGAGTCATTCGGAAGTTGTTATGCGCAGAATGGAATTCTGGAGCATTGTTTAGCTTGCTCGGCATTGGATTTGGCTTGTTCGAGGTAAGTAACTTTTCTAATCTTGGAGTTGAGGGTATGAACCCCGAATATATGTATTTCATGAATTGTTGGGAGGTAACGCACATGCTAGGTGATGGGCATGTGGGCGTGCACTATAGAAATTATGACATAATTGGTTCTGTGGAATTTTGTAGTTAAATAATCTTGGTATTCTCCATGCGGTTTTATGTGTTAAAGAAATTAAGCTAAAAAGCATATTATAAATTATGTTGAGGCTATGTGCCAGTATTTGGAGACCTACGGAGGTCATATTGTTATGACTTATTTGTTTTAAATTGAAAATTCATACTCAGTCATATTCATTTCATTACATATCATATCTTAGTCTCTGTTATTATTCATTGATACATCATATCATCATTTTTGGGCTATTCTCATGACATTGTGAGCCCATGAGAGAGAGACTGGAGAGATTGATGACTGAGGGAGGCCGAGGGATTGGAGAGATTGATAACTGAGGGAGGCCGAGGGCTTGATTGTGAGGATATTTTTGGATCGGGCTGTACGTCGCAGCAGGCCATATTGGCTTTATATATATTATTACTATTATATGGATCGGGGCTGCCCGCCTGCAGTAGGCCTTATTGGATTATTATGGCACGTGAGGTGTCCGTGCGGATTTTGATATGATATTATCGCACGTGAGTTGTCCGTGCAGATTATAGCACTTGGGCTGAAGGAGCCCTTCCGGAGTCTGTACACACCCCCAGTGAGCGCAGGTACCTACTGAGTGCGAGTGCCGAGTAATGAGTGATTGGGAGGCATGAGTGATTGTGCCTGATGGGCTGTTTACGAGTGATTATGAGGTATGCCCGAGGGGCTGTTTACGAGTGATTGTGAGGTATGCCCGAGAGATTGTTTACGAGTGATGAGTGATGTTCTGCCCGAGGGGCTGTTTATGATTTTATCACTGAGTTGCATCGCATTGGCATGCACACATGACATACAGGCATAGAGATGTATTTTCCTCATGCTGTACAACATCACATCATTCATGATTTCTCACACATTTTTACAGATGGGCATTGTGATGCATTTGTTTTATACAGGTTATCCGGAAGGAAAATGAAACATCTTATTTATTATTGAAAAGATTTTTGGGAGAAATTATTGTTTTCAAACTATTCATATTTTTGGCAACTTCGGCAAACGATTTGGGTTTTCACTGATGTATTTGAAAGGAAGAACTATTATTTTGAAATCATGATTTGGCTGAGCATTTTATCTCTGAGTTACTTCTGGTATTATTTGCTTTATGTTGTTGTGGACTATTGGTTATGGACCCGACTTTGGTAGAAGCTCGTCACTACTTTCAACCTACGACTAGGTTTGTTACTTACTTCGTACATGGGGTCGGTTGTACTGATACTACACTTCTGCATATTACGTGCAGATGTTGGCTGCTGTTGTTGTTGTGCTCGATGGTTGCGGGACTTGAAGATGTACCTGTGTTTCTGTTGTAGCTGCCTCTTGTTCTAGGTAGCCTTAGATTTATAAAAGCTCTGTTTATGTATTATTCAAACAGACTATGTATTTATTTTATTTCTGCTTTGTATACTCTATTCTTAGAAGCTCATGATTTGTACTACCAGTTCTTGGGGGATGTATAAGATTAAGATATTTATTCACTTAAATTGCTTTAATAATTGTTATTGGAATTGGATAATTGAAAGTTGGCTTACCTAGCGGGTTAGGTTAGGTGCCATCACGACTAGTTGGATTTTGGGTCGTTTACATATAAATTAACATCTGGTCAACTTTTCCAACTTAAGCTTTCCATTTAAGAGACTAGGTATCTCATTTCACACTAAATTCACTCCGGACCCGAACCAACTAACCTGATAAGTCATATAACAGCTATAAAGCACAAATGGAGCAGTAAATGGGAGAACAAGGCTACAACTCTCGAAACGACCGCCCGGGTCATTACAAAGCCCCACCACTCGGAGCTACATCTCTGGGACAACCCCTAACTAGCTGGCCTCCACCTCTAACAGCCTTACCTCCACCTCTAGCTGTCTGACCCCTACCCCTAGCTGGCTGGGTGGGCGGTGGAGCAATCGGTGCTAGTATGATGGCACGAGAATCCCGCTGAGATATGTTTCTCGACAACCTAGGGCAATACCTTCTGATGTGACCAATGTTCCCACACTCATAACACCCATCATGTTGTTGTGGTTGCTGAAGATTAAGCTGACCCGAACATGCCGGATAACTGTTGTAGTGACTCTGGAGCGGTGGTGCATTGATATGAGCTGAATGTGCACTAAATGATGGTTGTCCATAGTAAGGCATACTTGGGTCCTGACTCCCTGAAGCATCGTGAGATGTCTGAAGTGCTGAAAAAATGGCCTGGGAGGACGACCCCTACCATAAGTACCCCTGCCTCCACATGAGGCGCCTCTGCAATTACTGGATTGATGGGGCCTCTTATCTTACACTGGCCCTCTCTCCTGAGCACGAACTAACTCGATCCGCCTAGCAATATTCACGGCTGTCTAGAAGGAAATATCACTCCTTGTCTCCTTGGCCATCTGAAGCTTGATAGTATAAGTGAGTCCATCAATGAATCTCCCCACTCTCTCCTTTTCAGTAGGAAGCAAAACGATGGCATGACGTGCTAAGTCCACAAATCAGGTCTCATACTAGGTAATAGTCATACTACCTTGCAGGAGACACTTAAACTGCCTGCGGTATTCCTCTCTCAGTGTAATAGGAACAAACTTCTCCAGAAATAGCTGTGAGAACTACTCCCAGGTAAGTGCAGGTGAATCAGCTGGTCTAGTAAATGCATAATCTCTCCACCACCTCTTGGCGGAACCAGTCATTTGAAACACATCAAAATAGACCCTGTTGCTTTCAACTATCCCCATGTTCCGCAGCACCTCATGGCAGCAATCAAGATAATCATGTGGGTCCTCAGTAGGTGTACCACTAAAGTGAACTGGAAAGAGCTTAGTAAACTTGTCCAATCACAATAAGGCCTCAGAAGACATGGCGGGCCTATCACCGGTCTGTGCCGCAATAACTGGCCAAACTATCCCAACTTGCGGGACTGCTGGAGCCTGATACTGGGGAGCCATCTCCTTCGGAGCGGGAGTAGTGGGAGTTTGTGCTCCTCCCCTAGCTTGTGAGATGGCTGGTGCCACTGGAAATGTACCATTATGGGCCATACCCTCCATTAGTCTCACCAAACGGACTAGAGCGTCCTGAAGTACTAGAGTAGCTATGAATCCTTCCGGGACCTGAAATGGTCCAACATGTATAGTCTGAGCTGGACCCTCTACTTCAAAATCCACATTAGGCTGCACAACAGGTGATGCTGCTCGAGCTCGAGGCTGGGCTCTGCCCCTGCCTCTGCCTCGGCCTCTACCCCTGGTCATAGTTTCCACCGAGGGCTCTGGTCCCTGTCCATCGGTAGATGTATTACGTGTTATCGCCATCTGCGAGAGAATAAGAATAGAATGGTTCAATCGTCGATGATAGAATAAAATCGCACAACAAAATAAGAAAGAAGTGATATTGTTTCTAAAATCCATAGCCTCTGAGAGATAAGTACAGACGTCTCCGTACCGATCCTTCAGACTCTACTAATCTTGTTCGTGACTCGTTAGACGTAAGTAACCTAGTGCTCTGATACCTAACTTGTCACGACCCGAAATTGCCACCTTCGGGACCGTGATGGTGCCTAACATTTCACTTGCTAGGAAAGCCAATGTTAGAATAATTTAAACCATTTTTAGCAATTTATTTTTAATTAAATAGTAAAGAAACCAACGACCGGAATAATATCTGAATTTAAATATGCAAAACAAAAATAATACGATGTCTAAATACTATCCCAGAACTGGAGTCACAAGTGCACGAGCTTCTAGAATAATACAAACAAGGGTCTGAATAAAAATAAAGCTGTCTGAAAGAAAACACACAACTAAGATAAAGTAGAAGGGGACTTCAGAGCTGCGAGCCATGCAGTTATACCTCAAGTCTCCTATGAATAGCTGAATCCGAGCAAATCTACTGTACGCCGCTGGGACCAACTCCGGTATCTGCATAAGAAGTGTAGAGTGTAGTACGAGTACAACCGACCCCATGTACCCAGTAAGTGCCGAGCCTAACCTCGACGAAGTAGTGACGAGGCTAAGGCAGGTCGCTTACATTAACCTGTACGCAATAATAATAATAATAATAATAATAATAATAATAATAATAATAATAATAATAATAATAATAATAAGAATAGAAGTAAGAGCGGTAAATCATATCAATAATTGAAGTCAATTCAGCGGTCATAATCCCTCAATTAATTTTTGTTACGGCGTGCAACCAGCTCCAAAAATATAAACTTAGAATAAAATTCGTTTGCGGCATGCAACCCGTACCAAAAATAAAATCTTTCAATTTAATTCTGTTGTGGCGTGTAAGTCGCTCCAATAATATAAACTTTCAATTAAATTCCATTACGGCATGCAACCCGCTCCAACAATATAAACTTTCAATTAAATTCTGTTGCGGCGTGCAACCCGCTCCAACAATATAAACTTAAAATAAATTCGTTGTGGCGTGCAACCCGTTCCAATAATATAATTAAACAACTCTTAAATGTTAAAATACTCCAATAAATACCACATTTAATAAGAAATTATTAGGCAACAAAGTATACAAATATTATAATTTATTTAGGAAACAAGTTATGACAAATAGCAATTAATTGTGGAAATCAGGGAGAAAATAAGCTATTTAATATTTAATATGCTAAATGTCAAGTAGCAATTAAGACATATAGGTCAAATAAGCATGTAGCAATTATAGCATGAATTTCAAAACATAATATGGGACAAGGATTATGAAAGAAATAATTAATTCATGATTTTTAAATAATTTATGATTTTTCAGATAAAAGGCAAACAATAAATTTGACAACATATAGGCATTCGTCACCACGCCTATACGTCGTTACACATGAAATTCACGTAACAAATAATTCAAGGGTTTTATTCCCTCAAGTCAAGGTTAACCACGACACTTACCTCCCTTCGCAACCAAATTTAAGATTCCAATAAACCTTTGCCTCGTGAAATGGTGTCCGAAAGCTTCAAATCTAGTCACAAACAATTCAATATACTCAACACGAATCGTAGGAAATAATTCCATATGAAATTACTAATCTTCCGCATAAAAATCCAAAATTTATCTCAAAATTCAACAGTACAACCCACGTCTTGAATCTCAAAAAAACTCACGAAATCCGAACATCCATTCCGAGACGAGTCCAACCATACAAAAGTTATCAAATTCCAAACATCGGATTGTCTTTCAAATCCTAATTTTTTGTTTTTGGAAAGTTTTACAAAAATTCTAATTTCTTCCATCTAAATCCGAAATAAACGATGAATATAAATATTTATTTATGAAATATAATCACTTTCAAGTATAGAACACTTACCCAAGTTGAAGTCGTAAAAAACTCCTTTGAAATTGCCCAAATCCGAGACCCAAAACTCAAAAATGAGTAAAAATGGCTAACACCTGATTTTTATGTGTTCTGTCCAGCATTTTCGCAACTGCGGACTTTCATTTGCGAGACAAAGCTCACATTTGCGGAACAGGGCAGCCAAGCAGAGGACCACATCTATGGACCTTCATGTTGCAGGAGGGACTGCGCAGATGCGCGAAGGGAACTGCAGAAGCGCGAAACATCGCATCTGCGATCATGGCACCGCAGAAGCGGGCATCGCACCTGCGTCCCAAGCTTCGCAGAAGTGAAGCTTCTCCCCTGGTATCAAAGCCGCAGAAGCGACACTACCTCCACAGAAGCGATCACGCACCTGCGGCCAAAATTGCACAAGTGCGAAAAACCAAAACCAGATCTGCAAGTTTTTACCAAAATGGTCTGAAACACGTCCGAAACTCAATATAGCCTCTCGGGAGCTGGTTCAAATATTCCAACAAGTCCCACAAAATAATACAGACTTAATCTGGGTCTCAAATCACGACAAATAACGTCAAAATTACAATTCACACCTCGATTAAGACTTATGAGTTTCAAACTTTTCACTTTATAAAACCCACACCGAAACGTGTTAAATGAATCCGGAATGATTTTAAATTTGGCGCACAAATCATAAATGACATAATGGAAGTATTCCAACTCTCAGAATCTCAATCCGAGCCCGATATTGATAAAGTCAAATTCACGGTCAAACTTTGGAATCTAGAAGCTTTCGAAATTTCAATTTTCAATAAATGACGATAACTCAAGTTAGAGACCTCCAAATTAAATTTTGGGCATACATCTAAGTCCCAAATCACGATACGTACCTATCGGAACTGTCAAAACACCGATCCGAATTCGTTTGCTCAAAATGTTGATCGAAGTCAACTTAAGTGAGTTTTAAAGCACTATTTCACACTTTAATCAATTTTTCACATAAAAACATTCCAGAAAAATTTATGGAATATGTACGCAAGTCGAGGAATGTTTAAAGGTGCTATTCGAGGTCTCAGAACACCGAAATGAATATTAAATTTTAAGATGACATGTTGGGTCATCACAATTTATAATTCATGACAACATGGAGCTTAAACTCATTACCAAGAGTTGGCAGATTCCATCTTGATCAATCACTAATTCTACAAGCATTTAATCATACCCAATATCCTTTCAACTATCGCCCTAGGGCCATAGGTGTCTAGTATCAAAGCACAATAAATAACTTATCAATTACTATGATGATCTCAGGTCAAAGGAAATTCTTACATCACATTCTTCAAGAGAATATCCTATTGACAGTTTATGATAATTCTAACCATTAGGAATTATCCAATGAATCTGTTCAATGATCATATCTCAATATGCATCATCTATCTATGTGATTTAGTTAATGAGATCAACTAATCTTTATCCCATAATGACAATCACATAAATATTGATCTAACCGGATTACTAATGTCCAAATTAATAATCCTACGATCAAGAATAAATTTAGATTAAATTATAAGAAACCTTACTCTCATTATCATGATCTCCATCATGATGTCAAGTCTAAAAATTTAATCAATGACCTTATTAAATTAATCAAGCAATTAATAATAACTATGATAAAAAAAATATCAAATGCCATATATTTTTATATCAAATAACGTTTACAAAAATATGCTCAAATCATCAAATATGAGATTGGATCTAGGGCATATCTACTATATCCCTAACAATCTCCCACTTGCACTAGAGCCAATCACTCTTGTACTTTATTCCCAATTTCACTTGTGCTTTGCAAACTCCTTTGTGCCAAGAGCTTTAATGAATCGGTCTGTAGCATTTTCCATTCAATCATCCTTTTGAATCTCAACATCTCCATGTTTAATGATTTCACTTATCAAGTGATACCTTTACAGAACGTGTTTGGATTTTTTTTCTTTTGGTGTGATATTGCTTCTTTTGCTTGAGCAATGACTCCATAATGGTCACATAATAATGGAGATGCACTTTCTATTGAAGGAATCACACCAAGTTCAGTTAAGAACTTTTTCATCCATACAACTTCCTTAGCAGCGTCACTAGCTGCTATATATTCTGCTTCAGTCACTCAATCAGCTACTTTAGTTTATTTGGAACTTTTCTAACTTACTGCACCACCATTTAAGGTGAATCCATAACCATAAATAGATTTGCTATCATCTCTATCTGAAGAGAAACTTGCATCAGTATAACCTTCAAGTTTCAACTAAGAATCTCCATAAATGGAGAATTGGTCTTTAGTCCTTCTTAAGTACTTAAGAATGGTCTTTACCACCATCCAATGTTCCTCACTAGGATTTGCCTGATATTGGCTAGTCACTCCAAGTGCATAAGCCACATCAGGACATGTACATGTCATGGTATTTATGATAGCTCCCACTGCACTAGCGTATGGGATCCTACTCATGTGTTCTCTCTCTTCAAGTGTTTTAGAACAATCCTTCCTAATGAGAGTAATTCCAGTTCCTATCGATTGATAGCCTTTTTTGGAATTATCCATGTTATACCTTTTCAAAATGGTATCAATGTACAAAGACTGGAAAGTCCAAGCAGCTTCCTTGATCTATCTCTATAGATATTTATTCCTAATATATAAGTTGTTTCTCCCAAGTCTTTCATGGAGAACTATTCAGATAGCCAAATCTTGGTACTTTGCAATGCCTGTATATCATTCCCTATGAGTAATATATCATCAACATACACTACTAAGAATATAATTGTGCTCCCACTAACCCTTTTGTACACACAAGGTTCTTTTTCGCATCTAACAAAATTGAACCTCTCAATTGTATTGTTAAAGAGAATATTCCACTATAGGTTTTATATCCTTTGAAGGTTCAACTAAAGTCCATACTTTATTTTCCTTCATGGATTCCATTTCGGATTTCATGGCTTTTTGCCATTTCTTATAGTCAGAACCTTGTATCACCTCTTCATAGGTCTTAGGGCCATCATCATTATGATCAACCTCATTTGATACATCATCTTGTACCATTAGATTCAATCTAGTTGGTACGTGACATTCTTATATAGACCTTCAACCTGTTCTTGAACTACATTTAGTTCTTGAACTTCGACCGTTGAAGATGGAAAGTTCTTTGGCAACTTCAAAACATCCAATAAAGGTTCTTCAACTTGTGTTTCATGATCTTGATTTTGTGTTGATTCATTAATTTCTTGAACTTCATCAAGTTCTATTTCTCTACTATAATTTCTTTCCAAACGAAATTCCCTTACCAAAAAGGTTGCTCTTCTAGCCACAAACACTTCATGGTCAGAAGGGTGATAGAAATAATATCCGATTATTTCTTTGAGATACCCAATGAACCTACACTTATTAGATCTTGAGTCAAGTTTATCAGATTGCAGTCTCTTAACATAAGCTGGACAACCCCAAACTTTAATATGTTTAAAGTTAGGCTTACGTCCTTTCCATATCTCATATGATGTTGTACAGACCGACTTAGTAGGAAATTTATTAAGTAAGTATGGTGATGCTTCCAAAGCATATCCCCATAAAATTGTTGGAAGATCAATGAACCACATCATGAATCTCACCATATCTAATAAGGTTCAATTTCTTCTTTCAGACTCACCATTGTGTTGTGATATTCCTGAGGGTGTCCACTGTGAGAGAATCCTATTCCCTTTGAGATACCTAGTAAAATCTTCGCTATGATATTCTCCACCTCTATGAGGCCTTAGTACTTTAATACTTTTACCAGTCTGTTTCTCAACTTCACTACGGAATCTTTTGAATATTTCAAAATATTCAGATTTATGTTTCATAAGATACACAAATCCATATCTTGACATATCATCAGTGAAGGTGATGAAGTAAGAATATCCACCTCTAGCTTGAATTTTCATGGGCCCACAAACACCTGTATGAATTAGTCTAAATAATTCAGATGCTCTTTCTCCACTTCCAGTAAATGGAGATTTGGTCATTTTTCCTTTGAGACAAGATTCACAAGTTGGATATGATTCAAAATCATACTTATCAAGGTACCCTTCCTTGTACAACTTATTAATTCTTTTCTCCAATATGACCAAGCCTACAATGCCAAAGGTATGTATGATTTACTTGATCATCTCTTTTTCTCTTAATACTAGAAATATGCATAATCAAATTAGCATTCACATTAGGTAAAACATAAACATCATATTGGAGACAGCCATTCACATATAAATCATCACCATAATGAATAGAGCAAATACCATTGCCTATGTTAATGCGAAACCCACGCTTGTCCAACATAGAAGCTGAAATTATGTTCGAAACAAATTTAGGAACATAATAACAATCATCTAGCATAAGTACTTTGCCTGAAGGCATTATTAAAGAAATTGATCCTACAGCTATGGCTGCAACTTTTGCACCATTTCCAACTTGTAGATTAACTTCTCCTTTATTTAGTCTCCTACTTATATTGAACCCTTGCAACATATTGTAGATGTTATAACCATTGCCAGTATCCAATACCCACAATGAAGAATTAGTAGTAGCTAAAGAAACCTTGAAAATATTTTTCATTAATGTCTCACTTTGTTTCCTGTTCTTTAGAGTTGCAAGATACTCCTTGCATTTTCTCTTCCAATGCCCTTTCTTCTTACAGTGAAAACATTCAGTATCATATACTGACTGCAAGATCAAATTTTCAGAAAGCTCTTTACCAAGCTTGTACCCCAACTTCTCATGTTCTTCGGTAAGAACAATCACATGATTGACAAAGGGTCCAATTGGAGAGTTTTCAATGTCCAACTGTGCATCAACCATCTTCTTAAGATATTCAGTAATTGCAGTTGGATCCATATTCTGATGTTTCCTCTGGAGTTCAGAACTCATTGAAGCGAGAATGATACATTTAATAGCAAGGCATTCTTCCAAGTGTTTCTGATAAACCTTGGTGCCTTGAACATCATTCTCTGGTGGGATTATCTTTGCAGGCTTATCGATCACATATGAGCTTTTTATGCATGAGAACAATTCTCAAATTTCTATACCAGTCTTCAAAGTTTAGTCCTACCAACTTGTTGGTCTCAAGTATTTCACGCAGTGATATAGCAGATATATTGAGAAATCTAAAATATATAAAAGAAAAAAGCAATAATATAAGAACATATTTACATATATCATAAAGACATGGACTTTTATCTAAATTATATTTTCACTAATTATTTTAAACTATTTACCCTCATTATAGTTTAAGAAATCTTTATTTCTGTTAGTGGAGTAACGGAATTCTTTAACAATATGTATGAGCCCCTTGGCAGTCAAGTCATTTTACACATATATTTTAAAGGTAGGTACTCTTGCCAATTGTATTCCCATACAATTTCCTTAAATAGCTCTATATCAAATAGTCCCCTAGTAGTTAGGTCGATCCTATTGGCATAGTTGAGTTCAACCATCATGAAAGCAAAGAACTTATTAAATTTTATACTCCCCCGGGTAGTCCAGGAGTCTAGTGTAAAATTAAATAATTCTTCCAATCCATGCATCTAATGCAATAAATAATTTTAACATATTCTCGAACTATTCGTCTCCTCGTTGTCAGGCCGCTCCTTATAAACAAAAAATAAATAAATAAATTATTTTGATGAATAACTTTAAAATAAAATATCTTATATTTTATTATTTAAGAACTCAAATTTTAGTAAGAGGGAATTGTTACTAAAATAACTTTTAATAGCATGAAGATCAAATCTTTTATAGCATGTGGATTTAGTTCAAGTTGTCTATATTCTTAGTCCTAAATTAATTTACATCACATGTAACAAATAATTCAAAATTATGTAACGAACGAGCACGTGACATAAAAACAAAATTCAACATTCTTCTAACATGTTTACTTTATATATCCCATAAAAATAATTCATGCCAGAATATTATTATTAATTAACATCTCATGAACTAATAACAATTAAAATAATACTCCCTCCGTTCGAGTTTATGTGAACCTATTTCCTTTTTGGTCTGTTCCAAAAAGAATGACCCCTTTCTAAATTTGAAAATAATTTATCTCAAACTTACAATTCTACCCTTAATGAGAAGCTTTTATAACCACACAAATACTCTGGGCTCTTTTTTGACTTGTTTAGGACCACAAATTCTAAAAGTATTCAATTTTTCTTAAACTTCGTGCCCAGTCAAACAGGTTCACATAAATTGAAATGGAGGGAGTAGTATAATCCAATAACCTATTATAGATTACCGTCGTATCTAAAACAAAATTTTCAAATTTAAGTTACAAACTATCTCAATAGTTTAACTTATATATATATATATATATATATATATATATATATATATTCACAATAAAACAATATCAATCTAATATGCATTCAAACAATTTAACTATTGCATAAGAAACATGTATTATGGTTTGAACTCTTCAAATATATTCTTAAAATACTTTGTAAGTAAAGTTTGCCACGAGAAACCATGGCTCTGATACCACTGAAGGATTGCATATAGGTGTTCGCAACACGCAACGGAAGACAATAACAAACCTAGGAAGATTTTTTCGTGTTTAAAATTTATTTACATGTCAAAAATCGGATCTGAGACGTACCTGGTGAAGAGAGTCTTGTGTCAAAAATCCATCGATAGTGCGAAGACTCTATGCGTATCCACACCGAGACTGATCCTTACTATCAACTCTTTGATCAATAAAACCGGCGAACAAATTAAACAAAATATTGTGCTGAAATTTTTCTCAAAAATCTCAACTCAAAGGTAGAAGAACAAGAAACACTTTTCTTGTAATGGTATTCTCTCTCTTGGCTTGTGTTGCACCCTCACTTTCACAAAGTGATTTTTTTTCTCAAGAATTGCTACGGCAAATTTTCTCCATCACCATTTATATAACATCACCTATAAACTCTTTTTCTATTTGGTTGAGGTAATGATTTACTTAGGGTAAAGGTTTATTCCAAAATAAACTTTATGAAATTTTATGGAAAATTAGAAAATCATGTAACTAATGAAAACGTGATTGCCGAGTCCTTCACGTGATTCCTCCAACTCAAAGTTGGATTCTCTTATTTATGAACTTTTAATATTAAGGAAAATATTAATCCCATTCCAATAGGGATGAAACCGCCGACAAGTCCCTTTGTGGACTTTATATGTTAGTTATCCAATTCAAATTTGGATTCTAACTTATAAACCTTTTATATTAATATTTGTAACGACCCGATCTTTTGTTTTGAGCATTTACACTTCGCTCATTTTTTGAGGGCATGAGTAGCTCCGTATGATGCATTATGACTTATGTTAATCGTCGATTTTGATTTTTAGGTTATTCGGGATCGAATTAGAAGAATGGATTTCATGGTTGAAGTTTTAAATTGGGAGAGTTGATTAAGTTTGACTTTTTGTGAATTAGAATTCGGAACAGAGTTTTGATGGTTCTGTTAGATCCGTTGGGTGATTTTGGACTTAGAAGCGCATTTGGATTTTGATTCGGAGGTCCTTGGTTGATTTTGGCTTGAAATGGCAAAAGTTAAATTTTTTGAAAGTTTTACCGGGGGTTGACTTTTTGATATCGGGGTCGGAATCCGATTCTGAAAATTGGAATAGGTTCGTTATGTTATTTGGGACTTGTGCACAAAATTTGAAGTCATTCCAGATTGATTTGCTATGTTTCGACACGAGTTATTGAATTTGAAAGCTCAAAGTTCATAGATTTCGATTTGAGGTGCGATTCGTCGTTTCGATGTTGTTATATGTGATTTGAGGCCTCGAGTAGGTCTGTGTTATGTTATAGAACTTGTTAGTATATTTGGACAGGGTCCCGAGTGGGTCGGATAAGTTTCGGACGAGGTTCGGATCAATTTCGTTGCATATTGCATTGTTGAAGGCTGTTGGTTCTGGTGTTTTCGCACCTGCGGAAATGGGCTCGCAGGTGTGATAGCCGTCGGCGCGACAAAGGCGTCACAGATGCGAGATGAGAGCTGGATGAGGAGGCCCGCAGAAGTGGCCAATATGCGCAGAAGCGTGACTGCAGCAGTGATCATGGCTGGCCAAGCTGTTCAAGCAGAAGCGAAGGTCGCAGATGCGACCTCTTGTCCGCAGGTGCATATTGACTGGGCAGAACCCTTTAAGTTCGAGGATTCGCGGTTTTTCACCCATTTTTGGATTTTGGAGCACGGTTTAGGCAACGTTTGGAGCAATTTTCATCACAAGGATTAGGGTAAGTGTTCTACACTTGGTTTTGATCTTATTCCATGAATCTACCTCATTTTTGGTAATTGGATTGTGAATTTTAAAGAGGAAATTGGGGGTTTTGACCTAAAGTTTCACAATATGAATTTTTGAGTTTTGAACATAAAATTGGAGTCGAATTTGAGTGAAACTAGTATGGTTGGACTGGTAATTGAATAGGTTGTCAGATTTTTTGAATTTTGTTGGGTTCTGAGCTGCGGGCCCGGATTGGGCTTTTGGCCGATTTTGGGCTTTTGATTCAAGATTTGATCTTTTCGATCGGGATTGGTTCCTTTAGCATTGTTTGATGCATTTGAGTTGTTTTTGGTTAGTTTCGAGCCGTTTGGAGGTCGGAACGCGCGGGATGGCATCTTTGGAGCATCGCTTGGCTTGCTCGGCATTGGTATTGGCTTGTTCGAGGTAAGTAACTCTTCTAATCTTAGTGTTGAGGGTATAAAACCCTGAAATACGTGTTGTGTGATTGGTATTAAGGTGACGCACATGCTAGGTGACGGGCGTGTGGGCGTGCACCATGTGAATTGGGACTTTGTTGTTTCCATGGCACTATATAGTGGTCCTACTTTATTGATATCCGTATTTTCACCATGTGATAAAATAGTTAAGCTATTAATCATGCTAGATATCATGTTTAGGCATTATGCCGATATTGTTTGGACCCATAGTGGTCGTTTCTTACTGTCATCTCACTGATTTCATTGATATTTCGTACTCAGTCATATTCATGCATTCATATCATATCTCAGTCTCAGTTATTTATTGATACATCACATCATTATTGTCGGGCTAGTTTCATGACATTGTGAGCCCGTGAGTGAGACTGGAGAGATTGATGACTGAGTGAGGCCGGGGGCCTGTTTGTGAGGATATTGATACTATAGCACGTGAGTTGTCCGTGCAGCATGTGAGTTGTCCATGCAGATCCAGATGTTGATATTATAGCAGGTGAGTTGTCCGTGCAATTCCAGATATTGATATTATGTCACGTGAGTTGTCCGTGCAGCACGTGAGTTGTACGTGCGTATTATAGCATTTGGGCTGAAAGGAGCCCCTCCGGAGTCTGCACACCCCCAGTGAGCACAGTCGATTATAAATATGGATCGGACTGCACGCCGCAGCGGGTTTTGTACAGCGCTGAGTGATTGAGTGTGCTGAGCATAGTGAGAGAGAATGAGAGACAGTGAGATTGAGTACTTTGAGAGTGTGAGTACATGAGCTCATCATCGAAATGCATTGCATTTGACATGCGTACTTGTGATACATGCATAGAGGTGCATTTCCTTTTGCTACCCAGTTGTGGGGACATTTGTGATTTTACCTGTATCTTGACATGTAGGCATAGAGAAGTACTTTCCTCATGCTATCAGAAAATGAAACATCTTAGTTATTGTTGAAAGGACTTTGGGAAAAATCATAGTTTCAAACTTACTCGTATTTTGGCTTTTTCGGTAAAAGATTTGGGTTTTCACTGAGATACTTGAAAAGAAATGCCTACTTTTCTAGAAATGTGAACAAACTGAGCCTTTTATTTCTGAGATACTCTTTTTTTACTTGTACTATGTTGTTATGAATTGTTGTGGAATATTGGTGTTGGACAAGACCTTTTTGTTAGCTCGTCACTACTTTCTACCTAAGGTTAGGTTTGTTACTTATTGAGTACACGGGGTCGGTTGCACTCATACTACACTTCTGCACCTTGCATGCAGATATTGACTGTTGTTGTTGTTGTGATCGACGGGAGCCGGAATTGAAGATGTACATGCGTCCCGGTTGTAGCTGCTTCTTGTTCGTGGTAGCTTTGGATCTATAAAACTCTATTTATGTACTTTTCAAACAAACAATGTATTTATTTCATTTCAGCTTTGTAAATTCTATTCTTAGAAGCTCATGATTTGTACTACCAGTTCTTGGGGCATGTATAAGATTCAGATAATTTCTTTACTTAATTGCTTTATAAATTGTTATTGGAATTAGTTAGCAGTTAACTGGCTTACCTAGTGGGTTGGGTTAGGTGTCATCACAACTAGTTGGATTTTGGGTCGTAACAATATTATATATATACTATTATATAAATAAATATTAATTAAATATATCAATATATATATATATATTTCAACTAAGAGATATAATTTAATTTTCTATTCCAAATAGAAAACTTCAATTTGTTCACAATATTAATTATATCCTCTGTGCTAGCAAAGAATATAATAATATTTTATTTGGACTAATAATTTAAATTATTTGACTAATTAAATTCTACAATTTAATTACCAAAAAATAAAATAATTAATCCTTTAGCAAAGAGCAGAACACTCGTTAGTGTGCGACCCCATAGGTTCAATACTAAACCGGTAGTAAATTGACCATATCAATAAACTATCAAGGGTGACGTCTCGCAACACCCCTTAACGACCGGATAAAATGAAGTATACAATTTACTCTCAAAAACCAGTAGAAGAATAATGTAGTAATTCTGTCACGACCTAAAAATCCAACTAGCTGTGATGGCACCTAACCCAACCCGTTAAGTAAGCCAATTTATAAATATCCAATTCAATTAATATTTAACTAACTCTAATACACTCCCCAAGGACTGGTAGTACAAATCATGAGCTTCTAAGATTATAATTTATAAAGCTGGTATGAAATAAATATATTATCTGTTCGAAAAGTACATAAACATATTTTTATAAATCTAAGGCTACCATGAACAAGAGGAAGCTACGACCGGAACACAAGTACATCTTCAAATCCATCTCCCGTCAATCACAGCAACATCAACATCCAATATCTGCACGCAAGGTGCAGAAGTGTAGTATGAGTACAACCGACCCCATGTACTCAATAAGTAACAAACCTAACCTTAGATTGAAAGTAGTGACGAGCTGGAACGAAGGTCAGGGTCCAACACCAATAGCCAACAACTATTCATAACAACATAATGGAAGTAATAAAAGAAGTAGCTCAGAGATAAACTAATCAACTCGTTTACAGTTATAGAAAAATGCTTTACAAATATATAAGTGAAAACCCAAATCCTTTATCGAAATCACCAATTTATGAGTAAATTTGAAAACATTGATTTTTCCCAAAACCTTTCAACAGGTAAATGTTTCATTTTTAAATAGCATGAGGAAAATATATCTCTATGCCTACATGTTAATGTATATGAGAAGTCATGAATGACGTGATACCGTACAACATGAGGAAAAATGCATCTCTATGCCTGTAAGTCAAGTGTGCATGTCAAATACGGTGCAACTTAGTGATAAACCATATGCATACTCTCTCAGAGTATCAATTCACTCAGTCCTCCCAGTCACTCAATCCTCCCAATCGCTCGGCACTCGCACTTAGTAGGTACCTACGCTCACTGGGGGTGTGTACAAACTCCGGAGGGGCTCCTTCAGCCCGAGCGCTATATCAAGCCAATTATGGCATCAATCAATAAAACATGCTGCGGCGCGTAGCTCGATCCCATAAATATTCTCACCATCAGGCCCTCGGCCTCACTCAATCATCAATCTCTCCAGTCTCTCGGTCTCACAATGTCATGAAAAACATCCCAAAAATGATGATATGATGAATAAATAAATAGTAACAGACACTGAGAGATGATATGAAATGAATGAACATGGCTGAGTATGAAGTTACAATTTAAACAAATAATTCGACAGCAGAAATGACCTCATTGGGTCACAATAATACCAACATTTGCCTACGCATGATTTCTAACATGAGTCACACCTCAGTGTCTCTAACACATAAAAATACATAGAAAAATACAAGTTAATTGACTATAAAGCTTTATGGAATCAACTGAGTCTCAATTTCTACGGTGCACGCCCACATGCCCATCACTTAGCATGTGCGTTACCTCCAAACAATTCACATAATATGTATAATCAGGGTTCATACCCTCAGCTCCAAGATTAGAGATGCTACTTACCTTGAACAAGCTGAATCCAATTTTGAGCAAGCTAAACATTGCTCCAAAAATTCTATTCTGCACGTATCAACTTCCGAATGGCTCGAATCTAGTCACAATTAATTCGATTCAGTCAACACAAATTATAGGAATTAATTCCATATCAAAGTACTAATTTTCACCAAAAGATTCGAAATTACTCTCAAATATCGCTCGTGGGCCCACGTCTTGGAACCGGACAAGAGTTATAAAAGATGAACGCACATTCAACCATGAGTCAAACCATACCAAATTTACTAAATTCCGACATAAACTCGACCCTCAAATCCTCAAATTAAACCAAGACGATTTTCTAAATTTTCCAATTTAATTCACCAATTAAATGTTAAAAACAACCATGAATTCGGGTAATTTGACCAATAATGAGTTAAGAACACTTACCCCATTATTTTTCTTGAAAATCCCCTGAACATCTCCTCTTTCCGAGCTCCAATTCGTCAAAAATAGAAAATGAACAAACCCTCGATATTAAATATTTTTTGCCCAGTTGTTCTGCCTCGTTTTGTATGACAAACAATCCCAAAACTCTCTTTGGATGTCTCCAATAGATTCCTTGTGATATTTCAGTCAAGTTAGGCTTTTGAATCATCCAATTTGGCCATAAAATAAGGGAGATATGATATTTTGAAGATTTAAATGAAGTTAGGAAATTTAAGGGATAAAAAATGACATATTCGTAATTATTTTACACCAGAAAATCAACAACGAAAGAATTTTCGTTTTAGCATCCAAAACTCATTCGGAACCTCCCGGACACAAATCATATATGTGTTTCAATCATAAAACACGCTATGAACCTGTTCGCGCACTTAAAACGCCGAAAAGAGGTCATCTTGACCCGATATTGACCATGGTCAAACTCCAAATCCTTAACTTAACTAGTTTTCTCAACCAATGATCCAAAACACACCCGAGCCCCTCGGGACCCCATTCAATCATACCAATAAGTCTTAAAACACGATACGAACTTAGTCAAAACTTCAAATCACATCAAACAATGCTAAAATCATGAATCATACCCTAATTAAAGCTTAACGAAACTAAGAAATTCCAACTTCTACATTCGATGCTGAAACTTATCAAATCAAGTCTGATTGACCTCAAATTTTGCACACAAGTCATAAATGACATAACAAACCTATGAAAAGTTTCAGAACTGGATTCTGACCCCGATATCAAAAGTCAACTCTCCGGTCAAACTTCCAAGCTTAAATTTTTATTTTAGCCATTTCAAACCTAATTTAACTATGGACTTTCAAATAATTTTTCGAACATGCTCCAAAGTCCAAAATCACCATACGGATCTATTGAAATCATCAAAACTCCATTCCGAGGTCAAATTCACAAAAGTTAAACTTGGTCAACTCTTCCAACTTAAAGCTTCATTGTTGAGAATCGTTCTTCCAAATCAATTCTGAATAGACTGAAAACCAAAACCGACGATTCACACTAGTCATAATACATCATACGGATCTACTCATGCCCTCAAACTATCGAGCAAAGTGCAAATTCTCAAAACGGCCATTTAGGTCGTTACATCCTCCCCCACTTAAACATACGTTCGTCCTCGAACGTGCCCAGAGTTGTTCTTAAGCCGTCAGATCACCGTGTAACCTTACCATGCACATACTCGGGGCTGATCCTATGTCACCCTATGACATGTAGGCCCGACAACACAACATACTAAAGATCATTACTTCAACCTTAGCCCGTAAACCCCACAATCCAATTTCCAACATCCAGAATTCCTACAAGACCCGAATCTCACATCTACATATTGTCTAAGTTTGAACAAGTTGCACAAAGCCATAACCATAATCCGAGACACAATAACATGATATACCGCATAACTCAAATACTCATAGCAATAACTTCCGACCGCAATAGCTGCTCGATAACTAACTCGATATCGGTAACAAATCTCATATCAACTAAAATCTTGTTCTGAATCTTTGTACACTGTCGATGATGAAAGAAACACGCAGAAACTCTTAACCACTCATCAGATCAACAAGTCATGAAGCTCTGTCTCGTCCGAGGGGAACCAAAGTCAAGTCCTAAGCCAACTTCCGATGTTATTCTTCCAAACATACCGTAATCAAATTCGATAGTATCCATTTTAGGTCCAATGACCTTATCTCATCAAACATAACTATTCTATTGGCATGCCACACCAATACAACCTAAAGTCACAACCGTGCAATCTGCGTACCAACAAGCAACAATTCAAATGTACTCAATCGGGGAAAATGACTCAAATGAGAGAACCGTTCTGCAAGCTCAACAAGTACCATCACAACGCAATGCTATGAACCCATCACACATAGTAGGACCAAGACACACAAATCTAACACAAAAGGTCATATCCCAACATAGCCCTTCTGCAATGCGTGACCATCCAAACACTGGTCCATATGAATTACCTCAAGCCACAATGCTCAAAATCAATAACTACACGCAATTCGACATCAAGTACACGAAGTGCATAACCATAACCATGGAGAATCCAATAACACATTATACCACAACCCGAAAAGACCATATCCAAGGCGCAATCAACCATTCCACACCCAAATCACCATCTCGCTCGAATTCCGCTACAAGGCCCAAACAGAACCACATCATGTGTGCATACAACCAACGAATCACAACCCCTCATAGCATGGAAGAGTAACACATAGAACATATCAGATATGAATAAAATCAATTCTGACCGAATGGTACATCCCTCAACAATAGCAGTTTGGAGTCAAGAAATTCGACCCGGTGTAGAATACACATCCTCATTGGGCCTACCAATGGACCCCAAATCAACTCTGGTCACCCACAAATAGATAAATAACCCTACGAAAGTCCACAATGAATGAATCATAACACATACTATTATCTGGCTAGCTTTGGCCACAACGTCACAGTCCACAACCACAAAATAATCTGCTCCTGAGAACTCCCAGTCTCCAAATCCATAGAACACATGAATCACCATATTTGATCCCAACTCCACCGCCCGAATGTCTAACACATCTCTCATACACGATCATCCCACAAGGAGTACTTCTATAATTCTTCTGTGCCACATAGCAAAATTTGAATATCAGCAATCGATCAACCAGGTGAGTACCGCAATACCGATGAACATCCGTAAGTCAAAACACAATGCGCCTTTTGCAATGCGCACCATTCTCAAGGATTACCGAGCAGTTATAATATTCATCTAAATATCTGAAACTGACCATTTTGTCCAGAATTGGTGACCTTCCCTTCAGGAATGAACTGTTACCTTGTACATGTAAATCTTAATCATGCACAACACACCACATCTATCATACCATCATGTGACAAGCACAAGAATCTCATTATCAACTCTGAGTCACCAACAATTTACATACTCGGTTAGTTAGAATGCTTCCTCTTACTTCCTTCGAGGAAGAAATCACAATACACAACACGTTCCCCACACAGGTAGATAACATCTGGCTCAAACTATGGTAGAAACCATCAAGAACACTTTGGAATTCATTTGCACATAACCAAGCTATCAGAACTTAATTCCTCTAACTCGATCAAGCTACGCAGGTCACCAAACCCAAGAATATTGTCACCAAAACATTTGTAAAGGCTCACCACATCATAATTATCCCCCATAAATATCACAATCAAGACATCCACTCTGAAAAGATCTTATGTGAACTTAAAATTATTCTCTTACCTTTCTTATACTGGAATGTAGAATCCATAGTCCTACAGAATTACTGCAAGTCCCGCCATCATCAAATGCAAATCTTATATTTACATACAAGTCCGGAAAAATTCTCAATTGCTATATATAAATCTCGAATCCATTAGAACATTCTCGAGAGTCACCCACTTTGCTCAAATGTAAATTGCATCGCCCAAACGGACCGAAAGACACATGCCCCATTAGCACAACAACACCCAAAGAAGTAACCCTGCCTTAACACCACCAATCAAATTCATACTTCGTGCGCACTACATCCTTAAAAATAACAACTTAATCATTCTATAATTTTCATATTTTCATAAAGTGCAATGTAACCCGTATCCAAGAATTTTCTTACTCGATTCATCCTTGATCTCAACCTCCGCAAGTCATAACAGATATATAATTATGCCTCTGACCCAAAACTAGTATTTAACACATAACCATGAAATTGAATTATCAATAGTAGGATCCCCCACTTGGATCAAAGACGTAGAATAAAACATCCGATAACTCACAATACACATACCATATTACTGCCATGATACTGCAGTCAGTGTAACAAAAATTCTTCTCAAGCTCATGCAACACCAATCATAAAATAGCTCAATCATCCGCTAAGCTCGCATTTATTCTCTTAATAGTCAAGTCAACTTTCTCACCCAGATTCAAAATCAAATCTCAACACATACACTCCGCTGGTAGAAAAGAAACTCTTCACTCAACATTATAAGGATCACACATCCGTAAATTATCCCACTGGTGATAACCCACCTGCTTGACCTCAAACTGGCATCTTTCTATATCCTTTTACAGCCACAACTACTACGCAATCACTTAACCTTCGTGAGTCCAAACTCATTGACAAGACATGATAATTTAATTTGTCCCACACTTTAACAATGTGAAAGATCCTTCAATATACTCACAACTCGAGATTATACGTCAAATCAAGAAAGAAATCAAGTACCCAATAGCAAACTCTTGAGTCACAAGTAAACTTTATTCGTCACATTCAACCCATCTGAACACATCTCGCAGTCACATCATACTTATCATATAGCCATTCAACTGCTTATCGAGCCATAAATTCCACTCATAGGGACACTACTGGACATATGAGTCCAAATGTACAAGTTCACACAACTGAAACTACCGAGCCTAAGTTGTGGTATAAACCTGACCTCAAGTCCTCCAGACTGGCCCATCACCAAAATACAGAATACACATCTCGAACCGCGTTCATAGAATCCCAAGCCGTCGATGCACAGCTGGTATGAAATACACATCTCGAACCGCGTTCATATTTAACTGACTCTAATACACTCCCCAAGGACTGGTAATGCAAATTATGAGCTTCTAAGATTAGAATTTACAAAGCTGGTATGAAATAAATACATCATCTGTTCCAAATGTACATAAACAGATTTTTATTAATCGAAGGCTACCATGAACAAGAGGAAGCTACATCCGGAAATGCAGGTACATCTTCAGATCCAGCTCAAAACGAACACAACAACATCAACAGCCAACATATGCACGCAAGGTGCAGAAGTGTAGTATGAGTATAACCGACCTCATGTACTCAATAAGTAACAAACCTAACCTTAGGTTGAAAGTAGTGACGATCTTCCACCAAGGTCGGGTCCAACACCAATAGGCAACAACTATTCATAACAACATAATGGAAGTAATAAAAGAAGTAGCTCATGGATAAACTGTTCAGCTCGTTCACAGTTCCAAAAAAATAGACTTGCTTTTCAAATATATCAATGAAAACCCAAATCCTTTACCGAAATCACCAATTTATGAGTAAGTTTGAAAGCTGTGATTTTTTCCAAAAACTTTCAACAGGTAAATGTTTCATTTTTAAATGGCATGAGGAAAATATATTTCTATGCCTACATGTCAATGTCTATGAGAAGTCATGAATGACGTGATACCGTACAACATGAGTAAAAATGCATCTCTATGCCGGTAAGTCAAGTGTGCATGTCAAATGCGATGCAACTTAGTGATAAACTATATGCATACTCTCTCAGAGTATCAATTCACTGAGTCCTCCCAGTCACTCAGTCCTCACAGTCACTCAAACATCCCAATCTCTCGGCACTCGCACTCGGCACTTGCACTCAGTAGGTATCTGCGCTCACTGGGGGTGTGTATAGACTCTGGAGGGGCTCCTTTAGCCCGAACGCTATATCAAGCCAATCATGGCATCAATCAATAAAACGCAGCCCGATTCCATAAATATCCTCACCATCAGGCCCTCGGCCTCACTCAGTCATCAATCTCTCCAGTCTCTCGAGCTCACAATATCATGAAAATCAGCTAAAAATGATGATATGATGAATCAATAAATAGCAATAGAGATTGAGATATGATATGAAATGAATGAACATGATTGAGTATGAAGTTACAATTTAAACAAATAATTCGACAGCAGAAATGACCTCAGTGGGTCCCAATAATACCAATATTTGCCTAAGCATACCCCAATTCAAGTTTAACGAAACTAAAAAATTCCAACTTTTACATTCGATACCGAAACCTATCGAATCAAGTTCAATTGACCTCAAATTTAGCACAAAAGTCATAAATGACATAACGAACCTATGAAAATTTTCAAAACTGGATTCCGATCCTGATATCAAAAGTCAACTCCCCGATCAAACTTCCAAACATAAATTTCTATTTTAGCCATTTCAAGCCTAATTTAACTACGGACTTTCAAATAATTTTTCGATCATACTCCAAAATCCAAAATCACCATACGGATCTATTGGAACCATCAAAACTCAGTTCCGAGGTCAAATTTACAAAAGTCAAACTTGGTCAATTCTTCCAACTTAAAGCTTCATAGTTGAGAATCGTTCTTTGAAATCAATTCCGAATAACCTGAAAACCAAAACCGGCGATTCACACATGTCATAATACATCATACGGAGCTACTCATGCCCTCAAACTACCGAGCGAAGTGCAAATGCTCAAAATAACCGGTCGGGGCATTACAAATTCTTTATGTCCTTATAGCTCTGGGTCACCCTAGGATATGGTTCAACTGTCAAATCCTAATAGGCAACCAACTATGTGTTCATGTCAAATATAATTGACCATCGAATCATCTAAGAAACTCTTTTCTTCTTTTATTCAATCGCCCTGGCCAAGGTCTTAGTCTGGTCATTTATAATTCATGACAACATGGAGCTTAAACTCATTACCAAGAGTTGGCAGATTCCATCTTCATCAATCATTAATTCTACAAGCATTTAATCATACCCAATATCCTTTCAACTATCGCCCTAGGGCCATAGGTGTCTAGTATCAAAGCACAATAAATAACTTGTCAATTACTATGATGATCTCAGGTCAAAAAAAATTCTTACATCACATTCTTCAAGAGAATATCCTATTAACAGTTAATGATAATTCTAACCATTAGGAATTATCCAATCAGTCGGTTCAATGATCATATCTCAATATGCATCATCTATTTATGTGATTTAGTTAATATGATCAACTAATCTTTATCCCATAATGACAATCACATAAATATTGATCTAACTGGATTACTAATGTCTAAATTAATAGTCCTACGATCAAGAATAAATTTAGATTAAATTATAAGAAACCTTACTCTCATTATCATAATCTCCATCATGATGTCAAGTCTAAAAATTTAATCAAGGACCTTATTAAATTAATCAAGCAATTAATAATAACTATGATAAAAAAAATATCAAATGCCATATATTTTTATATCAAATAACGTTCACAAAAATATGTTCAAATCATCAAATATGAGATTGAATCTAGGGCATCACTACAATATCCCTAACATGTATGACATGGTAATTGCTTCTATTTCTACAAGAAGCTCTTCGCCTCCTTCCCCTTCCCCTAAACCCTTTTTTTCTTGTCGTTCACCACTTCGGGCTTTTGCCCATTATTTTAATTAATTAGGTTTTCCTTTTTTTTTTCCTTTCTTTTCTTATTCCTTTTTTTAAAAAAAGGTTTAAGTTACGATTAAAAGACCAATATACCGTCACACCATCTCCAATATTGCTCAATGTAGTTCCAAAATAATCAGTTGTATGCAATTGCCTGAAATCAAAGTGACACAACAACTTCACCATGAAATGGCCAAGCTGCTGAAAGATTATATGGATATCTATTTGTGGATCCATCACAACTACCACCTCAAAGAGAAATTAAACATTAAATCATTTTGAAGGAAGGAACTAAGCCTATCAATGTAAGATCGTACATGTATGTCTATTTTCAAAAAGTTAAAACTGAAAAATAGGTTCATGATATGTTACACCAAGTTCGCTTACATCCATCTAATATACATAAAATTATATTTTGTACCCACAATGGCCAAAATGAGTATTGGTCGTGTCTTTCGGCCTTTCTAATGTTCCTTCTACGTACCAAACCGTCATGAACTCCGTATTTCGTCTTTATCTTCACAAATTATTAGTTTTTTATGACATCTTGATTTATTGCCCCAATTAGAATTTGCATCTTGAACATGTTAAAATAACTTTTAAAATATTGAGGCAACACCTATTTATTAGTATGAAACTTTTCAGATGTACTTTTGATTTGCGAGAACTATATTATTTTGAGTCACATTGTTACTCTAGATGGTGTTAAGGTTGACCAATGAAAAATTTAAAAGATGGTGGATTGTTAAAAAAATAGACAATTTGAGTGGACTGAAGAAGCTGAAACTGCTTTTATTCCTTTTAAAGTAGTCATGCTAACACCAACGCTTTCCATACCAAATTTTAACTAGCCATTCATTATAGAATTTGATGCTTCTAGAGATGGGATTGACACAATTTTAACTCAGCAAGGACAGATAATTGCATTTATAAGTCGAGCCTTAGGCGAGGCTAAGAGATTCTGGTCCATCTATGCCAAACAGATGCTGGTTATTTTTCAAGAGACTAAAACTTGGAGACATTATTTGTTGGGGAGAAGTTATATATATATATATATATATATATATATATATATATATATATATATATATTGACAAGAAATCTTAAAACATTTGTTGAAAAAACGTATTGTCACTTTTGAACAGCAAAAATGGGTGGCCAAACTGCTGGGGTATGAGTATAAAATGAGATGCAAACCAGGAAGGGAAAACAATGTGGCCGATGCATTGTCACGAGTGGCTGAAAGTCCAAAAGTAAAGAGATAACAACACGACAGATGCATTGTCACAGATGCATTATCACGAATGACCTCAACTCATTCATACACATCAAACTTGATAGCTGAGAAATTTATTGAACCGGGTTTGAGAATTCATGAAATTAAGGCCTAAGTCAATTATTTCGGATAGAGACCTAAGTTTTGTCAGTCGCTTCTAGCAGGAATTCTACAAAATATCAGGCGCACAACTTAAGATGAACTCTATCTATCAACAGCGCGCAGACCAAATATATAGTACATATTCAGTAAAAATTAGCGGCGGTTCTTACAAAATGCATCTCCCAGCAGGTGCTCGTATCCACCCAGTATTTCATGTATTACTACTTCAGAAGAAAGTGGGGGACTTCAATTGAGGATAGCTCGGATCTTCCACCTAGCTATGACTGATGATAGAGATGTGATATCGAGCCAGAGTGTCACGTCCTTAGTCGTTAACTAAGTACACGTGCGGCACTTGACAACTCGCTCACGATCTTGCACAACTTACTCATGTTCTTGCTATGCCAAGTCATCCTTACTACACTCAAGATCGCTAAGAGAATGGTAGAAAGAACACAAGAGAATTGTTAAAGGAAGCTTTGTATGAAAAAGAACTTGAATTGTTTGCTTGGTGAATTACAAATGAATGGCCCCCTTTATATACTAGTCTCCTAGGGGTTAGTGTGTAAATATTAATTGTTACACAAGTCCTTAATATCTACAAGATAAGGGCTTTCTCTAGAATTCTCTACAAGCCTAGAAGATTCCAAGGACTTTCCTAGCAAATCCATAGGGATCTAGGGTCTTCCAAAGGAAATGTCCATACATTTCTAGAAACTTCTCACAAATGCTAGCCTTCCTCCTATGTAAGCTTCCGCATGGCTTTAATATATGCCAAATGGCACCTATGTGGTATGATGACATGGCGGGTTATCACACTCTCCCCCACCTAATGTTGCGACGACCGTGGCACAATGCTGTTACATAAACTCTTAGATCTTATCTTTGAATTGCCATAAGTCTTCATATCGTTCAAATGTAGCCTCCTACGGTGATTGCCCCTTCCAATGGACGAGGAACATAGCAGTGGCTTTTTGCCTTTGTTTTTGCCTGGCCTGGTAATCCATGATAGCCTCAATCTCCCTATCATGCGAGGAGGTGATAGTCATATGCGCGCGACTTGATTGGCCCCTACTCGGATCATCCGTATCTTCATGATATGGCTTAAGCATGCTGGCATGGAAGACAGGGTAGATCTTAAGATACGATGGTATGTCAAGCTTGAATGAGATCTTGCCTACCTTGGCGACGATCTTAAATGGCCCTTCATACTTGCGAATTAGATTCTGATGCATGCCCCGTAGTGCCTTGAACTGTCTTGGGTTAAACTTCACCATGACCATGTCCCCAACTCTATATTCCGTGGGATGCCACTTACGGTCCGTAAACTTTTTCATCTTCTTAGCTTCCTTATACCTGTAGGACTTAGTAGTGTCAAGCTGCTCCTCCCATCATTTGGCCATATGATAAGCCCTCAAACACTTTCCCTCGAACGCAACTGGTAATGAATGTGGAGTTTGTGGTTGTTGGCCTGTGGCTAGCTTAAATGGTGTCAGCCCTGTGGACTCACTCCGCTACAAGTTATAAGAGAATTGGGCGATGTCTAAGAGCCTTGCCCAATCTTTCTGATGCGCGCTTACATAATGCCTCAAGTAGCATTCTAGTAAGACATTGACCCGTTCCATTTGTCCATCCGTCTGTGGGTGGAAACTAGTGGAAAAGTGCAGTTCCGTGCCAAGTATGTCGAATAACTCTCTCCAAAAGTTTCCAGTAAAACGGGGGTCTCGATCACTGATAATATGTCTTGGTAAGCCCCAATACTTCACCACGTTCTTAAAGAATAGTTTGGCGGCTTCCTTGGTAGTGCAACCTGGTGAGGCGGGCATGAAGGTGGCATATTTGGAAAATCTATCCACCATCACCATAATAGTACCATAACCGTCGGACTTCCGTAGGCAAGTGACAAAGTCCATAGTCACGCTCTCCCATGGACGTTCTGCAACTGGTAGTGGCTCCAAAAGTCCTCCTGGTTTGTTTTTTGCTCAACTTTATCCTGTTGATAGACAAGACAAGTCTGCACATAACACTCTATGTCATCTTGCATGCGTGGCCAATAGTAGACTAACTCAACCAAGGCCCTAATGCGACGTTGGCCTAGATGACCAGCCCACATTGTGTCATGACTCTCCCTTATGATCCGTCGTCTAATGTCTCCAAACTTAGGCACGTAGACCCACCGACCTGTGGTAAGTAGTAGGTCGTCTTTGACCCAAAAACGTCTCGTATTGACCTGGTTGGCTAACTCGATAAGTTGTTTGGCTGTTGGATCATGTTGTATGCCTTCTTTTATAGCCTCACAAATGTCCCATCTTGTTGAAGTGATTGCAGCAAGCTCGGTTGTCCGGCTCAAAGCATCGGCTACAATGTTACCTTTGCCTGGCTTATACTCCAGCACATAATCAAATTCGGCCAAGAAATCCTGCCACCGAGCCTGTTTTGGTGTGAGCTTCTTCTGCGTCTGAAAGTAGCTAGTAGCTACATTGTCGGTCTTGACCACGAACCTCGACTCAAGCAAATAATGTGGCCATGTACGAAGGCAATGCACAATAGCAGTCATCTCCTTCTCTTGCACTGTTTAACGTCGCTCTGTCTTATTTAACTTGCGTCTCTCAAATGCTATGGGATGATTATCCTGCATCAAGACACCCCCAATGGTAAAATCTGAGGCATCTGTATGCACCTCAAATGTCTTGGCAAAGTTAGGTAATGCCAAGACTGGCTCCTCTGTTACAGCTTCCTTGAGGTCTTCAAATGCCTTTTGACAATTCTCCGTCCAAACCCATGGCTTGTTCTTCTTTAGCAACTCAGTCAAAGGTGCGACCTTTGCTGAGTAGCCACTGATGAACCGATGATAGTAGTTAACAAGTCCAAGGAAGGATCTAAACTCATTTACCTTTATAACATGCGTAGCTCGCCATTACTAATAACATGGCCTAAGAAGTGCACCTTTGATTGTGCAAACTCGCATTTTCCCCTCTTGATGTATAGCTCGTTCTCCCACAAAATTTGGAGAACCTTCCATAACTGCTCCATATGCTCCTCCAAGGTGTTGTTGTAGATGACTATGTCGTCTAGGTAGACTACCACGAATTGATCAAGGTAGGGATGAAAAATCTTGTTCATAAGGGTGCAAAATGTGGCAGGTGCATTGGTTAAGCCGAAGGGCATCACCAACCACTCAAAGGCTCCATATCTCGTCACATATGTTGTCTTCAGCTCATCCCCTTCTGCAATGCAAACCTGGTAGTAGCTCTTGCGAAGATCCACCTTGGTAAACTACTTGTCTTGCCCAAGTCTATCAAACAAGTCAGCAATGAGCGGGATCGGGTACTTATTCTTCATTGTGACCTTATTAAGTGCTCGGTAGTCTATACACAAGCGCAACGATCCATCCTTCTTCTTCTGGAACAATACCGATGCGCCGAAAGGTGCTTTTGATGGGAGAATGTGACAAGCATCTAGCAGCTCTTTCAATTGTTTCCTGAGCTCCTCTACCTCAAGCGGTTCCATACAATATATGGCAAATGTGGGTGGCTTAGCCCCTGGCTCCAACTCAATCTTATGATCCACCTCTCGCCTAGGCGGCAAGTGCTTAGGCAACTCCTCGGGCATGACGTCTTTGTTTTTCTCAAGCAACTTCTCTATGCAAGGCGGCAATGTATCTTGAAAACTCTTGTCTTCCTCCAGACTTGCGATGGTTTCCACGAACGTTGGCTCCCCCTTCTTGATCCCCTTGACCACCTGCATAGCTGAGAGTTGTGCTTGGATCTGTCCGTGTGGCATAGTCACTGTAGGTACCATGAAAGCTCCTTCTCGCTCCATAACCAAGAGATGTTGGAGGTACGAGTCAATCAAAGTATGACAATGTCTAAAGAACTCTTGCCTCAATATGATGTCATAGATATCCATAGCAGTTACGGTAAAGTTTGTCATACCTTTCCAAGTTCCCAATTTGACACTAACTCCATTAGCTACTCCATGAGCATTCTGTACCTCGGCATTCACAGTCTTGACACGAGAGTTGGTTGGATCAAGCCTCAAATCTAGTCTCTTTGCGGCAGCCTCAGTCACGAAATTATGAGTTGCTCCAGTGTCCACCATTGCACGAGCAGGCTTGTTGTTGATGGTGAGATCCACGTACTGATTGCCATTCTCGGTAGGTTGGATAGCTTTCTTCGTGATAGCACCACATAATCCGATCATGCCCAATAGTGTGATTCCCGAACTCTCTCATTGCGGCTGCTCATTCCGTTCACGAACCATGGAGCTGAGGCTCTTTAGGTCAGGACAATTCCTGAAGCTGTGCGGCCCTCCGCATATCTATCGTCCCTTCTTCTCATCCTGTGCCTTCTTCTCGGCGTAGCCCTGACGGCCACTCATCCTTTTGGAATCTTGAGTCTTGTAGTACTATTATTGTATCTCCTTGCCTTTTCCACGGTCTCCCCCACCTTTGACATTGTTAAACTTTGTTTCTTTGCCTTTGTCGTGCTTGTCATTCCTGAAATCCATCAATGATTCGGCCTCCACTATGGCTTGGTCTATATCTGCGACTTGCCGGCGTTGCAACTCCTGCTTAGCCTAATTTTGTAACTCGTACATGAAGTGGAACAGCAAGTCATCATTGGCCAATTTGGGGATTTGAAGCATAAGGGTAGTGAACTCCTTGACATAGATACGTATGCTCCATGTTTGCTTCAACTCCCTATGCTTGCGCCTCGCCTCGTACAAGACATTGTTTGGAAAGAATTGTCGCTTGAACACGTCTTTGAACTGATCCCATGTGCTAATAGTACATAAACCTTTATCCACGTCGGCCATATTCCATATCCACCATAGCATAGTAGTCTCTGAGAGGTACAACACTGCAGTTTTGATCATGGCCTCATCGTCCCTCACTTTGTCGTGCCTGAAGTAGTTCTCCAAGTGCCAAAGGAAGTTTTCCACTTCTTGTGCATCATGAACACCTTTGAACACTGGGGGTTTGGGAGCCTCGATCTTGGCCTCCCTCATCACCACAAAATTGTTGGCTGCCTCAGTCATGCCAGCACTAACATGCTCCACGAGTAACTTTATCTTTGCCTTCATAGCATCGATAGTACTTAAAGACTCCATGAGTCAGCACTCTAAAGCAGTGATGGTTTGCCTTAGTTCCATCTCGGTCTGTGTACGTCCCTCCAAGTCATTTCGGATACTCTCAATCTCTTCAAGAATGTGCCCCTCAAGAATGCTAAGTGTGCCTTCCACCCTCCCCAAGCGTTGGCCAAAGATCTCCACATCGTCCATCCCCGAGTTCATCTTCATCACCCACTCTTTACCGAGTGAGACGTCCTCAGGCAGGACCTCTACTTCATCCTCGCTCGCCTCAATGGCAGATGGCTCTTGGGATGTAAGCCCTTTCTTTGACACAACCTCGTGTGGAACCTCCTGGCTCTTGTTGGTGGCATTCCTCTTTTTGTTACGGCCATTCTTGCCAGCAACATCTTGGATGACATTGGCTTGGGTGTTGGCAACGTTAATTTCTCCGTCGTTCTCCATTCCCTTAGTTGTAACCTTTGCTCTGATACCACGTCGTCACATCCTTAGTCATTAACTAAGTACACGTGTGGCACTTGACAACTCACTCATGATATTGCACAACTTTCTCACGTTCTTGCTATGCCAAGTCATCCTTACTACACTCAAGATCGCTAAGAGAATGGTAGAAAGAACACAAGAGAACTATTAAAGGAAGCTTTATATTAGAGAGAATTTGAATTGTTTGCTTGATGAATTACAAATGAATGGCCCCCTTTATATACTAGTCTCCTAGGGGCCAGTGTGTAAATATTAATTGTTACACAAGTCCTTAAAATTTATAAGATAAGGGCTTTCTCTAGAATTCTCTACAAGCCTAGAAGATTCCAAGGAATTTTCTAGGAAATCCATAGATATCTAGGGTCTTCCAAAAGAAATGTCCATACTTTTCTAGAATCTTCTCACAAATGCTAGCCTTCCTCCTATGTAAGCTTCCACATGGCTTTAATGTAAGCCAAATGGCACCTATGTGGCATGATGACATGGTGGGTCATCACAAGAGGCTATTATATTGGAGACTCGTTGGGTCAAACGAGCATCCTAATTCTCTGAGCAACTTCTTATCAAATGATCACTCTAACGCACCCCACGCGCAAGAAATATTTCTTTACAGCAACTCTGATTGTGACAAGAGATTTGAAGCCACGCTCCTCCCATGGATCCACCGGACGATGATAATCAATTGTGTACGGCATCTCAAATACAACCTGCAGCTATAACGACTACACTAGCACATACACAACTAGAAAATATTTCATATGCTACTTCTGTGACGATCGCACCGAGCATAATTGCGGCACCCAGACGTATTGAATAGGAATCAGTGATTGCAAGGAAGACAACTCACAACGGGATGCCAACAGTTATTTTTAAAGAAAAGGACTATTACGGTATTATGGATGCCGAATGTAAAAGGACCATCGTGGGAAGATTTCTGAAAATTAGGCCTCAAATTGAGAAAATTAGGGTTAGATTTGCAGAAAATTTTTCTCTAAAAGGATCAGTCAAGATTGGGGTCTTCGATAACTATAATATATTCATGTACTTCACTAATGATGAGGATTGCAAGGAGATAGGGTTCAAAAGAGTTATCGAGATTGAAGGACTACAAATGTGGCTCCAAAAGTGGACGCCGGATTTCAAGCCGGAAGAAGACATTCCCATTGTTCCTGTATGGGCACTATTACCACAACTAACTTTCAATATGCACACATGTCACTATGTGAAGCAAATTCCAGAGGAGATTGGAACACCATTGGAGATGAATTTAGCAACAAGAGGAAGGACTAGACCGAGTATGGCTAAGGTAAGAATTGAGCTTGATCTGCATAAACCTTTGTCTACAAGCGTTTATGTGGGATCAGAGGATGAAGATTATCCCTTGAAGGTATTTGTCCAGGAGGTAGAATATGAAAGAATTCCCAAGTATTGCAAACAATGTAAGAAATTGGGGCATGATCTAAGCAATTGTAGAGTTATGGAGAGAAAGAGATTAGCTGAAAAACAGGAGATTGAAAGAGTTAAATATTTAATGCAAGTCACTGAGAATCCTAACACACATGTGGTTAATGGAGAATCAACTGAAAAAGAAGTGACGACAGCCAAAGAAGCCAAAATCCAGGAGAAGGGCGAGGATGCGGGGACGACTAATGCAGTCTGAAAAAAGCATATTGAAAAAAGTCAAGCGAAGAACTTTAACAACATAATTGAGGCTGATAAGGAGGAGGTGACTACGATGAATGCTAGGATGGCCATAAAGAAGAAAAAGAAGAAGAAACAAAACAAGACTCCAAAAAAGAAATTCAAGGTGATGTTTAAACCTCTGCTTTCACAGGAAAAGGCAAAGCAAAAAAGGAGAAGCAATCGAAAGGATAAAATTAGCTCACATATTGGGGAGAAATTGTTAAATGTGCACGACCAAGAATCCAGTCAAGGCACAATGAATAGTAAGAAGGAGGAAGAGGTTGATAAAGGAGGGGCACATGAGCAATGTAGTGAGGGTATTCAACATCTCAACAAGGGCCCCGACGACAAAGATTATGAACACTATATTACTAAAAAAACTAAGGAAGGAAGATGTTGTCTATGAATCAAGAAGCAGTCTACCATCCTATGTGAAAAGCCAGGCACCAATAAACTTGGTAGTTGATATTTTTGGTCAACTCCCTAATGCACACAACTCACAAGATTTTGTGGAAGAAACAGATGAAGAGCATGTTGAACTAATCATCAATGACTCTTTGAATGTGGCCGAACATAATGACAATCACAATGATGAAGATCATGCACATCGACACATGAAGGAAGTATGTGAAAGAAATGGTGTTTCACCAGTAAAACGGGGGAGAAGTAGACAAAGAAATCCTCTAAGAGCAACAAAAACAAAGCAGAACCTTCTGGTGAGGGAGGCGACAACAAAAACTCCTAAATATTCTTTTATGATTAGTGTAATCATATGGAATATAAGGGGGGTTGTCACGACCCAAAATCTTAACCTGTCGTGATGGCGCCTATCGTGGTACTAGGCAAGCCAAAATTTATGAAATAACTCCAACACTTATCAGAAAACGTATTTAAAGCATTTTAAATGATAACAATTTGTCAGAAATAAGATAGAAAATCCAAAATACAACGCGAAAATTCCCAATATCGGGGTGTCACTAAGTACATGAGCATCTATACATCATAAGTACGGAAAATACTGTCTATGATAATCGTGAAACTAAATACAATAAGTGGAAAGATAGGGAAGGAGAAACAAGGTCTGCGAAATGCCGACAGCTACCTCAAAATCTCTAGAAGATCAACTGTGTGCGGAACACCCACTGCGTACGGGAACACCCGGATCTGCACATGAAGTGCATGGTGTAGTATGAGTACAACCAACTCAGCAAGTAATAATACTAAATAAAGAACTGAAAATAGTGACGAGCTTCACAGTTATAGTTCAATTATAGTGATTTCAACATAAGAAAGTAGGCATGCTCTCAAGTTTGATAAATTAGGTCAAACAGTTATTCCATAACAAGTTCAAGTGAAACAGAGTGTAATATCTTTCAAAAATTTCAAGACAACAATACATGGCAGCTAAGTGCAACAATAATGAAATCAAAGACATTCTCTCAGGGCCACAGTCACTCACCCTTACCATTCACTCAGCACTCGGCATTCACACTCAGTAGGTATTTGTCCTCACTGGGGTGTGTGCAGACTCCGGAGGGGCTCCTTCGGCCCAAGCGCTATAATCCGCATGGACAACTCACCTACCATAATATAATATCTGGATCTACACGGACAACTCACGTGTTGCACAAAAAACTCACGTGCAGCACGGACAACTCACGTGCTATAGTATAATATCTGGATCCGCACGGACAACTCACATGCTGCACGGACAACTCAAGTGCTATAGTATAATACCTCACAATCAGGCCCTCAGTCATCAACCTCTCCAGTCTCTCGGGCTCTCACAAATCATATTAAGCAGCACAGACAAAAATGATATGATGCATAAAAAATGAACAATAGAGACTGAGATGTAATATACAAATAAATTGTGACTGAGTACAAACAACAATTCAGTATATAATTCAACATGTACACGACTTCGATGGGTCCCTACAATGACAACACGTAGTCTAAACATGATTTGTGGTTCAATTTCTCTAATACATAGAGAATGTACAGATAACAACAGTTTATACCACTACACGATTCTTACAGAATTTGACCAAGTTGCAATTCCTACGGTACATGCCCACACGCCTATCACCTAGCATGTGCGTCACCTCAAAACCAAACACATGACACATAATACTGGATTTCGTACACTCAGAACAAAATTTAGACCTGTTACTTACCTCAGTCCGAGAAAATCTCTACTCCAACAGACCCTTGCCTTGCGAAATGGCCTCGGAATGCCTCGAATCTAGGCATAAAAAATGCGATATAATCAATACGGGTTAAAGGAATCAACTCCATAAGAAAATGCTAAGTTATTAATCAAAATCAAAAATCGGCTCAAAAGCCGGCCCCCGAGCCCACGTCTCGAAATTCAATAAAAACCACAAAATCCGAAAGCCCTCTCAACCACGAGTCTAACTATACCAAATCTATCAACATCCGACACCAAATCATCCCCAAAATCCCCACATCAAACTCTCCAAATCACTAGCCTCAAAATCTCAATTTACACCTTAAATACACCCCCAACTAGGTGAGAAAATCAATGGGGAAGCAATATTATTGATCAAAAATAAGCCCAAGGGACTTACCTCAAGAATCCCCTCGAAAACCCTCTCAAACATTGCCTAAATCGTGCTTGAAATGTTTGAAATGAAGCCAAAATCATGAACCCTTGTTTTAATAATCTGCCCAGGCTTTTCGCACCTGCGGCCCTATATCCGCACCTACGTAACTGCTTCTGCGAAAATAGGACCCTCTCTAAATTCCGCATCTGTGGAGATTCGCTCGCACCTGCGGGCTCGCAGATGCGGTAAATTCCTCGCGCATGCGCCCTGCCCAGGCCCGCCCAACTTTGCTTCTGCGTAAACCCAACCACATATGCGGTATCGCAGGTGCGGAAATGACCTCGCACCTATGACCTCTGCTCACCTCCTCTCTGTCCGCTTATACGGTTCACCTCTCTCTTCTGCGAGACCTCACCTGCGATCCCCCCTCCACAGGTGCGATTACATTAGAAGCAGGTGAGCTTCAGCACTTCCCACAAACTTAAAATCGATCCGTTAAACATTCAAAATCAACCCGAGGCCCCCGGGACCTAAAGAAAACATACCATCAAGTACCAAAACATCATACAAACTTAGTCGAGCCTTCCAACCACCTCGAACAACATCAAAAATGCGAATTGTACATAGATTCAAGCCTAATGAACTTTGAACTTCCAATTTCTACAAAGGATGCCGAAACCTATCAAATCACATCTGATTGACCCCAAATTTTGCACACAAGTTATAAGTGACACCACAGACCTACTCCAACTTCTGGAATCGGAATCTGACCCCAATATCAAAAAGTCCACTCCCGATCAAACTTTTCAAAAAATTCAACTTTCGCCATTTCAAGTCGAATTCCACTACAGACCTCTAAATTACTATCCAGACACCCTCCTAAGTCCGAAATCACCTAACGAAGCTAACAGAACCATCAAAACTCTGTTCTGGAGTCGTTTAGTCAAAGATCAACATCTTGTCAATTATTTCAACTTAAGCTTTCAATCTTGAGACTATGTGTCTCATTTCCTCCCGAAATCTCACCAAACCCTAAACGACTACCCCGACAAGTCACATAATAGCTATAAAGTACAAGATGAGCAGTAAAAAGGGGAACGGGGCTACAACTCTCTAAATGACCGACCAATTTGTTACATCCTCCCCTTCTTAAACAAATGTTCGCCATCGAACGGGCCTAGAAACATACCTGGAGCCTCAAATAGGTGTGGATATTTGCTCTGCATCTCCCGCTTGGTCTCCCAAGTAGACTCCTAAACTGTCTGACCTCTCCACTGCACCTTTACTGTAGCTATATCCTTTGACCTCAACTTTCGAACCTGCCAATCCAAAACGGCCACCGGTTCCACATCATAAGTCAGATCACCATCCAACTGAACTGTGCTAAAATCCAAAACATGAGACGGATCACCGACATACTTTCGGAGCATAGAAATATGAAATAATAGATGCACACTCAACAAATTAGGTGACAAGGCAAGCTTGTAAGCCATATCTCCAATCCTCTGAAGTACCTCAAATGGCCCAATATACCGAGGGCTCAACTTGACCTTCTTCCCGAACCTCATAACCCCCTTCATGCGTGAAACCATGAGCAGTACCTTCTCCCAACCATGTAAGCAGCGTCATGGAACTTCCTATCGGCATAACTCTTCTGTCTAGAATGCGCCATGCGAAGCCACTCCTGAATCATCTTAACCTTGTCCAAAGCATCCTGGACCAAGTCTGTACCCAATAGCCTGGCCTCCCCAGGCTCAAACCAACCCACCGAAGATCTACACCGTCTCCCATACAAATCCTCATACGGAGCCATCTGAATTCTTGACTGGTAGCTGTTATTGTAGGCAAACTCCGCGAATGGCAGAAACTGATCCCAAGAACCCCCAAAATCAATGACACAAGCGCGTAGCATATCCTCCAATATCTGAATAGTACGCTCGGACTGTCCGTCCGTCTGAGGGTGAAATAATGTGCTCAACTCAACCTAGGTACCCAACTCTCGCTGTACGGATCTCCAAAACTGCGATGTGAATTGCGTGCCCCGATCTGAAATGATGGACACTGGCACTCCATGGAGGCGAACAATCTCTCTAATGTAAATCTCAGCCAACCGCTCCGAAGTATAAGTAGTCCCAACTAGAATGAAGTGCGCGAACTTGGTCAGCCAATCCACAATCACCAAAATAGCATCGAACTTCCTCAAAGTTCGTGGGAGCCCAACTATAAAATCCATGGTGATCCACTCCCATTTCCACTCTAGAATCTCTAACCTCTGAAGCAATCTGCCCGGCCTCTGATGCTCATACTTTACCTGCTGACAGTTGAGGTATCGAGCTACAAACCCCACTATATCCTTCTTTATTCTTCTCCACCAATAATGCTACCTCAAGTCCTGGTACATCTTCGCGGCACCTAGATGAATGGAATACCGTGAACTATGGGCCTCCTCAATAATCAACTCACGTAACCCATCCATATTGGGCACACAAATCCGGCCCTGCATCCTCAATACCCCATCATCCCCAATAGTAACATATATGGCATCACCGTGCTAAACTGTGTCCTTAAGGACAAGAAAATGAGGGTCATCATATTGGCGCTCTCTGATGCGATCATATAAAGAAGATCGAGAAACCATACAAGCCAAAACTCTGCTCGGCTTGGAAACATCCAATCTGACAAACTGGTTGGCCAAGGCCTAAATATCCAAGGCTAAAGGCCTCTCTGCTACTGGTAGATATGCTAAACTCCCCAAAATCTCTGCTTTGTTACTCAAGGCATCGTCCTATATTGGCCTTTCTGGGATGATAGAAGATGGTGATATCATAATCCTTAAGCAGCTCCAACCATCGTCGCTGCCGCAAGTTAAGATCCTTCTGTTTAAACAGATATTGTAGACTCCGGTGATCGGTGAAAACCTCACAATGAACACCATACAAATAGTGCCGCCAGATCTTCAAGGCATGAACAATAGCTACTAACTCGAGGTCGTGGACATAATAGTTTTTCTCATGCAACTTCAGCTGTCTAGACGCGTAGGCAATCACCCTACCGTCCTGCATTAACATCACGCCGAACCCAATGCGTGACACATCATAATATACCATATAGGACCCCGAACCAATAGGCAACACCAACATTAGGGCTATAGTCAAAGCGATCTTAAGCTTTTGAAAGCTCTCCTCACAATCCTTGGTCCACCTGAACGGAGCACCCTTCTGAGTCAATATGGTCATAGGTGCTGCAACAGACGAGAAACCCTCTACAAATCAATGGTAATACCCCGCTAAGCCAAGAAAACTCCGGATCTCCGTAGCTGAGGATGGTCTGGGCCAACTCTGCACTACTTCAATCTTCTTCGGATCTACCTTAATCACCTCACTTGATACCACATGGCCAAAAATGCCACTGAATTTAGCCATAAACCACACTTCAAAAATTTTGCATACAATTTCTCTTCTATCAAGGTTTGGAGCATAGTCCTCAAGTGCTGCTCATGATCCTCCCGACTCTGGGAGTACACCAGAATGTCGTCAATAAACACAATAATGAATTAGTCAAGATAGGTCTGAAACACACTGTTCATCAAGTGCATGAATGTTGCTGGGGTATTGGTCAGTCCAAAAGACATCACAAGGAACTCATAAAGACCATACCGAGTCCTGAAAGCAGTCTTCGGGATATCTGGCTCCCGAATCTTCAACTGATGTTATCCTGAAAGCAAGTCGATCTTATAGAACACCATGGCACCCTGAAGCTAATCAAATAGGCCATTAATATGTGGCAATGGATACCTATTCTTCACTGTAACCTTGTTCAGCTGGCGATAATCAATATACATTCGCATAGAACCATCCTTCTTCTTTACAAACAAGACAGGATCACCCCAAGGTGACACACTAGGCCTAATAAACCCCTTATCAAGGAGTTCTTGCAGCTGCTCCTTCAATTCCTTCAACTCAGCCGGTGCCACACGATATAGTGGAATAGAAATGGGATGAGTCCCCGGTGCCAAGTCAATACCAAAATCAATATCCCTGTCGGACGGGATGCCCGACATGTCTGCAGGGAACACATCCAGAAAATTTCGCACCACTGGGATAAAATCAATAAGGAGTATTAGCTCCAACATCCCTCACAAAAGGACAAATAAGATAAACAACCCTTCCCAACCATCTGTTGGGCCTTAAAATATGAAATCACTGTGCTGGGAACATATTCTAGAGAACCTCTCCACTCGATCCTAGGCAACCCTGTCATCGCCAACGTCACGGTCTTAGCGTGACAATCCAGAACAGCATGACATGGAGACAACCAATCCATACCCAAGATCACATCGAAGTCCACTATACTAAGCAATAAGAGGTCAGCTTTAGTCTCCAATCCCCCAAAAGTCACTACACATGACCGATATACACGGTACACAACAATGGTATCTCTCACTGGCGTAGATGCACGAACAGATGAAACTAAGGACTCACGGGGCATATCCATATAATGGGCAAAATACGATGATATATTTGTATAAGTAGAACCAGGGTCAAATATTGCAGAGGCATCCCTGTGGTATACTGAGACAATACCTATGATCACTAGATCGGAGGCAACATCATCTGTCTGGCAGGGATAGCATACAATCGGGCCTGACCGCCCCCTGCTCGGCCTCCCCCTCTAGGGCGACCTCTAGCTTCCTGAGCCACACCCCGAGCTGGCTGAGTGGGTGGTGTAACTGCTGGTGCTGGTGCCATCGGCCGAGAACTCTACTGTGGTGCCCCACTCAACAACCTAAGGCAATCTCTCTTGATATGATCAAAGTCTCTGCACTCGAAACAACCCCTCCTGTGACGGAACTGCTACTCCGGATAACCCAGGGAACTACCTGTAGAAGCCTGAGCGGATGAAGCATGGTGAAAACTCTACGCTGGTAGTGCACTGAATGAAGACTAGCCTGAATTAGCACTGTAAGAACCGTGGCTAGCTGATGCGCCATGATGAGATGGATGGTCGTCTGAGTGGGCCTAAAAGAAGACCCCTGCTGTGGTAGGAATACCCCTCAGAAGGTATACCATCGAAATAGCTCGAACCTCGAGGCATCTTGCCTCCCTCTCACCCCGCTCCTGGATACAAACCACCTCTATCTACCGAGCAATGTCAACCACCTCATCAAAAGTGGCACCAGATACCATCTACCTAGTCATAAGCAACCGCAGCTGATACGTGAGGCCATCAATGAACCTCATGATCCTCTCCCTATCAGTGGGAACCAACCAAACTGTGTGACTATATAACTCAGAAAATCTCATCTTGTACTGGGTCATAGACATGCTATCCTGTCGAAGTTGCTCAAACTGTCTATGCAACTTCTCCCTGTGATACTGCTGCACGAACTTCTCCAAGAAGAGAATAGAGAACTCTTGCCATGTAAGTGGTGCTGCACCGACCGGCATGCGCCTCTCATAAGCCTCACACCATCTAAAGGCAACCCTAGAAAACTAAAAAATAGTGAACGAGACCTTATTGGTCTTCAGAATACCTGTTGTATGAAGCATCCGCTGGAACTTGTCCAAGAAGCTCTAGGCATCCTCCGACTCCACTTCGCTAAATGATGGAGGCCAAAGCCTTTCAAATCTCTCAAGCCTCCTCTGCTCATCATCAGTCATAACGAGGACCACGGGGCCTGAGCAGCTGCAATCGGCTCGCCTGCTCTGGAGTACAGGCACCGGGGGTATGAGTACCTCCCCCGGCCTGAGAAGTGGCTGGTGTATCCTAAGACGATACCACCTGAGCAAGGCCTGTACAAACTATCAATATCTGGGACAACTCCTCCTGAAGGCTTGGAATTACAATGGGCACAGCTGGTGCCTGAGCTGGCCCCACTGGCTCAACTACATCTGGAACCTGCTCCTGAGCTGGAGCAACTGGTGGATCTATAGGTGCCGCTCTAGATGTTGTACGAGCTGCACCTCTGCCCCTACCGCGACCTCGACCTCCCGTGGCCCTAGCTGGGTGTACTGGTGGATGTCCATCATGTCCGGTAGCGTGCCTCTTCACCATTTGTGAAGGAATAGAATACAGAAGTTTAGTTACCGAAAACAAGAAATCCGCAAGAGAAGAATACAAGAATGTGGAATTTCCTAAGGGTTTGACAACCTCTCGAAGATAAGTAAGACGTCTCCGTACCGATCTGCAAGACTCTACTAAATTTGCTCATTACTCGTGAGACCTATGTAACCTAGGCTCTGATACCAACTTATCACGACCCAAAATCCTAACCTACCGTGATGGCGCCTATCGTGGTACTAGGAAAGCCAATATCTATGAAATAACTCCAACACTTATCAGAAAATGTATTTAAAGTGGTTTAAATGATAACAGCTTGTCATAAACATGATAGAAAAAATAAAATATAACGCAGAAATTCTAAATATTGGGGTGTCACTAAGTACATGAGCATCTATACATCATAAGTACGGAAAATACTGTCTATGATAATTTTGAAACTAAATACAATAAGTGGAAATATAGGAAAGGAGAAACAAGGTCTACGAAACGCCGACAACTACCTCGAAATCTCTAGAAGATCAACTATGTGCGAAAATCAATACCCACTGTGTCCGGGAACACCTGGATCTACACACGAAGTGCAGGGTGTAGTATGAGTGCAACCAACTCAGCAAGTAACAATACTAAATAAAGAACTGAAAATAGTGACGAGCTTCACAGTTGTAGTTCAATTATAGTGATTTTAACATAAGAAAGTAGGCATGCTCTCAAGTTCGTTAAATTAGGTCAAACAGTTATTCCATGATAAGTTCAAGTGAAACAGAATGTAATATCTTTCAGAAATTTCAAGACAATGATACATGGCAGCTAAGTGCAACAATAATGAAATCAAGTACATCCTCTCAGGGCTACAGTCACTCAGCCTTCCCATTAACTTAGTACTCGGCACTCACACTCAGTAGGTACCTACGCCCACTAGGTGTGTGTGTAGACTCCGGAGGGGCTCCTTCAGCCCAAGCACTATAATCTGCACGGACAACTCACGTGCCATAATATAATATCTGGATCCGCACGAATAACTCACTTGCTATAGTATAATATCTGGATTCGCACGGACAACTCACGTGCTATAGTATAATACCTCACAATTTGGCCCTCGACCTCACTCAGTCATCAACCTTTCCAGTCTCTCGGGCTCTCAGAAATCATAATAAGCAGCCCAAACAGAAATGATATGATGCCTAAATAATGAACAATAGAGACTGAGATGTAATATACAAATAAACTGTGACTGAGTACAAATAACAATTTAGCATATAATTCAACATGTACACGACTTTTGTGGGTCCCTACAATGACAACACGTAGTCTAAACATGATTTGTGGTTCAATTTCTCTAATGCATGGAGAATGTATAGATAACAACAGATTTTACGACTACATGGTTCTTACGGAATTTGACCAAGTCACAATTCCTACGGTGCACGCCCACATGCCCGTCACCAAGTATGTGCGTCACCTCAAAACCAAACACATGACACGTAATATTGTGTTTCGTACCCTCAGAACCAAATTTAGAACTGTTACTTACCTCAGTCCGAGCAAATCTCTACTCCAACACACCCTTGCCTCGTGAAACGGCCTTCGAATGCCTCGAATCTAGGCGTAAACAATGCGATATAATCAATAAGGGTTAAAGGAATCAACTCCATAAGAAAATACTAAGTTATTAATCAAAATCAAAAATCGGCTCAAAAGCCGACCCCTGGGCCCACGTATCAAAATTCGATAAAAGTCACAAAACCCAAAATCCATCTCAACCACGAGTCTAACCATACCAAATCTATCAACATCCGACACCAAATCGTCCCCCAAATCCCCACATAAAACTTTCCAAATCCCTAGCCTCAAACCCCCAATTTACACCTTAAATACACCCCAACTTGGTAGGAAATCAATGGGGAAGCAATATTATTAATCAAAAATAAGCACAAGGGACTTATCTCAAGAATCCCCTCAAAATCCCTCTCAAGAATCTCCTAAACTATGCTTGAAATGTTTGAAATGAACCCCAAATCGCGAACCCTTGTTTTAATAATCTGCCCAGGCTTTTAGTACCTGCGGTCCTATATCCGCACCTACAAAACTGCTTCTGCGGTCAATTCCCCGCTTCTGCGAAAATAGGCCCCTCTCTAAATTTCGCATCTGTGGAGCCTAGCTCGCACCTGCAGGCTCGCAGATACGGCAAATTCCTCGCACTTGCGCCTTACCCAGGCCAGGCCAGGCCAGCTCTGCTTATGCATAAACCCAACCGCATATGTGGCATCATGATGTCTCCCAAGCTCACACCACTATTTTAGGTTTCGAGGCAGTCGATGCAATAATAAAAACCCAACGCGAGTCGGGGTCGATTCCATAGGGAACTGATATGGGATTAGGTATATACCTAGTGTGAGTGTACGACGTGCCTAAGATTACACTTCCACATTTTCAATTGTTGTTTCTACTTCTATTTTTACACTAATGCTTGTAATTGTAAATCTAAGAGACAATGTTTTTGGTTTTGGTTGTTTTTCAAGTTATAAAAGATCTAGGGTTGCGACTTCCACCTAGTTGGTTACCTAACGGATTTAGAGCTTTAGGGCATATTTGTTTGATCGGGATACAATATAGCAATCACACTTAATTACTCACTCTATACCTCTCGGTAGTTTGAGTGATTTTGCCCAATTTGGCTTTCTCAAGTCCAAATCGGTATCTAACGAAACAAGTGATAAATGCTCAAGTCGGGTCTTACTATCTCTAGATTCGACCCTTTAATTAGCACCCCAATTCTTGTTAGCCAAGTTTTCCTATACTTAGTCTCACTTTCTCAAGTAAAGACTAAGTCAATTAGGCATGAATCAATGTTTGCAACCATCAATTCTCAAATTCAAGCAAGAACTAGGCTAAATATCATATACCCAATCAGAAATAATCCCTTAATCAATCATCCATTAAGTACCCATACTAGGATTGGGTTACAACCCTAGATAAGGATTTAGCTACTCATGAAAAATGAAGAAATTAAAGAAGAAACTAAGATAAATGCATAATAATTGATTAAGGAAAGAAAATCTAATGTTTAAATGTTAAACTAGTGCAAAGTTACCCAATAGAGTAAATGAAACGGCTCAAAGTGTTCAGGTGCACCGGACTTAACCTAAAAATGACAAAAAGATCTATTTATACCCAGTTAAAAATATATGATAAAATTGCCCCTGCGAAGGTTGTGCGGCCGCACAATTATGTGTGCGGTCCGCACTCTGAGATTGCCTGGCCAGGTTGACTTTTCGCGGTCGCATAAAAGTGAGATGCGGCCGCACTTCTTCTAATTGTGAGGACTGCGGCCGTACTCTTGTTCTTGGACTGGATCTGGGCTTCATTATGCCGACCGCACATTTATGAGTGCGGCCGTACAATAATAGTGTGGTTTGCACATTTCAAGCTCCCAAAATATAGTCTCTGAATCTAGTCTTCTACGGTCGCATAATATTTGTGCGGTCCGCACTCTTTGAAGAAATTCTATCAGTGCATCTTCAGAGTTTGCGGCCGCATACAGTATTGTGCGGTCCGCATTGTAGCCTTTTTGCCTTGTTTTGCTTCTTGTCTAATTTTACTCCTTTTTGTGTTGATTTTCACTTTTTTGGTTCATTTTCCAATATTCGTGCAAGAGAGCACATTTTATTAGTTCTCGGGAATACCTTTAAGCATTTTTGAGCTTAAAACGTAAGTAAAAGAGAGCAAATAAGAGGTCAAAATCCCTACTTATCAACTCCCCCAAATTTAAGCTTTTGCTTCTCCTCAAGTAATTAAGGAAAATTCCCACCTCCACTAGAAAAGGGCTATTTCAGCTGGCCGAAGTGGAATCAAACACAAATCAATTGGGACCAACAATTACCCACACGCTCATGAATCATTATCAAGCTTACGATTTGAATGTTAAAGCAGAAATGGCTCTAATGTGACGCTTGAGCATCAAGGGTTGACTTTGTTCATCAAGGAAGCTCGCACTTTCGTACATGCCACTGTGGATCCCAAACTCCTCCTCCTATACTCTCCGAAAGCCCATATCAGTCACGAATGAAGAATTCAATTCAATGACTCGAGAAATATTCGCTCATCACTCTCAAAAGAATGTCACAAGCCCGGCACTAAGTACCATATGCTTGCCCCTCATGTAGATCACCACTAATGTAAGCTTGCTCATCTTGAAATCACGTAGGGCTTTTTCGGCATGTAATGAAGACTTTTGGACTAAGAAGGGAAATATCATAATGAAATTGGTTCATCTTTCCTTTAGCACTTCATATTCTCTTCTTGGCTCTTACTTTGCCGACTCTTTGAGTCATTTTCTTTTCCCTTAGGGGGATTAGAGAGACTTGACATAACTCTTTCTTTGTCATGCTATTCATACTTTCCTTCTTTGTTATCACCATGCTTTGAACTTTTGCTTTCTTTTGCATCTTTTCAACCCTTTCACATTATTCACTTTCTTTTTGTGTTTTTATTTTGTTCTTCTTTTATTTTTATTTGCCTTTACTTTTCTTCATTTCTTTTATCTTTTTGTGCCTTGATACCATCTTTAAAGCCCTCGTCTCTCCCCCAAACTTATGTTTTTGCCATTTGAATCACACGAGTTCTAAAGAAAGTTCGGGTGCCAAGAGAGAGTCACTATAAAACGGGTAAAGGCTTGTAATGTGGTTATCGAATAAAAAGGCTTTAGTCTCAAAAGGATTTACTAAGGATGATATCATTGGTAGGACATGGAAGGTTTCAAAACGGGTCAAGGAAAGCCTACAATCACTTCTCAAGCCAGGCTAACTTAGAATTTCGCCTAGAAACACATTCGGGGCAAGTTCTAGACCACTCGCACGGGTACTTGGACTTGTAACAAAATACTTCACCTCTCACACAACCAGATTGTCAAAGAGAATAGAGTCGAGGGCCCACAACAACCGCATTCAAGATTGAAAATCGCTAATGGTTCAACTAAACCACCTGATGATTGCCTAAGTCAACACAAGAGTCACAAGGTCACTAACTAGGGCTATTTCTTTACAAAAACTTGTTTTTAACCATAAGCGCATAGTTAAGTGTGTTGGTACCAACTGAAGAATGCTTGACCCTTATTTATTCATTAATACTACTTATTTCTACCTAATCATCAAAAACTTACTCGATCCCTTAAGAAGGTTGTCATGTCATCCATCTTTGGGAAGAGTCACCCGATTCACACAAAACCCACCTTTGGAAAGAACCATAGCATTAAGAAAACCAAAGGCTTATTGTTGAATAAAACAGAAAAAGGAGCTAACAAATCAAAAAGAAGCTAATAAAGTAACTAAGAAGCTATACTATTAAGAAAATAAAATGAAGAAGCTATGAAATAAACTACTGAAAGTAAGGCAAATGAATATACAAACCGAGAGGAATAGAATATATACATGAGGGATGAATATATACATAATGAAGGAGAAAATAAAAAAAAAATGAAAAAGAGTATTAAAGTTATTACAGACCCAAAAGTAATCAAATGTCATCAAAATGTATCACAGCCATCCAAAATGAACCAAAATAGACCACCCCCAGAATAAGAACGAGCATTGTCCTTAATGCTTAGTACAATCAAAACAAAAGAGGATAGAGAGTAAAGAAAACTCCCTATGTGGTCTTAAGGTGACTAGCATCATCACCACCCTTAGTCTCCTTCAACTGCATCTCATCATCACCGGGCTGATGGACAACAGGGTTGGTGAGCATCTGAAGCATCTCCTCAACAGTGGGATCTGGCTCGTCAGACTGGCTAGTTGGTGTCTTTGCTGATGGTGCCGCTGGGTCAGCTGGTACTGATGGATCTGTCTCCATCAATAGGTCAAAAGGCAAATCACCTGCTGCTGCTATCTTCGTTACCTCCTTTCTCAAACTCTCCACTGCTTTCTTTGAAGCCTGAGATTTCCTCATCTTCTTCACCTGCTTGGTCAACTCCTCAATAGCACCCCCATGAACCACCAGTGTATCGATAATAGTCTTTTGGTTGTCCATAATCTTCTTTAATATTTCCTCCGGTGACGGAGGGACCTGTGGTTCTGCTGGGGTAGAGGACTGTGCTGCAACAGTACTTGATATGTCAGACAACTTAGAAGTGGTTGTCTGCATCCAGTTGTTGAGACTCACCAAAGTCTGGGAGACTCGCAGCGCAGTAAGAGGATAAGTGGATGAGGCCGGCAGTGGGACTGCAACTAATGGCCTAGAAGATGAAGGTGGTGGCACTTCGGCTAACCCGGTGGAAGGCTCGGCTGCTGTGGAAGGCATAGGAACTGTATATGGCTCAGCAGCAGCCTCAGAACCCACCACTGATGGCTCATCAGACTGGCCAACGGTGCTAGTGACCTTACCCTTGAACTTTGGGTTGTCAGCACCCTGCAGGTGGTACCATGAGAAAGTCTTCTTGGCCTTTACTTTTGTGTCATATGGCCTCGGCTCCACCTTGGCATCATTGAAGTAGTCTGTGAGGGCGTTTGGATAAGGGTAAAACTTTTCACTTTTTCGGACTGCCAATGTGATGTTGGTTGACATGATGGTACCCACATTGATCGGGTACCCCACAATAATAGAAGCCACCAAAATTGCCCCAGGAAGTGGGAGGTTGTTCTCATTCAAACTTAGATCAATACGGCTACACACAAAGGTTTTCCACCTTTTAGCTTCAAAATTTAGGGTGGCCCGGAGGATAGGAACTCATGCTGTAATCCATGGTAGTGATGGTCCTCGGGCAGCCAAAATCTCAGCTAACCAAGGGCGAGCTGCATCACCCAGAGCCAACTTCTCTAGGTACTGGACTTCTTCCACGTCTACAAATCCCACATAAGTGTTCAAAGAGCGGGCGTCGAAGCGTACTTTCAAATTTCTCACCTTTGTCACTTTTGTCCCCTTCATGATGTGAGCCACATTGGCGTAGAACTCCCTGACCAAGTGCTCATTTTCATCGATGCCACTGTGGGTGAACCACTTCCACCCCTTGCGCTCGTGAAACTGTCTAAGGACATTTGGATTATGAATATCCAAATCCTTCATTAAGAACTATCTCTCAAGTGTGAGCGACCTCTGGGTCCACAATTCCCGAAACCTGTTGAAGGTTGTCAAGCTCACGAAACGATCCTCCCATTTTTCCTTTCTTTTTGACCTCTCAAGGCCGCTCACTTGAGTATCCCCCCCTCTACCATCATCCTGGACATCATCATCATCGACATCAATAGCTACTGGTACTGGAGGAGTAGGTGTAGAGGAGGGCTCGGAACCCTGACTTCCCGCATCAGAACCCCCAGAGGAACTAGATGTAGGTTCGTCGCGCAATTGAAAATGCCTAGTGGGTTGGGATGGTTGGGACTGGGCCTCAGGTTGGACCTCCATTGAATGACCCTCGGAGGCTTCCTTGGATGGGGCATAGGAACTGGATTTTGAAGTCTCTGTGGCCCTTCCTCTCCCGGTGGTTGGCTTTTTAGCAATAGGCTTCGATTGCACTCGTAGAGGGCCAGTGCCTTTTCCTTTGCCCCGGGAGGATTCACCTCTCCCTTTTGATGTATTGCCTCCACCACGTGATCTAACCATTGTCTACAATACAAGGTACATAGGTCAGTTGAGTTCAAAACAATCCAAACATTTGCAGAACAATTACAGCACAACAGTCATCAAAGGAGACAGTGCGGCTGCAGACTGTCTAGTGCGGACCGCACAATTTTGAAGTGCGGTCACACCCCCTGAAGTGCGGACTGCATAATTTTGAGTTCAGCTACACATCCTGAAGTGCGGACCGCATAATTTTGAGTGTGGCCGCACAAATCCAATCCTGAGATACTGATTCTCTGAAGTTCAAAAGTGCAGTCGCACAAATTATTATGCGGCCGCACAATTTTTCTGCGCACTCTTCAAGCATAGTATTTTCACTATTCAAGTAGTCTGCGGACCGCACATATTTGTGTGCGGATTCACAATTTGAACATTTACGACGGTTAGGGTAGGGTTCATGCAATTTTTCACAATTTAGACATGGCATGCATAAATTAACATAATTAATGGTCTACCCAGTACCTAATGAACATATATGAAACTACCCTCATGATTTTAAGAACCCATGACTAATAATTGACATTTTAGGTCTAACAATACTTCTACCACAAAAGAACAAAAACTAAAATAAATTGTAAAATCTAAAGATGTAATGAACATACCAGTTATGAAGGAAGCATGTAAGAATCTACATTGATGAAATGAAGGAAGATTGTGAACTAGTTGATCGTGCACTATGATTGCTTAGGGTTCAAGAATTCAGAGTGGTAAAGTTGTGAATAGTGCCTTGAGGTTTTATTTATAGGTTGACCAAGTCTCCCCAAACCTAAGGCGAGTGCGGCCGCAAAATTTTGAGTGCGGACCGCACTCTTTACCTGGACCTTGAAGCAACTCTGCGGTCCGCATAAAAGAGAGTGCGACCGCAGAATTTGTGCGGACCACAATATTCTGTGTGCGGTAGCAGATTGGCTATGAATTTTGACAAGCCAACTTCAGAGAACTTGCAATTTTGGTCTTCCAGTTATGTGACCGCACACAGAATTGTGCGGCCGCAAAGTGATTTCTGTTGCTGCCTTTAGAATTGTGCAGTCGGCATAATTAATGTGAGGTCTGCACTCTTTCAACACTTAGCCAAATTTTGACACAGTCCCTGCAATGCACATCCATTCCTGCATACACTTCAAAACTAGTTAATACAAATTAAAGCCTATCTAATAAAAAAGAAAAATAAAAAGACACATGGGTTGCCTCCCAAGAAGCGCCTGATTTAACGTCGCGGCATGACGCAGGATACCATCAATCACTTGAAATGAATTAACGCCACCACATGGCCATCATCAATTTTGCCAAGATAATGTTTCACCCGATGACCATTGACTCTAAAAACCTCATCATTCTTGTTCTTCAAGTATAATGCACCAAAGGGTGTCACATACACAACCTCAAATGGACCACTCTACTTGGATTTCAACTTTTCCGGAAATATCCGCAACCGAGAATTGAACAATAGAATAAGATTGCCTTCTTTGAACTCCTTGTTCCGGATGTACTTGTCATGGAGGTACTTCATTTTGTCCTTGTACAAGGACGAACTTGAATATGCATGGAACCGGAATTCATCAAGCTCATTCAATTGTTCCACCCTTAGGTTGGCGGCAACATACCATTCAAGATTAAGCTTCTTCAATGCCCATATAGCCTTGTGCTTAAGTTCCACTGGTAGGTGACAAGTATTCCCTAACACTAACCGATACGGCTATATACCAATCGGTGTTTTGTAAGCCGTCCTATAAGCCCAAAGAGCATCATCAAGTTTCTTTGACCAATCTGTCTGGTTGGCATTCACAGTCTTCAACAAAATACTCTTGATCTCCCGGTTGGAGACTTCGAATTGCCCACTTGCTTGAGGATGATAGGGAGTCGACACTTTGTGATTGACACCATACTTTGTGAGTAAGGTATCAAAAGCTTTGTTATAAAAGTGTGATCCCCCATCACTAATAATGACCCTTGGAGTACCAACTCTCGTGAAGATGTTCTTTTTCAAAAATGCCACCACACTTTGAGCTTCATTGTTGGGTAAATCCACGACTTCAACCCATTTTGACACATAATCCACATCTACCAATATGTAAGTGTTCCCACAAGAGCTCATGAATGGACCCATGAAATTAATGCCCCACACATCAAAAATGTCAATCTCCAAGATGGTAGTGAGGGGCATCTCATTCTTCATAGAAATCCCACCGGCCCTTTGACATTCATCACAATGCTTGACGAGATCGCTAGCGTCCTTGTAAAGAGTAGGCCAATAGAATCCACAACTCAACAATTTTGTTGACGTTCTAGCTCCACCATGGTGACCACCATATGGCGAAGAGTGGCAAGCCTTAAGAATTTCCATTTGTTTCTCCTCTGGTACACATCGTCGAATCATACCATTGGTACAAATTCGAAAGAGATAAGGCTCATCCCAATAATAGCCAAGGCAATCCTGTTTGAGCTTCTTCCTTTGGTTTGAAGAGAACTCATTCGGTACAATGCCACTCACAAGATAATTTTCTAAGTTAGCGAACCATGGCATCCTAATCATAGAAATGGCTAGGAGTTGCTCGTTGAGAAATGAATCATTTATCTCAAATCCATCAGGTGGCCTCCCCTCATCCTCCAAGCGAGACAAGTGGTCCGCCACTTGATTTTCACTACTTTTGCGGTCTTGAATCTCTAGATCAAGCTTTTGCAAAAGAAGCACCCACCGCATTAGTCTTGCTTTAGAATCTTTCTTTCTCATCAAGTATCAAAGCTCCATATGGTCGGTGTGAACAATCACCTTTGTACCCATCAAGTACGGGCGGAACTTCTCCATAGAAAAACCAATAGCAACGAGCTCTTTTTCGGTCACTGTGTAGTTGACTTGGGCATCATTCATGGTATTACTAGAATAGTAGACCGGATGGAAGATTTTGTTGATACGTTTCCCTAACACCGCTCCAAACTCCACATCACTTGCATCACACATGAGCTCAAAAGGTAAGTTCCAATCCGGTGTGGTTATAATAGGAGTAGTAGTCAACTTAAACTTGACCAATTCGAATGCTTTCATACAGTCTTCGTTGAAATGGAACTTGGCATCCTTCTCCAAAAGTTTGCACAAGGGGTTTACCACCTTAGAAAAGTCCTTAATGAATCGGCGATTGAACCCCGCATGACCCTAAAAGCTCCTCACTCCCTTCACGGATGTAGGGGGAGGGAGTTTGGAGATCACCTCAATTTTGGCCTTATCGACCTTAATACCATGCTTTGAAATTTTGTGGCTGAGGACTATGCCTTCCTCGACCATGAAGTGACATTTCTCCCAATTCAAAACCAAGTTTGTTTGCTCACATCTTGCCAATACCTTGTCCAAGTTGTCCAAGCAATCATCAAAAGAATTCCCCACTATGGAAAAGTCATCTATGAAGACCTCAAGAAAATCCTCCACCATATCGGTGAAGATGGCCATCATACACCATTGAAAAGTTGTCAGTGCATTGCATAACCCAAATGTCATTCGTGAGAATGCAAAAGTACCATAGGTACTAGTGAAAGTAGTCTTCTCTTGGTCCTCAGGAGCAATAAGAAATTGATTGTAGCCGGAGTATCCATCAAGGAAACAATAAAAAGCACGTCCGAATGACTTTGTTGAGATTCCTATAGTCCATGCAAACTCTCCATCCGGTGACCATCCTTGTGGGAATCAACTCGTTCTTGTCATTTGTTACCACAGTCATGCCCCATTTCTTTGGGACACATTGCACCGGAGAGGTCCACGAGCTATCGTAAATGGGGTAGACAACCCCGGCATCCAACCATTTAATGATATCCTTCTTCACCACCTCTTTTATTGCTTCATTTAATCTTCTTTGATGTTCAACGGAGGGTTTGGCGTCCTCCTCCAAAATAATCTTGTGCATGCAAAAGGCGGGGCTTATACCCCCGAATATCTGCCAATGTCCATCCTATAGCTTTATTCCTCTTTTAGAGCACCGCCAAAGTAGAATCTACCTACACGTTAGTTAAGCAAGAGGAAAGAACAACAGGTAAAGTAGAACATGGGCCAAAAAACTCATACCTGAGATGTAAAGGCAATGGCTTTAACTCCAAAGTGGGAGGCTCCTCGGTTGAGGTCTTTGTTGGAGGAGTCTTCCGGTTCTCAAGATCTAAGTACAATTTTCAGGGTTCATAAGTATACGACCCCATTCCTTGTAATGTATTTACACATTTCACATAGCCATCCTTCTCATCATCATTATGATTAAGCAATACGGCTTCCAAAGTATCATCAACATTCATCATTGCACTAGCATCATCAACAATTACCTCGGTCACTAAGTCCATAAATGAACAAACTTCGTTGCTATTCAGTTGCCTCATAGATTTGCACACATGAAAAACCACCTTTTCATCGCCCACCCGAAAGGTGAGCTCACCGGTTTCCACAACAAAAAAAGCCTTCCCCGTAGAAAGTAAAGGTCTACCCAAGATAATAGGCACCTCATAGTCCACTTCGCAATCAAGAATCACAAAGTCCGCCGGAAGGATGAACTTATCAACACGGACCAACACATCATCAATAATACCCAATGGTCTCTTCATAGTACGATCCGCCATTTGTAACCTCATAGATGTGGGTCTTGGTTGCCCAATTCCCAAAGTTTTGAATACCGAGTAGGGCATCAAGTTGATACTCGCCCCTAGATCACATAGAGCTTTGGCAAAGTCGGCGCTTCCAATAGTGCAAGGGATTGTGAAAGCGTCGGGATCTTCCAATTTCGGAGCCATTGAGTTTACAATAGCACTCACTTGATGTGTCATCTTGATAGTCTTATAATTCATTGATCGTTTCCTTGTCACCAAATATTTCATAAACTTTGCATAACCGGGCATTTGTTCCAACGCCTCAACCAATGGCACATTAATGGATAATCTCTTCATCATGTCAATAAACTTCTTGAATTGGTTCTCACTATTTTGCTTGGCAAGTCTTTGAGGGCATGGAGGAGGAGGCCTTGGCATTGGTGCCTTGGCCTTTTGCTTTACTTGTTCCAGTATGTCAATCGCGTGTTCCCTAGACGGGTTCACTTCTTCTTGGGTCTCCTCCACATTCTCATCAATATCAATTCTCACTTCTTCATTAGCTTGAACCACATTGCTTGGAATCTCATCTTCTTGAACCACTACATCATCATCCACAATTCTTCTTTGATTTGAGGTGGTTGTATCTCCACCTCTTCCACTCCTTATTGTTATGGCTATGGCATATCCCGTGTTGTTCCCACCCTTCGGGTTCACCACCGTATAACTAGGTAGTGCCCCCTTAGGATGAGTGTTTAAAGCTTGCGAGATTTTCCGCAATTGAACTTCCAAATTGCGGATTGAAGTGTTGTGAGAGGCTAATTAGGCATCGGAGTCGGCATTTTTCTCCATCATTTGTTTGAACATATTTTTGATCTGTCCCATCACATTATTGGAAGAACTAGAACCTTGAGATGGATAAGGAGGCAGGTTGTTTGGTTGTTGAAACATCAGGGGCCTTTGAGAGCTCGACCCCTGATTCCCTTGGTTACCGTTCCAACCCCCATGGTTATTGCCTCCCTAATATCCTTGATTGTTGCCACCCCAATTGCCTTGGTTGCCTTGATTGTTTCAATTACCTTGATTATTGTTATTGTTCCAATTACTTTGATTGTTGGTACCACCACTCCAATTGCCTTGGTAGTTTTGATTGTTCCAATTTCCTTGATTTCCTTGAGACCTCCATTGTTCGTGATTCGGTCCTTGAGAGTTATTCCTTTGCCCTTGTACTTATTCATATATTGCACTTCTTCCTCTTGCTCATTGTATGATTCATCTAGGTCGAACCCACTATCATCTTGCACAAATCGTTCCACACTGTTTTGCACTTGTTGACCCTTTTGCCTTCGCTTGTTCACCATCATATTGACACCTTCCATTGCATTTACTTGCTTAGGACCTTGAATCGGTTGAAGTTGCGCTTTGGATAATTGATTCATTGTTGTGGTCAACTCGGTAATTACTTGCCCATGATCGTGCAATTCTTTGTGTAGGTGAATCACATTTGGATCGCCTTGAGGAACATTTGCTCTACTTTGCCATGCCGATGAAGTATCCGCCATTTCATCTAAGATTTCACAAGCTTCGGCATATGGTGTTGTCATGAAATTTCCACCGGAAAGTTGGTTGACCACGCATGGATTGGTAGTATTGATCCCCCTGAAGAAGGTTTTTTGAATCATAGCCTAGGTCATGTCATTATTCGGGCACTCTTTCACCATAGTGCGGTACCTCTCCCATATCTCGTGCAAAGGCTCATTGGATTCTTATTTGAATGCTAGAATCTCGTCTCTAAGAGTAGCCATATGACCCGGAGAAAAGAACTTGGCAATGAAGTATTTCCACCAATTCATCCCATGCATGGATAGAATGGTTTGGCAATCTTTCTAACCAGTCCAAGGCTTACCCTCGTAGAGAAAAGGCAAATAGTCTCAACCTTAAATCATCCTCGGAAACATTGGTCTATTTACTCCCACAACATGTGTCCACAAATCCTTTCAAATGCTTGTACGCATTTTGATTCGGAGCTCCGGTTAAGAATCCATGTTGCTCAAGCAATGTAAGCATAACATTTGTGATTTGAAAGTTGCCCGCCCTAATGCGGGGCGGGACTATGGCACTTGCGTACCCTTCATTCGTCAACAACCGGTGTGGAGCTCTCTTGGTGGATTAGGGGGAGGAAAGGGAATATTGTCTTGAGGCAATCGGCCTCGTCTATTTCTTTGAGGTTCAAGAGGAACCTCTTCAACTGGGTCATCTTCCACGTCTACATCCCCCAACGACATATTTCCGAGAGGATCATTCTTGAGAGCCATTTTTGTACCTACAATCGATTCACAAAAAGGTTAGTAACCATGAAGGAAAAGAAGACAAGTCACACACAAAACTAAATATATATCTAAGTCCGTTTTGCTCCCTAGCAACGGCGCCAAAATTTGATGTCGCCCAAACTCACACCACTAATTTAGGTTGCAAGGCGGTCGATGCAATAATAAAAACCCAACGCGAGTCGGGGTCGATTCCACATGGAGCTTGATGTGGGATTAGGTATATACCTAGTGTGAATGTATGATGTGCCTAAGATTACACTTCCACATTTTCAATTGTTGTTTCTACTTCTATTTTTACGCTAATGCTTGTAATTGTAAAGCTAAGAGACAATGTTTTTGGTTGTTTTTTAAGTTATAAAAGATCTAGGGTTGCGACTTCCACCTAGTTGGTTACCTAACGAATTTAGAGATTTAGGGTATATTTGTTTGATGGGGAGACAATATAGCAATAACACTTAATTACTCACTCTATACCTCTTGGTAGTTTGAGTGATTTTGTCCAATTTGGCTTTCTCAAGTCCAAATGGGTATCTAACGAAACAAGTGATAAATGCTCAAATCGGGTCTTACTATATCTAGATTCGACCCTTTAATTAGGGCTATCAATTTCTTGAGTTCACCCCAATTCTTATTAGCCAGGTTTTTCTAGACTTAGTCTCACTTTCTCAAGCAAACACTAAGTCAATTAGGCATGAATCAACGTTTGCAACCATCAATTCTCAAATTCAAGCAAGAACTAGGCTAAATATCATATACCCAATCATAAATAATCCCTAAATCAATCATCCATTAAGTACCCATACTAGGATTAGGTCACAACCCTAGCTAAGGGTTTAGCTACTCATAGAAAATGAAGAAATTAAAGAAGAAACTAAGATAAATGCATAATAATTAATTAAGGAAAAATAATCTAATTGTTAAATGTTAAACTAGTACAAAGTTACCCAATAGAGTAAATAAAACGGCTCTAAGTATTTAGGTGCACCGGACTTAACCTAAAAATGACAAAAAGATCTATTTATACCCAGTTAAAAATATCTGACAAAATTGCACCTGTGAAGGTTGTGCGACCGCACAATTATGTGTGCGATCCGTACTCTAAGATTGATTGGCCAGGTTGACTTTCTGCGATCGCATAAAAGTGTGATGCGGCCGCACTTCCTCTAATTGTGCAGACTGCGGCCGCACTCTTATTCTTGGACTGGATCTGGGCTTCATTATGCGGACCGTACATTTATGAGTGCGGCCGCACAATAATAGTGCGGCCCGCACATCTTCAAGCTCCCAAACTACAGTCTCTGAATCTAGTCTTTTGCGGCCGCACAATAATTATACGGTCCGCACTCTGTGAAGAAATTCTATCAGTGCATTTTCAGAGTTTGTGGCCACATACAGTATTGTGCGGTCCGCACTGTAGCCTTTTTGCCTTGTTTTGGTTCTTATCCAATTTTACTCCTTTTTGAGTTGATTTTTACTTATTTGGCTTGTTTCCCAATATTCCCGCAAGAGAGCACATTTCATCAGTTCTCGGGAATACCTTTAAGCATTTTTGAGCTTAAAATGTAAGTAAAAGAGAGCAAATAAGCGGTCAAAATCCCTACTTATCACATCGCAGGTGCGGAAATTACCTCGCACCTGTGACCTCTGCTCACCTCCTCCCTGGCCTCTATGTGGTTCACCTCTCGCTTCTGCGAGACTGCTCCTGCGATCCCCCCTCCGCATGTGTGATTACACCAGAAGCAGGTGAGCTTCAGCACATCCTAAAAACTTTAAATCGATCTGTTAACCATTCGAAATCAACTCGAGTCCCCTGGGACCTCAACCAAACATACCTTCAAGTCCCAAAACATCATACAAACTTAGTCGAGCCTTCAAACCACCTCGAGCAACATCAAAAATGCGAATCGCACATAGATTCAAGCCTAATGAATTTTGAACTTCCAATTTCTACAAACGATGCCGAAACCTATCAAATCACATCCGATTGACCCCAAATTTTGCACACAAGTCACAAGTGATACCACAGACCTACTCCAACTTTCGGAATTAAAATCCAACCCCAATATCAAAAAGTCCACTCCCGGTCAAACTTTCCAAAAATTTCAACTTTCGCCATTTCAAGCCTAATTCTACTACGGACCTCTAAATCACAATCCGGACACGTTCCTAAGTCCGAAATCACCTAACGGAGCTAACTGAACCATCAAAACTCCGTCCCGGAGTCGTTTAAACAAAGATCAACATCCGGTCAATCATTTTAACTTAAGCTTTTAACCTCGAGACTAAGTGACTCATTTCATCCTAAAATCTCACCGGACCCGAAATGACTACCCCACCAAGTAACATAACAGTTATAAAGTACAAGATGAGCAGTAAATGGGAGAACGGGACTACAACTCTTAAAACGACCGGGCGGGTCATTACATGAGGAAAAAGAAAGCCATTCAAAGGCTTAAAAAACTAGTCACTACAAGAAAAGTGCTAATTACATGGGGATTTTACCTGAGAATTGTATTTGCAGAAAATACCTGCGATATTTCATGGGAAACATTAAAATTCCGAAATTTAAAATATTTTACCTGCGAAAATTAGTTTTTCAGGAAAATCCATAGGTAACTTTGGCGCCATTAAGCAAAAAAATATTTTCTACGAAATTACCTGGGGAAACAAATCGGCAAGTACATTTTCGCAAGAATATTCGTAGGTAATTAAATGAAGAAAATGGAAAACATTTCCTATGATAATTCATAGGAAAATCCCCAGGTAGAGCTACATGCCAATTTACTTGGGAATATTTTCCTGGAGATTTGCTTATTTGGGGAATTACCTGGGAATGTTGTTGCTGCCGATTTAGCTGGAGCTTTTTTCTGGGGGATTTACCTGGGGATTGTCTTAGTTGGGGAACTACCTAGGGATGTGTTGCTTCGGATATAGCTGAGGATATTTTTCTGGGAATTTACTTGGGAATTTTCTTACTTGAAAAATTACTTAGAGATTTTTGCTGTAAATTTAGTTTTAAAAATATTTCTTGCGAATTTGTGATTTTGGGAAAATTACATGGGAATTTTATTATTGCAATTTTTGCTAGAAACTTGTTCTTGGTAATATAGCAGGGAATATTTTTACTTCAAAATTTATTTGGAATTTTGTTTAGGATTTGTTCTTAGAATTTAAATAAAATTTGTATTGTTGGTGCAATAGTTGAATATATAATACTCAAAAATTTACCTTAGGATTTTATAGCAACATATTTAAACTTGAATTTCTATAAATACTTAAAAAATATTATTTAAAATCTTTAGAAAATATTATTTTTTAATTTAAAAAGTATATATTTTTTCTAAAAGGTAGAAAAACTTGATATGTAAAGCACATCCTTCCGTATTAATTTTATCTATTATATATTTTGTCGATTGTTAAGGTAAAATATTATTAAAATGCTGACTCTATATAAGATTTAATGATGTATATATTGGGATTGAACATTACAAGCCATTATGCATAATATAGTTGGTCATTAATTTTTAAAACACATTCAATTAAAAAGTAATTAGTATAAATTTTATTATTTTAAGAAGTAAAATTTTAATATGGTCGATATAAAAGGATATAACAAAACTAAGATACAACTACATCTAGCATATTTCAGTTAATATCATCAGAAAATATACTAAATTGTGCATAAGTGCACAATTTAAGTTTAATTTTTAAGCAGAGAAAAATATGTTACATTTATAAAAATATAACTAACTTTTTTATCTTATGTATGTTATTTTTTTACATGTACTTAAAATGATAAAATTTAATTGTAGTATGTATAAAATGATATTAGTTTGTAAATTTTAGTATTGGAACTTAATTTCAAATGATCATATGATTTTACTTTCTAACATCATCTCTTGATTAACTTCTAACATATTAAAATAACTTAATCTTGTATATATGTTGTTAGGATTAACGCAATAATTCTTACCAATTATGATGTACAATAATTCTTGTTAGTTAATATATTATTTATATAAAAAGAAATTAATATGATATTCCAATAATACAAATAAATCTTTTGAAAAAATAAACTAAGGATATTATTAAACTAAAAGTAATATAATTATAATATAATTCACCTGCTTTTACTTCTAAAAATAATTTTATGTTTGATTTATGAGATCCTTAATTAATGTTCCTTTTTCAAAATAAACCAAAAAATAAAAAAGAAATAATAAGAGAGAAACATTAAAATAGTACTACGTTGGGAGAGAAATTACAGTGGGGACACCTTGTCCCATATCGGCCAAGTGATGTGAACTTCTCCACTTTATAAGCTCAGCACGTTGGTAGTGCTTTCAACGGTAATGGTTTCGACCGTAGAAGCCTTCTCGTCTATAAAAGTAATAAATTTGTATGTATGTTGAATTTGTATGTATGTTGAGAAAGTTGCAAAACCTCAAGATGTACCGGAGGTGGGTTGGATATATATTTAGAATATCATAGTAACAAATAATTAGTAAGAACTAAAAGAAAAATAATGTGGTGGTGCTATAAATATCATTATGTGTGGGGGCATATATCTAAATACAAAAAAATACATATGGTAAGAGTCTTATAATAAAAACAATTTTAATAACAAAAATACTATTTAATTTTTGTCTAAAAGTTTTTGCAGATTTACTTGGAAATTTTGATGGGGATTTACCTGCAGATATTTTCCTATAAAATCCACAAGAAAAGCCCCAACTTCCATAAACTTTTTACCAAAAATTTAATGGAATTTTTAGAATTTTCTACGAAAAAATCCGCAAGTAATTTATATGCGAATTTAAAACTCAGGGTAATTTACATACTATCACGACCCAAAATCCGTTAAAGGTCGTGATGGCACCTAACACCGCCGTCAGGCAAGCCAACAGTGATTCATCAATTTCTTTACTCATTTAAGTGTTTGAAATCATAATTTTCCCTAATTAAATCGTATGAAATATAGATGTCACAATTTCAATAACGAACAACCCGTAGAAACCCCCAAAACTCGGTGTCACAAGTGCATGAGTATTTTTATAAGGAGTGCAATAATAGTACAACATCTGTCCCGAATGTAATAAGACAGAATAAGATAAATAGTACAATGGAGACTCGATGAACTGTTATGCATAGCTTGAAATGCAGCTCACATGAAGTCTCCTCAACAGGTGCGCCTACACGCCAAGGTGATCATCAATGAACCTATCAGATCCTGCACATTTAGTGTAGAAGTGCAGCATGAGTATGTAAATTAATGCGTACCCAGTAAGTAACTAACCTAACCCCGGAGAAGTAGTGACGAGGGGTCGACATCGACACTTACTAGAGGTCCAAGCAAATAATGTAATAATCCATAACAGGTATGAAGTGCACAACAATAGTGAAGTAAATCTGTAAATCTCAAAAGTTTCCAATTGTTTTCTTTAAAGTATGAATTTCTCAATCTTGTATTCTATCTTAATATCTCCGAAAGTTGTCAAGTGTCATCATAAAATAAACCCGGAGTACCATATAAAATGCCGGCCATAAGTAGAGAGGTTAGCTCGTGAATATTAGGGCTACAAGCGATATAACGCACGATTCTGCCGAGGGGTGTTCGTCACGATTCAGAATAATGTGTACACTGCCGAGGGACGAGCGGCACGATCCATAGATGCATCTATATACTGCCGAGGTGTTCGGTCCGATCCACAAGAAAAGAAAGGAAGTTGCCGAATTACGAGACACATGTTTACAATACCGTACATGAGTACAAAATGGATATAATCTTTACCGTTTCTCAAATAACTCATCCACAACTCATAGTGGTAAGGTTTGGCCTAGTATTAACATAATTATTTCTAAATCAATTTCATTTATAACTTCGATTAGTTAATGTCAGCAATATGAGCTCAAACAATTCAAATATTACAGGATAAGGTCCTAGGTCTACGCGGATATAAATATGCTATAGCTACGTACAGATTTTCGTCACCTCATGCGTACGTAGCACCCACAACTAGTTGCACATAACAATAATTATTACCTAGGGGTAGTTTCTCCCTCACAAAGTTAGACAGGAGACTTACCTCGCTCCGAAGTTCCAAAACCAGCTCCAACGTCACTACATTACCTCAAACTGATGCCCGTCGATCCAAAACTATTCAACAAAGGTGAAAACCCATCAAAATATATTCTAATACCCATAATTAATCATTTTAAACAATTCCCAACTCCTCTCAAAAAGCCGACAAAATCAACCCTCGACCCACGTACTCGGATTTCGAATATCCTTGAAGCTAATCCTTACCCATAATACCATGAACTCAAATATATAATTTTATTCTAACTCCCATGTCCAATTTTGTGGTCAAAATCCAAAAATGACAAATTCTAGGTTTTCTACCAAAAATCTCGTAATTTCTACTAATTTTCATGCCCTGATCCACATAAAAATCATGTATTTATCTTGTAATAGGTGGGAATCACTTAACTTATGTTACTTGACGAAAATCTCCCGTTGAAGCTCTCCAAAATTGCCCCAACCAAGTGAAAAATGGGAGGAAAATGGCCAAATCCCCTTTTTTATAAAAACCTTACTGCCCAGCGCCCCTTCGCATCTACGAAAAATGAGCCGCTTCTAAGGCTCCTCTGCGGCACAGAGTCCGCTTCTACGGCTCCCTTCAGGCCCCTAAATCTCTGCATCTGCGGCTCCTCATGCGCAGGTGCGATCCTGCTTCTGTGGAACTCTACCGCATCTGTGGTCCCAACCTTCCCCAGCCATTCCGCTTCTTCGATCGACCAATTGCAGGTGCGACTCCGCTTCTGCGGTCCACCTGCTCACTTCTGCGATCCCAGTCCCAACAATGCATGGCCGCTTATGCAACCCTCTTGGCCGCTTCTGCGGTTCCCCACCTGCTGCCAAACCTCGCAGGTGCGGTTTACACCAGATATGCTGCCACCAGCCTTTTGATAAGGCCAAATTCAATCTGTTAACCATCCGGAATCCACCCGAGGTCCTTGGGACCTCGATCAAATATACCAACTAGTTCTAAAGCATCATACAAACTTAGTCGAGCCTTTAAATCAAATCGAACAACGCTAAAACCGTGAATCGTACCCCAGTTCAAGCTTAATGAACCCTAGAACTTCAAACTTCTACATTCGACACTGAAACCTATCAAATCAAGTCCGATTGATCCTAAATTTAGCACACAAGTCATAAATGACATAACAAAACTACTCCAAGGCTCAAAATAACAAACGGATATTGGTAACATTAAAATCCACTTCAAGTCAAAATTAAGAATTTCTTAAACTTTTAAAATACCAACCTTCCATAATAAGCGTTGAAACGCTCCTGGGTGATCCGATACTCAACCCGAATATAGGCCCAAGTCCAAAATTATCATACGAACCTATTAGAACCTTAAAATCTCAATTCTGAGGTCATTTACTCAAAAGTCCAATCGTAGCCAATTCTCCCAACTTAAAGCTTCTGAAACTAGAATTTTCCTTTCAAATCAACTCCGAACTTCCTAAAATTAAATTCCAGCCACACGTACAAGTCAATAAACCTGTAGTGAAGCTACTCAAGGCCTCAAACCACTTAACGATGTCCTAGAGCTCAAAACGACCGGTCGAGTCGTTACACATACGGATTCAAAATTCCTAGGTAACGTACCTGGGGATTTGTACATTCCGCTGGTAATAATTACTTACGAAGGTTTTTCCATCGAATTTTTTTCTGAAGGAAAATCCGCAGGAGACTTAGTTTCCTGTGAATTATCTTACATAATCCCCAGGAAAATCCCATGTAATACGTGATTTTCTTGTAGTGAGTATATATAAACAAAGTTGATATGGTGGCTATTTTGGAACCTTTTTTAATGCTAATAAAGTGGAGGGGTACAAGAACATTCTGGGTTATCAACACTGTACTACTAATCAAAATGGGTAGATTTGGTATTTTTGGAGAGATAATTGTCAGGATGTTGTAGTCTCTGACCATGAACAATAGATTACTCTCAAATTTAGGAAGAATATTTCTATTGATTGGTTCTTTGTTACAGTTGTGTATGCCAAGTGCACTACAGCTGAGAGGAAAGAACTTTGGAGTAGTCTAGAAAATTTAAATTCAAAAATTACTAATCCTTGGTGCATCGGATGGGATGTTAACGTTATTCTTGATCAGGAGGAGAAGGTAAAGGGCATACCACATAGAAATTATAGAAGTTTTGACTTTGCAGAATGTATGGATTCTTGTGGGATGGCTGATATTGGATTTATTGGATCCAATGTAACCTGGTGCAATAATTGGATACCTAGCAAGAGAATCTGGAAGAGGTTAGATAGTCTTTTTATGAATGATCTCTGAGCACAAAAATACAATTCTAATACTGTGAAACACCTTGCTAGAGTGGGATCAGATCATAGGTCGTTGCTTATGAAATGCAAACCAGACCAGCAAACAAGAATCAAGTACTTCAAATTCCTAGACTTTTGGATCAAACAACCTAGATTTTTTGAAATTGTTAGAAATGAATGAGATCACCATTTTGATGGTAACCCTATGTGGAGGCTGCAACAAAAACTCAAAAAGGTGAGGAGAATATTGAGTCAGTGGTCTAGGGAAACAATTGGAGACGTATATGAACAAGTGTAAGAGTGGGAAGCAAAGGTACAAAATCTGGAAGATATCGACCTACTGTACAACACTGAGCAAGGGAGGGAGGAAAAGAACAAGGTGCACGCTGAATACATAATGTGGCTCAACAAGCACGACTCATTACTTAAGCAGAAATTTCAAATCAAATGGTTTGAGGAGGGGGACTGTAATAGAAAGTACTTTCATGTAGTGATTAGAGAAAGGGGGGGGGGAGACTACAACTACATAGAATCAAGAACAAGAGGGGAAAATGGGTGAGTGGAAATGAGAAAATCTCCAAAGCTTCTATAAAATACTTCGAAGATATTTTCAATCGTAAACAACTCGTTTTGGACCATAGAATCCTTCAATGTATTACTACAAGTATTATAAATGAAGATAGTGAATCGATCACATGCATTCCACTAGAAGATGGTTTCAATGGAAGTTTTTTCCACAATTGCGGGGATATCATTAAAAATGACATCACTGATTTTGTTCAGAGTTTTTTAAACGGGGGAACATTGACGAAGATCATAACCAATATCATATCCATAAGGCTAAATCCTATGCTGACCACATTGATTTATGAGAATCAGAGTGGCTTCTTGAAGGGCAGGCTCATTACAGAGAATGTTCAGTTGGCTCATGAGATTGTCCAGGACATAAAGAAGAAAAATATAGGGTAAAACATGGTGATTAAGTTGGATATGGCCAAAGCATACGATTGAATGTCTTGGCCTTTTCTTATGGCAGTACTAAGGAGATTTGGCTTTAATGAGAAAACTACATAAATGATTGAAAAACTAATATCTGGAGTGTGGTATTCTATCTTAGTAAATGGTACGAGAAATGGACTTTTCACATCATCATAGGGGCTCAAGCAAGGAGATCCTTTGTCCCCTTCTTTGTTTATCATTGGTTCAGAGGTCTTGTCTAGACTTTTGAATCATCTCAATCATAGTGACAATTTCATCCCATTTTCAATGAGCGATTGAGGTCCCACCATCAACCATTTGGCATATGTAGATGATCTGGTGGTATTTAGTAGTCGCAACACTAAATCCATCAAGCCTATAATGAAATAGATAAAGTGGTATGGAAAGAACTCAGGTCAAAAGGTTAAAATGGATAAAAAAATAATTCTTACTGCACCAAGAACCGGAGCCAATAGGATCAGCAAAATCAGAGAAGCAACTGATTTTCTGGAAAAGGAGTTTCCTTTCAACTACCTGGGTTACTATATTAACATATGCTATATTCATATATTAAAATTTAATATATATACTATACTATATATACTATATTATACTATAGGTACATTTTATATATAGTTCTATAAGATGTAGTGCTATATTAATACTTAAGTTGTAGCAACAACAACATATGTATACATATTAATGCTATATTAACATATGCTATATTCATATGTTGTTGTTGCTAAAACTTAAGTATTAATATAGCACTACATCTTATAGAATTATACACTTTGTTTTTAAATGTGTTATAGTAAGTTTTAATCGAATATAATTGAATTTTCAATTGATCCACTGATGAAGTATCCGAGCAAAGTACTAATAAAGTGATCGAGAATAAAACATTTAAGACTATGTCGATGTGTGTGTGTGTATATATATATATATATATATATATATATATATATATATATATATATATATATATATATATATGTGTGTGTGTGTGTGTGTGTGTGTGTGTGTGTGTGTGTGTGTGTGTGTGTGTGTGTGTGTGTGTGTGTGTGTGTGTGTGTGTGTGTGTGTGTGTGTGTGTGTGTGTGTGTGTGTGTGTGTGTGTGTGTGTGTGTGTGAGTTTAGGATGTTAAATCAATTAAATATTATGTACATATATGTATATATACATACAGAGATAGGATATAGTGTCAATTTAAAAACACACACACACACACACACACACACACACAGATATATATATATCAATTAAACATTAAATATTATTTATTTAAATGCTATTTATATAAATTGACTAAAACCGACAGACTTCCGTCGGTATGTTCATTAAATTAATATTTTAAAAAAAATTAAAATTGAAATTCCGACCGAATTCAGTCGGTATTTGTGAGGTAAACGGTCAAACACTCCACTTAAAATACCGACCGAATTTTCCGACCGAAGTAGGCCGGAAAATTATAATTTAGGGTGCCGAGCAACAGGTTTCTTCCCCATTTTTCTCTTTTCTCTTTCTCTCATTCTTTCTTCCACATCCGCCAGCCATTCCCAAATTCCACCCAAATCCACTCATCACTCCCTTCTCACCCAAAATCACCCCCCCCCCTCCCACTTCGTCTCTCCCCGTTCTCCGTTGGTCCCACATCTGCCGCCCCACCACTGCTTCTCCGCCCACTGTCGCGCCACCACTGCCGCGTCACTTCCAAAATTATAACCCTCTCCTCTTTTTGAAGGTTAGTTATCTATACTTGTTAATTTTAGTTATTTAAATTCTTTCAATTGTATAAACTAGGGTTTACAATTTGGGATTATTTCAATTGATTATAATTCTTTAGATTTATGGTTTACTCTAATTGATTTTGTTTATGATATCATGTAATGTACTTGCTTAATTAGCTAATTTTTATTTTATTTCAATTTTATTGCTCATAATTTAGGGCTTATTAAACTATGATTTATTGCATATTAAATTATGATTTAGAGTTTATTAATTATGATTAATAGTAAGTGAGTTAGTCTAATTGAGTGGCTTAAATAATTAAATATTCTAGCGAGTCTAATTATGTTTAATGGTAGGATTAGAATAATATTGTATTCAAATTAATATGCACTCAAATTATTTAAATATTGTACTTTGTAACTAAAGTTTATTATGTAACTTAATTCTATAAATTAATTTGAATTATGATTAATATAACATGTAATGTATTTGTTCTTTATGTAGATGGAATATCGTAGTTAGATGTATAATAGGAATTATTCTAATCGTCGGTTTTTTAGGGAGGAATTTATAGAAGGGGTTAAGGAATTTATTAGGCATGCAATGTCACTTAAACCGTTTCGGATTGGAGGGATGATTAGGTGTCCTTGTACGAACTGCAAGTGTTTGAATTTTTTGGGTTCGGAGGATGTTACGACTCATCTTTAGAGAAAGGGGTTTGTGGATAATATTTTGTGTGGACTAGTTAAGGAGAAGTTGATGGTACTGATGGTGTATTTCATAACGTAGTTGTTGGTGAAAGTAGTAGGTCGGTGGAGAATAGCATTTAACATCCTAGATACCATGAAATGGTTGTGGATGTTTTTGGGATGCACTTCGATTTTGAAACCTATGAAAGTGTTGAACAACCACCTAACGAAGAGTCAAAATATTTTTATGAACAGTTAGAGGCCGGTAGTCGTCCACTAAGTGAAGGGAGTATGCACTCTCAGTTGTCTATTGCGGTTAGATTATTAAGTATCAAATCAGAAACCAAAATTTCTCAACCGGGAATGGATTCTTTCATTGGCTTTATGAGTGAACGAGTTGACCCAACTTTCAACATACCTGAAGATTTCTATAAGGCTAAAAGATTGGTTTCTAAGTTAGGACTCTCGTCTATGAGAATCGATTGTTGTGAAGATGGTTGCATGTTGTATTATAAGGGTGATGCAGATTTAGAAAGTTGTAAATTTTATGAAAAACTTCGTTTTAAGTGTGTTTCCGGCGGGAAGAAGGTTGTTGTGAAGTCGATGCATTACTTACCTCTTATTCCAAGATTAAAGAGGTTGTATGCATCGATGAGTTCCGCTCCTCATATAAGATCGCACTATGAAAATAGAAGGTCGTCGAGTGTTATGTGTCATCCTTGTAATGACCCGGCTGGTCGTTTTGGGTATTATAACCCAGTTCCCCCATTTACTGATCAATTTATGATTTATAGTTGTTTTATGACTTACCGGGTTAATTGGTTTGGGTCCGGAAGGAATTCGGAGTGAAATGAGACACTTAGTCTCATTATTAAAATTTTAAGTTAGAAAAGTTGACCGGATATGGACCTATGTGTAAACGACCTCGGATTTAAATTTTGATGATTCCAATAGCTCCGTATGATGATATTTGACTAAGGAACGTGTCCAAAAAATTATTTGGAGGTCCGTGGTGGAATTAGGCTTGAAATGCCGAAAGTTTAATTTTTGGGAAGTTTGACCGGGGGTTGACTTTTTGATATCGGGGTCGGAATTTGATTTTGAAAATTTGAATACCTCTGTTATGTCATATATGACTTGTTTGCAAAATTTGAGGTCAATCGGACGTGATTTGATAGGTTCCGGAGTCATTTGTAGAAACTTGAAACTTCTAAGTTCATTAGGCTTGAATTGGGGTGTAATTCATGGTTTTAGCATTGTTTGAGGTGACTTGAGGGTTCGACTAAGTCCGTATGATATTTTATGACTTATTGGTATATTTTGTTGAGGTCCTGAGGGATTCGGGTGAGTTTCAGATGGTTAATGGATCAAAATATAGACTAAAATAGGTGTTGCAATTTCCTTCTACTGCAAATTCCATCTCCCATAATCGAGCCCTGAACCGTGCCTAGAAGAGGGCCATGATCGAGGGAAAGGATCGAGGGCCCAGGATCGAAGCCACGATTGAAGGCAAGATCGAAGGCCAGGGTCGAGGGCCATGACCGAGGGCCAGGATCGAGGGTCAGAATCGAGGATCAGAATCGAGGCCCAGGATCGAGGAACACGATCGAAGGCCAAGGATCGAAAGCCCAGAATCGGGGGCTGTTTGTGCAGAATTATAAAGCAGGGACTTCGTCCCATTCGCTATTTTTGACAAATTGAAGCTTGAGGAGAGGCGATATTTGATAGATTTTCAAGGAAAACTTGAGGTAAGTCCCTTGTGATCATTTCTACTTCATAATATTGAATTATCATCGAATAATTCGACTAAATTACATGATTTTGTGGTGTAAATTGGAGATTTGAACTTAGAAATTTGGAAATAAGATTTGTAGATTTGACGGTCGAGTTGAGGTCGGATTTTAGTAAAATTGGTATGGGTAGACTCGTGGTTGAATGGGCTTTCGGATTTTATAAATTTTGTCAGGTTCCGAGACGTGGGCCCCATGGGCGATGTTTGAGCTAAATTTCGGATATTTATGGAAAATTAGCATTTTCTTATGGAATTAATTTCAATGAATTTTATTGACTGAAACGAATTATTTATGGCTAGATTCGTTGCGTTTGGAGGCCAATTCATGAGGAAAGGACATTTGCAAAATAAGAATTTCACGGCTTGAGGTAAGTAACAGTTTTAAATCTGGTCCTGAGGGTATGAAATCCCGGATTTTATATCATGTGACTATTTTGGAGGTGACGCACATGCTAGGGGTCGCCCAAGAGGGGGGCTCTGCAGCAGAGTTCTTGACCAACGGCACCAGCACCAGCAGTTACACCACCCGCCCAGCCAGCTCGAGGTTGGGGTCAGGCAGCTAAGGGTTGCCCAAGAGGATGAGGCCGGTCAGGTGGCGGTCAAGCCCAATTCTATGTTTTTCCTGCTAGACCAGATGCAGTGATCACAAGTATTATTTCAATGTGCCATAGGGAGGCTTCTATATTATTTGACCCAGGTTCCGCTTATTCATATGTATCATCGTATTTTGCTCATTATCTGGATATGCCCTGTGAGTCCTTAGTTTCACCTGTTTGTGTATCTGCACCAGTGGGTGATATTATTACTGTGGACCGTGTGTATCGGTCGTGTGTGGTAAGTATTGGGGAACTGGAGACTAGAGTTGATCTCTTATTACTCGGTATGGTTGATTTCTATGTAATCCTGGGTATGGATTGGTTGCCTCCATGTCATGTTATTCTGGACTGTCACGCAAAAATCATGACGTTGACGATGCCGGGGTTGCCAAAGGTTGAATGGAGAGGTTCTCTAGATTTTGTTCATTGCAGGGTAATTTCTTATTTGAAGGCCCAACGTATGGTTGGAAAGGGATGTCTGTCATATTTGGCCTTTGTGAGAGATGTTGCTGATACTCCTATTATTGTTCAGTACCGGTCGTGCGAGACTTTTTGAATGTATTTCCTGCACACCTGTCGGGTATGCCGCCCGACAAGGATATTGATTTTAGTATTGACTTGGTGCAGGGCACTCAGCCCATTTCTATTCCTTAGTATCGTGTGGCACAAGCTGAGTTAAAAGAATTGAAAGAGCAACTTTAGGAACTCCTTAAAAAGGGGTTTATTAGGCGTAGTGTGTCACCTTGGGGTGCACCAGTTCTGTTTGTGAAAAAGAAAGATGGTACTATGCGGATGTGCATTGATTATAGACAGTTGAACAAAGTGGCAATCAAGAATAAATATCATTTGCCGTGTATTGATGACTTATTTGACCAGCTTCAGGGAGCGAGAGTGTTCTTCAAAATTTATTTGAGATCTGGGTATCACCAATTGAAAATTCGGGATTCGGATATTCTAAAGACGACATTTAGAACCCGTTATGGCCACTACGAATTTCTTGTGATTTCTTTTGGGCTAACCAATGCCCCAGCAGCATTTATGCATTTGATGAATAGTGTGTTCCAGCCATATCTTGATTTATTTGTCGTAGTATTTATTGATGATATTCTGGTGTACTCACGTAGCCAAGAGGAGCATGCACAACACTTGGGTATTGTATTATAGAGGCTGAGAGAGGAGAGACTTTATGCCAAATTCTCTAAGTGTGAGTTCTGGCTTAGTTTAGTGGCATTCTTGGGACATATAGTGTCCAGTGAAGGAATTAAGGTGGATCCAAAGAAAATAGAGGCAGTTCAGAATTGGCCCAGACCATCTTCAGTTACAGAGATTCGTAGTTTTCTCGGCTTGGCCGGTTATTATCGTCGCTTCATGGAGAATTCTCGTCTATTGCATCGCCTATGACTAAATTGACCCAAAAAGGTGCTCTGTTCAGGTGGTCGGATGAACGTGAAGAGAGCTTTCAGAATCTCAAAACAGCTTTGACTACAGCTCCAGTATTGGTGTTGCCTACAGGTTCAGAGTCTTATACTGTGTATTGTGACGCGTCGCGTATTGGTCTCGGCGCAGTGTTGATGCAAGACGGTAGGGTGATTGCCTATGCGTCCAGACATCTAAAGGTACATGAGAAGAATTATCCAGTCCACGATCTTGAGTTAGCAGCTATTGAGTTAGCAGCTATTGGAGGCATTACTTGTACGGTGTCCAGTGTGAGGTATATACCGACCATCGGAGTCTACAACATTTGTTTAAATAGAAGGATCTTAATTTGCGGCAGTGGAGGTGGTTAGAGTTGCTTAAGGATTATGACATTACCATTCTCTATCATCCCGGAAAGGCCAATGTGGTGGCCGATGCCTTGAGTCGTAAGGCAGAGAGTTTGGGCAGCTTAGCATACTTACCGGTAGCAGAGAGGCCTTTAGCCTTGGATGTTCAGGCCTTGGTCAACCATTTTGTTAGATTGTATGTTTCCAAGCCGAATCAAGTTTTGGCATGTGTGGTTTCTAGATCTTCTTTATATGATCGCATCATAGAGTGCCAGTATGATGATCCACATATGCTTGTCCTTAAGGACACGGTTCATCACGGTGATGCCAAGGAAGTCACTATTGGAGATGATGGTGTATTACGGATGCAGGGCAGACTATGTGTGCCTAATGTGGATGGTTTACGTGAGCTAACTCTCCAGGAAGCTCACCATTCGCGGTACTCTATTCATCCAAGTGCCGCAAAGATGTATTAGGATTTGAGGCAGCACTATTGGTGGAGGCGAATGAAGAAGGATATAGTTGGGTTTGCAGCTCGGTGTCTAAATTGTCAACAGGTAAAGTATGAACATCAGAGGCCGAGAGGGTTGCTTCAAAGACTTGAAATTCCGGAGTGGAAGTGGGAGCGTATTACCATGGACTTCATAGTTGGGCTCCCAAGGACTTTGAGAAAGTTTGATATTGTTTGGGTGATATTAGATCGATTGACCAAATCTGCGCATTTTATTCTAGTTGGTACTAATTATTCTTCGGAGCGGTTGGCTGAGATTTATATTCGCGAGATTGTTTGCCTACACGGTGTGCCAGTGTCCATCATTTCAGATCGGGGCACGTAGTTTACATCACAGTTTTGGAGAGCAGTGCAGCAAGAATTGAGCACACAGGTTCAGTTGAGTACAACATTTCACCCTCAGACGGACGGACAGTCCGAGCGCACTATTCAGATATTGGAGGATATGCTACGCGCTTGTGTCATTGATTTTGGGGGTTCTTGGGATCAATTTCTGCCACTCGCGGAGTTTGCTTACAATAATAGCTACCAGTCAAGTATTCAGATGGTTCCGTATGAGGCTTTGTATGGGAGATGGTGCCGGTCCCCGGTGGGTTGGTTTGAGTCGGGTGAGGCTAGGCTATTGGGTACTGACTTGGTTCAGGATGCTTTAGAGAAGGTTAAAATGATTCAGGAACGGCTTCACATGACACAGTCTAACAGAAGAGTTATGCCAGTGATGTTGTTTACATGGTTGGGGAGAAGTTCTGCTCAAGATTTCACCCATGAAGGGTGTGTTGAGGTTCGGGAAGAAAGGCAAGTTGAGCCCTCAGTATGTTGGGCCTTTTGAGATACTTAAGAAAATTGGATAGGTGGCTTATGAACTTACTTTGCCACCTAGTCTATCAGGTGTTCATACAGTGTTCCATGTATCCATGCTCCAAAAGTATGTTGGGGATCCGTCTCATATTCTAGATTTCAGTACAATACAACTGAACGGTAATTTGACTTATAATGCGGAGCCGGTGGCTATTTTAGACCGATAGGTTCAAAAGTTGATGTCAAAGAACATAGAATCAGCGAAGGTACATTGGAGAGGTCAGCCAGCCAGAGAAACTACTTGGGAGATTGAGCAGGAGATGCGGTGCAAATATCCACACTTATTTGAGACTCCAGGTATTATTCTAAACTCGTTTGAGGACGAACGTTTGTTTCAGAGAGGGAGAATGTAACGACCCGGTCGGTCGTATTGTGTATTATGACCACGTTCCCCCATTTACTGCTCAATTTATGCTTTATTTTACAGGGTTAGTTGGTTCGGGTCCGGAAGGAATTCAGAATGAAATGAGACACTTAGTCTCATTATTGAAAATTTAAGTTAAAAAAGTTGACCAGATATTGACCTATGTGTAAATGACCTCAGATTTGAATTTTGATGATTCCAATAGCTCCGTATGGTGATTTTTGACTTAGGAACGTCTCCAAAAAATTATTTGGAGGTCCGTGGCGGAATTAGGCTTGAAATGCCGAAAGTTTAATTTTTAGGAAGTTTGACCGGGAGTTGATTTTTTGATATCGGGGTCGGAATCCGATTCTGAAAATTGGAATACCTCTGTTATGTCATTTATGACTTGTGTACAAAATTTTAGGTCAATCGGACGTGATTTGATAGGTTCCGGAGTCATTTGTAGAAACTTGAAATTTCTAAGTTCATTAGGCTTGAATTGGGTTGTAATTCATGGTTTTAGCATTGTTTGAGGTGATTTGAGGGTTCGACTAAGTCCGTATGACATTTTAGGACTTAGTGGTATATTTGGTTGAGGTCCTGAGGGATTCGGGTGAGTTTCAGATAGTTAATGGATCAAAATGTAGACTAAAATAGGTGTTGCAATTTCCTTCTACTGCAAATTCCATCTCCCATAATCGAGCCAAGAATCGAGCCAAGAATCTCCCAGAATCGAGCCCTGAATCATGCCCAGAAGAGGGCCATGATCGAGGGAAAGGATCGAGGGCCCAGGATCGAAGCCACGATTGAAGGCAAGATCGAAGGCCAGGGTCGAGGGCCATGACCGAGGGCCAGGATCGAGGGTCAGAATCGAGGAACAGAATCGAGGCCCAGGATCGAGGAACACGATCGAAGGCCAAGGATCGAAGGCCCAGAATCGGGGGCTGTTTGTGCAGAATTATAAAGCAGGGACTTTGTCCCATTCGCCATTTTTGACAAATTGGAGCTTGAGGAGATGCGATATTTGATAGATTTTCAAGGAAAACTTGAGGTAAGTCCCTTGTGATCATTTCTACTCCATAATATTGAAATATCATCGAATAATCCTACTAGATTACATGATTTTGAAGTGTAAATGGAAGATTTGAACTTAGAAATTTGGAAATAAGATTTGTAGATTTAACGGTTGAGTTGAGGTCGGATTTTGGTAAAATTAGTATGGGTAGACTCGTGGTTGAATGGACTTTCAGATTTTATAACTTTTGTCAGGTTCCGAGATGTGGGTCCCACGGACGATATTTGAGCTAAATTTCGGATATTTATGGAAAATTAGCATTTTCTTATGGAATTAATTCCAATGAATTTTATTGACTGAAACAAATTATTTATGGCTAGATTCGAGGTGTTTGGAGGCCAATTCACGAGGAAAGGACATTGTAGAATAAGAATTTTACGGCTTGAGGTAAGTAACAGTTTTAAATCTGGTCCTGAGGGTATGAAACCCCGGATTTTGTATCATGTGACTATTTTGGAGATGACGCACATGCTAGGTGACGGGCGTATGGGCGTGCACCGAGGGGATTGTGACTTGGTCCGTCCCGTGAAAACTGTATAGTTGAATAATTTATTGTTAGATATATGCTCTCTATGTGTTGAAGAAATTTGACTGTAAATCACGTTAGAAATCATGCTTAGGCTATATTATAGTACTGTTGGGACCCGCAGAGGTCGCGTACTTGTTGAATTATTTGCTAATTGCTGTCTTGTACTCAGTCATAATTTTTCTTGCGTATTATACCTCAGTCTTTCTTGATATTTGTTGATATACTATGTTTTCTTTGTTTGGGCTGATCTTTGTGATTTCTGAGAGCCCGAGAGACTAGAGAGGTTGAGGACTGAGTAAGGCCGAGGGCCTGTTGGTGAGGTAAGGATATTATGGCATGTGAGTTATCCGTGTAGGATATTATAACACGTGAGTTGTCCGTGCAGCACATGAGTTGTCCGTGCAGATTATGGCGCTTGGACTGTAGGAGCCCCTCCGGTGTCTGTACACCCCCAGTGAGCGCGGGTACCCATTGAGTGTGAGTGCTGAGGGATGAGAGCCGAGTGGTTGAGTTGTTGTGATGAGAGGAGTGATTGTTTCCCTGAGAGGCTGTACTTGCTTTTCATTTGTTGTTGCACTTAGTTGCTATTTGTCATTGTTGTGAAATTCTCTAATAGATTTTATATATGGATTACATGAAAATGAACTATAACTGTGTAGCTCGTCACTATCTTCAATTCCTTATTTATTATTGTTACTTGCTGAGTTGGTTGTACTCATACTACATTCTGCACTTCGTGTGCAGATCCAGGTGCTTCTGGACATAGCGGGTGTTGATTCTCTCGCACAGTTGATTTTTTCGGAGTTTTAGAAGTAGCTGTCGTATTCCGCAGACCTTGTCTCTCCTTCCCTATCTTCTTGTTTACTGTATTTGGTCTTAGACTATTATAGACCATTTTCTTTTGACTTGTATCCATATTAGATGCTCATGTATTCAGTGACACCAGGTTTTGGGGAGTGTTCGTATCAGTATTTGTGGGATTTTGTATCGTATTTAAGTATTATATTTTCAAACTTAAGAGAAATTGTGTTTTATTGAGATTATCGGCTTGCCTAGTATTGAGATAGGCGCCATCACGGCGGGTTGGGATTTTGGATCGTGACAATCCTTCAGATGGGGAAGCTTGGAAGCATTTTTATAAGACGTATACGGATTATGCTAGTGAACCGAGGAATGTTCGGTTGGGTTTGTGTGCTGATAGTTTCACGCCATTTTCTGCTTCTGCAACACCATATTTATGCTGGCCGATCTTTATTACACCGTATAATCTTCTGCCTGAAATGTGTATGACTAGTCCATATATTTTCTTAAATTGTGTTATTCCCGGTCCCCGCAATCCAAAGAGTTAGATTGATGTATATTTGCAACCTCTAATTGATGAGCTAAAATAGTTGTAGTATGATGGAGTTGAGACATATGACATATCAACTAAGCAAAATTTTAACTTGTGTGCTAACTTAATGTGGACCATTAATGATTTTCCTGCGTATGGAATGTTGTTTGGGTGGATGACTACTGGAAAGTTAGCATGTCCTTACTGCATGGAAAATGGTAAAGCGTTCACTTTAAGACATGGCCGAAAGTAGTCATGGTTTGATTGTCATCGCCAGTTCTTGCCAGTTGATCATGAGTTCAGAAGGATGAAGAACGCATTCAAAAAGAATGAACATGATTTGCCACCTCCAATTTTGTCCGGTGAGGAAATTTGGTAGAGGGTTCAGAACTTCACTAAAGTTATCGAGGCCCCACTTTCTAGATTTTCTGGATATGGTGTTACCCATAACTGGACAAAACAGATCATATTTTGGGAGTTTCCATATTGGAAGGATAATCTTCTCCGACACAATCTTGATGTCATGCATATTGAGAAGAACTATTTTGATAATTTTTTTAACACAGTGATGGATGATAAGAATAAGACAAAAGATAACTCGAAGGCTAGACTGGACTTACAAGAATATTGCAGGCGACCTGAATTACATTTGCAATCTGCGAACAATGGTAAGTTGTTCAAGCCCAAAGCCAGCTACACATTCACTTTAGAACAAAGACAATAGATTTGTGAGTGGGTTGCAAACCTAAAGATGCCCGAGGGCTATGCTTCGAACCTTGAAAAACGTGTCGATATGGTTGAAGAAAAGCTGACTCATATGAAAAGTCATGACTGTCATATCTTCATGGAAACCTTAATCCCTATTGCATTTTGTGGTTTGCCTGAAAATATTTGGAAACCCATCACAGAGATAAGTTTATTCTTTAAAGACTTTTGTAATACCACAATAAGGGAAGAAAACCTATTTGAAATGAATCGGAACATTCCTGCAATCAGTAATAAGCTGGAAAGGAATTTTTCATGTGGTTTCTTTGATGTGATGGAACACCTTCCACTTCACCTTGTACACGAGGCACGACTTGGAGGGTCGGTTCAATACAGGTGGATGAATCCATTCGAGAGGTAATGATCAAACCTTGATTTATTCTTGTAATTTTCTTTAATGTTATCGTCTAATATGACAGTGTGCAGGATTATCAGCAAGTGTAAATGATTTGTTAAACAGAGGAATAGGATTGAAGGATCTATATGTGAAGCCTATCTTGCAAAGGAATCTGTCCATTTTTGTACTTACTACTTCGACAGTCATGTGCCATGTGCTAGAAATAGTCCCAATCGGCACAATGTCATGATTGAGATTGATCCATTATATCCACCAATGTCCATATTCCATCAACCCGGCTGAGGTTCTAAAGATCGAACAAAAAGGGGCCTAAGTAGTATGGAGTACAAATCAACTTCAAATCATGTGTTGCTAAATCGTCCGAAAGTTCAACCCTTTCTTAAGTAAGTGTTGATGTAAGATTAATTTACATGGACTACTATTTAATTTGGTTGATGCAACTAACAAAATTTGTAATTTGTCGCTTAGTGACTTCGTGAGTCAATTTGGCCATGATGCTGTATATTCTATATTTGAGGCATAGTTTAAAGAGTCTGTAAGTGCATCTTACATACTTTCTCACACGTGAATATACATACTTGGTCACTTGTGAATATACTTGCTCACTTGTGATTTATTTAACACTACATGTAGGTAAATAATCCAAACAATGGTTTTAATCAATTTTTGAAAGACATATCTTGGGGACATGCACCTACGGTTACAACTATGTCTAAGTATTTTGTAAATGGTTACAAATTTCACACCGAGGAATGCTCCAAATATAAAAAAAAAAGCAATAACAGTGGGGTGTGTGTCAAAGGAAGTGAAGGCATCCAGGATGGGGGAAATGATTATTATGGTGTGATCAAAGAGATTCTAGAATTATCATATTCAGGTTGGCCAAATAAGAAGATCATTCTTTTCCGATGCAAGTGGTTTGACCTAACACCTAGAAGAGGTACAAATGTACACTCGCAGTATAATATAATTGAGGTTAATAAAAAGAGGGAGTATGATCGCTATGATCATTTTATAATTGCAGAAAAAGTTAGGCAAGTATATTATGCTCCATATCCATTGCAGAGGGATAAGGCTAATTGGTTGGTTGTAATAAAAAATAAGCATGTTGGTAGGGTGGAAGTTGAGAATGAGCTAGATGTTGCTTACTAAACCGATACCTCAAGTGTTAACCAAATGGTGGATGATCAGTTAGAAAATGACTTGGAGCATCCTCAACGCATATTAGAAGAAGTTGATATGGAGGAAATAACAATCGTACAAAATGAGGATGAAGAATCACCTAATGAAAATGCAATAAGTGAATAGGAAGAATTTCCGGACGAGGAATGAATCTTCGAAGATGACTAGCATGTTAGTTTTTCAAGAGCTCTCAACTTATATAGATTTATATTCTCAATTCTAACATTTTCTTTAATTTATGTAGATGAGCGGTAGGGGTCGAGGTAGGTCTAGGAAGTATAAGAGGCCTATTGATCATGATGATGGTGCTACACCCTTGCTTCTTTCCACTCCACACTTGCATCCCTCCATTGTTGATGGCCGGCAGCAATCTTCTAGGCACACATATATTCCACCACATCCATATACTCATCAGACTACCTACCATTCGCCCGGCCAGCAGGTGTCTTACCATTCTCCGCAATAGGGTTATACCCCGCTTCCTCCACATGATCCTGCATATAGTTACATGGGTCCATCGAGTCAGTAGTCACATGGCCATGTGGTGATACACACGTCATCTTCTCCATTTGCTTCATCACCAGCTGGATCACATCCATCTAGATTTCAGCCAGCCGGATCGCAGCATTAGTCTGGATCGCAGTAGGGGTCTAGATCGTTGCAGGGGTGTGGATCGTAGCCATCTTCATCAGCGACCCTGTCTCCCTCTCCACAGAGTTCATCTCCTAACATTTCTAGACTTCGCCTTCGGGATAGTAGTGGTGAGCCACCCCCCCCCCCCTCTACGCACGCTTCAGATTCATCATAGGATGATGATCTAGAAGAAGCGCGGTATGATCGTTATCATAGGATGATCATTAGGCCTGAGGGAAATGGGTAAGATTTATTTATTACTTCTTTATTTTTGCTGAATTATAATATATACTCTTGTTTATTTAATATAATTGCTATGTTGCAAGTTCATACCTAATCATCGGACTACAAAGATAATCACTGAACCTTTTGGCCGGTTGTATGATGCACCCTATGCGACTTGGAGTGAATTTCCACCGGAGCTCGTGGAGAAATTTTTCAACCAATTTAATGTTTTAATACAATTCTTATTTATTTAAGTATTATATTAACAATATTTCATCTAACGTTACACACTTCATTTACAAACTAAGTGTGCATGGGAGGACCGGCATAACAGTGAAATTCTTGCAAATGTTGTGTTCAAATGTCGTAAAGGACTATCTGACTCCTTCTGCTCTGCTCGAAAGAAGAGAAAGAAGCCTTCATGGGTTCTACCGCATATATGGGAGGATCTGCTGAGGCAGTGGACCATTGAGAAATTTGAGAAGAGGAGTGAACGGGGAAAGAAGGCCCGAGCATCTGAGAAGGGTGACTCCTTGCACTGTGTGGGTGCAAGGAGCATGGGGACTGCGAGGAGACTACTGGTAATTCCTTAAAATATTTACATCTATTTTTATCGAACTATATTTATATTTTTTAATTTAGTTAAAATGTTTTATTATATTTGTAGGAAAATAATATGAGAGGAAGATGACTCATGATGAGTTCTTCGTGGAGACTCACATTCGGAAGAAAAAGGCACCGACAGATCCAAGCAGATGGGTCGAGGACCGGGCGGAGACTACATATGTATGTTTCACAAATACTATAACTTGAAATTAATATTAATAATATTATATAGTTAATAATTTTATATCTTCTAAATAAAGAGCGACCACCCATTTCAGACGAATAAGCGTCGAAGATATGGTTGGATGTTGTCGGTGGTCCTAAAAAGGGGATAGCATACGGCATTCCAGAGAGATCATTTCGACGCTATAGGGCTGGATTACAAGGTATAGGCACTTCAGCCCAGGGCGAGGCAATTGATAGGTCGACTCTCTCGTCTATGGAGTAGAAGATTGCAAAGATGACAACAGAGCTTGAAGAGACAGAGGCTAGAGAACAAAAGAGAGATAAACAATTTGATACCCTTCAAGTTCAGCTAGAAAAAGGGACCAACAATTTAATATCCTTCAAGGTCAGCTAGCCAATCTTCTTGCTAGTGGTGCTTTCCCCATTCTCCGGTCTCGTGAGCCTTCCCCAGATACTAATCCTTCGACCCATGCCGACGATGAATGCTATAGTAGTGGAGATGAAGATGATGTAGTACAAAACACTCATTGAATGATGTTTGAACTTTTAACTTGTGAAACGTTTTGTTATTGGGTATGATGTTTTATTAATATAGTTTAGTGGAGATGGAGATGGTGATAATATTTTGTTAATATAGTTTTGATAGTTATAATTATTGTTGTTATTTTTGTTATTGTTGTTGTTATTTGTTGAATGGCAGCAATGTAATGCTGCCATTATAGGTGATTGGTTATTGACAGGTGGAGCAGCTATATTCTACCAAAACATTACCCAGAAAACCGACTGACTTCGGTCGGAAATGTTCATCTGATTTTCCAGAAAATCAAATTTATCGACCGACTTAGGTCGGACTTTTTGATTTTAAATTTTAATTATCTAAATAATACCGACCGATTTCGGTCGAAATTAACAATTTTAAATAAAAATGAATAATTATATATTTTAAAAATACCGACCGATTTCGGTCGGAATTGAATAATTTTTAAAAAATGAATAATTAAAATTCCGACCGAATTCGGTCGCTAATTTAAAAATAATTAAAAATTATTTTCAACAATCGGTAACTTTATTTTGTGTCATACAACTTGTCAAAGTGCGTTGACAGCTACCGACCGACTTCAATCAGAAAATATCGACTGTTTGCGGTCGTTCTTCGTTTGCGACTATTGTTTTATCGACTAATTGAAAACGGTCGGAAAGCGGTCGATTTTTTATGGATTCCGACCGATTTCGGTCGATTTTTGTGAACGTTTTTTGGCAGTTTTTTATTAGTATTTGGATCAAGCAACTGTCAGAATATCACATTGCTATAGGGAAGCTAACCAGGTTGCTGACTATCTCGCTAAGTTAGTTGCTACATTGACCGAGGGAGCCGTATATCATTCTTTTCAGCAATTACGGGGGAAAGCTAAAGGACCTCTTTTGATGGATAGATGGCAACTACCTAGCATCAGAACTAAATACGATAAAGCCAACTTTTTTTTTAGTTAATTGTATAGTAGTTATTTTGGAGACTTTGTGGTTAACTGTCTTCTTTTTGTATAGATTGTCTAACAATCTGTGTTCCAGAGGTCAGGTCAAGCCCCCTCTGTTTTGTGATTTCATGATATAATACAAATACCCCCAGAATCCTTTCTGGGTTTAATCCAAAAAAAAAAAAAAAAAAAAAAAAAACAAGTTCTTATCAAATGAAAGAAGTTGTCCGTTGATGATGCCACATGGGAGGATTCACAACTTATACTGAATTATTTTCCTCCTTTCAACCCTTGAGGACAAGGTCGCTGCTAAAGGAAAGGATATTGATGCGCCACGTCGTTCCCTATATCTGTCCAAGAGCAATCCCAAGTATCTTCAACAAAGGCCATAAAGTTTACTTAGGGGGCATGGGGTTAAAAGCTTGCTGCGTAGGAATAGGACAAATTAAAGTAGTTGTTTTAATATTCTATTTTCTTAAAAAGATCATATAATAATTATTTATTTTTACTTATTAGTCTATCCTCCAAATCATGCATGTACGATGGAATAAGAGTAGTGGTTGAATTTCATTTGTATTTAAACTATGTTTTACTGTCAATAGAAGGCAAGCTTATTCCTAAACTCAACTGTAGTTCTGTTCTCATTCTATGCAGAATAGTCAATCTCTTATAGCTTTGATTGGAACCTATCATTCTACCTCTGTGTGTGCAACTTGGCCTAAATTTCACCATTAGTGGCGAAGTTAATAAGTTTAGTAAAAAGAATTCAATTGAATTCCTTTACGTGAAAAACTAGTATTGCTCAAGGAACTTTAAACATAATGATAAAGGTAGTTGAACAAAAAATTTAGGTCACAAGCGTGAATCTTAGTTGTGGTATTTTACATGTTTTTTTTTTCAAATTTTCTTGTTACAATTTCTAACTTCGACACTAAAAACTTTTATCGGGAGAAAGAAAGTGATAGAAGGCTGCAAGATCTGAACTAAGACTTCTTACATAAGAAATTTATTTTTTATAGTCTACAGTCTGACAACGTAAAATTAATTGAGCTATTAGGTTATATAATAGTAAGTCATTTGGATGTAGTTTTGATAACAAGTGTGGATAAGTAACTTGCATACCACCAAAGGTTATGTAAGAATAGTAAGTACTTTTTTTATTCTTAATAATGGGTCATTTTCTTGAAATTATAATCTCTAGACTAATTTATTTTATCTGGAAAGTGAAATAAAACAATCTCAGGTTTGATGGATAAATTGGATATCTAGGATTAAGCTAGGGATAAACTTATACTCCCTCCGTTTCAATTTAGATGAGGTAGTTTGACTCGGCACGGAGTTTAAGAAAAAAAAGACTTTTAAAACTTGTGGTCTTAAAAGCTTATGAGTTAAAAACTTTGTGGGGCCATGACATTTGTGTGGTTATAAAAATTTCTCATCAAGGGTAAAATGGGTAAAATGAAGAATTTAAAGTTGAATTATTTCCGAATTTAGAAATATGTCATTTATTTTGGAATAAACTAAAAAGCAAAGTACCTCATCTAATTTGAAACGGATGGAGTACTATGTTTAGTTGACGGTATAAATTTATCCTGAAATAAATTTATACTGAAATAAATTTATACCTTGTCTTGCGTATCAAACGACCCCTAAAGATTTTGGATTCAGAGTATGGAATCACCTTTAACATGAAGCACTTTATCCCTTCGGAGTGGAACTTTTTTATGCAAATTCTAATTAGTCGGGTGTGTCTTATTACAACTTCTAGACACGGAATGACAAAAAAGCAACTTGCAGAATGTTACAATTGATAGTGTAATTTTTTTCTAAATATTTGTGTACACAAATTAAATTTCTTATACATGTGACTAGTGAGGTGCAGAAACCTACACGTGCGTGCACCGAGATCAATAACAAGCAGAAAAAGTATTGGGGCGACTATTTCCTTGTTTGTCCTTTTTCCCTTGCGTTTTATGCGTAAAATATTATCTCTAACAATAAACTTTTTGAGGGCTGAAGGTTTTGTTTTTTGGGCGAAAAAAGATGGATGTTTTTAGATTTTTTCGGTAAATGGTGTGGAATGAGTAATTTTGGTGGTACCACTTTATTTTTTCCCTACTATTTTTAGGTAAAATAAGTTGATTTTCACATAATTATCATCCTAATTCAATTAATTGTATTCACATATATTGTTGATGATTGTAAGTTACTACTCCCTTCGTTTAAAAAAAATTGACACTATTTTCTTATTAGTTTATCCAAAAAGATTGACACATACATTTTCTTAATGAAAAGCTTTTATAGTCATGCAAATGCTATGACTTATTTAAGATCACTAGTTTCTGACGAGCGCAAATCACAACACGAAGTTGATGCTCGCTAGCCAAAGATAGTATAGTTTAATTATCGTCGCCACAGAGATTGAATTTAAACAATGTTCAAGTAATGTCTGGCTTAACGCTATTCAGGATGATTAACACTTTGGTCGGGATGATTAATAACTAAATTTAACTATGAAAACTAAAGCAATTAAAAATTGATCACAGAAAGACAAGAGTTGACCAACACCAAAATAATCAAGGGGAGAAATAAGGGTCGTGACAGGATAGGTGCAAGATAGCTATTCGGGATCTAACTCTAGTTCAATTCACTCTAATATTCTAATGATTCTCACAAATTTACTCAATGATTAGTTCAATCGTCTAGCCACGACTCCTCTCTCAATTAAATCTGAACTCTATTAGAGGAACTAATATAAAGCACTGTGAAGGTATGCAAAAATACGTTAATGGATTAATCTTTAGGAAAACGTCTCTCGAATATTCTCCTAACTTGATTTAATCAACAATTCAACAAGCTCTTTTGATTACTGATATTCGGCTTAAAGTATGCATATTTTTATGTATATTACCTCACATTTTACTCATGTCTCGTAGATCTTGGATGTGTAATATAATGATTTGTGCAAATTTATGATATTTCTATGTGTAGGAATTATTCAGATGCAATTTGGGATGAAGGTGTGCGAATTGAAGCTAAAATGGAAAGAAAAGGGAAAAGTGCACAGTGTAGCGCCACAGGCACCGTGGGGAGCTACCTGTGGCGCACAAAACAGAAACTTCAAAAACCCAGCGCCAGGGCTAGCGCCCCACGCTACCCTGGGCGCTGGTGGCGTGAAAGTGTCCTAGTTTGCCCGGGACTTGGTTATTTCGACCCCAAGACGCCCCCAACTCATATAAAAGCAAACCTAAACCTTTTTTGGCTAGGGGAACGCTACTTTGAGAGAAGAACAAAAGTACGAAATACTCAAGAGCATGGATTTGATCAATTCTTCCATTTTTCTTCTAGTATTCATAGATTTTATGTTTGAAAATATTATTTTGATGACTGTTATGAACATGAGTGGCTAAGAACCTTATTATTCTAGGGTCATGGGTGCTACATGAATGTTGACATTTGAAATTTAAATTGACGAGTTTGATTTTATCATATTGGGTTGTTTATTTAATTATGTTCTTAATTATTTTGCTGCGTAGCTAACAGTGAAACACTATCTACGAATCTAGAGTTGAACTTGAAAGTGAGAATTCTAGATTGCATATAGGATTAAATAGAGAAAGTTCTTAAACACGGGCATCGGAAAACGGATTCGTAATTAGGATATAAATATACCTAATTGCCTTGCTTGGTTGAAATACAGGAAGTGTAAATGCATTCTCGTTAGTCTTAATTTCATAGACATATAGGTATTAATTTAGCTTGAATAGGCGAGTAAGAACTCGACAGATTCTTACGAGTAACATTAACCCTGTCAATCAACAAACCAGATAAATCAATTAGTCAGTTTAAGCCAAAACGCAACAAGATTCTTAGTTAGCCTATGATCCGAGAATATCCTCTCCTACTAATTTTATCTGAAATTGCCTACGTGTTTTAGTTAATCTCTAGTTTATTTAACTGCTTGATAGTTTCTTTGATTGTTGATTAATTACCTACACATTTTGAGAAAAATCTCTTGAATAGATAAGTTGTTTGAGTTTGAATCAGTCAAAAGTTAATAATAAGTCTCCGTGAGAATGATACTCTATTCACTACTTTATAACTTGACGACCATGTATACTTGCGTGTGTGTGTTTGATCGCATCAAGTTTTTGGCGCTGTTGTCGGGGACTTATGAATTAGCTACCTGTATGAGTTAAGCTTTTACTAGTTATTTGTTCAAGTTTTAATTTTCAGTTTTTCTTATTTGTGTTAATGCAAGCTCTTCTCTTGAATGCGGAGGAGTAGAAGCGCAAACAACCTCCTTCCTCTGGATCCTGAAATTGAACGAACACTTCACAAGGTGAGGAGGGAAGTCGAAGCTAGAACTAGAACAGAAAGAGAGTTGGACATTGTAGTTCAACCACAACCACTAGAGATGGTAGGTAATGAAGAGCGTCCGGCGATAGAAGCCACAAGGCCCAATCTTGCTAATATGACTCAGGCTATTGTGAAACCTGATATCACGGGTCATTTTGAACTCAAACAGTACATGGTACAGTTGATATAGTCCACAGGGCAGTATGTGGGTCTATCTCATAAAGATCTGCAACGGCACATTCAGAACTTCCTAGAAATTATGGATACTTACAATTATCCGAACGTTTTCAAGGACTACATCAGGCTGACATTGTTCCCCTTTTCACTACTGGGGGAAGCTAAAGAATATTTTTCAAAAGGAGCCCACGAACTCGATCCACACTTGGGATGATCTAGCAAGAAAATTCTCAATCAAGTTTTTCCCACTAAGAAGACAAAGTCGTTGAGGAGCCAGATTCTTGGGTTCCAATAACGGGATGGAGAGAGTCTTCATCAAGCTTGGGAAAGATACAACAAGATACTTAGAGACTGCCCACATCACAGTCAGACTGATGAGGTGTTGGGTCACACTTTCTTTGATGGGTTGGATGAGACATCAAAGATGAATCTTGACTCAGCTTGTGGGGGTAGTTGCATGGCAAGGCCACATAGTGATATCCAACTCCTGCTAAACAATTTCACTGCTAAAGATAATAATTAGCAAGGAGATAGGGAATCACGAAGAGCACTTAAACAGAAGGCAGCTGGTTTAATTGAGCTTGATGACTTCTCATCCATGAGAGCAGATATAGTGAAATTAGCAAATCAGATGAATAGAATGACAATGCACCAAATGCAACATATGCAACAGATTTCTACTTACTGCGAATTATGCGGTGACGGTCACACAAGTGACATATATCCCACAAATCCTGAATCCGTCTATTATGTGGGGAAACAGAGTAGAGGTCTGATAAATCAGCATGCACAATATGGAAACACTTACAACCTAAACTAGAAGAATCATCCTAACTTCTCCTGGGATGGAAATCAGACAACTCAGAATCATTATAGACCCCAAGGAAATTACAGTCAACCTCAGAAGCCACCCTAGCAAGTAGAGGAGAGTACTAATGACCTGTTGAAGAAGTTGTTGCTTCACAATCAACAACTCAAGACCAATTTCAGAAATCTTGAGAGACAAATGAAGCAGCTAGCGTCAAATCAAAATACTAGGTCGGTAGGCGCTCTTCCCAGTGATACAGAGAAGAACCCTCAAGTTAATGCAGTCACACTCAGAAATAGGAGGGAATTAGAAGAAGCGCCAAAGAAGAGAAGAGATAAGCCTATACCTGAGGGGGAGTTGATTCCTAAGGCAACACACGAGTTAAAGAAAGATGATGCAAGTTCAAAGCCAGTGAGTGCTGCAAGACACCACCACCATTCCCCTAAAGGTTACAGAAGAAGAATGGTGATCGCGTGCTTAACAAATTTCTCTCTATGTTGAGCCAGGTTCAATTAAATCTTCCATTGGTGGATGTACTTTGTGAAATTCCATAATATGCTAAGTACATCAATAATGGCTCATAAGAGAAGATTGACTAAATTCAAGACAGTTGCACTTACTAAGGAGTGCACTTCGAGGGTCCAAAACAAGCTTCCTCAAAAGCTTAAGGACCCTGGCAACTTCACCATCCCTGTGCGGATTGGTAATATTGATGTGGGTCGTGCTCTTTGTTTTGGGGGTGAGCATAAATGTGATGCCCTTGTCCTTGTTCAAGCAATTGGGTTTTAGAGCTCCAAGACCAACCAATGTGATGTTGCAACTAGCTGATAGATCCATAGCTTACCCTGAAGGAGTGATTAAAGATGTGTTGCTGCAAATTGGGAAATTTATCTTCACAACGGACTTCATTATCCTTGATTATGAGGCTGATGAACAAGTTCCAATCATATTAGGACGACCTCTCTTGGCTACAGGTGATGCAATTAAAGTGAGAGAGAGAAAAATGATTATGAAGGTGGATAATGAGGAAGCAATTTTCAATGCTTACAAGGCAATTCAACTTCCCCGCCATTATGAGGAGCTCTCTATGATATTTGTTACGGAGGTGGATGAGCAACTTATAGACCCGAGTCTATACATAGACAATTCTCTAGAGAAAGCACTCATGTTATTCGATAGCTTGGAGATTGATGATGAGGTTGAGGAGGTGATGCATATACTAGATGTATCATGTGTCTACATGCAAGGATTAAACCCTTTTGAGCCTATAAATAGGCCAAGTGGGCCTCCACCAAAGCCATCGATTGAAGAGGCTCCAAAATTGGAACTTAAACCCTTGCCCCCTCACCTTCAATATGCTTATTTGGGTGGTTCTGACACTCTACCTGTTATTGATTCCTCTGACTTGTCTAAATTGCAGGAAGAAAAGCTGTTAAGAGTGTTGCGTGAGCACAAGCAAGCAATTGGTGGACGATGTCTGACATTAGAGGATTTAGTCTGGCCTTTTGCATGCATAAAATCCTCATGGAGGAAGGACACAAGACAAGTGTAGAGCACCAACGCCGCCTAAATCCAATCATGAAAGAGGTGGTAAGAAAAGAAGTGATTAAGTGGCTTGATGCAGGTATTGTATTTCTAATCTCTGATAGCAAAAATGTAAGCCTCGTCTAATGTGTGCATAAGAAGGGGGGATGATTGTAGTGGTTAATAAAAATAATGACTTGATTCCCACAAGAACTGTGTCTGGGTAGAGAATTTGTATAGATTATAGAAAATTAAACAATGCCACCCGCAAGGACCATTTTTCCCTCCCCTTTATTGAAAAAAGGCTTGATAGATTTGCTGGACCGGAATACTATTGTTTCCTAGATGGCTATTCGAGGTATAATCATATTTCTATAGCCCTAGAGGACCAAGAGAAGACTATATTTACGTGTCCCTATGGCACGTATGAATTCAAAAGAATGCCCTTTGGTCTCTGTAATGCACTTGCGACTTTTCAAAGGTGTATGATGGCTATTTTTACTGACATAATTGAAAGATTTGTAGAAGTGTTCATGGATGATTTTTCTGTGTTTGGATATTCTTTTGATAATTATTTAATGAACCTTGATAAAGTGCTTGCTAGGTGTGAAGAGACAAACTTGGTGCTAAACTGGGAGAAGTGCCATTTCATGGTACCAGAAGGTATAGTCTTGGGGAACAATGTGTCCGAAAATGGTTTATAGGTAGATAAGGCAAAGGTGGAGGCGATAGAAAAATTGCCCCACCAACATTCGTGAAGGGCATTCGCAGTTTCTTGGGCCATGCAGGTTTTTATCGCCGTTTCATTAAAGATTTTTCAAAAGTTTCTTCTCTTCTATGCGGGCTTCTTGAGAAAGATATCCCCTTCAAATTTGATGATGCTTGTCTGAAAGCATTTGAGGAGCTGAAGAAAATATTGGTGACTGCGCCAATTTTCATTGCCCCAAATTGGGCGCAACTATTTGAGTTGATGTGTGATATGAGTGACGTCGCACTTAGAGCTGTTTTGGGGAAAATGAGGGATATAAATTTTCACTCCATTTATTACACGAGCAAAACAATGAATCTAGCCCAAATGAATTACATTGTTACTGAAAAAGAGTTGCTTGTAGTGGTGTGGGCATATGACAAGCTCAGATCCTATCTAATGGAAACCAAAGTCATCGTCTACATATATCACTCAGCTATAAGATATTTGTTTAAAAAGAGAGACGCCAAGCCGAGGGTGATTCGATGAGTTCTCCTCTTGCAAGAATTTGACCTAGAGATCCGAGATCGAAAAGGAACAAAAAATCAAGTGGCTGATCACTTGTCCAGATTAGAAAATTGGAACCATGTAACTGAGGGAGGTTCGATCAAGGAAACCTATCCAGATGAGCAGTTATTGGTCGTTACCTCGAGTGCAGCCACGTGGTATGCATACTACGTGAACTTTATTTCAAGTGGGGTGATGCCATCAGAATTGACACCCGATAACAGAAGAAGATTTCTACATAATGTGAGGCTCTACTTATGGGATGAGCTATTCCTATATAAGCAGTGCGCAGATCAGTTGGTACGAAGGTGTGTTCCTGAGGAGGAGATGAATGCAATATTGCTTGACTATCACGCTTCTCCATATGGAGGTCATCATGGTGGGGATAGAACCGCTCAAAAAGTGCTGCAATCGGGTTTTTATTGGCAAAATTGTTTAAAAATGCACACGCCTTTGTTAAAAAGTGTGACAGGTGGGAAAGAAAACGGAATAATCACGATGAAGCACGAGATGCCTTTGCAAAATATTCTGGCAGTAGAGATCTTTGATGGTTGGGGATTGATTTTATGGGACCGTTCCCATAGTATAATGGTCACAAATACATCTTGATGGCGGTCGACTATGTGTCTGAATGGGCGGGGCCATTGCTCTTCCTACTAATGACAAAAAGGTAGTTGTAAACTTTGTAAAAAACACATCTTCACACGCTTGAGAATCCAAGGGTGATGATAAGTGCCGGAGGAACGCACTTCTGTAACAAGTTGTTGAACAACGTTCTAGCAAAGTATAGAGCTAAGCACAAGGTTGCCACCGTCTATCATCCCCAAACGAGTGGCAAGTGCAAGTGTCAAACAGAGAGGTGAAGCAAATTCAGGAGAAAACGGTAAGTGGAAATAGGAAGGACCGGGCCGAAAAGCTTGACGACGCATTATGGGCATATCGAACTACATACAAGACCCCCATAGGAACATCTTCGTATAAGTTGGTTTATGGGAAGGGGTGCCACTTGCCTGTAGAGCTTGAACACAAAGCCTATTGAGCGATTAAAAAGCTAAATATGGATATGGACTTATCGGCGAGAAGAGGTTGTTACAGCTCAACGAGCTTGATGAGTTTCGATTGCACGCGTACGAAAATGCCAAATTGTAATAAGAAAAAACCAAGAGGTGGCATGATAAGCACATCCAACATCACGAGTTTGAGCCAAGTTAAGAATTTCTCCTGTTTAATTCGAGGTTGAAGCTTTTCCCGGAAAGCTTAAGTCTCGATGGACGGTTTCCTTTCGAAGTGGTTAGTGTGAAGCCTCATGCAGTGGTGGAATTGTGTGATACGAGTTTAAGTGGTACATTCTTGGTAAATGGGCAGAGAGTAAAATACCATTAGAGTGGTAACATTGCACATCACAAGACCTCGGTGGACTTGGCCGATTCTTGAAAAATGTGTTGCATCGTGCCGCTACATTAATTCATGCGCTTGTTGGGAGGCAACCCAATTTTTAATTTTTTTGTAGCTTAGCTTTTTGTTTTTTTAGTCATAGTAGACTAGATTTTTTATTTTATTTGTAGTTATAGAAATCATAGACGGAAATTGTGTGGGGTGTGTATAATGTATGTATTAAGTGCTCGGATAGCGGGGATGTTTACAAAAAATAAATTTGGCAAAATAGAACCTAGGCCAGCACCCCACGTTGCTTGGAGCACACTTTATAGAATGATAACAGCCCCCAGTGCCAGGCCTAGCGTGGAGCGCTGGGCTGGGGTTAGGTAATCCTTTTAATTTTTTTTCTTGTCGTTTTCAATTTTTTTGTTGCACTATCTAACCCATTAACCCGACCCATATCCATTTACACTCACTATCTAACCCATACCCATTCCCCTTCTAATTAAAATAACATAAAATCCTAACCCCCCCCCCCCCTTTTCTCTCTCCTCGCTCGCTCGTTTCTCTCTGCCCGCTCTCTCCCTCTCTCTCTTTCTCCCTCTCTTAAACTCTCCATTGTTCCTTGCTTGTTTTCATCTCAAACTCAAAGGTATGTTCTTTTTCTTCTCTCTTTTCTTGTATTTTGTAATTTTGTTTAGTGTGTAATGCTACTTCCCCAACCCAAATGACCCCACCCCCAAATTCACCATAGGTTTCTTTTAGACTTTATGTGCTATGGTGGGTGGCCTCGATGTGCAACTTGATTGATGAAATTAGTTGTGAAGTTGTCTATGAAGTAGTAAACTACAATTTTCTCTACTTCATTTAAAATTGGGAGGGCCACCTTGTTCCACCATTGTTGAAAAAGAAAGAAAAACAAAATTGATATCCACCATGTGTTTGCTAAAATGCTTGAAAGGGTGAATTGTGCACCGGTGATGTTGGGCTAAGTATGGGGTGTTTGGGATGGTTTTACATAATACGAAGCTCGTGTTAATGCTCACCATACCATAATCATACTACCCACATCTTTTATCATGTGTAATGTATCTTGTAGCATCTTGTTAGAAGTAGTTAGTGTACTATACTAGTTGTAGTAATTTGGACTCAAGCATTGCTTGCTTGCACTTCGGCTAAGTCATAGCCATGTTTGACTACTTGAATTGTGCGGCATGGGGAAGTCTTGAGTACCCATCGCCTTGTGGTGCAACTTTTGTGCACTTTGAACCACTATTGTGAGTAGCTTATATGTAACCTTCTGTTTTAAGTGTGGGGTCATCTTTGCCTCTCACGAAGACCTTGGACGAATTTCTTAATTCATTCTCACCTTCGTGTTTATCATGTGTAGGTTTCTATGGCTCGTGACAGTGCTGCCAAGGAAAAAGGAGTGGGAAAGTCCTCCACTAGTGTTCCTGTAATGACCCAACCGGTCATTTTAACTTTTAGAACCATGTTCCCTAAAAATAAAACTTCCTGTAGGTGCTTGTAATAATTTATGACTTGCAGGGATGGTTGGTTCGGGATTTGGAAGTGTTTGGGGTGAAACCAGAACACTTGGTTCCTTAAGTTGGTCTTAAAGTGCTAAGTTTGACTTCGGTCAATATTTTGTGAAAACAACCCCGGAATAGAATTTTGATGATTCCAACAGCTCTGTATGGTGATTTTGGATTTAGGAGCATGTTCGAAATTTTATTTGGAAGTCCGTAGTTAAATTAGGCTTGAAATGGCTAAAAATAAGAATTTAAGTTTTGAAGTTTGACCGATGAGTTGACTTTTTGATACCGGAGTTGGAATCCAGTTCTGAAAATTTTCATAGCTCTGTTATGTAATTTATGACTTGTGTGTAAAATTTGAGGTCAATCGGAGTTGATTTGATAGGTTCCGACATTGAATGTAGAAGTTGAAAACTCTTAGTTTCATTAAGCTTGAATTGGGGTATGATTCATGGTTTTAGCATTTTTTGATGTAATTTAGAGGTTCGACTAAGTTCGTATGATGTTTTAGGACTTGTTGGTATATTTGGTTGAGATCCCGAGGGCCTCGGGTGAGTTTCGGATGGTTAACGGATCAAAATTTTGAGTTAAAAAGCTGCTGCAATTTTTCCTCTTTTATTGGACATTCTGGGCTGTGATCGAGCCCAGGTATCGAGCCCACGATTGAGCCCTGAGTCGATGTCGGGGATGAGGCTCAGTATCGAAGCCTCGACCGAAGTCAAGACTCGAGGGCATGATCGAAGGCAAGGCTCGAGGGCATGGTCGAAGGCAAGGCTCGAGGGCATGGTCGAAGGTAAGGCTCGAGGGCTTAGATCGAGACCCAAGCTCGATGCTCTGAGCGAAGGCCCAACCCCGATGCCCTGATCGAAGGCACATGTTCAATGCCCTGATCGAGGCCATGACCAAGGTCCAGGATCGAGCCTGTGATCGAGGCCCAATTCGAGGACCAGTTCCGAAGGCTGCTGGGCAGTTTTATAAAAAGAGGGCATTCGTCCAGTTTTATAAAAAGAGGGCATTCGTCCCATTTGCCATTTTTGACGAACTTGAGCTTGAGCAGAGATGACTTTTGGCAGATTGTCAAGGGAAAAATATTGGGGTAAGTGATTCTAACTCGGATTTGGTCTACATATACAAGTATATCATTGTTTTCACAATTTGATTAGTGTTTTGAGATTGAAATTTGGAAAAGTTTAGAAATCTCATAGAAAATTGAGATTTCGGTATCGATTCGGAGTCGGATTTGAGTGAAACTGGTATGGTTGGACTCGTAATTGAATGGGTTGTCGGATTTCATAACTTTCGCCGGATTCCGAGATGTGGGCCCCGCGGGCAAATTTTCAATTAATTTCGGAATTTTTATCAAAAATGTAGTATTTCCTTATAGAATCTATTTCCTATAATTTTTAGTGATTGTATCGAATTATTTTGGCTAGATTCGAGCCAGACAGAGTTGGATAATCGTGAAAAAGGCAAAATTATGGATTAAATTGGAGCAAGACGAGGTAAGTCTCTTGTCTAATCTTGTGAGGGAAAAATTACCTCATAGGTGATTAAAAATTAAATAATTGTTGCTAATTGTGGGGGGCTACGTACGCACGTGGTGATGAGAGTCCGTGCGTAGCTACTATTAATGCTAAAGTCCGGGTAGTTTAGGACTCAAAGCATGCCTTACTTGTGTAAATTGTATTCTTTGATTTATTTATATTAATTGATATCTATATGAATATATATTGTGAATTGTTAGATAAAGATATTAAAGGATGGAAATCTCATAGGCTTGATTGTCTCTTTAAATCAATTAATTGTTAAAAGAAAATTGTTCTCCTCCCAAATTCATCTTATAGTGAATATACTCTCCTTCCGGAGGCACATAAGAAAATGTCCTCCTTTCTTGTGGAGCGGGCCGAAAGCCTCGGCAGGATAGATGTATCTATGGATCACGCCGCACATCCCTCGGCAGTGTACACGACACTCTGGATCGGGTCGTACGTCCTCGGCAGAAATCGTGCTTAATAATAATAATTACACGATACTTTAATAATTTATTTCAGCTTGTGAAGCTAATTAATAAATTGGAAAATCCTTGGAATTTAATAAATTATTATTCTTGCTTGTTTAGGAATTAATTGTTACTCCTGTAAATGAGATTTAATTGATAAATTAGAATTTATTTGAATTGAAGGAATTTAATTAATATATTGAGAATTGTTACATTTGAAGAAATTTGATTATTTCCACTAATTAAGTAAATTATTGTAAATTCTGTAAATCATGCTGATTTAAATATCCTAGTTTTATTTCAATTATTATTGACCTATAGTGAGTGTCAAAGTCAGTCATCTCGTCTCTATCACTTCGAGATTAGGCTTGATACTTACTGGGTACACGTTGTTTACGTACTCATACTACACTTGCTGCACTTTTGTGCAGGATCTGAGACAGGTACTAGTGGAGGACCTATCATCACATACCCACGTCATCCCGAGGCATAGTGGTGAGCTGCCTTTCTGAGCCGTTCTGCAGCTACCAGTGTCTCTTCTTATATTTATATTCTGTCTATTTCATTTCAGACAGTATTTGGAGTTTTGTATAATCTACTAGATGCTCATGCACTTGTGACACCGGGTCTTGGCACACACACATTGGTAGAAGTTGGTATTTTATTATTTTCTTGGAATAAAAGTTTAACCAATGTACGTTTGACTTATTAGTTGGCTTGCCTAGCTGTAGTGTTGGGCGCCATCACGACCTATAGGTGAAATTGGGTCGTGACATAAGCCCTCCCAAACAATGCAAGCAGGGTGAAGGTTCTTCCCGGCAAGCTAAGGGAAAGCAGGTTGCTAGCGGGTCAAAGAAGGCACCATCGAGACCAAGGCCTCATTTGGATCTAGTTCGTGATGATGCCATCCAATGGCATAATAACTTTTTGCCATACGTATCCGAAATAGGGATTAATGTGAAATCTCTGGAAAAGAACTTCCCGGATGTTCTTGCCCGGTTGGTAGAAATGAAGATGGATAAACTCATAGAGTGCCCGGGCCATGAAAATTTGAGCATGGTGCGAGAACTTTATGCCAATTCGAACGGGGACTTGTTCAAGTCATAGGTCCGCGGAAAGGAGATACCAATGAATAGGTAATCCTTATGCTAATTTTTGGGAGTTTAATCCACGGAGGCTAAAAGTTTGTCAAATGCCCAAGCTACCAGGCGATACGTCACACTCTTTGTGGCGTAGCTTCTAATGCAAAGTGGACGCGGACTAAGGGAGATGCCTATCTTGAGATGATCCGCTTTGACTTCAACAAGACTGCCAAGGTATGAAAAAACTTCGTGCAGACTAGATTGATGTCCGTTAAGCAAAACAGTGAATGCACTCAAGCTCGAGTGTGTGTAATATTTTTTCTGATGATTGGGCAACCCATCAATGTTGGTGAGATAATTCTAGGGGAGATGGCCCGCACCCTCTTTGGGTGAAAAATCAAAAGATTTTTATTTGGTAACCTCTTGATGTAGTACATGTACCCCGGCTATAATGAGGTATTGGAGGCACCAAAGGGATTACTGGACATTACGTCCTTTTTGGAGTCTACGTCTGCGAGGAATGAGAGGGACGAAAACTTCAACAGGTATCTTTATAGTTCCCTAAATGTGATAATGAGTAGGCTAGGGGTGTCGGATCAGGAGCGTATGCATCTACGCAATGATCTCTCCAGTTCGTCCAAGGAGATGTTGGGAATTGCACTGGGCAGTCCCATTCACCCTTCTGATGATGAGAATACCCACAAAGGATCGATGATGAGGATGATATTGGTGATGAAGTCACGGGCCCCGTGGATTTGGTGCCCCTAGGAGCGGATGATGATGATCCCGGAGCTGCGGCAGGTGGGCATTCTGAGGAGGAGGAATCCGACTAGCAGGGAGTTCTTTCATTCCACCTTACTTTGTTTTGAATTTTTTTATGCATCAAAGACTATGCATTATCTAAGTGTGGGGTGGGGGAAATACTTCCTGAGTTGTAACTATGTAAAACTTTTTTATTTTTGTTTTTTAAGCTTAGTGTTGAACTCACATAGTCTAATTAGTTAGTAGTAGTTGAAAAAAAAATCAGAAAAAGCTCAGACTTTTTCCGACGATGGATCTATTGGACAATTTATTTGAGGGATTAAATTCTAATTAAAAATAACAAAAAGATTTTCTTTTATTTTTGTTAGGATAGTTAGGTAGTATCCCTTGGTTTTTCTTTGGACACCGGTTCTTTTTCAAGGGTGTAGCTCGAACCGAGTGTTTTGTTTTTTCATTTTTTAGGAGTAGGATAGGAAGCAAACTGAGGTGCTCTGAGATACCTGTTGACATGTTTGGTGTTGGCACATTAAGCTATGACATGCACTTTGTCTTCTTGAATATTTTATTTGAATTGTAATGCCTAAGTAAAATAAGTAGCATACTTTGTGACACCTTTTTCACATTTGCTTGACTTGTATGTCACCTAGTGCAGTATTGCTTAAATTTTCTCATCTATTTGTGCTTGATAAACTTGAGAGTTAAACATAACCGTCTTGATTGAGTCATATGCAATGTGTGTGTGAGGATCCGTGATATTCTGTGCTATCCTGTGTAGGCTAGAACTTGCCCCGTGCGTTAATCAAAGCGAAATTATTAAGTTGTGCTAGTCTAGGAGATGACATGGGTGTTTCTTACTTGATCATAGAGGTGCTTGTCACTCACAAATAAAACATTTCCGTTGCTATCCCCTTTGAGCCTATAGACCTTTTCTTTGGCACCCACACTACAAGCCGCATCCCTATTTTATTCTTAATTTGAGCTTGTTGAACCTTTACCTCCTAAGGCACTTAGATGCTAAAAGAAGTAAGGTGAGAGATTTGGGAAGCAGCTTTCGAGTGGAACCATAGAAAGGCCCATAAGGTGCACTGAAATCAGGAAAAATACCACTAGCCGATGAGCTTTAATGTATGGAGTGTGTATAGAGAAAAAAAGAGACAAACAATGTTGATATCAAAAATTAGGAAAAGAAAAAAAGAAAACACACACACACACACACATACACACACACCTCCTAATCTTAATAATGCGTGCTAGTGGGATGTAGAGTGCATAATTGAAGAAAGGGCTAGATTGAATATGGTTTGTGGCAAGTGAATTGGTTGAGAAGAATAGTGCTCGATTCTTGAGTTTAGTGTATTAAAGTGCTTAGGAGGGTTAGTCACTAATCATAAATTTATCCTACCCATCCCTTAGCCTACATTACAACCTTAAAGTCCTAATTGATTCTAAATTTGGCTAGCTTAGATTAGTAGAGATGTACACTACGGGCAAGCTTATGGTACGACCATGGGATGCTCATGAAATTCTTTGTGAGAGTGAGTGAATTTTGTTCAATTGTGTGATGTCCCTAATTTTTGTTCAATGGCATATTTGAACGTATGTGCTACTTCTATATTCACTCTTTTGCTTGTGGTGAGGGCACTTGGTCTCATGATGGATTGGTAATGTTGTAAACTTCTTTAGTTGGTGAGTGAGCAAGTTGAGGATGCTTAGTGGTAACAAGTCGACTCTTGAGGTAGGGTGGTTGTGGATAGGTTGATTGAGTTAGTTGAATCGCATTGTGTATACTTGGGCTTGTTTAAAAACAGGAAGAATGTGAAATTTGTGTGTTCATGTTTGATTGCCGGTATCAACCATAGTCAAAAGGTAAAGTGTGTGATTGAATTAAATTTGAATTGCTCTTTCCTAGTGAGATGTACATTTTGGGGTGTAGTTATAGTTCCATTGCTCGAGTACGAGCAAGAGTCTAAGTGTGAGGTGTTGATATTCGGCTTAAAGTATGCATATTTTTATGCATATTACCTCGCATTTTACTCGTGTCTCATAAATTTCGGATGTGTAATATAATGATTTGTGATAATTTGTGATATTCCTATATGTAGGAATTATCCGGATGAAATTTGGGATGAAGGTGCACGGATTGAAGTGAAAATGGGAAGAAAAGGGAAAAGTGCACAGTGTAGCGCCACAGGCATCGTGGGGCGCTACCCGTGGTGCACAAAAAAAGAAACTTCAAAAACCCAGTGCCAGGGCTAGCGCCCCATGCTACCCTGGGCGCTGGTGATGTGAAAGTATCCTAGTTTGCCCAGGACTTGGTTATTTCGACCCCAAGACGCCCGAACTCATATAAAAGAAAACCTAAACCTATTTTGGCAAGGGGGAGCTACTTTGAGAGAGGAACAAAAGTACGAAATACTCGGGAGCACGGATTTGATCAATTCTTTCCTTCTTCTTCTAGCATTCATAGATTTTATGTTTGAAAATATTATTTTGATGATTGTTATGAACATGAGTGGCTAAGAACCTTATTATTCTGGGGTGATGGGTGCTACGGTTGAAGTTTATATTGACAAGTTTGATTTTATCATATTGGGTTGTTTATTTAATTTTGTTCTTAATTATTTTGCTGTGTAGCTAACAGTGAAATACTACCTACGAATCTAGAGTTGAACTCGAAAGTGGGAATTCTAGATTGCATATAGGATTAAATAGAGCAAGTTCTTGAACCCGGGCATCGGAAAACAAATTCGCAATTAGGATAGAAATATATCTAATTGTCTTACTTGGTTGAAATACAAGAAGTGTAAATGCGTTCTTGTTAGTCTTAATTTCATAGACATAAAAGTATTAAGTTAGCTTGAATATGTGAGTAAGAACTCGACAGATTCTTACGAGTAACATTAACCCTGTCAATCAATAAAAAAATTAAATCAATTAGTCAGTTTATTCTAAGAACACAACAAGATTGTTAGTTAGCCTATGACCCTGGAATATCCTCTCCTAGTGATTTTATCCAAAATTGCCTACGTGTTTTAGTTGATCTCTAGTTTATTTAACTACTTGATAGTTTCTTTGATTGTTGATTAATTACCTACACATTTTGAGAAATATCTATTGAATAGATAAGTTGTTTGAGTTTGAATCAGTCAAAAGTTAATCATTAGTCTCCATGGGAACGATACTCTACTCACTACTTTAGTACTTGACGACTACGTATACTTGCGTGTGTGTGGTTGGTCGCAACAATTACTTAATAGAATTACTGAATTAAACCAAATAAAATAATGTAAAGATAATCTCTAACATATTCCTCTTTCGATTAAATAAACTAGTGAATAAAGTTGCAGACAATTCAAAGCTCCATAAACGAATTCAAGCAAACAACTAGAGTTAAAATTCACAAATATCAATCAAAACACCGTATCCATCAAACCCTAAGGAAAACTACTCCATAATCATAAAGAAAATCATCACAAATAAAGTTGAATAATACGAAAATATGAATTCAATCAAAACTCGGGTGTTGAGTTGAGGAAAGAATGATGAATCCTTGTGCTTTGAGTCTCCGATGCTCTTCTAATCTTCCGTCGATCAAAAGTCCTCTAAAAATCATGTTTTTGATGTATTTATACCATGTAGGAACGAGCTCATATGAAACAAACCTTTTCAAGCCGAAGTGGGATAATTGGACCGTGAAAATACACTAGCATAGCGCGTCATGCGCCACATTAGTGGGGATCTTCAGAAAGTTGATTTTTTTCATTGTGCAAGAATTTTGCACTAGCACCCTGCGCCCCGCGGCAGATGGCGCGACACGGTAGTGCATTTTTCTCAGAGTAATCTCTTTTTCTCACTTTTTTGACATCCAAACTTGGTGCTCGACCCTCGAACGTGATCCCGGCTTAATTTCTTGGGCTTCTACTCAGACTTCAAAGTTCCAAATTATCCATTTTAGCTTCAAACTTGCTTCTTCAATAGAAATCACATCATACACAATATAACGCACGCAATAAGTATAAAGTACTAACTGTGAGAACGCAATTTTTACCTTAAGCATGAATCACTCCTAAAGAATCCAAAAATAGAATTTTTACTTATTTTTATTTTTATAGCATTTCTAATAGATTTCTCCTTACTTGTTTGTCTATATTTTTAGATTAATTGCATTATTAGGAGTATTTTGAACCATAGAAAACTACCAAAAAATATTTTTTATTATATTCATGGCATTCTAATTGCATTTTAGAATTTAATCACTTGTTAATACATTTGTCAAACGAAAATCACAAAAACAATATATAAGTCATTTTGCATTTTAGCTTTTAGGTTTAAATTATAGTTTTCTTTCCTTAGTTCACATTGTTAATTAATTAATTAGTTAATTGCTAAACTAAAATAGGTGTTTAGGTTAATTATGCAAATTAGTTTGAATTAAGAGTATAAAATAAAATTGGCTAAGTCTAAAATTCAAGTGAAGAAAACAGGTCTGTTTGTGTTCGAAATGGGTCAAGCACCTTCGCATCTCCCAGTTCTTGAAAATTTGTCCCAGTCCAAGCCTGCTCCCCTCCCCACCCCCACCCCCACCCCCCATAACCAAAACGATGCTGTTTAGCTTTAATCCATTCTCCACCATTCATCTAATCTAATCTTACGGTCCGCAACTAGTCCCCTTACCCCATATAATTGTCTGAACCCCTCCCCTCCCCCCTCCCAAAAAAAAAACCCTAGAGACTACCCTCATTTTCATCTTCCTCACTCCCTCTCATCTCTCTCTCTCTCAAACCCTAGCCGTCCAAAACCCCTATGTCGGCAGCGCCACCTCAAACACTTCCAATCAACTCCAAATTAACACCCTACAATCCCCGTCCTCTCCTCATCCCATATCCTTTTTTAATTGCCTTCAGAACACCCTAGATTTTTGTGATTTTTATATCTGAGAATCTTCAAAAAACCTAGTTTCATTCCCCTTTTGAATTCTTCAGCGACTTTTGATCGTTTTGAATTGAAACTGACATTGATCGATTGTTCTCGTCAAGAGAAATCGATTAATGTAACATTTATCTCATCTCGAAGCTATCAGATTTCGGCCAGTGTTCGTTGTTTGCCATAAATCCCTTCGCCGAGCAGTCGTTTGCATTCTTAGGGGGTAATTTATTTTTCTTTTTTGTTGTTGTTTCAGTTTTTGTTTGAAATGTTTTAGTGATTCTTTCAGTTTAATTAATTGCTAGTTTGGTATTTAGTAGTAATTATTAGTTTGAATTTTTACATGTTTAGGTTGATATTTTAATTGCATGATCTTAATTAGTTAATTGCATTAGGTTAATCATCTAAGTTTGGTCAGATTTCGAATTTTGTTTGCTTTGATGTAATTTTCAATTCTAAGTATCTTGGTTAACTGATTGTAATTACCAGAAAATTAAGGGGGTAATTGGGAAAGCATAATAGAGAATCTTAGGTAGTTATGTAGGGAGCTTCTAGAAGGGATTCGGCGGCGCCACTCCAAACACTTCTAATCAACACCAAATTAACACCCTACAATCCTCGTTCTCTCCTCATCCCATATCCTTTTTTAATTGCCTTCAGAACACTCTAGATTTTTGTGATTTTTATATCTGAGAATCTTCAAAAAAACCTAGTTTCATTCCCTTTTTGAATTCTTCAGCAACTTTTGATCCTTTTGACTTGAAACTAACATTGATCGATTGTTCTCGTCAAGAGCAATCGATTAATGTAACATTTAGCTCATCTCGAAGCTATCAGATTCCGGCCAGTGTTCGTTGTCTGCCATAAATCCCTTCGCTGAGCAGCCGTTTGCATTCTTAGGGGGTAATTTATTTTTCTTTTTTATTGTTGTTTCAGTTTTTGTTTGAAATGTTTCAATGATTCTTTCAATTTAATTAATTGCTAGTTTGGTATTTAGTAGTAATTATTAGTTTGAATTTTTACATGTTTAGGTTGATATTTTAATTACATGATCTTAATTAGTTAAATGCATTAGGTTAATCATCTAAGTTTGGTCAGATTTCGAATTTTGTTTGCTTTGACGTAATTTTCAATTCTAAGTATCTTGGTTAGCTTATTGTAATTACCAAAAAATTGAGGGGGTAATTGGGAAAGCATAATAGAGAATCTTCGGTAGTTATGTGGGGAGTTTCTAGAAGGGATTTAAATGTAATAAAACAACTGAATTAGGTCAAAATTTGGGATAAAATGGTTAATTTCAGAAGTAAAAGGGGATGAAAAAATAGGAAAAGAATAGCTGAAATACAGCTGTCCCTTTTCGGTTAAAAAAGATGCTTTCTCTCCTATTTTTTAGCTGACAAAATCTTCTACATCCCTCTCTCATTTTCTCTCATAGAAGGACACCCTTACATTCTATATAAGAGACCTCACATTCCCTCGCAAACACACACTGAATTCTCTATAGAAATTTCACATACATTCCTTCATCCTTACTGATTTTTCTCAAAGAAAACACTCTGAAAAATCAATTTAAATACAGAAAAACCAAAAACAAAAAGAAGAATTTCAAGCTTTTATCTGCCTTTTGTTCTTCTACTTCACTTCTTTGGATCTACAAGTTCGATTGACTGTTGAAACCATTGTTCAACTGCTGAAGTTGTTACTGAGTGTTATTCCCCGTCAATAATGTTGTATTTGTAAATAATAATTCTAATTCTGCAAAATATAAATTAACGTAATGAAACAGTTATAAATTCGAGCCCACTGAATTCACAGTGTTTCCTTAAGGAATTTAATCCCCTCCTAGTACCCAAGGTAATGGATTATTTCCTCCCAGGATAGAACGAATTACACACTGGTGTAGCGGTACTTCAAACCCCAGTGTTTCAGCGAACACAAAGTTCGGTAGCAAATCACACTTACAGTTGCTTTGTTTGAAGTTAAAAACAATGCAGAACGAAGGAGTATATACTCAGAAAAACGTATGGAAGTTCTGAGAGGAAGGAGTGCAATGTATAGCTAATTTGTTGAGCGAATTGTATGTTGAGTTCTGAGCTATTTCTTCAACACTTGCTGCTCATATTTATAGCAGCCAAGAGGGAGTGCAAGACCAAAACGTCCACCCTTCATGGTGGAGCAAGCATTACATATTTGTGGAGCAAGCACTTCATGGTGGAGCAAGCACTTCATGGTGGGAAGACCATTATCCGGCTGCCAAATGATCAAATACACGGATTGGAAAATATCCGTTACAAATACGGATAATCTTACGTTAATATTTACTATTAACAAATAAATTTGGTCCAAAAAATTAATCAATCAATCGATCATTTGACCAAATCCAAATCCAAATCCGAAGCCGAAGCCGAAGCCGTAGCCGTAGCCGAAGCCGAGCCGAGCGAGCGACGACGACGACGGCGCGAGGCTTGCTTTCTTCTTAACTCTTTAAGAGCTACAAGAAGAGCAATTATATATATACCCACCAAAAATGTCTTCCACTTCCAATATGGGACAATGTCTCATTGTTAAGAGGGGAAACTTAAAATTTTACTCAAAATTTCATTTTCCCTCCATTTCCCATTCACCCTCATTTTAAGAATATTACATCTTAAAAAATTAAAACCTCAACAATCCCCCACATGAATGGGGAATGGCTATATCACGGAAGTATGCATGGAAAAACTGTGTGATTTACAAGCAAGGATTAATCGCATCTGGATAAGTAGGTTTCCCTTTGAACTTTCCGTAGTAAACTTATGTCGGATATACTCGGTCAATCGGTAGATTTGATATCTTTGAACCGTCGATCTTTGGTGTATACCTAGACAACCATAAGTCACACAATCAACCCTTAACCGTCTTTGGTTCTCATTATTGTGTTCGTTTCAGCCATGAACACCGCCTGGTTTCATAAGTGCGTAGAGAACTGGCCTTACAAAGTTCTCCTTGAAGCGGCTAACACTTCACACTTACATAGGTGATTCCTAAACGTGTCATCCTGTAGATACACTATTTGATATACCCCGTATCAAATTTAGAAATCATTAAAAAGCCTTAATGCTTTATCCTTGATACTGAACATTGTCTCATCACGAGAATGGACTAAAATTTTATTTTGACAATGTTGAACCGTCATTAATGACTTTGTTTGATCTCCTTGAACCTAGATCTTGGGATCTCCAGTCTTCTAGGTAGAGTTACCGCCACAATGACTTGTTCTCGGCCATAGCCCCATTCCCCTTGATGATTTCTCAACTACCTCTCTAGTTAGGCCTTTTGTAAGTGGATCCGACACATTATCACTTGACTTTACATAGTCAATCGTGATAATTCCTCTAGAGAGTAATTGCCTAACGGTTTTATGTCTTCGTCGTATATGACGAGATTTACCGTTATACATAACGCTCCCAGCCCTTCCAATTGCCGCTTGACTATCACAATGTATGCATATTGGTGCCAACGGTTTGGGCCAAAATGGAATGTCTTCCAAGAAATTCCGGAGCCATTCAGCTTCTTCACCGGCTTTATCTAAGGCTATGAATTCAGCCTCCATTGTAGAGCGGGCAATACATGTTTGTTTGGACGACTTCCAAGATACCGCTCCTCCACCAATAGTGAATACATATCCACTTGTGGACTTAGAATCAGTTGAACCGGTGATCCAATTTGCATCACAGTATCCCTCAATCACCGCAGGGAAATTACTGTAGTGCAATTCAAAGTTCTGGGTATGTTCTAAATATCCCAAAACTCGTTTCATTGCCATCCAATGAGATTGGCCTGGATTGCTCGTATATCGACTCAGTTTACTTATAGCACAAGCTATATCTGGTCGTGTACAATTCATGATATACATTAAGCATCCCAATACACGAGCATAATCCAATTGTGATATGCTTTGGCCTTTGTTCTTTGCTAATGCAAGATTCACGTCAATTGGAGTCTTTGCAACTTTAAAGCCCAAGTGCTTGAATTTTTCAAGTACTGTCTTAATATAATGAGATTGTGACAATGCCAGACCTTGAGGAGTCTTATTGATCTTAATTCCCAGAATTAAATCAGCAATTCCCAAGTCTTTCATATCAAACTTGCTATTGAGCATACGCTTAGTAGCATTTATGTTGGCAATGTCATTACTCATTATCAACATATCATCCACATATAAGCAAACAATGACTATGTGATTTGGAACATTTTTAATGTACACGCATTTATCACATTCATTTATCTTAAAACCATTTGACAACATTGTTTGGTCAAATTTCGCATGCCATTGTTTGGGTGCTTGTTTTAGTCCGTAAAGAGACTTAACAAGTCTACATACCTTCTTTTCTTTACCTGGAACCACAAACCCTTCAGGTTGTTCCATGTAAATTTCTTCCTCCAACTCTCCATTTAAGAAGGCCGTCTTAACATCCATTTGATGAATTTCAAGACCATACACTGCAGCTAATGCTATTAACATCCGTATGGACGTAATTCTTGTAACTGGAGAGTACGTATCAAAGTAGTCTAGACCTTCTCGTTGTCTATACCCTTTGACTACGAGCCTTGCCTTGAATTTATCAATAGTGCCATCATCTTTGATTTTTCTCTTAAAAATCCATTTAGAACCCAAAGGTTTATTTCCAGGAGGAAGATCAACCAATTCCCATGTATGGTTATTCAATATGGATTCTATTTCACTATTGACTGCCTCTTTCCAAAACAATGATTCCGAAGAAGTCATAGCTTCTTTAAATGTTTGAGGCTCATTCTCCAATAAGAAAGTCACAAAATCTGGTCCAAATGAAGTAGACGTCCTTTGACGTTTACTGCGTCTTGGATCCTCCTGATTATATGTACTTTCTTTTGTTTCTTCCCGAGATCGTTTAGATCCTTCACCAAACGACTCACATTCCTTTTTATACGGATATATATTATCAAAGAACTCAGCATTATCTGATTCTATAACCGTATTATTATGAATGTCGGGATTTTCTGATTTATGAACCAGAAATCGATATGCTTTACTATTTGTCGCATATCCTATGAAAACACAATCAACGGTTTTCGGTCCTATCTTTACCCTTTTGGGTTTAGGAACTTGCACTTTTGCCAAACACCCCCACACTTTAAAATAATTCAAGTTGGGCTTCCTTCCTTTCCATTGTTCATATGGAATGGATTGTGTTTTGCTATGGGGCACTCGATTTAATATTCGATTAGCCGTAAGAATGGCTTCCCCCCACAAGTTCTGTGGCAAACCAGAACTTATCAACAACGCATTCATCATCTCCTTTAATGTGCGATTCTTTCTTTCCGCAATCCCATTAGATTGGGGCGTGTAAGGGGCTGTTGTTTGATGAATAATTCCATATTCTAAACATATTTCTTCAAAAGGAGATTCATATTCACCACCCCTATCACTTCTTATCATTTTTACTTTCTTGTTAAGTTGCGTTTCAACTTCATTTTTGTATTGTCTGAATGCGTCTATTGCTTCATCTTTACTATTCAGTAAGTAAACATAGCAATATCGAGTACCATCGTCAATAAAAGTTATGAAATACTTCTTTCCACCGCGAGATGGTATTGACTTCATGTCACAAATATCTGTGTGAATTAAGTCTAAAGGATTTGAATTCCTTTCAACTGACTTATAAGGATGTTTAACATACTTAGATTCCACACATATTTGACATCTTAATTTTTCGCATTCAAACTTGGGCAGTACTTCCAAGTTAATCATTTTCCGCAAGGTTTTATAATTGACATGACCCAAACGTACATGCCATAAATCATTTGACTCAAGTAAGTAAGAAGAAGCTGAAATATTATTATTATTTTCAACAACCATTACATTTAGGTTGAAAAGGCCCTCGGTGAGGTAACCTTTTCCAAAAAATATTCCATTCTTACTAATTACAATCTTGTTGGATACAAAAACGCACTTAACACCGTGCGTAACAAGAAGTCCAGTAGAGACTAAATTCTTTCTCATTTCGGGAACATGAAGGACATTGTTCAAAGTCATGACCTTGCCAGAAGTCATTTTTAGAAATACCTTCCCATATCCTTCAACTTTTGTTGTTGAAGCATTTCCCATATAAACTGTCTCTCCGGGTTCAGCAAGAGCATAGGTAGCAAAAGCCTCTCTAACTGCACAAACATGGCGAGTGGCTCCTGAATCAAACCACCACATTTTAGGATTTCCCACCAAGTTACATTCAGAGAGCATGGCACACAAGTTATCAACATCATCATGGTTTACTACCATGTTTGCTTGACCCCTTTTCTTGTCTTTCTTCGGAGCACGACACTCCGTAGACTTGTGTCCAGTTTTCCCACAGTTGTAGCAGTTTCCACTGAACCGCTTCTTGCTTGGGTTGTATTTCGGACCAGAAGCCTTCTTCCTCTTCTTGTTAGCTTCAACAATATTTGCTCCCATTATTGTTGAATTTCCACGGCCTCTCCTTTCAGCAGCTTTATTGTCCTCTTCGATTCTCAACCGAACAATGAGATCTTCAAGGGACATTTCCTTTCGTTTGTGTTTCAAATAATTTTTGAAGTCCTTCCACAATGGAGGCAACTTCTCAATCATTGCTGCTACTTGGAATGCTTCGTTGATTACAAGACCTTCAGCAAGTAGATCATGAATAATTACTTGCAATTCCTGGACTTGAGTAATAACAGACTTGCTATCTATCATTTTGTAGTCCAGAAATTTTGCGGCAACGAATTTCTTCATCCCGGCATCTTCAGTCTTATATTTCTTTTCAAGCGCATTCCACAATTCTTTGGATGTCTCCATGCTACTGTATACATTATACAGATTATCATCCAGTCCGCTAAGAATATAATTCTTACATAAAAAATCAGAATGCTTCCACGCTTCAATCACGAGAAAGCGTTCATTATCTGGAGTTTTATCCGGCAGATCAGGAACATCTTCCTTGATGAACTTCTGTAGACATAACGTAGTCAAGTAGAAGAACATCTTCTGCTGCCAGCGCTTGAAATCAATCCCGGAAAATTTTTCGGGTTTTTCTGCCGGTGCCAACGCCGGTGTTCGGCTTGTCGTTGCGTTGGCAGTTGCCATCGGAACAGCTTGGTTCTCGTTTTCAGTCATCATCTTTTCTGTAAAAGAATGACACAAACAAACGTTTAATACACGTTTTCAAACTGGAGTAAAAATCACGTAGATTTTAATATCCAACAAAACGCCACGAAGGCTTAACTCTCCAAAACGGGAGTACACAAACCACAAAGGTTTTAGTTTGCAGAATAATTAGAATAACAAAAATACAGAAATAAATATTAAATTCCTTAAGATTGTTATTCCCCGTCAATAATGCTGTATTTGTAAATAATAATTCTAATTCTGCAAAATATAAATTAACGTAATGAAACAGTTATAAATTCGAGCCCACTGAATTCACAGTATTTCCTTAAGGAATTTAATCCCCTCCTAGTACCCAAGGTAATGGATTATTTCCTCCCAGGATAGAACGAATTACACACTGGTGTAGCGGTACTTCAAACCCCAGTGTTTCAGCGAACACAAAGTTCGGTAGCAAATCACACTTACAGTTGCTTTGTTTGAAGTTAAAAACAATGCAGAACGAAGGAGTATATACTCAGAAAAACGTATGGAAGTTCTGAGAGGAAGGAGTGCAATGTATAGCCAATTTGTTGAGCGAATTGTATGTTGAGTTCTGAGCTATTTCTTCAACACTTGCTGCTCATATTTATAGCAGCCAAGAGGGAGTGCAAGACCAAAACGTCCACCCTTCTTGTTAGAGCAAGCATTAACTTCATGGTGGAGCAAGCACTTCATGGTGGAGCAAGCACTTCATGGTGGGAAGACCATTATCCGGCTGCCAATGATCAAATACACGGATTGAAAAATATCCGTTACAAATACGGATAATCTTACGTTAATATTTACTATTAACAAATAAATTTGGTCCAAAAAATTAATCAATCAATTGACCGAAGCCGAAGCCAAAGCCGAAGCCGAAGCCGTAGCCGAGCCGAGCGAGCGACGACGACGACGGCGCGAGGCTTGCTTTCTTCTTAACTCTTTAAGAGCTACAAGAAGAGCAATTATATATATACCCACCAAAAATGTCTTCCACTTCCAATATGGGACAATGTCTCATTGTTAAGAGGGGGAAACTTAAAATTTTACTCAAAATTTCATTTTCCCTCCATTTCCCATTCACCCTCATTTTAAGAATATTCATCTTAAAATAAAAACCTCAACACTGAGCTCTTTGTTTGGATCGGATTCTGCTTTTCTTTGGCTTGCTTAGTGTTTTCCTGCTTAACTAGGTCAGTGCCAAGCTTTCTTTATATTATATGTTCTTAGCAAATGACCAGAAATGCTTATATTCTTGTTTGATTTATGTATATCTGTTTGTTGCTATCCTAATGTGTAGTTTAATGAGTCTTCCATTTCAATACGGATGGAAACAGTGAAGTAGCTTGAAATATAACACTTATATAGATTAGTTTGATATCTATGGTCAATAAACATGTGTCATTAATTGTTGAACCAATTGTTAGTCTCGAATGAGGTTGAAGTCTGTTTAAATCTTGCAGATTTAGCAGTAGTTCTAAACAGAAGGCTACCATAGTATTCTGTGTATGTAATAAGTAATTATGTGTTAATTTGGGGATGTAAAGAGCTGTTGCTACTGATCACATGGCTGTAGTTTGCAGATCTGACCACTAGTTGGTCAGATTAATAAACTCTAAAGCTAAGGAGTGGATTTGAAGTCGCTGGTGGAAGGAAGTTTAAGCTGAAGATTAATCATATCCTGTTTTGGGTTAGCTATTATTGTAAATGACTTATGTATATATTAGAAACTATTCATGTCCATTACCATTGTTGAGAATTGTGATTGAAGTGGCCAGAACGGTAAATGCCAGAGTTTAGTTAGTTGTCTTTTGAAGTTTGAATGCCAACGTTTTCTTTACGATATTTGTTGTGTTCGATTCTTGTTTCATATGAAAAATCTAGATCTAAGTAGGCGCACTAATTTATTCTTAAAGGTGACTGTTCTTTTAATCATTTGTTAGGCCGCATATTATGATTGAGGCCCTGGCCTCTCCCTTTGAGTTATACGAAATTGGGCTTCAAGTCCAGCCCACTTGTACTTACACATGATTTCTTGAGACTTGAATATGCATCAAGTGATAGGCACTGTTAATTTCTTTTTCCTTCATTTTAAATAGTATACACTCATCCAAAATATTCCCATAATGAACAACTTTTCATATGAAATCTTGAATCTAGGAAATTGGTGAACCTTCGTATTCTGTTTCCACGCCCCACCCTTACATTCTACTAGCCCAATGTTCTATGAAAGGGATCCAGTTCATGTAAACCCAAACCTAAGCCCATGATGAAGCTTAAAGAAAGAACCACTTAGCTTAAATATTGCTGGGCTTATTTGGTACAAACATATCACTTCCAACATTTATGCCATAACTTCGAACATCAACATTGGAATACAAAATTTAGGTAGGTAATGAATTCTTGAATATCCGTAGTTTACTTTAGGCGCGATTAATAAATCATCGTGACCATGGGTACGGTTCCCGCGGCATGGTCACAATACATAAATCTCAATTTAAGTGTGTGTTTCACGCGACTTGACCTCAACTTCAAATAATAATAAAAATAAACATGTTGTAAATCGCGAGTGCGTTTCACGTGGGGAGGTTTGCAATATGTACAAAAACAGCGAGTGCGCGGCATCACGACTTGTTCAAATAAATTTCATAAATATTAAAAGCGGTTAGAAAGTAAAAATGCACATAAGTCTTAAAACATGTAACTAGATAATTAAGCCAGATATTAATTATTAAGTGACCGTGCTAAAACTATGAAACTCGGGAGTGCCTCACACCTTCTCCCGGGTTAACAGAATTTCTTACCCGGTCTTCTGTGTTCGCGAACCATAAATAGAGTCAACTTCCTCAATTTGAGATTTTAAAATAAACTGGTGACTTGGACACTATAATAAATATTCCAAGTGGTGACTCTAATTAAATAAATAATCTTATTTCGAATAATGTCACTTTAATTGGAAAAACTCTCTATTCTTCTGAAAAATGAGGTGTGACAGCTTTGGCGACTCTGCTGGGGATCGAACCCAGAATCTCTGGTTCAGGGTTCAGAATTCGAGCTTGGAATAGCTATTATACTTGGCTTTCTTGTGATTGTCTAATATTACATGTTTGGGCATATTCTGCTCATTGCCGCTCATTTACCGCTTTGATATTCTATGAACTGTATATAAACTGTTACGACACCCTTCTTCTCTCTGAGTTTTCTAAATCTTTTGGGAAGCGCACGCTGGCGTGGCTTCTTTTCTGTTAGAGTATCATATCCCCAATTTTGAATGAGAATCGGATCAGTTAAAAAGCCGGATGGCCTTTTGATTCCCGGTACGTTGCCCATCCCTCCCTCCGGCTCGAGTTTTCCGCTCAGGTAAGCCAGGTCTAGAACAACACACCCCAGGATTCAAACCTAGAATAACATAGCCTCATGCCGGATCCCTAGTAGGAACGTTTGTTTGCATCACGTGCATTTAACTTTGGGGACTTAACATAGAGGTTGGGTCTATCTAGGACAAGTGTACCCAAATTAAAAGACCATCTTGATGCATTTTACGTGCTACTTGTGTGCATATGTTTGTTTCGACTTGCATGTTGACTGGCTTCTAGAATAGGGAAAGAAAATCAAGAAAACCCCAAGAGAAGGAAAAGAAGAAAATGAAATTCACCTGGTTCTCATAAAATCCCCGTGTTAAAAAATCGAACTGTGTCTAAATTTTACTCAAAAGATGTTGAAAAATAGACTAAGATTTTGAAATATTTCCCGCTTCTGACCAAACTACGCAGGTATGATTCTCACCGGATGTGAAATACGTAGGCAACCTTCATCGAGTCCGGCCCCAATTTTTAAAAATTCAAAAATATTTTCCTTTACTTCCTTCTTTAGAAAAGTGTTTCTTTGAGACCCCAATTTTCAAAGAATCCAAAAATATTTTCCTTTGCTTCCTTCTTTAGAAATATTTTTCTTAGAGACCCCAATTTTTAAAAAAATCAAAAAATATTTTCTTTTAATTTATTCTCAAAATCCAAAAAAAAATTCATTCTTCTTCAGAAGTTTTTCTTTTGAAAATTGAAAAGAAAACTCAAGTTCCAAAAATATTTTCTTTCTTCTTTAAGAAGTCTTCTCTTCAAAAATTTCCAAAGAAAAAAAAAGAGAGCTAGCTTATGTACTTTGTTCCCGGTATTCCTAAATCTGATTCATGCGGCGTCATGATATGTAGGCAATCTCTATCGATTCGATCATAGTCATAAACAAATTGAGTGAAAAATAAATCAAAAAAAGAAAGAAAGAAAGAAAGAAAGAAAGAAAATTGAGTGAAAAAAAGAGAGCGACAAAAGACAAAAGAGAAAACTAGGAATGACAAAATAAAAGAGAAAGAGAAGAGTGGAAATGAAAGAAAATAATTGTAGAGTTGAAAATAAATAGTGAAATCCGGGATGAAATGCACAGCCGTTGCAAAAATATTTTAGAAGTGTTTTGTTCAGGTGCATTGCATCCCCCAATGTGCGATTCCCTATCTGTTAAATGTCTCAAAACTGACAAGGTTGTTGTGTATGCAAATAAGCCAGGTTCTGTTCATGTGGTTTATTTTGTCGGTAATCTGGTTTCTCACCCCTATTTTACAAGATCCAAAGGAAGGGTTCCAATGGCCTGAGAAAGCAATCTCTGCATCATTAATCCTGAGGATAGTCCTGAATTAGCTATTTCACAATCTGAATCGGCGACCGTCGAAGAAAATAAGATGATGTTTCTCCGCATGCTGGAGATATGGGACGCTTGGTCTAATGGTAGGGAACTGCCAAGTGCAATCCCTGGATTCCCCGAGCTAATCCCAAGGACGAGTGAAACCACCAAAATCCCGATAACTAACCCATTTATCCCGTGTGGATACCCCACCATGTCATCCAACTTTACTGGTATGCCTTCTGTGGTTCGCCCCCAAGCACCATTTTCCGGGGCACCTTCAAAATAGTTCTCCGCACCACCGGTTTTCACCATGGTACCACCAACTATGCCCAGTCCATGCTTTGAACCCCCAACATTCACCTTCCAAAGTCCGCAATTTCAACCTGTATGACTTATGTCACTCCAGATTCGTACACTCAATAGCCACATATGAGTCTCCGATTGAGCAAGAAAGAACAATTAAAAATACCGAGCTGAAAAAATGGCTCGGAAGATGAAGAGTTTGGAACAGAGCTTGAAAAGCATGCAAGGCCTGAGTGATCAAAACAGTGTTTCTTATTCAGATTTGTGCATGTTTCCCAATGTTCATCTACCTGCTGGTTTCAAAATGCCAAAGTTTGAAAAGTATGATGGGCATGGAGACCTAATCGCTCATTTAAAGAGATACTGCAATCAGCTGAGAGGGGCTGGTGGAAAAGAAGAGTTGTTGATGGACTACTTCAGATAAAGCTTAACAGGAATCGCCTTCGAGTGGTACAAGGATCAAGAAATCACCCATTAGCATGAGTGGGACGATTTGGCCTGAGATTTTGTCCGCCAGTTCCACTATAATGTGGAAATCTCTCCCGATAGAAACGCTTTGTCCAATTTGAAAAAGAAAACAGCAGAAAGCTTCCGTGAATATGCTGTCAAATAATGCAAGCAAGCCGCTAGGGTAAAGCCTCTAATGGACGAAGCAAAAATGGTTACGGTCTTCCTACAGGCCCAAGAGATGAACTACTTCCAGAAAATGATGTCCGCTATGAGTAAGTCGTTCGCTGAGGCTGTCAAAATTGGAGAGATGGTCAAAAATGGTTTAAAAACAGGCCAAAATTTGAGTCATGTTGCCTTTAAGGCCACATCACAGGCCGTTATGAATGGTTCGGGGGGTTTGATGAACAAAAACGGGAGAGAAGAGGGAGCCATGATGGATTCTAGCTCGAGGGGGACCCACATATCATTCATCCAATCATATAATTCTTCCTAAGGCCCCACAACACTATTATCCCCATCAAGATGTACTTTATGCCATGACGCCGCTTCCCTATGCGGTGATGAACATGCAACCTTACACGCGGACATAACATTATGTACAAAACCGAGCTCCACATCCCAAAAATGCTCGTCCCTACCAAGCTCCATATAATCCGCAACCAAATGTCCCCCAATACAATACTCGCCCAAGAAAGCCCCTCAAAAGGAATCAGTTCACCCCCTATTGGTGAATCATATTCAAGTTTGTTTCAAAAACTAATTAGGCTAGGTCTGTTGCAGCCAGTGGCCCCAAACCGGCCGAACCCCAAGTCCCCCTCGCACCGAGCTGATGCTAGATGGGAATACTACTCTGGAGCAGTGAGGCATGATACTGAAGATTGTTGGACTCTCAAAAGAGCAGTGTAGAACCTCATTGAGGCCAAGTCAATAGTTCTCAAGGAAGAAGAGGCCCCTAATATGATGAACAATTCGTTGCCTGCTCACAATATTAGGCCAGCCATTGGAATGATCTGTGATGATGAGAACTTCGATCCGGCACTGAAGGCCATTGCAGCCATTGCCTAAACAGAAGAAAAGCCAAAAAATAGTCGCCAAACCTGAAAGTTCCCTGTCAGACGGGAGTCTCGGTAACCGGTCTTGCTATCCTTTCTGCATCTGGATTATTTCAGGGTGTAATCCGGATGTTTTACTTTTACTGTCTTACTTTCCGATGTAAACCCTTCTATCTTTAAAATTCAAATAAATGAAATCAATATTTCATCGCCCATGTCTCTTTTCTTGACTTTGTCACTTCTCTTATTCTTTGTTCAGTTTTGTTAAATGCAGATTTCAATAACATGACATGCTTGCGGACTTTATGCCAAGATCCTAAAACACTGTCAGACTTCAAAATAATAAATCAAGAATTAGAATGCAGTGAAAATAAGTTTAAGGAAATAAAACAAAGAATCAGAATAGCTAAAGAAAAATTGGCTCTAGATTAGAAAGGTCCATACATTGTAACGAGAGTACTGCCAAAAGAGAGCGTTGTACCTGGAAAGCATCGAAGGAAATACCCTCGAGACAACTGTCAATGCAGATGCAGTCAAAAGGTACTATGTTTGACTCTTTACGTAGCATTAATATTCTCTGATTGGGATGACGAAGGCTTTCATTCTCGCTACCTAAACACCATTAACCATTTTACCAACCCTTCGAGCCGATTACCTTTCTTTGATTACCCTCTTTGGAACCTGGAGGGGTTATTGAAAAAAAAAGAGAAGGAAAAAAAACAACAACAACAAAGAAAAATAAAAAAGAGAAGAAAAACAAAACAAAGAAGACAAAAAAAGGAAGAAAAGAAGAAAACGAAAAAAAAAAAGAAGAAAAAGAAAATGAAACAAAAATCCAAACAAGTTCATGTTAATTGAACTACGTTCGACTTGATTCTGAAAGGATACGTAGGCAGCCTCTCTCTGGGGTTCAGTCATACCAAAATAAAAATTCATATTCTCCCAAAAGTTGAAACTGGGGTAGATGTTACAATGGTTCGGCGATGGTTTGCCTGAAAGATTCCAAAGTTGTAATTCAATCCAAATTATTCTTACCCAAATCCTTTTCAAGTCCTTCAGATCAATCGACGATAATGTTCAAGAATTGGAGGATACAGTCACTTGGATCTGATACAACCAAATGAGAAATAAAATGAGAGAGACTTGTTGGTGAAAACCCTCACGGGCACCGTAAGGCGATGGTAAGTAGAGAAATTAAAAATGAGAGAGTATTTTAGTGAAAACTCGCAAAGAACACTATAAGGCGATGGTGAGAAGAGAAGTAAGAGAGGTCAGATGGTGAAAACTCGCAACCATAAAGAGGATCCTCACAGCCATTGGCACCGACACAATCATGGGCAAGGTTTCTCGGTTTTGAGGCAAAATTTGTGATAAATTTCTGAGAGTTGGACGGTTTACACAGATCAGGCATCCGGTCCAAAAGGCATGTCATGTTCATTGATGTCCTCATGTACTCCAGATAAGTCCTTCCTTTCCCCGAAAGGGATACCTCTTGTCTAAATTCATTGTTCATTCCATTGTTTGTTTTTTTAAATACCTTTCTGTCTAACTCTGTTCCAAAAACTAAGGCAAAGAAGGAATGGCAAGACTGATTTACAAGGCTCTCGTTTTATACAAGCTAATATGCAAAAGAGGCACCCAGCCACGACGAGGGCATCAAGTCGACCCCGACTAGCCATGGTGGCCGATGTTTCGAAATCAAAAACTATCGAAAGAAGGTAATCAAATTGAATTGCCTACAAGGGAAAAATGAAGTTGGAAAAGTTGAGTCCCACATGGCTAACCATCTTGGCAAAGTCCAAAAAGCCAAGGGTCTCCACGCGCCCAACCGTCATTGCAAAAGTTTTGGAAAAGCCAAGGGTTCTCCGGGGCCAGAATTGCAATCGGTATTTAGGAAATAACTAGTTGCAAGTGAAATTATCATCAAAGAAGCCGGCCAAGATCAAGTGACTAAAACACTAAAGGCCACAAAACCAAATACCATTTCAAATTGACAAATTGTTCTTTGTTTAAAAAACAGGAAACAAGTGCAATCAAAAAAGAAAAGACCACGCTGGAGCTAAAAACAGCTTTGCAGCAACAACAACTCTAAAAAGGGAAGTCTTCTTAAAATTCTTTCCAGCATTTTACTCATTCTCTTAATAAAAATACGAAAGAAAATAAAGAAAGTTCAAAATCATGGTAGTATAGGGTCTCCAATCCCTAGTTGCATTTTCCAACATATGGTCTTCACTCCCTAGTTGATGTTATTTTAGACATAGGGTCTCCACTCCCTAGTCTCCTTTTCCAACATAGGGTCTCCACTCCCTAGTCTCCTTTTCCAACATAGGGTCTCCATTCCCTAGTTGATTTTATTTTAGACATAGGGTCTTCACTCCCTAGTCTTCTTTTATTTTAGACGTAGGGTTTCCACTCCCTAGTCTTCTTTTCCAACATAGGGTCTCCACTCCCTAGTTGATTTTATTTCAGGTATAGGGTCTCCACTCCCTAGTCTCTTTTTCAACATAGGGTCTCCACTCCCTAGTTGATGTTATTCCATACATAGGGTCTCCACTCCCTAGTCTCCTTTTCCTACATAGGGTCTCCACTCCCTAGTTGATGTTATTTTAGACATAGGGTCTCCACTCCCTAGTTGATGTTATTTTAGACATAGGGTCTCCACTCCCTAGTCTCTTTTTCAACATAGGGTATCCACTCCCTAGTTGATGTTATTCCATACATAGGGTTTCCACTCCCTAGTCTCCTTTTCCAACATAGGGTCTCCACTCCCTTGTTAATGTTATTTTTGACATAGGGTCTCCGCTTCCTAGTCTCCTTTTCTAACATAGGGTCTCCACTCCCTAGTTGATGTTATTTTAGACATAGGGTCTCTACTCCTTAGTTGATGTTATTTTAGACATAGGGTCTCCACTCCCTTCTTTTTTTCCAACATAGGGTCTTCACTCCCTAGTTGATTTTATTTTAGACATAGGGTCTCCACTCCCTAGTCTTCTTTTCCAATATAGGGTCTCTACTCTCTAGTCTCATTTTCCAACATAGGGTCTCCACTCCTTAGTTGATTTTGTTTTAGACATACGGTGTTCACTCCCTAGTCTCTTTTTCCAACAAGGGTCTCTACTCCCTAGTTGATTTTATTTTAGACATAGGGTCTCCAATCCCTAGTCTCCTTTTTCAACATAGGGTCTCCACTCCCTAGTTGATTTTATTTTAGACATAGAGTCTCCACTCCCTAGTCTCCTTTTCCAACATAGGGTGTCTACTCCCTAGTTGATGTTATTTTAGACATAGAGTCTCCACTCCCTAGTCTCATTTTCTAACATAGGGTCTCCACTCCTTAGTTGATGTTATTTTAGACATAGGGTCTCCACTCCCTTTTTTTTCCAACATAGGGTCTTCACTCCCTAGTTGTTTTTATTTTAGACATTGGGTCTCCACTCCCTAGTCTTCTTTTCCAATATAGGGTCTCCACTCTCTAGTCTCATTTTCCAACATAGGGTCTCCACTCCCTAGTTGATTTTGTTTTAGACATAGGGTGTTCACTCCCTAGTCTCTTTTTCCAACAAGGGTCTCTACTCCCTAGTTGATTTTATTTTAGACATAGGGTCTCCACTCCCTAGTTTCCTTTTCCAAGATAGGGTCTGCACTCCCTAGTTGACGTTATTTTAGACATAAGGTTTTCACTCCCTTGTCTCGTTTTCTAACATAGGGTCTCCACTCTCTAGTTGATGCACCATTTTGACAATCATGGTACACCATTCCCAGAGAATCATGTTTCCTAGGGTATGCCAATCCTGACCTTTTATTGCTTTCAATAATGAAGTAGTATAGAGTTTTGTTACAAATAACTCATGAAATTTTCCTAGTGAAAACTGGGGCAGAAAAATTTCGTTCATTTGTTTTGTTTTGGTGTCTGAGCAGGTTTTACCTCGAGGCACATGGTTCGAGATGATCAAAAGAAGAAATATCAATCCAGAATAAAGAAAAGAAAAGAAAAAAGAAGTGAATCCAAAATGCAGAAGCGGATGAAAGGATGTGGACTGCTCAAGACATGACTGAAGTCACGAGCTTTGCATGTCCTGCTTTGATCCGAAGAAGCCTCAGAAGAATGAACTAGCACCTGCAGCTAGCAAGCATCAAGATTCAGATCAGAGTCTGCATGAAGAACCAGTCAAGACTCAAGATCAAGTTTCAGAAGACTTATAGATAGGAATCTTGTAACTCATAGTTGATAGGTTTGTTTAGTTTCTTTTCATTTTGATTTTGGTGTAATAAGGAGTTTAGCCAGCACTAACAATAGTGAAATCACAGCTTCCCGGTAGTCCCAGCTACCAAAACTTTCAGAACTATACTGACCTGATTCCTTTATAGCCAATGATATGTATGCAACCTCGGAAGCAAGGTTCGGTCAAACGTTTTCAAAATGCTTCCCATTGAGTGTCAAACGGGCAAAAATTATTAATAATTGCTCACTTTATTTTTGTCGAAAATTCTTCATGTTTTCGAGTAAATAGGGGCAGCTGTGAGCACGTAATTTTTGCCCTAAGCATGAATCACTCCTAAAGAATCCAAAAATATAATTTTTACTTATTTTTATTTTTGTAGCATTTCTAATATATTTCTCCTTGTTTGTTTGTATTTTTAGATTAATTGCATTATTAGGAGTATTTTGGACAATAGAAAACTACCAAAAATATTTTTATTTCATTCATGGCATTCTAATTGCATTTTAGAATTTAATCACTTTTTAATACATATTTTCAAACGAAAATCACAAGAATATAGTAGTCATTTTACATTTTAGCTTTTAGGTTTAAATTATAGTTTTCTTTCAATAGTTCACATTGTTAATTAATTAATTAGTTAATTGCTAAACTAAAATAGGTGTTTAGGTTAATTCTGCAAATTAGTTTGAATTAAGAGTATAAAATAAAATTGGCTAAGTCTAAAATTCAAGTAAAGAAAGCAGGTCTGCTCTGTTCGAAATGGGCCAAGCACCTCAGCAGCCCAGTTCTTGAAAATTCGCCCCAGCCCAAACCCCAGTCCAAGTACGGTCCCCCCATAATCAAAACGACGCCGTTTAGCCTTAATCCATCTCCACCATTCATCTAATCTAATCCTACGGTCCGTAACTAGTCCCCTTTCCCCCATATAATTGTCCGAACCCCCTCCCCAAGCCCTAGAGACTACCCCCATTTTCATCTTCCTCACTCCCTCTCATCTCTCTTTCTCAAACCCTAGCCGCCCAAAAACCGTCTGCCGGCGGCTCCACCCCAAACACTTAGAGGTGAAGAAAACAGGTCTGTTGTGTTAAATGCCAACGTTTTCTATACGATATTTGTTGTGTTAAATTCTAGTTTCGTATGAAAAATATGGATCTAAGTAGGCACACTAATATATTCTTAAAGATGACTGTTCTTTTAATCTTTTGTTAGGCCACATATTATGATTGAGGCCATGGCCTCTCCCTTTGAGTTATACGAAATTGGGCTTCAAGTCCAGCCCACTTGTACTTACACATGATTCCTTGAGACTAGAATATGCATCAAGTGATAGGCACTGTTTTACCCCCCTAGTGTTTCATTAATTAATTTCTTTTTCCTTCTTTTTAAGTAGTATACACTCATTCAAATTATTCCCATAATGAACAACCTTTCATATGAAATCTTGAATCTAGGAAATTGTTGAACCTTCGTATTCTGTTTCCACGCCCCACCCTTACAATCTACTAGCCCAATGTTCTATGAAAGGGATCCAGTTCATGTAAACTCAAACGTAAGCCCATGATGAACCTTAAGGAAAGAACCACTTAGCTTAAATATTGCTGGGCTTATTTGATACAAACATATCACTTCCAACATTTATGCCACAACTTCGAACATCAACATTGGAATACAAAATTTAGGTAGGTAATGAATTCTTGAATATCCGTAGTTTGCTTTAGGCGCGATTAATAAATCATTGTAATTATGGGTACGGTTCCCGTGGCATGGTCACGATACATAAATCCCAATTCAAGTGCGTGTTTCACGCGACTTGACCTCAACTTCAAATAATAATAAAAATAGACATGTTGTAAATCACGGATGCGTTTCACGTGGCGCGATTTGCAATATGTACAAAAATAGAGAGTGCGCAATATCGCGACTTGTTCAAATAAATTTCATAAATATTAAAAACGGTTAGAAAGTAAAAATGCACATAAGTCTTTAAACACATGTAACCGGATAATTAAGTCAGGTATTAATTGTTAAGCGACCGTGCTAAAACCACAAAACTCGGGAGTGCCTCACACCTTCTCTCGGGTTAACAGAATTTCTTACTCGACCTTCTGTGTTCGTGGACCATAAATAGAGTCAACTTCCTTGATTTGAGATTTTAAAATAAACTGGTGACTTGGGATATCATAATAAATATTTCAAGTGGCGACTCTAATTAAATAAACAATCTCATTTCGAATAATGTCACTTTAATTGGAAAAACTCTCTATTTTTTGAAAAAAGGAGGTGTGACACTAACAATTATGTTCAATTACATTCAAAGTGTAGTAATTAGAGTGTAAAATATAGTTAAAACATGAGTTCTTAGCCTACCATCAGTTTCAAAACTTTTATAGACACATCAATATTATAATATATTTAAAATCACAGTGTATACGGTCAAAATAGGTTTCGGCCTTCGTACGTTTGATCGAGTTCGAAACATAATCGATCGAAGTGAGACTTCGAGATGGGTTCCGAAGATGGTACAAACAAGCTTCGAGCCCGAGAGGCCGATCAATGTCGAGCTCGATATCATTATCAAGCTCGAATCTAAATCGAACTATGATGCAAAGTAAAGTTATTGAGCTTATGATCCAGAGACCGACCAACATTCACCCCGAATCAATTCAAGGGTCCGAGTCAGAATCGAGCTCAAGCCAAGATCGAGAGCTCGTGTCAATATCGAGCTCATAGACAAGAGTTGTTGCAATCTCACTAGAGGAGAGAATCTTGGCAGGAATTGTGGAAAAACTGATTTATCATGGGTCTCCCACTGTGTATTTTTAATTATATCTAAAGTAAGATCTCTCTACTATAAAGGGGATGGTTATCATTTCTATAGAGGGCAAGTTTTTTTGCTTACATTGTAATTCAAGCACCATATTCTCCTATAGTGAAGAGTTGTTCTTTCAAGCTTCTTAAATTGATTCCATTTGTTTAGTCCTAAAATTCATCTTCTTTACAACCTTATCTATTTTGCATTCTATGCAATCCATACTTGATATTTCTATTTATTCTTATGATTTGTATTAAGTTGCACCACATATCCTTAAGACTACGTACAAATTCAACTCTATCCGTTTTTCGGGTAAACAATTTGGCGCCCACCGTGGGGCTAAGGATAATAATGGTTATTTGATACGAATCTGCAAAAACACACCGTTGTGTTTTGCGCTTGTCTTCGAAAATATCTTGGATTTCAGATTAGCAACGACTAACTATCAATCAAATGGCATCACCAATCGACAACGAAACCGGTCTTCAAGATGAGAACAATAACTTGACACCCAGTACCGAAAGACCACTTGTCAATGTCGTTGAAGCTCGAATCGGAGTGCCGATAGATATCAATTCACATGTGGACATTGAGGCAAACCTACATTCGGAATAAAGTACATGTATAAGTTACACATGGATAAAGTACTAAAAGAACTAAACTATCTTTTTGTCTTTTTCTATGTATAAGTTACACATGAGTTATAATCCATGTATAAGTTACACATGAATAAAGTACTAAAAGAACTAAACTATCTTTTTGTCTTTTTCTAAGAAGCCTATAAAAATCAAATATCCTAGGTATAATTGTAAATTCATTATTTTTGGTTTAAAAAGTAAATAAATAATTTAAATGATACTTTATATACTCAATTTTAGTGTATTGAACCAAAACGCCTAATAAAAAATAAGTCATGTAGTCTTTTTCTTTTGCAGCCACTTATTATATGAATATGTACTCATTCAAATCTTGAATAAAATCTTAAACTCAATAAAGTATTGTTCACTTAAAAAAATATAACTTTTCGCTACCATTGTCTACTATAACTGTGCAACCACCACTAGCAACCTTCACCGTACGATCACCAGTGCCCGTAACTAATCGCAACCACCAATCACTACCGCATATCATCATCATTGTCATCAGCCTCCACCGCACAATCATCTATCACGACCACCAAAACCTCATTTACGTCATCACACAAGGGCAGATGTAGAGGGTTAGCAGCAAGTTCAATTGAACCCATAACTTTTAATGCAGAGTAAAATTTTATGTGTAAAAATTTCTTAAAATTATAAAAATAATAAATATGAACCCATAACTTAAAAAATATAATGGGTTCAATGCTAAAAACTTTATAGTTGTAACTTATAAAGTTTAAATTCTGGATCCGCCTCTGACCGCACAACCATCCACTAGCCAATGTAGCACCGACCAACATTCGCCACCACCTCCGACTATCTCCACCAATCACCACAGCTGCATAACTATTGCAACCTGCTTCAAACGCCAACCACCGTCAGTAGCCGGCCACTACCACGTAATCATCATCTTCCCTAGCTTTTAAAATATACTTTATTAGACAAACATCATTTAGCACCAAAAAAATATATTTTCTTTAATACTTTTATAATTTTAAATTGAAGATGAATTGCTTAAAAACAAATATTCTTAATTATTCAGTATTTGAATATAATAAAACATCTTAATAATTATATATGTAATCGTTAAGACATAAAAAGAAACATGGCCTAAATGAACCTCTTTGTGAGTATATATTGTGAAGTTACCTCTAAGAGTATTTCGGCATATATAGTTAGTATTGCATATAATTTTATACTCTATTTTGTACATTTTTACATAATTGATTATCACGAACCGAAATTTCCACGTTCGGAATCGTGATGGCGCCTAATATTTCACTTGCTAGGCAAGCCAACGTTAGAATATAATTAGCCATTTAAACAAAATTTTAAATTAATTAATACCAACGAAACAAATGCGGAAATAATCCATAATAATCGTGATATCTAAATACCATCCCAGAACTGGAGTCACAAGTGCACGAGCTTCTAGAATGATACAAATTAGGGTCTGAATAAAATAAAGCCGTCTGAAAGCAAACACACAGCTAAAATAAAGTAGACGGGGACTTCAGAACTGCGGACGCTGTGCAATTATACCTCAAGTCTCCTCTGGGTAGCTGAAATTCGAGCAAGTCTATGGTACGCCATTGGGATCAACTCCGAAATCTGCACAAGAAGTGCAGAGTGTAGTATCAGTACAACCGACCACATATACTGGTAAGTGCCGAGCCTAACCTCGACGAAGTAGTGACTAGGCTAAGGCAGATCACTTACATTAATCTGTACACAATAATAATAATAACAACAATAATAGAAATAAAACAAGTATCTCTTTTCAATAATTGAAGCCAACTCGACAGTCATAACCAATTATTATTTCAATCAGTTTCCGTTGCGGCGTGCAACCCGACCCCAAAAATATATGCACATTCAATTCTGTTGCGGTGTGCAACCCCGATCCTCCAATATATTCATTTCAATTAATTCTGTTGCGGCGTGCAACTCGTTCCTCCAATATATTCATTTCAATCAATTCTGTTGCGGCATACAACCCGCCCCAACAATATAATTCTTCAATAAATTTTCGTTGCGGCGTGCAACCCGCTCCAATAATATAAACTTTAAATAAATTTGTTGCGGCGTGCAACCCGATCCCCCAATATATTTATTTTTATTTTCGTTGCGGCGTGCAACCCGATCCCCCATATATTTTAACAACTCTTAAATGTAATAAAAATACTCCAATAAACACCACGTTCAATGAGAAACTATTAAGCATCAAAGCATACAATAATTATAATTCATTTATGAAACAAACAATGACAAGTAGCAATTAATTGTGGAAATCAGGGAGAAAATAGACAGTATAATATTTAATATGCTAAATGTCATGTAGCAATTAAGACAGATAAATCAAATAAGCATATGACAATTATTACAGGAATTCAAGAATTAATATTTGACAAGGAATAAGAGAGAAACAATTATTATAACAATTAATTTGTGTCTTAAAATAATTTAAGATGTTTAAATAACTAAGCAAACAATTAAATTGATAAATTATAGACACTCGTCACCTTGCCTATACATCGTTGCACATAAAATTTACATAGCAAATAATTCAGGGGTTCTATTCCCTCAAGTTAAGGTTACCACGACACTTACCTCGCTTTGCAACCAAATTCAAGAATTCAATAGACCTTTGCCTCGCGAATTCGTGTCCGAAATCCTCAAATCTAGTCATAAACAATTCAATATACGCAATACAAATCGTAGGAATTAATTCCATATGAATTTACTAATTTTTCGGATTAAAATCCGAAATTCATCTAAAAAATCATTAGTGGGACCCACATCTCGAATCTCGAAAAAACTTACGAAATCCGAACACCCATTCCGAGACGAGTCCAACCATATAAAAATTACCAAATTCCGATGTCAAATGCACCTTCAAATCTTAATTTTTTTATTTTTGAAAAGTTTTACAAAAATTCCGATTTCTTCCATCTAAATCCGAAATAAATGATGAATATAGACATGGATTTATGAAATATAATCACTTTTGGTTATTGAACACTTACCCAATTCAAAGTCATGAAAAACCCCTTTGGAATCGCCAAAATCCGAGACTCAAAACTCAAAAATGAGTAAAAATGGCTAAAACCTGATTTTATGTATTCTGCCCAATTTTTTCGCATATGTGGACCAATTTCCGCATCTTCGGACTCGCTTTTGCGAAGAGGAGTCCGCTTCTGCGCAAGGCTGCCCCTTCCCCCTTTCCCGCTTCTGCGACGTGTGGGCCGCTTCTGCGGTTGCGCTTCTGCGACAGCCCATCCGCTTCTGCAAGGCATGGCTCGCTTCTGCGGCCAAGACTTCGTAGAAGCAGCAAACTTTCAGATTTTGCTTAAGTCCAATTTATGTTCCGATTTCGATTCGAATCACACTCGGGGTTCTTGGGACCCCGTACGAATATACCAACAAGTCCCATAACATAATACAGACTTACTCGGGGTCTCATATCACGTCAAATAATACTAAAATTACAATTCACACCTCGATTCAAACTTTTAAGTTTTCAAACTTTTCAATTTACAAATCTTGTGCCGAAACATGTTAAATGAATCTGGAATGACTTAAAATTTGGCACACAAGTCATAAATGACATAACGAAGCTATTCAAATTTCCAGAATCTGATTCCGGCTCCGATATCAAAAAGTCAACTCCGTGGTCAAACTTGAAAATCTTTAGCCTTTAAATTTCTAGTTTCCGTTAAATGGTTATAACTTGAGTTAGGGACCTCCAAATTAATATTCGGGCATACGCCCTAGTCTCAAATCACGATACGGACCTATCGGAACTGTCAAAATACTAATCGAGATCCCTTTGCTCAAAATGTTGACCAAAGTCAACTCAGTTGAGTTTTAAGGCTATATTTCACATTTTAATCAATTTTTCATATAAAAACTTTTCGAAAAATTATACGGATTGCGCACGCAAGTTGAGGATGATAAATAATGCTTTTCGAGTTTTTAGAATACAAAATTAATCATTAAATTTAAAGATAACCTTTTGGGTCATCACATTGATTAGTTCTTTTTAAGATGTGAACGATTTAATTGATTGAACTACGTAAATTATATGCCTCCTCTATTATTTAATTAAGTACTATTCTTAAAAGCTCTTGTTCAATCAAATTTCGCATAATCCAAGTATCAATCCTAACAAGAATTAATCATTGTCTTTGATCTAAGAACATGCATGGTAGCACTAAAAATTCACAGTGTTAATTTTTTATTGAAACTTATACCTTGATTTATTGTTCCAATACTATCCAATTCAATTGAATTGCAATCCAAAAGTTTCTTGTATAAGCGTTAATGATCAGAGGCATAACTATTCATTACTTGCTAAGATCAATCTTTCCTTTAATCTTTTTGGTCTTGGTTTATTTATTTCTTCTTGTTAGGTTCAAGATTATTCTCTTTGTCTCAATTTATGTGACACTATTTGGATTCGAGAGTTAAACTTTTAATTTTGACCGTGAATTCAGACATATAATCTTTAAATATTTTGAAATAAAATTTATATATTTAAGATTTATATAAAAAATACTATAAGTCAAAGTAATCAAGTAATTTTAAATTATTTAAATAACATAGGAAAAGATTGCCTTCAAATAAAAATTTGTTTGATTTTCAAAATTCGAACGGTACCACGTAAATTGAGACGAATGAAAGTATTATTTTAGGTTGTGTAGGTTCATAATCAATATGTCTTGGCACTATTTCTGAAATGCATTTCATTAGGTCTATAGATTATTCCATGGGTTGGTGGAATCATTTATATCATTGTAAGACTCTTTTATTACTAATATCATTGCCAAATTATGGTCTGGCTTTTGTGGTTTTCCTGTCCTACAAGTCTACTCCTTCCCCTCCACAGGTCAATGAAGACAGAAATAATTGAGTCTGTGCTATCTGAAATTCATAGACAAAAGCAACAATCATATCTGTCTCTTCAAAAACATCAAATTGTCACAATCTCAATCAAGAATCCCACAATTATTTCACAGAAAAAAACCCATCAAAAGCTCACAATTAATCTCAAACAAGAAAAGAACCCCACAATCTTCAACAGAAAAAGTTGTACATATGTCACTCCATTAAAAAGTTGTATATATGGGAATGAGTGCTTCAAAGTCGAACTTTCTATATATTTACAGAAAATAAATATAAATTGATTTAGATATATATATTTCAGAATAAACTCTCTCATATTACATTTAACATCATTTAAATTTAAAATTTTCATATTCAAACACTGATTTCGAAAAATAAATTCAAAAAAATTCAAAAAAAGAGGAATCTTTTTTATGAGCAAACGGGCCCTTTTTCTCTCTTTCAAATTGTAGGGCATATGGGCCAAATGATGGTCTGGCTTTTGTGGTTTCCTGCCCTACAAGTCTACTATTTCCGCTCCTCAATTGTAAATTAAATGAAGATGGAAATAAGTTAGTTGCTATTTGAAGTTCATAGTCAAAGCCGCAACCTATGTCCTTGAGAAAAACATCAGAAGCTCACAGTCTCAAACAAGATGAGAACCCTCACAATTATTTCATAGAAACAAAAAAATCAGAATCTCATTACCTCAAACAAGAAAAATAAAAGAACCCCACAACCTCAACCAGAAAAAAAAAATGTACATATGTTACTCCGTTGACCTCAACACGTTTAGCGGCAGATCCAACAATAGGTTCACAGATTCAGATTCTGTAGATCGTGTTTCAAAGTCAAACTTTATATACATGCACCAAAAATAAGTAAAAGTAGAATTAAATATATATTTTAGAACTCACTCTCTCAACTCACAACCCACATCATCTAAATTCTAAAATTATCTAAATTCTAAATCCGCCATTGCGACCGCTTCTACCTCCTATTCTCCTCCACCACCATCCATGCCATGTATATGTCCAGTGGCGATGATCGCAGCGCTAGCTGCTCCCGCGTTGTTGCTACCATGATTATTGGTTTCACCATGGCTGATCTGATCAGTTTGATCAGCAGCAGCCATGGTGTTAAAATTACCTCTACTTTTGTGAGTTGGTGTTGAATATTGTGAAGTTCTTCCTATTGGTGTTGCCTCATAGCTTTGTTGCTTAGATTTGCCGCTCTTCCAATTCATCATGCAAAAACAACACTTCTTGATCCCCATATCAATTGAGTTCCCTCTATTCTCTATAAAGAATGAGATCTTTCAATTGTTAAGCAACATAGTGTTGCATCAACATTATTCAAGACAATAAGGAATTTTCTGAATGATCAAGTGAAAATGATAAAGGAAATTTCTCTATATATGGAGTAATCGTGATCAATGTTGGATTAGTGCGAAATGGACCTACATTGACATTATCAGAAGAACATGGCTAAACATAATTATGTCTAATAACTACTCATCTAGGCTGGCTTTCTCTATTATAAAAATTTGTTTGGTCAGAATCTATTTAAATTGGTACAACAACTATTTGTATTTTGATTTTAAGTTCTATACAAACACTTTAAAAAGATATTTACTCACGTCGTTTATAAGTTAATTATAAGTAAATCTATATAACAAACAATTTATGGTAACTGTCACGATCCAAAATCTCACCACATGCGTCGTGATGATACTTAGTCTATAAGACTAGGTAAATCGATTACAATTACAATTCAAGCCCCCTTTTTTTTTTTGATAAAGATATAATTTAATACACGTGTCGAAACCAACAACGGAAATGATTTTAAAAACCTCCCAAGACAGGTAATACTGAGTCACGAACTCAAATTGAATTTATGAAATGATCTCAAGGATCGAATATACAATACTGTTAGAATAATAATTAACAGTACAATAAAATAGAAAAACTCCAAGGGACTGCGACAACAAAGCATATCTACCTTGAATCCTTGCGATCAACACACTAACTCTGTCTGAGTCCGATATCTCCAATACCTGGCTCTGCACAAAAATGTACAGAAGTGTAGTATGAGTATACAACGGTCAGTACCTAGTAAGTATCAAGACTAACCTCGGTGGAGTAGTGACGAGATACAGTCAAGACACTCACTAATCAATTAACCTGTGCAGTGTAGCAGTATATAATAATAATAATAGAAACAAATGGTAATGATGACAACAAGAATAAATAAATGATGTAAACAACAAGGCAACAAGAACACCATAAATATTGCTCAAACGAATAAGGAACACAAATACAACCAATCAATCAAGTCCCTCAAATATAAGTTTTTCAATAAAAATCCTTAGAATATAACCTTATCAAATAAATATATATTTCGAATATACTCCCTTCAAATAAATTTCTTTCAACTATAATTCTTTCAAATAATATTTTTGGAATATAATTCTTTCAAATAAAAGTCACCTTGTGACTCCTCTTTTCATAATCATAAAAATACGTGTCTCAACCCACTTCCATATTTTCACGGCACCTCGTGCCCATATTTCTATTACAACTGCACGGATAACTCACGTGCCAATAATATCAATGTATATAAGATCCACACGATCAATTTATTTCCACTAAAGTGAGTTTATAATTTTTAAATCAAGTAAGAAATCAACAAAGAAATAAATTTATTTTAGAAATCATTTGGGTGAAGAAAATAACATTGCACTTAAATTAAAGCATCAGATAAACTACTGATTTGGATGTAAACTATTTAATTTAAAACATAATAATATTTTTTTTTATTTAAATCAACTCAATCATCGAAAATTAGTAAGAAAAATCAGAAATATACTTCTTCAGAGTCTCGTGCTAAAAAGCCAAAGACAACACAATACAACTAGGAGCACAAAACACATAACAATAAAGTCAACTAGTACATCACGGAAGAAGACAAGAATTTACATATTAAATAAAATAAAATCACCCAAGACAAGAACATAAATAAAGAAATATCAACAGGGCACTCCCGAGGTACCGACTCGTAGTCCCAGATTATAAATAAATTGACAATATCTCATTTTCTTATATCACCGCAGGAGCCTTCACATTTAATTTTAAAGAAATTATTTTTTCTGAAATAGCATCCCGCGTTTTAGCCACCCTTATCACACCGCATGACTTCTAGTAGTTCCCCTACTAGCCACGTGTTTCAAGCCACCCTTATCTCACCGCATGCGTTTCAACACCCCGACCTTGTATCACTGCATGTGTATCAATATCACAATATTTTACAAATCGCACCTCAAGTGCCAAAATATCACATCATAATACAACTTGCACCTCAAGTGCTCACATATCACAACATATCACAAATTGCACATCAAGTGCTCAAATATTACAACATATCACAAATTACACATCAACTGCTCAAATATTACAACATATCACAAATTGCACATCAAGTGCTCAAATATTATAACTTTCTACAGAAATCAACAATACATTATTTTTCCAAAATAAGGAGCCCATGGCTCGACCATAATGTACACAAAATCTTAACAAATATATCGAGGAGTGAACAACTCAACAAAATAATATTTCATACAAAAATCAAGGTGGCAATCACACCAAATCATCATATAAAAATAAATCCAACAAAACAAGGATTTAGGTAAGACAATTAAAGGATTTAATAAGTGCCAATAATTTCTAATTTAATATATAAAGGCGTCTAAGGATTTTAACCAATGCAATTTGCACATATAAGCCAAGTACGTACTCGTCACCTCGCGTACATGGTTTTCAATCACACAAATTGCACATAAGAGTCAATGCCTAAGGAAAATTTTTCCCACTCAAAATTAGGCAAGATACTTACCTTTTTGAAGTTAGGCCAATATTCCAAAATCACCTTCTTGCTTGAATTGACCTCCGGACAGCTCAAATCTAATCAAATTAATTCAATTCATTGAATACTAATTATAGAAATTAATTCCATATGAAAATATAAATTTTCCAACAAAATCCGAAATTTAACTCAAAAATCGCCCATGGGGCTCACATCTCGGAATCCGACGAAACTCACAAAATCCGACAACCCATTCAATTATGAGTTCACCCATACCAATTTTATCGAATTCCGATAACAACTCGACCTCCAAATCTAAAACTTTCGTTCTTGAAAAGTTTTGCAAAAATCTTGATTTCTTTCATTTAAATCCGAAATAAATGATGAATATAACCATGGATTTATGAAATATAATCACTTTTGGATATAGGACACTTACCCATGTCGAAGTCGTGAAGAAATCCTCAAAATCGCCCAAGAACCGTGCTCCAAAAATTCAAAAATGAAATGAAGAAAATGACTATTTTTGGTCCTTAAATTTCTGCCCGTCCGTCACTAAAAGTCCATTTTCCGTCACTAGAATTCTATTTTTTGTCACTAAAAGTCCACACCAGTACTTGCTTGCACCAACAGTTAGTTTTCACTAAAAAGGCTCTAACTCCATCATACGAACTCGGAATTCGATGATTCTTGTTTGTATAAGTCACAAATAATAATACGCACATATTCGTTCAACCGAAACTCAATTCGGAGCTCATTTGCTTAATGCGATACCAATTTCGCTCGTTAAATAATTAACTCATGTTTTGCGCTAAAAACCCAATCGCAACTTGATGAAATTAGACCAAAATTTTCAGATCACTCCTATAATTCATTATCAAAATTCTGAAAGTCTCGAAATAAAATTTCGATCTATAGAACTAAAAATGGACCTTTGGATCATTACATGCTTATGCTGAAAACATCAAACTCTTCCAAAACTCTTCCCCGACAACATGTAGTATATCAACCATAACTTCTGGTACTCAACTCCAACTATCAAACGGTTTAAATTTTTGCAAACTAGATACAAAGGGATACAACTTTCATGTTTTTCTCATCGCCCAAGTCCTTATAGATTGCGAGATATAAGCTCCCAAAATCAGCTCTGCGATGCACATTGCTGTCGCCAAAAACTGCAATACCAGTTTCAGTCAATCGATCATAATTTTTTGTACAAATGTCCGAATAATAAATGGGTTATCATTATGGAAATTAGAATCAAAGGTCTATAAATTTTATGTTTTGATAATTTCCAGATTCCTTATAGATTTCGAGATATAAGCTTCCAAAGTAGGCTCCACGCATAAGAAATTTCTGGCGAAACTGCTTTACCAGCCTTTATTTAGTCAATCATAACTTTCTGTACAAATATCCAAATGATGAATGGTTTAACGTTCTGGAAACTAGAATCAAAGGGCTACAACTTTTATGTTTTGAAAATGTTTAGATTCCTTATAAATTTCGAGATATAAGATTCCAAAATTGGCTCTATGATTGTATCAGTTACTGTCCAAAAACAGCTTATGCAGCAGAAAAATTCCAGCAACTCCTTTTGTCCGAGATCCATTCCGTTAACCTTCCGAAATCCACCCGAGGCCCTCAAGACCTTAACCAAATATATCAACATGTCTCAAAATATAATACGAACTTAGTAGAGGCTTCAAACCATGCCAAAACAACGCCGAAATTACGAATCGCACATCGAATCGAATTATGAGTTTTCAAATCTTCCAACTTCTAAATTTTGCGCCGAAACGTATCAAATCAATTCTGATTGACCTCAAATTTTGCACACAAGTCATAAATGACATAACAGATCTAAGAAAATTTTCAGAACTGGATTTTGACTCCGATATCAAAAAGTCAACTCCCCGGTCAAACTTCCCAAAAATTTAACTTTCGCCATTTCAAGCAAAATTTCACTACGGACTTCAAATAATTTTTTCGGACATGCTCCTAAGTTCAAAATTACCATACGGAGCTATTGGAATGATCAAAACTCTATTTCGGGGTCGTTTACATATAATTCACCATCCGCTCAATTATTTCAACTTAAGCTTCCAAAACAAGAATTGTTCTTTCAATTAAATCCCGAATCATCCGAAAACCAAACTTGACCACCCTCGCAAGTCATAATACACATTTCAAAACTGCTCGAGACCTTAAGCCACCTAACGGAACATAAATTCTTAAAACGACAAGTCGGGTCATTACATCCTCCCCATCTTAAAACATACGTTCGTCCTCGAACGTGCCAAGAATTATTACGAGGACATTAAATTTCTGAGTGTATTATTACACGCATACTCGTGGTTGATTCTACGTTACCATAATTTAGCATGGGTCCGACAACACCATCTCAGTTGAAATTATTTCTTTTATCCTCATTTATAAACTTTAAAGCCAACTTCTTACACTCTAATTAATTTCAAAGGGCCTTATTATCATATCAACGCACATTATTAGTTTCAACAAGCTATAGCAACTCGTGCCTATGCACACATCAACGTATGACCATAACCACATCTCTGGTCATAATAGGTGTTTATAATTAATTCCAGCATCCTCAATTAATCTCATATTAACTAAAATCTCATTTCAAATTTTTGCAACACTGACAGCAACACGCGAGGCATGAAGACCTCATAATTATTTATCCGAATCAACGAGTCGCATTTAACACCACATGGGCACTCACATTATAGGTTAAAACACAATATTTACAGCACGAATTTGGATAAATATGCACAGAAACATATAAAAGAATTATCAAATAAACCTAACAGGCATGACTCCCCATTAATACTATAGTTCAAATTTAATTTCACAAAGGGAGAATTTAAACTCATAAAGTTTTCACCACAAGGACCTCGTTCTTATATAACTTTCATCGCGGCTTGTAGCCAATTTAAATATTTCACATCATATAATAATGCGCGGATCTTGTCCTCAACTCCGAATCACAAGTATTTTGCACATTGTGTCAACTGAAATTTTCAATTTCCTTTCTTTCTTCTTTTCAATAAATGTCGTAAATAATTTTCTCAACACATAATGAACCCCTCATTCCAATATGGCATAAAATTCATAAAATTGAAATCAATTATTCCAAAATCACATCAAAATCCACTGTAGTGAGTAATAAAAATCACTTTTGGACTTATAGCCCTCAATGGTGTACAAAAATAAAAATGATAGATACGGTCTAACATCATCAAATCTCCCAACAGGGATAAACATATAAGTTGGTCACAAAGTTACGAAGCTCGCCCTAATAGGAAGACTCGCCTCAATATTCAGAACCGAATCAAATTAAGAAAAAAAATTCTTTTATAATAGATCAGGATTATACCTGTTACGACACCATCTGGTGTAGTGGCTTCAGCCACACCATAACAAATATATCAATGGGCTGGGCCTCCCTCTCTAGGGCGCCCTTTACCCGCCTGTCTTCCACCTCTAACTGGTTGTGCACGTGGAGTATTAACTGGAATAAAGCTTGTAGCTTGAGTGCTCTGATGAAATCCACCCCTCCCAAGTATGGGACAATTTCTCTTGATGTGTCTAGTATCATCACACTCATAACAACCCCTCTGCAGGTTCGGCTGCTCACACTGAGTCTGTGCTGGATAACTAGAATAACTATTATAGGAACCCCGTGCCGGTGATGCATTAAAAGAACTTACTAGAACACCCCGAGTATTCTAAAATTGTTTCCATGACCGCGTTGATACTGAAATGTAGAATTATTAAGGACGCGGGAATGCCGCAAGTCCCAGTATCATCCCATACAAATCTCAGCTCTTAATCATATATAAGTTTTGGAGAACCTTTCAATACCACATAAATACATCTCAGGCCAAAACTCATATAACACATGACCCCGCAATCTGATCGTTGATAGTGGACTCCCTTCACTTGGCGCGAAGCCATAGGACACAGTCCGATGATCCACAATACTAACCTTCACCGCTCGTACGACACCAGTCATAAGATACCTCAAGTCATTTATTTGGCGCATGTCATCCTCGTGACAGTTAAACTCGCTTCCTCCAGTGCCTTAACTGCTAATATGTACCATTCACTAAATGGAAATCTCATAAGAACCATATAGTCTCTAATACCACCAACTATCTTCAGAACTACATCCACCTCGTGACCCTATCACGATTGTGACGATTAGGAAACTAATTAAACCTTCTTAAGATCGTACTTATCAACCAGATGTCAGAACCTGCTGCACCCCCATGTGCACAACTGAATGATCTTTCAATACTTCCGCATCCTCGATCTGGACGACACGTGGTAATAATAGTTGAGCAACTCTGGCTCCCTTATAACCCCTTTGTAGTATCACGAACCATTGACGCATAGTTGATACCGAGTGCGCAATTTCATGCACGAGTGGATGCAAAAGAACATAAGATATATGCTTCAAGCTGAATAAATACCGCACGATAAGGAATGAGTGAAGTGAAAAGTTTTCCTACTAGCTTTGTAGGCTCTCGAAGATAAGTACAGACGTCTCCGTACCGATCCGCAAGACTCTACTAAACTCGTTCGTGACTCGTAGAACCTATAAACCTAGAGCTCTGATACCAACTTGTCACAACCCAAAATCCCACCACAAGCATCGTGATGACACTTAGTCTCTAAGACTAGGTAAACCGATTATAATTAAAATTCAATCCCTTTTTTTTTATAAAGATATAATTTAATACACGTGTCGAAACCAACATCGTAAATAATTTTAAAAACCTCCCAAGACTGGTAATACTGAGTCATGAACTCTAACTGAATTTATGAAATGATCTCAAGGATCGAATATACAATACTGTTAGAATAACAATTAATAGTACAATAAAATAGAAAGACTCCAAAGGACTGCGATAACCAAGCATCTCTACCTTGAATCCTTGCGATCAACACACTAACTCTGCCCGAGTCCGATATCTCAAATACCTGGCTCTGCACAAAAATATGCAGAAGTATAGTATAAGTATACCACGGTCGGTACCCAGTAAGTATCAAGACTAACCTCGGTGGAGTAGTGACGAGGTATAGTCAAGACACTCACTAATCAATTAACATGTGCAATGTAGCCGTATATAATAATAATAGAAACAAATGGTAATGATGGCAATAAGAATAAATAAATTATGTAACAATAAGGCGACAAGAACACCATAAATATTGCTCAAACGAATAAGGAACACAAATACAACCAATCAATCAAGTCCCTCAAATATACGTCTTTCTAATGTAAGTACTTCAAGTATAAATCTTTCAAAAATAAGTTTTTCAATAAAAATCCTTAGAATATAACCTTGTCAAATAAATATATATTTCAAATATACTCCTTTCAAATAAATTTCTTTCAACTATAATTCTTTCAAATAATATTTTTGGAATATAATTCTTTCAAATAAAAGTCACCTTGTGACACCTCATTTCATAATCATAAAAATACGGGTCTCAACCCATTTTCATATTTTCACGGCACCTCGTGCCCATATTTCTATTACAACTGCACGGACAACTTACGTGCCGATAATATCAATGTATATAAGATCCACATGATCAATTTATTTTCACTAAAGTGAGTTTATAATTTTTAAATCACGTAAGAAATCAACAAAGAAATGAATTTATTTTAGAAATCATTTGGGTAAACAAAATAACATTGTACTTAAATTAAAACATCAAATAAACTACTTATTTGGATGTAAAACTATTTAATTTAAAATATAATAATAATTTTTTTATTTAAATCAACTCAATAATCGAAAATCAGTAAGAAAAACCAGAAATATACTTTTTCACAGTCTTGTGCTAAAATGCCAAAGCCAACACAATACAACTAGGAGCACAAAACACATAATAATAAAGTCAACTAGTACATCACGGAAGAAGACAAGAATTTACATATTAAATAAAATAAAATCACCCAAGACAAGAACATAAATAAAGAAATATCAACAGGGCACTCCTGAGGTACCGCCTCGTAGTCACAAATCATAAATAAATTGACAATATCTCATTTTCTTATATCACCGCGGGAGCCTTCACATTTAATTTTAAAGAAATTATTTTTCCCGAAATAGCATCCCGCATTTTATCCACCCTTATCACACCGCATGACTTCTAGTAGTTCCCCTACTAGCCACGCGTTTCAAGCCACCCTTATCTCATCGCATGCGTTTCAACATCCTGACCTTATATCACCGCTTGCGTATCAATATCACAATATTTCACAAATCGCACCTCAAGTGCCCAAATATCACAGCACAATGCAACTTGCTCCTCAAGTGCTCACATATCACAACATATCACAAATTGCACATCAAGTGCTCAAATATTACAACATATCATAAATTGTACATCAAGTGCTCAAATATTACAACATATCATAAATTGCACATAAAGTGCTCAAATATTACCACTTTCCACAGAAATCAACATTACATTATTGTTTTGCAATAAAGAGCCCATGGCTCGACCATAATGTGCACAAAATCTTAACAAATATATTCGGGAGTGAACAACTCAACAAAATAATATTTCATATAAAAATCAAGGTGGCAATCACACCAAATCATCATATAAAAACAAATCCAACAAAATGAGGATTTAGGTAAGACAATTAAAGGATTTAATAAGTGCCAATAATTTTCAATTTAATACATAAAGGCGTCTAAGGATTTTAACCAATGTAATTTGCACATATAAATCAAGTACGTACTCGTCACCTCGCGTACATGATTTTCAATCACATAAATTGCACATAAGACTCAATGTCTAAGGGGAATTTCCCCCACTCAAGGTTAGGCAAGATACTTACCTTTTTAAAGTTAGACCGATATTCCAAAATCGCCTTCTTGCTTGAATTGATCCCCGGACAGCTCAAATCTAACCAAATTAATTCAATTCAGTGAATACTAATTATAGGAATTAATTCCATATGAAAATACGAATTTTTCAATAAAATCCGAAATTTAACTTAAAAATCACTTGTGGGGTCCACATCTCGGAATCCGACGAAACTCACAAAATCCGACAACCCATTCAATTACGAGTCCACCCATACTAATTTTTTCAAATTCCGATAACAACTCGACCTCCAAATCTAAAATTTTCGTTCTTGAAAAGTTTTGCAAAAATCTTGATTTCTTCCATTTAAATCCGAAATAAATGATGAATATAACCATGGATTTATGAAATATAACTTTTGGATATAGGATACTTACCCAAGTCGAAGTCGTGAAGAAATCCTCAAAATCGCCCAAGAACCGTGCTCCAAAAATCCAAAAATAAAATGAAGGAAATGACCATTTTTGGTCCTTAAGTTTCTGCTCATCCGTCACTAAAAGTCCATTTTTCGTCACTAAAAGTCCACACCAGAACTTGCTTGCACCGACAGTTATTGTTTTCACTAAAAAGGTTCTAACTCCATCATACGAACTCGGAATTCGACGATTCTTATTCCTATGAGTCACAAATAATAATACGATTCTAGTCGTTCAATCGAAACTCAATTCGGAGTTTATTTGCTCAATGTGATACCAATTTTGCTCGTTAAATAATTAACTCATGTTTTGCGCTAAAAACCCAATCGCAACTTGATGAAATTAGACCAAACTTTTCAGATCACTCCTATAATTCATTATCAAAATTCCGAAAGTCACAAAATTAAATTTCGATCTCTAGAACTAAAAATGGACCTTTTGATCATTACATGCTTATGCTGAAAACATCAAATTCTTCCAAAACTCTTCCCCGGCAGCCTGTAATATATCAACTACTACTTCTTGTACTCAACTCCAACTGCCAAACAATTTAGATTTCTGCAAACTAGATACAAAGGGCTATAACTTTCATGTTTTGCTTATCTCCCAAGTCCTTGTAGATTGCGAGATATAAACTCCCAAAATCAGTCCTGTGTAGCAGATATTTCTGGCGATGCACACTGCTGTAGCCAAAAACTGCAGTACCAGCTTCAGTCAATCGATCATAACTTTTTGTATAAATATCAGAATGATAAATGGTTTATCATTCTAGAAACTATAATCAAAGGGATACAATTTTCATGTTTTGATAATTTTCATATTCCTTACATATTTCGAGATATAAGCTTCCAAAATAGGCTTCACGCATCAGAAATTTCTGGCGAAACTACTTCATCAGACTTCATTCAGTCGACCATAACTTTCTGTACAAATGATGAATGGTTTAACTTTCTGGAAACTAGAATCAAAGAGTTACAACTTTCATGTTTTGAAAATTTTCAGATTACTTATAAATTTCGAGATATAAGCTTCCAAAGTCGGCTCTACAATTGTACCAATTGCTGTCCAAAAACAGCTTCTGCAGCAGAAAAATTCTAGCAGCTCCTTTTGTCCGAAATCCATTCCGTTAACCTTCCGAAATCCACCCAAGGCCCTCGGGACCTTAACCAAATATACCAGCATGTCCCAAAATACAATACGAACTTAGTTGAGGCTTCAAACCATTCCAAACAATGCCGAAATTACTAATCGCACATCGAATCGAATTATAAGTTTTCAAATCTTCCAACTTTCGATTGACCTCAAATTTTGCACACAAGTCATAAATGACATAACAGATCTAAAAAAAATTTCATAACTGGATTTCGACTCCGATATCAAAAAGTCAACTCCCCGGTCAAACTTCCCAAAAATTCAACTTTCGCCATTTCAAGCAAAATTTCACTACGGACTTCAAAAAAAATTCCGGACACGTTCCTAAGTCCAAAATCACCATACGGAGCTATTGGAATCATCAAAACTCCATTTCGGGGTCGTTTACACATAATTCACTATCCGGTCAATTATTTCAACTTAAGCTTCCAGAACAGGAATTGTTCTTTCAATTAAATCCTGAATCATCCGAAAACCAAACTTGACCACCCTCGCAAGTCATAATACACATTTCAAAGTTGTTCGAGACTTTAAGCCACCGAACGATCTTAAAACGACAAGTCGGGTCGTTATAGTAACCTAATAAAACAGTAATTTACATATTGTAAAGGTTAAATTAGGTAGTTATATAACTTCAATCCTTAAAATTATCAATTGTTTCTAAAGTTACAAGTAAATACAAGGCATAGAGCGCTATAGAGATGCCTGAATGCCACATTAATTCAAGGCTAATTAAAAACAGCGCAGCATACCTGAATAACTTACGTTCATGATTTAGTTATAACCACTCGTCATTTAGTTATAACTTGGATAGTTTAGTCTTTCTTCTCACGTTTGACTTTTTATGTTTCTTTTTGTATTCCTTTGTGCTACAATATTATACTACAAAATATTTTATGGTCCATCTTGAAATTCATTTTCCATTTAGAGTTTGGTTGTTCTACAATATTCCCTCTTCCAAGTTCCAACCAAAACCTAAACCCAATTGATCATAAAACAAATATAAAAAGGGCAAATCATAATCTCTAATATATATTAAGCGTGAATACTATTCCACGTTTAACAGCTTTTGGTTGTCCACTTCCTCAAAATCATTAATCGTAACTAGGGGTGGCAAGTGGGCCGGTCTCGTGTGCCGCAATCCCGAGCTTTAAATAAACGGGCTTAGCGGTCTCAGGCTTAGCGGTCTTTTTATAGGAACCGGCCCGGAATCGGGCCCACGAACTTATGATTCCGGGCTAAACAGGTCGGCCACGCAGGCTAAGTGGGCCCAACGGCTAAGTTGTGATTTTTAAAAAAATATTAAATAGAAATTAGAGCCAAAGATGTTAAAAAAATATCTAAGGTAATGCCTTATAAATTTATTATAAAATTGTGACCTAATTTTTTAATTCAAATTTAAAAAAAAAATATTATAAAAATATATTCAAAGCAGTGCCTTGTAATTTTATTATAGCAATAAAAAATATGACAATATCTTTCTTAGTCTTCCTCCCCCTATGGAATGAGCACAACAAAGTGCTAATACCACCATTGAGAAGAAAAAGGAACTAATCAAGATGTGCCAAAATACAAGTTACATAATGCATACTAATTTTTATTCATACAAGTTACATGCTATCTCTTACAAACATCATAAATTGATTATCGTTGAAGACTTGAAGACTTAAATTCACCAACTTCATAAATTTTTCACAAATTGTAACAACCTCAATATTTTTTTACTATTTTTTAGAATAAAGCAAGCAATAGTAGCAAGTATAGAAGAAAATTTGAGAGAGATTGTGATAGATTGATATTAATTTTGTAAGAAAATAAAAGAATGAGGAGGGTATTTATAGTTGAAAATAGGAAAAAAGTGCAATTATAAAAAGTTTGGGGTAAAAATTAAGTTGGGGAGTTAAATGGCTATGTTTTAAATAGCCAACGACTATTTTTTAAAGCTCAACAACTATTTTTTTAAATAGCCAAACGACTAGTTTTTTCTTAAAAAAAATATCCGTTGGTCCCGTTTGGCCCGCCAAAGGACTGGCCCGGTGGCGGGCCAAACGGATCCGGGCCCAGGCCCACTAAAATCGGGCCAAACGGTCCTGGCCCATTTAGCCCGTTTGGACCGCGGTCCCGGGCCGGTCCCGGGCTTGGACCGGCCTACTTGCCACCCTTAATTCAAGGTCCCAAATTGTAGTTGGGTTGTTTTTGAGTTGTTTAAAATTTTGGTTAGGGTCATATTGGCGTTAATTGTTTTTCTTTCTTGAGAATTTTTACAATATAGCTGCCCTCTAAAATAATAACCGATAAATATTTTCTTTTTGTATATTTGTATATAATATACATATTATATACATAATTAATATATTTTTATATATATTTGATTAATTATAGCCGACCTACCAAATGTATTAAAAGGGCAGTTTTATAGCTCTACCAATAAAAATCAAACTAATTACCCTTGTCTATCCATTTATTTTTCTACCCATTAAACTAATTATCTTTCCTACCCATTGTAGCTTTTGTGGGTAATTGGCTATTTTTTATCCTTTTCTTTTTTCTCCTTTTTCTTTATTTCTTTTCTCCTTTTCTATTCTTTTTTTAAATCATATTATTATTTATTTATTATTTTCAAATAATCTGATTCCATACTCAATTTTGGATCCTTTCTTTTATTTATTTTTTCTCTTTTTTCTTTTCTTTTATACATTTTCTTTATTTCTTTTTCATTTTCTAAATTAATTTAGCTCCTTTTTTCTTTTGATTTTTTTTCCCTACATAATCTAATTACATTCACTTTTTTTGCTCCTTTTCTTTATTATTCTTTTTTATACAATAATAAAAGATAACTGATATAGTAAATATTTATTTACCTTCTTTAATATAACTAATACTATAATATACTATTTATCTTCCTTTTTCTCTTTTTTTCTTCTTTAAGTCAATTATTAGAACAACTTATACATTATACCTGTTTTCTCTTCTCTTTTTTTTTAATTGCATTTTTTAAAAGTATATATATTACTGTAAATATTTCTAGCACATAGGATCCAAAATTATATATCATTATAATAAAATGGTTTATGATGGTAGGCTAGAAACCTGTGTTTTAGCCGTAGTTTACACTCTAAATTACTACATTTTATGTGTGTTTGAGCTTAAACGATGGGGATTTGCACTTATTACGTGTTTTATGCCTTGCAGGAAATGATCCGAGTAAAAAGGATAAATCGGAGCTAAATCAAATAATTAGAGCTTTGATGTCTAAGTAAAAGCCAAAGAATTAAATCGGGATCGCATCCGGGGCTCTTGGACAGGCGTTGCATACGACAATGGGAAGAAAGTGGAAGTGCCAGAATAAATGCACTAATGCGAAGCACTAAGCCTAGTAGAGTGCGACACATTAGTGTAAAAATGCATCAGAAGTTTGCTGTGTTCAAAGACTAGGTTTCTTTGGTCTGACAAGAGAAGGCACTGTTGCGACGCACTAAGGGAAAATTTTGTCAGACATGCGGAGTTCAGAGAGTTTGCAACTGAGTAAAAAAAGAACTGATGCGACGCGCTGTGCGACGCATGAAGAGTAATAAGTTTGCAGGTTTTCTCACTTCGGCTCAAAGAGGATAGTTTCGTCCGGGTTCATTCCTACTTGGTATAAAATACACTGAAAAAATATTTTTGAGGGACTTTTGACTTATGAAAGATTGGAGAACTAACTATGGCAAGAAGACTCAAGAATTCATCAATATTTCAACCAGCAATCGGTGCAATACGGGAGTTTGTATCGAATCATTAGATTTGATGTTTTCTTTATTTTTGAACCTTATCGAGATGTCTTATTCCATTACTATGGAGTAATTTCTATTAGGGTATTGATAGATACGATTTTTTGATAACTTGATTAGAGATTCAATTATTGATAATTTTTAGAATTAATTGATGGAGTTTTAATTCGTATTGTGGAGTTATTTCTTATTTTGCTTAATCGAAAGAGGAGCTTTATAATTAATTACTTTACATCTTATGTTCTAGTTTAAATTCTTGATTCAAGTAGGTAAACAAAAGATCCTCTTGAATTGTTAATCGAACTAGAAAACAGGAAAATATTCGTGAGAAGTTGCCCCTTAGATCATAACCATCATTTTATTGTTACAATTGTTTACCGTGCTGCAATTGGATTAATTAAATCAACCGTATTATAGAGTGAGTTGACTTAAGAATTGGATCCCGAGTCAGTTAACTTAAGAAAGATTCAAGGAGATAGTCAGGAAATATTCGCACAATGGCATCGATTTATGGATGTAACTCCAGGATTTTTGGGATAGACTGACACCCTACTCGCGACAAACTCTGAATACTGCATGTGGAGGTCTACTAATGAAGAAAACCTTGTAGGAGGTTGTCTTAATACTTGATGAATTATCTGAGGATGTTAATCAGTGGCCAACTGAGAGTAGTGATAGTAGAAAATCAGTTAGGGTTCACCAGGTGGACTCTAACACATCCATGCAAGCCCAACTAGACAACATGGCCAAGGAGATAAGAAAGTTGGCATTGGCCGAGGTACAGAGTGAGTCGCAAGCAACATGTGACTTTTGTAGAATGGGACACCCTACACATGAGTGTCAAGCATCAGCTGAGGAAGTCAATGATGTGGGGAAATTTAATAGAGGAAACTACCAAGGTGGGAACAACTATAATACTATGGGTCAAAGACATCCAAGTTTTTCATGGAGTTCACCTAGTGGGAGTCTGAACTCGTGGATAAAAATAATCCTAGACCCCAGGGTCAAGGGCCACCAGGTTTTCAGAACCAGCAGAAGCAGCAATACCAGCCACAACAGCCAAATCAGTCAAGTATGGAAGATCTCATGAAGGCATTCACCAACAAAACAAATAAAAAATTCGAGACTTAGGGCACTGCTATCCAGAATTTAGAAAGACAAATGGGACAGATTGCAAATTTGTTATCTGAGAGGGCTTCTGGGACCCTTCCCTCTGACACTGAAAAGAACCCAAAGGAAACAATCAAAGTTGTATCTCTGAGAAGTGGCAAAATATTGACTGACCTAGTGGTGAAAGCTAGAACTGAGGTGGTTAACAAGCAGATTGAGACACCAGCAGAAAAAAAGAGTGAAGAGCAAAAAGGCCAGAGTAGTGGGGTACAAAAGGATATTGAAGAAAGTAGACATATGCCAGCTCTACCATTCCCTCAAAAGATGAAGCGGGAGAAATTGACAAATATTTTGGGCGATTCTTGGAGATGATCAAGCAACTTTATATGAATATTCCCTTCACATAGGTACTCACTCAGATGCGTGCTTATGCAAAGTTCTTGAAGGAAATCCTATCTAGCAATAGAAAATTAGAGAAGACAACAGTGGTCAAGTTGAATGCCCACTGCAGTGCCATATTTCCAAACAAAATTCCCCAAAAGTATGGGGACCCAGGAAGCTTAAATTGTCAGCAGGTGAAGTATGAACATCAATATCCAGGTGGATTGCTTCAGAAGCTAGATATCCCAGAATGGAAATGGGAGCGGATTACTATGGATTTTGTTGTTGGGCTCCCACGGACTCAGAGGAAGTTCGACGCAATATGGGTAATTGTGGATAGATTGACCAAGTCAGCTCATTTTATTCCAGTGGTGACTACTTACTCTTCGGAGCAGCTAGCTCAGGTTTATATTCACAAGATTGTCAGGCTTCATGGTGTGCCGGTATCTATTATCTCTAACCGGGGTACGTAGTTTACGTCGCGATTCTAGAGAGCCGTACATCATGAGTTAGGTACTCGGGTGGAGTTAAGTACAGCATTTCATCTTCAGATGAACGGACAGTCCGAGCGAACTATTCAGATATTGGAGGATATGTTTCGTGCATGAGTGATGGATTTTGGGGGTTCCTAGGTTCAGTTCATGCCGCTTGCGGAGTTTGCCTACAACAACAATTATCAGTCGAGCATTCAGATGGCCCCATATGAGGCTTTGTATGGTATGCGGTCTTGGTATTCGGTGGGTTAGTTTGAGCTGTGTGAGGCTAGGCTATTGGGTACAGACTTGGTTCAAGATGCTTTGGAAAAGGTTAAATTGATTCAGGATCGAATTCGTACAGCCCAATCCAAACAGAAGAGTTACGCGGATTGAAAGGTTCGCAACGTTGCATTCATGGTTGGGGAGCGGGTCTTGCTCCTAGTTTCACCCATGAAGGGTGTTATGAGGTTCGGGAAGAAGGGCAAGCTGAGCCCTAGGTATATCAGACCTTTTGAGATTCTTGATAGGGTTGGAGAGGTGGCCTATAATCTTGCACTACCACCTAGTCTAGCTGCAGTTCATCTAGTGTTCCATGTTTCTATGCTCTGAAAGTATCACGGTGATCCGTCTCATGTGTTAGACTTCAGCTCAGTCTAGTTGGACAAGGATCTATCTTATGTTGAGGAGTCGGTGGCCATTTTGGACAGGCAGGTTCGAAAGTTGAGGTCGAAGAACATTGCTTCTGTTAAGGTCTAGTGGAGGGGCCAGCCAGTCGAGAAAGCTACTTGGGAGACCGAGCATGATATGTGTAAGGCCCCATAAATAATTTTCCTAAAAATCGGGATTTCCGTGAGTTGAACAGTACGCTGTGGAGTTGAAAGATTTTTTTGCATAAATAGGCATTTCTGCGGCCATTATGCGGCCGCATAATCACTCTGCTAGCCGCAGAATGGCCGCAGAGTGAAGTAACCTTCTTGGCCAATTTTGAGGTGAATTTCGCGTTCAATTGTGCGACCACATAAACATTTCGTGGGCCGCACTTTGGCCGTAAAATTATCCTTGGACTTTTGCGGTGGGAGGTTATGCGGTGCATTATGCGACCGCAGAACAAGTCTGCTGGCCGCATAACGGCCGCAGAGTGAAGCAGGCCAACCCAGTTCCCAGGGCCACTTTTTTTGGTCATTTCACAAACCACATAACCATTATGTGGTCGCATATGCGACCGCTGAACCTAATTCAGAGCTTTATTTTTCGGATTTTTAAACCCGACCCTTCTTCGTTAAAACATGTACCATAACTCATTTTGAGCACATTTATGATATTCTAGAGAGAGAGAGAGAGAGAGTTCTTAGAGTAAGGGAGCAACCTTCAACCTATTATCCATCAATTCTTGCTCAACCATTGAGGATTAGCAAAGGAAGTCCTCACCCTAAAGGTAAGAATTTATTTCCTAGCTCTCAATTTCAAAATTTTACAAAAATGGGTTAAATAGAGAGACAAATATTGGGCGTGGGGGTTGATGTCTTGCATGCATGTATCCTTGAAGTATGCGGGAAGGTTGTGAGCTAAAAATGGTAGAGAGTGGGTTGGGGTAGGGGTGGGCATTAGTCGGTTCGGTTCGGTTTTGTAAAATTTTGGTTTGGTTAATTCAGTTTTCGGTTTGTGATTTTAATAACCAAAACCGAACCATAATAACTTCGTTTCAGTTTTTTCATGTTCGGTTTGGTTTAATCGGTTCGGTTTTCGGTTCAAATTCATATAATTTCCTTTATGATAATCCTTGACTGAGCTAAGACAAAACAGAAGCAGCAGCAATGGCAGTGGCAGCACTATAGGAGAAGCATTAGGAGTTCATTTGCTCCAAAACCAACTCATTATCTCTTCATCTTTCATTAAGAGAACCATTCCAATAAGCTCTCATGGTCATCAATTGTGTTGGAACACATAGCAAATATGTTTTTTCTTTGGTACATCCTAGATGATGAAATTCGAACATTTAGCAATGCAGATGAAAAACTGTTTGATTTTTTCTATTTCCTATACACGTACACATATTGCTACAAAGAATATCCAACATGTATTATTAGCTAATAAACTATATTAGTGATGGTGAAAATAACAATCTTATAGTGTAATTTTGTTCCAAGGCTAATGTACAAATACATTGACTATTTTAATGCTGGGTTTCTTTATCGGTTCTTCGGTTTTTCGGTTTAACCGAAAACCGAACCATTAAAAACGACCACCAAACCGAACACTGAAATTTTTAAAATAATAAACTGCAAACCGACAGAATAAACCAAAAAATTGAAACCGAATAAATCAAAATTTTTGGTTCGGACGGTGTTTTCGGTTCGGTCGGTATTATGCCCACCCCTAGACTGGGGAATGATGGAATTTTTCACAAAACGGGCCTTAAAACATTGATGCACACCTAGTATTTGATAATATGCTCAAATGATCTAAGATCATGATAATCTTCCTAATTTTAGTCCAACTAGTTATATTTCTAAAATAGATTGAAGTTGCTAAGAATTCCGAATCATTTTAGAGTTTGAGAAGCTCAATTGAGGTATGTTGGCTAAACCCCCTTCTTCTTAGAATCGAATCCCACAGTGTTCATGTAATTGGAGTAAGTCCTTGATCATTATTGAATTGGCTATTCATAATGTGGTTGTGTTGAAGGATGTATGTTCAATACTTATTCTAAATGCTTCCTCATATCATCTTGTCATTTGAGGATGTGTTCAAAATGTGGAATATGTGTTAGAAATGTTAAGACTTCATGTCAAGATCGAAATGAAGATTGTTATGCCAAATTGTATGAAAAGCCTCTATGTGCCTAAGATTTTTCCAAATTGCTCATATGTGAATTTAATGTCTTGAATGGGAAGACCTATTGTTGTTGATAATGATAATGATATTTGAATGTGGAAAAGGGAACTGGAACTATGAAATACGGCCAAGTGCCAAGAATGACTTTGTAATCGTGATTACTAGTGCCAATGAATTGAAAAGATATAAAAGAAGTATGATGTGGATTGATTAACTGAAAAAGGTAACGTCTTGGGGGAGACGGCCTAGCCGATCGAGCATGATCGGACGCCATGCCGCACACATGGTGGTGACTGTGCTGAAAAATGATAATTAAAATTGTGATTATGGTTGATGTCTCAAGTGAGACAACCTAGCCGATCGGGTCGTGATCGGACTCCGTGTAAGAATACGGTGGTATTGTGAATTATGAAATATCGGCACTAAAGATCACCCAACCTAATAACATGAAAATTGACTTCAAAACTTATGTGATCCTTATTTGATGTTTTAATATTGTTTGAAGCCCTTATTGAACTCATTAATGTGTTCTCCTTGTATTATTATTCATTCTATTGAGATGGTATTTAGCTTTACATACTAGTACTATTCGACAGTACTAACGTCCCTTTTGCCGGGGGCGCTGCATCTTTAAATGGATGCAGGTGGTTCCATAGCAGGCAGTGTTGATCAGCGATAGCAGTCCACCTTCCTCCTAGCAGACTTGGTGAGCCCCACCTCATTCCGGGGTCATGTATCTTTTGTACATTTTGTTATCACGTTTTGAGGTATAGCCAGGACCTTGTTGCCGACACTATCATAACTCTCTTTTGTATCTCTTAGAGGCTCCGTAGACACTATATGGGTTGTACATGGGTTCTAGAAAAGTCAAATAGATTATGTTGTGTTTTTGATTTCTTGTTCCACTTTAGACTATAAAGACGTGCGTATTTTGAGATATTAAAGGTAAAGAAACTAATATAAAGGTTTTGGTATTCTATGTATATCATCTTCCTACTGTCTAATTAATAAAATCATGCCTCTTCTTGATCATGGGTAAGTTGGGTAGAAAGTGTCTAACAGGCTTGCTCGACCGGATTCACTCGGTTGAGCGCCGGTCGCGCTTCCCGTGTTTGAGGCATGACAAACTTGGTATCAGAGCTTAAGGTTTTATAATGTCCTAGGATATCTCGGAGCCGTATCTAGTAGAGCCCTTCTTATCGGTGTATTGTCGAAAACATCTATAAGTTGGAGGCTACTTGGACATTTAGGAATAATACCCTTCTTTGATATTCTGGATCATGCGATGAAACAGATTGTGAAACTGTTCCTCCTCTAACCTGTGCATTCCTTTAACTTTCAGTATAGTACATGGCACCTAATAAGAGAGAAAGAACTGGCCAAGGAGCCAATGCCGCCTCGGGAGTGGAAGTTGACCCTTTATTTGATGATGCAGGTGAATACCCAAGGGGTGAGGATATTCCCCCGACTGATACACTGCCTAATTCCACTACACCTGACCAAGCCATACCAGTTCCTGCACCTACTGAGGGTGCAGCGGTTCGTCCAACTGATATTCCGGTTCCTCTTCCAGCCCCAACTTCCGGTTCTAGTATTTCTGACGAGGATCTTAGAGGAGCTATCCAGATGCTAACACAGATAGTGGCTTCTCAAGCCCATAGATCAAATGTTGTACCCACTTCTTCTAGCCAACAAGGGGATTCTAGTGGTTCCAAGGTGAATAGATTTCTTTAGTTGGATCCTCCGGTGTTCACGAGTGCTAATACCAAGAAGGACCCACGGGACTTCATTAATGAGATGCAAAAGACTCTCCGGGTTATGCGCACTACTGAGACGGAGGGAGTGGAGTTGGCCTCCTACCGCCTGAAAGGGGTGGCCTATTCTTGGTTTGAACTATGGGAGGACTCTCGGGAGGAGGGGAGCCCTCCAACAAGGTGGAGTGAGTTTGTTGACGCTTTCATGGACCATTTCTTGCCAGCCAAGACTAGGGCAGTCCGTGCCGCAGAGTTTGAGAACCTTAAGCAAGGTAGTAATAGTGTGTGGGAGTATCACATGGAGTTCGCGCGTCTATCTAAATATGCCAGTCTCATGTTGCCCACTATGGAGGCTAGAGTACAACGGTTTGTGCAAGGCCTTAGCCATTTGGTTATCAATGAGGCTGCTACAACTACTTTGAATTCAGATATGAACTATGGGAAGATGGTAGCATTTGCTCAAGCTACAGAGAACCATAAGTTGAAGAACAGAATGGAGCGAGAGGGTACCAACAAGGCCCGGTTCGCGGGCAACTTTGGGGAGTCATTTGGTGGGGAAAGATCAGCTTTTAGGGGAGGGTCATTAGGGCCATCCTAGTCTTTTGCTCAATCTTCAGCCAGTGCACCGCCAGCATGGCCCAGTCAGCAGCATGGGAGTCATTTTAGGGCCAATTAGGGCAGCAGGGGACCCCACCAGCAGGGCCGATCAGGAGGAAGATTCCAGCAGCAGCGGAGGCCCCCATGCCCCAAGTGTGGGAAGATGCACTTGGGAATCTGCTACATGGACCTACCTATATGTTACGGGTGCGGAATGACATATTCAGAGGGAGTGTCGATTATCCCGCCAGGGTGCGGGCAGGTGCACAACAGAGCCATCAAGCTCTGCAGCTTCTACATCTTCAGCACCCCCTCCAGCTCGAGGCACTCCAACACCATCATGGCATGGTGCAGCTAGGGGTGGCGCACAGAGTTCAGGAGGACCCAGCCGTTTCTATGCTATGAGTGGTCGCCAGAGTGTAGATGCTTCTCCAGATGTTGTCACAGGTATATTGACTGTCCAATATCATGATGTATATGCTCTTATTGATACCGACTCCACCTTGTCCTATGTTACCCCTTATGTTGCTATGGAATTTGGGATAGAATCGGAACAGCTTCATGAGACGTTCTCTGTATCTATTCTGGTTGGCGAGTCTATTGTGGCCGGATGGGTTTATAGGGGTTGTATTATCACAGTACATGGTCGGGACACCATGGCCGGTCTCATTGAATTGGGGATGGTCGATTTAGCTATAATTATGGGGATAGATTGGCTTTATTCATATTTTGCTAAGCTCGACTGCCAAACTAGAACTGTGAGGTTTGAATTTCCAAATGATCTGGTTGTTAAGTGGAATGGGGATAATGTGGTGCCGAAGGGTAGGTTTATTTCTAGCCTTAAGTACATGAAGATGATTAACAAGGGGTGTATCTATCATTTAGTCGGGGTCACATACACTAATGTTGAGGTGCTTACACTCGAGTCTGTGCCAGTTGTGAATGAATTTCCAGAGGTATTTCCTGATGAGCTCTCTGGGATTCCGCCATACATAGAGATTGATTTTAGGATTGATGTGATGCCAAGCATGCAACCTATATCTATTCCGCCCTACAGGATGGCACCAGCAGAATTGAAGGAACTAAATGAGCAATTGAAGGATTTGTTAGAGAAGGGTTTCATCCGACCGAGTGTGTCACCATGGGGAGCACTGGTTCTTTTTGTAAGGAAGAAAGATAGATCACTGAGGATGTATATTGACTACCGGCAGCTCAACAAAGTCACAATCAAAATAAGTACCCGTTACCAAGAATAGATGATTTGTTTGATCAGTTACAGAGTGGTAGATACTTCTCCAAAAATTGATTTACGATCCGGGTATCACCAATTGAAGATCAGGAAGCAGGATATTCCGAAAATAGATTTTAGAACTCGGTATGGGTGCTTTGAATTTCTGGTAATGTCTTTCGGGCTAACAAATGCCCCGACATCTTTCATGGACCTTATGAATCAGGTTTTCAAGCCTTTCCTCGTCTCCTTTGTGATAATGTTCATTGACGATATTTTTGTGTACTCACGAGGTCGGGAGGACCATGCCGATCATCACATGGCAGTGTTGCAGACTCTTCATTAGCACCAATTGTACACGAAATTTTCAAAGTATGAATTTTGGCTCGAATTCGTCACATTCTTGGGTCATGTTGTCTCCGGAGAAGGAATTAAAGTGGATCCTCAAAAGATTTCAGCAGTGAAGAATTGGCCTAGACCTACAATGCCATCCGAGATTCGCAGTTTCTTAGGTTTAGCAGGGTATTACAGGAAATTTGTGGAGGGGGTCTCTACTCTTGCCTCTCCGTTGACTAAATTGACTCAGAAAGCGATTAAGTTCCAATGGTTCGATGCTTGTGAAAGGAGCTTCCAGGAGTTAAAAATGAGATTGACTACAGCGCTAGTGTTAACCCTGCCAGAGGGTACAGAAAGGTTTGTGGTATATTGCGATGCTTCAAGGATCCGGCTTGGGTGTGTATTAATGCAACAGGGCAAGGTGATAGCTTATGCTTCTAGGCAACTTAAGAATCATGAAAAGAATTATCCAACACATGACTTAGAACTTGCGGAAGTGTTTTTTTCATTGAAGATTTGGTGTCACTATTTGTATCGTGTCCATGTGGATGTATTCACGGACCACAAGAGCCTTCAATATATTTTCAAACAGAAGGAGCTAAATCTGAGGCAGAGAAGATGGCTTGAGTTACTAAAGGACTATGACATCGATATCCTATATCACCTGGGGAAAGCTAATGTGGTGGCGGATGCTCTTAGCCGGAAATCTATGGGTAGTTTGGCTCACTTGGAGGCATATCAGAGGCCGTTGGCCAGGGAGGTTCACCAGTTGGCTAGTTTGGGAGTTCGTCTTGTGGACTCTAGTGATGGAGGGGTAATTGTGCAAAATAGGGCTTAATCATTGCTTGTTGTGGAAGTCAAAGAGAAGCAATACGACGATCCGTTGTTGGTACAGTTGAAGGAGGGGACTCACAAACATAAAACTATGGTTTTTACTCTTGGCATGGATGATGGTACATTAAGGTACCAAGGGCGGCTATGTGTTCCAAATGTAGATGGTCTCCAGGAAAGAATCATGATCGAGGCTCACACTTCTAGGTATTCCTTGCACCCAGGTTCTACGAAGATGTATCGTGATCTCAAGGAAGTCTATTGGTGGAATGACATGAAAAGGAATGTGGCAGACTTTGTGGCAAGGTGTCTGAATTTCCAGCAAGTAAAGGCCGAACACCAACGGCCTGGTGGGTTGGCACAAAACATAGAAATTCCAATATGGAAGTGGAAAATGATTAATATGGATTTTGTGGTAGGATTATCCCGTACTCCGTGCAAGTTTGACTCAATTTGGGTGATTGTGGTTCGGCTCGCGAAATCAGCTCACTTCTTGCCAGTTAAATCTACCGACACAGCGGAACAGTATGCTCAGTTGTATATCAAGGAAATAGTTAGGCTACATGGTACTCCAGTTTCTATCATTTCCGACTGAGGGGCTCAGTTCACGACAAAGTTTCGGAAGAAATTTTAGCAAGTTTTGGGTACTCAGGTGAATCTTAGTACAACTTTCCATCCACAGACCGACGGACAAGCAGAGCAGACTATTCAGACACTTGAGGACATGTTGTGTGCTTGTGTTCTTGATTTTAAGGGTAGCTGGAATGATCATTTATGACTCATAAAGTTTGCTTATAACAACAGCTTACATGCTAGTATTTAGATGGCACCATTTGAGGCATTATATGGTAGGAGGTATAAATCTCTCATTAGGTGGTTCGAAATTGGGGAAGCAGAGTTGATAGGGCCATACCTCGTGCATTAGGCTATGTAAAAAGTTAAGACCATTAAGGAACGATTGAAGACTGCTCAGAGTTGCCAGAAGTCCTATTCGGATGTTCGTCATAGGGATTTGGAGTTCAAAGAAGATGATTGGGTATTCTTGAAAATTTCCCCCATGAAAGGTGTAATGCGATTTGGTAAGAAAGGGAAATTGAGTCTGAGGTATGTCAGACCGTACAGAATCATTCAGAGGATCGGTGAGGTGGCGTACAAGCTTGAGCTACCACCTGAGATGTTATTAGTGCACCCGGTATTCCATGTGTCTATGTTGAAGAAGGTAGTTGGAGATTCGTCAGCTATTGTGCCGGTTGAGACCATTGAGGTTAATGAAGAATTGTCATATGAAGAAATTACAGTTGCCATTCTTGAAAGACAAGTCTGAAAGTTGAGAAATAAAGAAATTGCCTCCGTGAAAGTGTTATGGCAAAACCAGCAGGTTTAAGAGGCCACTTGGGAGGCCGAGGAAGAGATGAATAGGAAGTATCCTTACTTGTTTGAATAGCTGTGTAATCCTTTTTATGAACTTGTCGCCTATGAATTTTGTATCACTTGTTCAATTAATGTAAAGGTGTACCTTTTGATTATATGTTATTTACATGAGGCCAAGGTTGGTATTGTTATGAGTTATGTTACATCGTTGGTTTGTGTACATGTTATTAGGATGTGATTCTGGGGCTCTCTGACAGGTGGATAGGCCTAGTTACAAAGGAAACTTTGGTGAAATTTTTGGAAATTTAGGGAGTTAGTTAAATTTGGGGTTGCTAGTGTGTGGTATGATAACCGAGTTGCATAAGTTTCTAATAGTAGACCTTGATCCTTATTCGAGAACAAATGATCTTAAGTGGGGAAGGATGTAAGGCCCCGTAAAATATTTTCCTAAAAACCGAGATTTCCGTGATGCCGAAATGCTCGCCGCGGTTCAGACTTTTTGGATTGAATAGTGCGCCGGGGAGTTGAAGGAAATTGTTTTGCAGAAATAGGCATTTTTGCAGCCATTATGCAGCTGCATAATCACTCTGTGGTCCGCAGAATTGCCGCAGAGTGAAGCAGCCTTTTTGGCCAATTTTGAGGTGAATTCCGCGGCCAATTATGCGACCGCATAACCGTTTCGCGGGCCACACTTTGGCCGCATAATCGTCCTTGGACTTTTGCGGTAGGAGGTTCTGTGGTGCATTATGCGACCGCAAAACAGTTCTACGGGCTGCATAACTGCCGCAGAGTGAAGCAGGCCATCCTAGTTCCAAGGGCCACTTTTCACGGTCATTTCGCGGAACGCATAATCGTTTTGCGGTCGCATATGCGACCGCAGAACCTGTTCCGGAGCTTTATTTTTTGGGTTTTTAAACCCAGCCCTTCTTAGTTAAAACATGTACCATAGCTCATTTTCAACATATTTCTGATATTCTAGAGTGAGAGAGAGAGTTTTAAGAGTGAGGGAGTAACCTTCAACCTATTATCCATCAATTATTGCTCAACCATTGAGGATTTACAAAGGAAGTCTTCACCCTAAAGGTAAGAATCTATGTCCTAGCTCTCAATTTTGAAATTTTACAAAACTAGGTTAAATAGAGAGACAAATATTGGGTGTGGGGATTGTTGTCTTGCATGCATGTATCCTTGAAGTATGTGGGAAGGTTGTGAGCTAAAAATGATAGAGAATAGGTTGGGGAATGGTGGAATCTTTCACAAAAAGGGCCTTAAAACATTGATGCATACCTAGTGTTTGATAATTTGCTTAAATGAGCTAAGACCATGATAATCTTCCTAATTTTAGTCCAGCTTGTTATATTTCTAAAATAGATTAAAGTTGCTAAGAATTCCGGATCATTTTAGAGTTTGAGAAGCTCAATTGAGGTATGTTGGCTAAACCTCCTTCTTCTTAGAATCGAATCCCACGGTGTTCATGTAATTGGAGTAAGTCCTTGATCATTATTGAATTGGCTATTCCTAATGTGGTTGTGTTGAAAGATGTATGTTCAATACATATTCTAACTGCTTCATCATATCATCTTGTCATTTGAGGATGTGTTCAAAATATGGAATATGTGTTAGAAATATTAAGATTTCATGTCAAGATCGAAATGAATATTGTTATGCCAAATTGTGCGAAAAGCCTCTATGCGCCTAAGATTTTCCCAAATTGCTCATATGTGAATTTAATGTCTTGAATGGGAAGCCCTATTGTTGTTGATAATGATAATGATATTTGAATATGGAAAAAGGAACTGGAACTATGAAATACGACCAAGTGCCAAGAATGACTTTGTATTCGTGATCACTAGTGCTAATGAATTGAAAAGATATGAAAGAAGTATGATGTGAATTGATTAACTGAAAAAGGTAACGTCTTGGGAGAGACGTCCTAGCCGGTCGAGCGTGATCGGATGCCATGCCGCACACATGGTGGTGACTGTGCTGAAAAATGATAATTGAAATTGTGGTTATGGTTGATGTCTCAAGTGAGACAACCTAGCCGATCGGGTCGTGATCGGACTCCGTGTAAGAATACGGTGGTATTGTGAATTGTGAAATATCGGCACTAAAGATCACCCAACCTAATAACATGAAAATTGACTTCAAAGCTTACGTGATCCTTATTTGATGTTTTAGTATTGTTTGAAGCCCTTATTGAACTCATGACCGTTTTCTCCTTGTATTATTATTCATTCTATTGAGATGGTATTTAGCATTACATACTAGTACTATTCGACAGTACTAACGTCCCTTTTGCCGGGGGCGCTGCATCTTTAAATGGATGCAGGTGGTTCCATAGCAGGCAGTGTTGATCAGCGATAGCAGTCCACCTTCCTCCTAGCAGACTTGGTGAGCCCCACCTCATTCTGGGGTCATGTATCCTTTGTTCATTTTGTTATCACGTTTTGAGGTATAGCTAGGACCTTGTTGCCGGCACTATCATAACACTCTTTTGTATCTCTTAGAGGCTCCGTAGACACTATGTGGGTTGTGCTTGGGTTCTAGAAAAGTCAAACAGATTATGTTGTATTTTTCATTTCTTGTTCCACTTTAGACTATAAAGAGGTGCGTATTTTGAGATATTAAAGGTGAAGAAACTAATAGAAAGGTTTTTGTATTATATGTATATGATCTTCCTACTGTTTAATTAATGAAATCATGCCTCCTCTTGATCATGGGTGAGTTGGGTAGAAAGTGTCTAACATGCTTTCTCGACCGGGTTCACTCGGTTGAGCGCCGGTCACATTCCCCGTGTTTGGGGAGTGACAATATGCGTAGCCGTTATCCTCATATTTTCACCACTTCAGGTATGTCTCTATACTCGTTCGAGGACGGACGTTTTTTTTAAGAGGGGGAGGATGTAACGATCCGGCCGGTTATTTTGTGGTTATGTGACTTGTTGGGGTGCCTGGTGTCGGGTTCGGGAGAGTTTCAGGGGTCGTATTTTGATTCCAAAAGTTGGAGCAGGTCCGTAATGTCATTTATGACTTGTGTATAAAATTTGAGGTCAATCGGACTTCATTTGGTAGGGTTAGGCATCGAATGTAGAAGTTAAAAGTTTATAAGTTCATTAGAATTAAATTGGGGTGCGATTCGTGATTTTAGCGTAGTTTGATGTGATTTGACGCTTTGAGCATGTTTGTATGATATTTTTGGACTTGTTGATATATTTGGTTGAGGTCCCAGGGGCCTCCGGTGTAATTCGAACCATGTTCGACGCATTTCAGAATATTGAATATTGTTGAATCTGGTGCTTCTGGTTTCCTTATACGCGATCGCGAGTGGAATAACGCGATAGTGAAGAGTAGAGTGGCACTGTAGGGAGTTTGCTCTATGCGATCACGAGGTGGTGTACGTGATCGTGGAAGGTTGGTTATAGTGAATCGTGAACGCGTGTAGGTGGCCGCATTCACGAAGAAGGAATGTCAAGGTTGGGGTTGAGGTAGTTCATGCTACGCGATCGCGTGGCCTAGGATGCGATCACAGAGTTGAGGCAGCTTGTTAATTGTGTTCATGATTGCTTTCACGCGATCGCGGAGAGTAAATTTGAATTGGGTAGCAATTTTGTTACGCCATCACAGAGGGATTTTCGTTCGCGATGTGTAAATCACTAGGCAGCAGACTTAAATTTCAAAATGAGGGTTTATTTTCTTATTTCACAATTTGGACATTGAGAGATCGGTTTAAGGTGAATGTTCGAGGAATTTTCAGAGGGATTGTTGGGGTAAGAGTTCTTAACTCGTTTTTGATTAAATTCCACTAATCTATCTTTGATTTCATTAGGGATTTGGGTTGAAAACTGGGAAAAAATAGAGGAAACTTCTTAGGCTGAATTTTGGGGATTTGAGCGAGATGTTGGTATCGGATTTGTGTAATTCTTGTTTAGTTGGACTCGATATTGAATAAGTGTTAGGTTTTTGTAATTTTGGTCAGGTTCCGAGATGCGGGCTCGGGTCGACCTTTTGGAGCGATTTTTCAATTCTTAGCTAAGATCATTATTTCATTATTTAAATTAGTTTCCTATAGTTATATTTATAGTATGAAATTATTTTGGCTAGATTCGAGTCGTTTGCAGTTGGAAAATCGAGGGAAAGGCCTTCTAATCGATTGATTGAGCGTAGTTTGAGGTAAGTGACTTTTCTAACCTTATGTGGGGGAAATTTCCCTTAGAATTTGGTACTGTGGCGATAATTTGTGATATGTGAAGGTCGTGTACGCAAGGTGACGAGTGCGTACACGGACTAACTGTTGGGAATTCCAATTTTAGTTACATAGTTTCTTTTTCATGCCTTAATTGAGTTACTTTAGCATGTTGTAGTCATATGTTTAGCCAAATTTAACATGTCTACCTGTCTTATTTCCTATTTTCAACATGTATCACATGTTCAGTTTAATTACTTGCTTTTCATGATTTCCATATTCATTACTTAACTGTGGAATTCATTACTTGAAATTGCTATCCTTGAAATATTTTGTTGTTGAGTTTGGTGTTGAATTGCAAGGCCGTGGTTCTTTTGAGGAAAGGTGTAAGCTATGAAATATCATTTATTTAGTTGTTGTGTTTTGGCTTTCGTGTTATTATTGAGGTGATTATTCTGTTGTTGCACGAGGTTTCTGTCGTGCTGTTATTATTGTTGCACGAGGTTTCTGCTGTGCGGTTGTTATTGTTTGCACAAGGTTTCTGTCGTGCTGTTGTGATTACTGATACGCGTACGATGGTATAAGGTCTGGGTGTTGAAACGCATGCGGTGAGATATGGTGGGCTTGATACGCGTGGCTAGTAGGGGAACTACTAGAAGCCATGTGGTGTGATAAGGTGGGCTAAAACTAGGAATGCTATTTGGGGAAAATGATTTTTAAAACCAAATATAAAGGCTCCCGCGGTGATATAAGGAAAGACTGTGATTTGTTTTTACGATTTGGGACTACGAGGCGGTACCTCGGAAGTGCCCTTGTTGATCTTCTTTATTTGCTGTATTGTTTGGTTCTTGTTTCCTTAACATGTAAAATTCTTGTTTTCCTTTCGTGTTGTAATAGCTTTCCTTGATTCCGTGCTGTTATTTCCCTTAAATTCTTTATTGTTCACTTCCCTGTCATTTTCATTATATCACTATATCTTCTGTCTTGTTTCTTGTTATCTCTAGTAGGGCCTTGACCTGACCTTGTCACTACTCTACGGAGGTTAGGCTTGGCACTTATTGAGTACCGTTGTGATGTATATACTACGCTTCTGCACATATTTTGTGCATATCTATGTATATCCTATCAGCCTCAGTGTTAGAGCGTTGTGTGGCTTGCTTATTGGAGACTTCAAGGTACACCTGCCTACGCCTGCATGCCTCGAGGTCCCCTTCTATCCCGTTCTTTTTCTTATTTCTTTACATTTTGATAGACAGTGATATATATGATTGTTCAGTATTGTATATATAGGTTGTGACTTATATCTCACCAGGTTTTGGGATTGTACGTATTGAGTTTTGGTAGAGTCTATTTATGAAATTGTTGGGACGTTCAAGCTTTAATATCTTATTTAATGTTTCTGCATATTGTTAGGCTTACCTAGTCTTAGAGACTAGGTGTCGTCACGATATCCTACAGAGGGAGTTTGGGATCGTGACACTGATGGGACTATCTGTATCTGCTTAAGAAGTGCAGAAGTATAGTATGAGTACAACCGACCCAATGTACTCCGTAAGTGTCGAGCCTAACCTCGACGAGGTAGTGATGAGGCTATGACAAGACACCTACGTAAAATCTTATATATATATATATATATATATATATATATATATATACATATACATAAAGCAGCAAAATAACAAAGATGAACGATAAAATATTGATTTGGAGGGGACATGCGAAATGGGAAGTATCATAAAAATGGCAAATACGAAATCATCAAATAACATCTTCGAAATAAGCAAAAATGTAACCAAGTAAATACCAAATCCAAAAATCAAATAAGGCAATGAAATAAAGATGGCACGACATCACCCTTCGTGCTTTTACTCTCCGCACGACATCACCCTTCGTGCTTTTACTCTCACAATCTCTCAATATATGATAATGAATGTATATAAGGCACAACAACACCCTTCGTTCTTCTCACTCTTACTTACCAAGCAACAAACTCAACTTTCAAAATTCCCAAAATCTTCAATTGAACAATAAATATGAAGCGAATAATTAAAAGTAATAATCTAACCTAAGCATGGAGAACATAGTCAAATAAACAAGTTAGAATAAAGAAACAATTTCAACCCGCATGCTTTAACCCAATAACAACGCATATGTACTCGTCATCTCACATATACGTCATTCCCACAAATAATACACGTAGCAAATAAACCAACAAGTCTTAATCCCTCAAGTCATCAAGTACCACGACACTTATCTCATTCCGCAACCAAATCAATACTACGGTTTTTCCTCTAGAATTAGCCTCCAAACCAATCAAATCTAACCAAATATAGTTTAAATAATTCAAAATAGGATTTAGAAACTACCCACAAGTGAAAAGGATTCAATCTTTAATGATTTTGGAAAAAAGTCAACAAAAGTCTACCCAAGATTCGGACGAAAACCCTTACCCATTCACCCCCAGCCCGGTTATGTAATTAGTTTCGAAATCCGACCTCAATTTGAGGTCTAAATCTCAATTTTTCAAAATTTCCAATTTCTACCTAAATCCCTAATCTACCATAAAAACATAGATTAAAGGTTAAAATCAACGGGTGTTTATGAAAATGTAATGAAACAAGTTAAAATCTACTAACCTATGAAGTTGCGATAAAAAAGTTCTTCCAAATAGCCTCTAGGCCGAGCTAAAACTTGAAAATAGTGAAACATAAAGAGAATCTCGAATTTGAAATGTTTAAATCACTGGGCGTCGGGTGCTCTTCGCATTCGCGAAGCACCTGACACGATCGCGAATGCATTCGTGGAGGCTTACTTCCCCCATTATTCGAGTTTGCAAGCCAAATATCGCGTTCGTGAAGAGTATCAGACACATTCCTCCCAGATCCCCATAACCCTACTCGTTCGCGAGTGGACAACCGCGTTCGCAAAGAGTAAGCCCCCCATTACTTCACGTTCACGACTGTTTCCTCGCGTTCGTGAAGAACGATTCTGCCCCAGTCCCATTTTCCCCTTCGCGTTCAAGGTACTCTCGTGATCGCGAAGCACAAGGCTTCAAACACTAGAAATAGCTGAAACCAGCTATCTCTTAATCTGTAGCCTATCCGAAACTCACCCGAGCCCCTCGGGATCCAAACCAAACATGCACTCATACGAACCCGCTCCCGTGATCAAAATGCCAAAATAATAATAGAACTACGAATCAGACATCAAAATGCATGAAATTTCAAAGAAAACTTAAGAACTTCTGAAATCACAACCGAGCGTCCGAATCCTATCAAACCAACTCCGATTTGCACCAAACTTTGCAGACCGGTTTCAAATAGAAAAATGAACCTATACCAAGTCTCGAAACTACAATCTAAACCTGGTAGCCATAAAGTCAACCTATGGTCAAACCTAAGAAATCTTTAGACCTTCAAGTTGCTAGTTTTCGACAAATCAAGCCAAATCAAGTTAGGAACTTTTGAATTCAATTCCGGGCATATGCCAAAGTCCAAAATCACGATACAAACCCACCAGAATTGTCAAAATACTAAATAGAGCTAGTAGAGGTCCCAAAATACGGAAATAAGGGCTAGAACTCAAAATGACATGTCGGTCATCACACTCTCCACCTCTAAAAGAAATATTCGTCCTCGAACGGACATAGAAATGTACCTAGACTAGTGAAAAGGTGTGTGTATCTACTCCCCATATCGGACTCAGACTCCAACGTAGCTGCCTCGATCGGATGACCTCTCCACTACTCTCTAACAAAAGGATAATGCTTAGACCTCAACTTACGGACCTACCGTGCTAGAATAACCATCGACTCCTCCTCATAAGTCAAATCCTTGTCCAATTAGACTAAGCTGAAATCTAATATGTGCGACGGATTACCGTGGTACTTCCGGAGTATGGAAATGTAAAATACCAGGTGAACTTCCAATAAGCTGGGTAGCAATGCAAGTCTGTAGGCCACCTCACCAACTCTCTCAAGGATCTCAAAGGGATCGATATACTTAGGGCTCAACTTTCCCTTCTTCCCGAATCTCATCACACCCTTCATGGGTGAAACCCACAGCAAAACCGTCTCTCCCACCATGGATGCTACATCACAATCCCTCCGATCAGCGTAACTCTTCTACCTAGACTGGGTTGTACGAAGCCGATCTTGAATCAATTTGACTTTCTCCTAGGCATCCCGAACCAAATCAGTACCAACAACCAATCCTCTCTCGACTCAAACCAACCAACTCGAGAACGACACTTTCTCCCATATAAGCCCTCGTAAGGAGCCATCTGAATACTCGATTGGTAGTCGTTATTGTAGGAAAACTCCGCAAGTGGCAAGAATTGATCCCACAAACCCCCAAATCCATAACACAGTTTTGTTTCATATCCTCTAAGATCTGAATGGTTTGCTCGGATTGCCTTTCCTTCTGGGGTGAAATGTTGTACTCAACTAAACCCGCGTACCTAACTCCCGCGGTACAACCCTCCAAAAATACGATGTGAACGGTGTGCCTCGATCAGAGATAATAGACACCGGCACGCCGTGAAGACGAACAATCTTCCGGATATAAATCTGGGCCAGCTGCTCTAAAGACTAGGTAGCTACTACCGGAATGAAATGCGCCGACTTGGTCAACTATCCACAATGACCTATACAGCATCAAATTTCTTCAAAGTCCGTGGGAGCTCAACAATGAAATCTATGGTAATACGTTCCCACTTCCACTCGGGAATCTCAAGTTTTTGAAGCAAACTACCAGGCATCTGATGCCCGTACTTCACCTGCTGGAAGTTCAAATACCGAGCCACATACTCTGCTATATCTTTCTTCATTCTTCTCAACAATTAATGTTGCCTCAAATCCTGATACATCTTGGCGGCACTCAGATAAATGATATACCACGAACTGTAGGCCTCCTCAAGAATTAACTCACGCAACCCATCCATATTGGGCACACAAATCCGACCCTTCATCCGCAACACCCTCATCTACAATAGAAACCTCTTTGGCATCAGCGTGTTGCACCGTGTCCTTAAGAACAAGCAAATGGGGGTCATCATACTGATGCTCTCTGATGTACTCATATAAAGAAGACCGAGAAACCTTGCAAGCAAGAACCCGGTTAGGCACCGAAATATCTAACCTCACGAACTGATTGGCCAAAACCTGAACATCTAATGCTAGCGGTCTCTCACCAACTGGAATATATGCAAGGCTACCCATACTCACAGCCTTTCTACTCAGGGCATCATCCATCACATTGGCCTTCCCGAGATGATACAAAATAATGATATCTTAGTCTTTTAATAGCTCTAACCACCCCCACTGCCTCAAATTTAGTTTCTTTTGCTTAAACAAGAGTTGCAGGCTCCGATGATCTATGAATAGCTCACACGACATGTTGTAGAGATAATACCTCCAAATCTTCGATGCATGAATAATAGCTCCCAACTCCAAGTCATGAACAAGGTAATTCATGAACATTCATGTCACGACCCAAAAATCCAACCAGTTGTGGTGGCACCCATCCCAACCCGCTAGGTTAGCCAAATAATAGACAACACAACTCAAATAGGACAAACAGGAATCAATAAATAAAATAACTAAGCTTTCTATACAAAATTCCAAGGATTGGTAGTACAAGTTATGAGCTTCAAATACTTAGAGTTTACAAAGATGGTATGAAATAAATACATCCTCTGTTCGAAATATACATAAACAGATTTACAAATCTAAAGCTACCATGAACAAGAGGCATCAATAATCAGAATGCGTGTATATCTTCAATGCCAGCTTCCGCTGTACACAACAACATCATCTTTAAAATCTGCACGCAAGGTGAAGAAGTATATTATGAGTACAACGGACCCTATGTACTCAATAAGTGACAAACCTAATCTTAGGTTGAAAGTAGTGACGAGCTCGAAAACCGGTCAGAGTCCAACACCAATAGCCAAAAATAACTCGTAACAATATAATGAAAGCAGTACAAGTAATAACTCAAAAGATATTATGCTCAACTCGTTCACAGTTACAAAAAAATAGACATGCATTTCAGGTATAACAGAAAAACCTAAATCTTTCACCGGAATTACCAAAATATGAGTTTATCAAAAAATTATGATTTTTCCCAAACTTTCAATAACAAATAAGATATTTCATTATCAGATAGCATGAGAAAAGTACATCTCTATGCCTACATGTCAATATGCAAGTCAAGTTATCACTTATTATATACCGTCTAGCATGAGGAATATATATCTCACTGCCTACATATCAATGTACATGTCAATTCATGAATGTCACAATACTATGTAGCATGAGAAAAAATACATATCTATGCCTACATGCCAAGTATGCATGTCAAATGAATGATTTAATGGTAATATTATCAGGTACTCTCACCCTCAACATACTCAAGATGTCTGTCTCATTTGCCCACTACACACACAATCACTCAGCACTATACGGGTGTCTGGCTCATAAGCCCCTCATCAAAGCACGTGTATGTCTGATAATTTATCATCAAATATATATATATATATATATATATCATAGTGTCTGCGCTCACTGCTGGTATGTCAGACTCTGGAGGGGCAGATCCTGCCCAAGCTCTAATATAAAGCCTATAAGGCCTATTGCGGCGTGCAACCCGATCCACAATAATAATAAAGCCAATAAGGCATGTTGCGGCGTGCAGCCCGATCCATAATAATAATAAAGCAAATAAGGCCAATTGCGGTGTGCAGTCCGATCCATAATAATAATAATAAAGCCAGTATGGCCTATATCGGCATGCAACCCTATCCACAACAACACTCTCAACTCGGATCCATGGCCCACCTCAGTCATCAACCTCTCTAGTCTCAAGAGCTCACAATCTCATACCTCTCAGCCTAACAACTCCACATATGGAAAAACGATGATAACATGCGATGTAAAAATGAATGATGAACAGAGACTGAGATATGATATGCAAATGATGAATCATGACTGAGTATATAATTTCAACTAAATCAAATAACTCAAAACAACAGAAATAGTCTCATTAGGTCTCAACCAAATAACCACATAGCCTAAACATGTCTTCTAACATGATTCACAGCTCAGATAATCAAACATGTAGGGAGAACATGTATGTAACAAGATATAATAGCAAAACAAGTCTAGTCATAGTCTAATAGTCAACTTGAATCATTATTACCCAGGTGCACGCCCACACGCCTGTCACCTAGCATGTACATCACCCCAATACATCTCATATAACATAGTTCCCACGATTAACTACCCTCAAATCCAAGTTTAGATATGTTACTTACTTCGAACAATCCAAATCAAATATCGAGCAAGCCAAACAATACTCTAGAAACTCCATCCCACACGAATCAATCTCCGAACGGCTCAAAACTAATGAAAAGCAACTCAAAAACATCAAATAACGCCATAAGAAACAAACCCAAACGAAAAATGTCGAATGTTTAATTAAATAAGTCCCAAAACAAAATACAGACCTGATCGAGGCCTTAAATCCCACATAACAACATCAAAACCACGAACCATCGGTCAAGTTCAATATCTTAAGTTCATAAACTTCAAACTTCGAACCAAGCATCCAATTCAAGTCCCCCCAGAATGAACCCAAATTTTGCATACAAGTTACAAATGACATATCAAACCTATTCTAACTCTCGAAACAATAATCTGAATTCGATAACATCGAAGTCAACTCTTGATCAAACTTATGAATATTCCAAACCTTCAAATTTTCAACTTTTGCCAAATAGTGTCGAAACCTTCTAGAAACATCCAAATGCAAATCCGGGCATACGTCCAAGTCTAAAATTATCATCCGGACCTAAAGGAATCATCAAAACTCCGATCCGAGGTCAAATACACAAAAGCTAAACTTGGTCACTTCCTAGTTGAGAATCATTCTTCTAAATCAATCCTAAATCACCTGAAAACCAAAACCGACAATTCACACAAGTCATAATACAACATTTTAAGCTATTCAAGACTTCAAACAGCTGAACGGAATGCAAATGCTCAAAACTACCGATTGAGTTATTACATTCTCCCCCCACTTAAACATACGTTCATCCTCGACCGTGCCAAGGGTCATTCCAAAGCCATCAAGTCACTGTGTAAACTCACCTTGCACATACCCGGGGGTGGTCCAACGTCACCCCAATCCATTTAAGTCTGTAAACTCAATATAACCAAAGATTCATCCTTCAACCTTAGCCCAAAAAACTTTGGTATCAAATCTCCACATTCGGAGCCCAATACAAAACCCGATTCTCACATATATACATTGTATAAGTCTGAACAAGCTGTGTCAAGCCATACCCATAACCCAAGATGTAATCACACGATATACCACATAACTCGCATACTCGTAGCAATAATTTTCGATCATAGTAGCTGCTCAAAAACAAATCCAGTACCGGTAATAAACCTCATATCAAATAAAACCTCATTCAAAACCTTCATACACTATCGATGATGAAAGGAACACACAGAGACTCACAACCACTCATTAGATCAACAAGTCATGGAGCTCACTCTCATCCGACAAGAACCCAAGCCAAATTCTAAGCCGACTTTTGATATTATTCTTCCAAACATACAGTAATCAAATCCAATAGCACCCATTCTAGGTCCAATGACCTCATCTCATCCAACACATCTATTCTACTGACATGCTGCACCAATACAACCTAAAGCCACAAATCGTGCAATTCATATACCAAACAAGCAACAACTCGAATGCACTCAAACATGAAAAATGACTCAGACGAGGGAACCATCCCGCAAGCTCCACAAGTACCCCCACAAATGCAATGATATAAACCCATCACACATAGCAGAACCAAGATAGATGAATCTATCATAAAGGATCATATACCAACATAACCCCACTGCAATGCGTGACCTTATCCAAACACCAATCCATATGAAATACCTCAAGCCACAATGCGCAAAATCAACAACCACATGTAATTCGACATCAAATACACGAAGTGCATGACCATAACCATGGAGAAGCGAATAACACAATATAGCACAACCCGGAAAGACCATAACCAAGGTGTAATCAACCATTCAACACCCTAGGTGCTATCTTGCTCAAATTCTGCTACAAGGTCCAAACAGAACCGCATCTTGTGTGCATATAACCAACATATCACAACCCATCGTAGCATAAAAGAGTAACACATAGAATATATCAAGACACAAACAAGCTCAACTCTAACCAAATGACACGCATCTCAACATTAACAGTGTTGAGTCAACAAATCCGACCCGGTGTAGAATACACATCCTCATTGGGCCTACCAATGAACCCCCAAATCAACTCCGATCATCCCCAAATGGATAAATAACCCTTCAAAAGTCCAAAACAACCTAACTATAACACATACTACCATCTGTATAACTTTGGCCGCATTTTCACAATCCGCAACCACGAAACAATCTGCTTCTGAAAACTCCCAGTCTCCAAATCCACAGAACACGTGAATCACCATAGCCGATCTCAACTCAACCACTCAAGCGACTAGCACATCCTTCATACATAATCATTCCACGAGAAGTACTTCCATAATTCTTCCACAATCACTCAGCACTATACGGGTGCCTGGCTCATAAGCTCCTCACCAAAGCACATGTATATATATATATATATATATATATATATATATATATATATATATATATATATATATATATCATAATGTCTGTACTCACGGCTGGTATGTTAGACTCCAGAGGGGCGGATCCTGCCCAAGCGCTAATATAAAGCCTATAAGGACTGCTACGGTGTGCAGCCTGATCCATAATAATAATAAAGCCAATAAGGCCTGCTGCGACATGCAGCCCAATCCATAATAATAATAAAGCCAATAAGGTCCGTTGCGCCGTGCAACCTGATCCATAATAATAATAAATAATAAAGCAGTATGGCTTGTTGCGGCGTGTAGCCTGATCCATAACAACACTCTCAACTCGGCTCCACGGCCTACCTCAGTCATCATACTCTCCCGTCTTAAGGGCTCACAATCTCATACCTCTCAGCCAACAACTCCACATATGGAAAAGCGATAATAACATACGATGTAACAATGAAGATAAATAGAGACTAAGATATGATATGCAAATGATGAATCATGATTAAGGGTATAATTACAATTAAATCAGATAACTCAAAACAACATAAATAGTCTCATTAGGTCTCAACCAAATAGTCACATAGCCTAAACATGTCTTATAACATGATTCATAGCTCAAATAATCAAACAAGGAGGGATAACATGGATGTAACAAGACATAACAGTAAAACAAATACCATCAGTACATCTTATATAACATACTTCTCAGGGTTAAATACCCTCAAATCCAAGTTTAGATATGTTACTTATTTCGAACAAGCCAAATCAAATATCGAGCAAGCTAAACAATATTCTAGAAATACCATCCCACACGAATCAATCTTTGAATGACTCACTCTAACCAAAAGAAACTCAAAAACATCAAATAACATCATAAGAAACAAACCCAAACGAAAAAGGTCGAATCTTTAATCAAATACTCAAAGTCAACCAAAAGGTCAACTCAAGCTCGGAGCTCGGAACCCAAAAAAACTCAAAAATTCCGATAACCCATTAGAATACGAGTGCAACCATACTAATGTTATCCAATTCCGACTTTGAATCGATGTTCAAAACTCGATTATTCACTTTAGAAAAGTTTTTGGTAAATCCTCCAATTCTCCAATCAAAATATGGATTAATTCAAAAATAAACTTCTATAATCATATTAAAATACAAAAATCATAGTAAGATACTAACCCCCATGAAAGGACGAGAAGAACGCCGCAAAAATTATCTCAATCAGAGCTCTAGAACTCAAGATATGCTCAAAATACCAAAAGAACGCAGTTTGATTTTTTTTATACACAAGGATTTTCGCTTTTGCGACCAAAAATCCGCACCTGCGGTTTTCCAACTGTCATTTTTGCTTTTGCGGACCATTTTTCACACCTACAGGGTCGCATATGTGGGCCCAACTTCGCATATGCGAAGCACCAGCTTTCTTCTCTGACACTAAAATGAGCAAAACTCCCTCATTCGATGTCCAAATTCGACGATTCTTTTTGTTATGGCTCTGTAATTACGATACGGATCAAATGCTTTAATAAAAATAGAATTGTTAGCTCATTTGATTAATGTATTACCATTTATGCTTGAAGAGACGACGTCGGAACATAAAAAACGAGCACAACACAACCTAAACCTATCTGAAACTCACCCGAGCCCTTCGGGACCCCATCCGAACATACTGATAAGTCTGAAAATATAATACGGACCTGCTCGAGACCTTAAATCCCACATAACAATATCAAAACCACGAATCATTAATCAAGATCAATCTCTTAAGTTCATAAACTTCAAACTTCGAACTAAGAGTCCGATTTAAGTCTAACCAATCTAGAATGAACCCAAATTTTGCATACAAGTTCCAAATGACATAGCAAACCTATTCCAACTATTGAAACAATAATCCAAACCCGATAACACTGAAGTCAACTCTTTGTCAAACTTATGAACATTCAAACCTTTTTTCTAACTTTCGCCAAATAGTGTCGAAACCTTCTAGAAATATCCAAATGCAAATCTGGCCATACGCACAAGTTCAAAATTACCATCCGGACCTAAAGGAATCATCAAAACTTCTATCTGTGGTCAAATACATAGAATTCAAACTTGGTCAACCCTTCTAACTTAAAGCTTCCTAGTTGAGAATCATTCTTCCAAATCAATCCCGAATCACCTGAAAATCAAAACCGACGATTCACACAAGTCATAATACATATGAAGCTATTCAAGACTTCAAACAGCTGAACGGAATGCAAATGCTCAGAACGGCTAGTTAGGTCGTTACAATTCAGCTGCCGAGATGCGTAGGCAATCACCCTATCGTCTTGCTTCAACACTGTACCAAGCCACATACGTGATGCATCACGATACACAGTGTAATACCCCGAACCTATAGGCAACACCAACACTAGAGTTATAGTCAAAGCAATCTTGAGCTTCTTAAAGCGCAACTCACACTCATCAGACCACCTAAATAGGGCACCCTTCTGGGTCAATCTAGTCAATGAGGCTATGATAGATGAAAACCTCTCCATGAATCAGCGATAATAACCTGCCAAACCCAGGAAGATTTGAATCTCTGTAGCTGAAGTATGTCTAGGCCAGTTTGGAACTGCCTCAATCTTCTTAGAATCCACTTTAATGCCCTTAGAAGATACAACATGCCCCAAAAAGGCAACTAAATCCAACCAAAACTCACACTTTGAAAACATGGCATATAACTAACTATCCCTCAAGGTCTGAAGTACAATCCGATGGTGCTGCTCATGTTCCTCTCGACTATGGGAGTATATCAAAATATCATCAATAAAGACGATCACAAAAGGATCCAAATAGGGCTTGAATACCCAGTTCATCAAATCCGTAAATGCTGCTGGGGCATTTGTCAAGCCAAATGACATCACTAGAAACTCATAATGCCCATACCGAGTCCGAAAAGCTATCTTAGGGACATCCAATGTCCTAATCTTCAAATGATGAAAGCCAGATCTTAAATCAATCTTCAAAAATACTTTGGCACCCTGAAGCTGATCAAATAAGTCATCAATCATTGGCAACGAATACTTCTTCTTGATAGTGACTTTGTTTAACTGTCTATAATCTATACACATCTTTGTCGAACCATCCTTATTCTTCATAAACAACACTGGTGTACCCCAGGGCGAGACACTAGGTGTAATGAATCCCTTATCAAGCAAATCCTGCAACTGCTCTTTTAGTTCCTTCAACTCAACTAAGGCCATATGGTATGGTAGGATAGAAATGGGCTGAGTGCCCGGAGCCAAGTCAATACAGAAGTCGATATATTTGTGGGGTGGCATCCCCGACAAATCCGCAGGAAACACCTTTTGAAACTCATACACAACTGGTACTGAATCCATGGAAGAAACTTTCATACTAGGATCACGGATATAAGCCAAATATGCTAGATATCCCTTCTCGACCTTATGCCGAGCCTTCATATAAAAAATAACTCTGCTAGTAGAATGGATAGGATTCCCTCTCCACTCTAATCGAGGCAACCCCGGTATGGCTAAGGTCACCGTCTTGGCATGACAGGCCAATATAGCATGATAAGGTGACAACCAATCCATGCCCAAAATAACATCAAAGTCCACCATATCAAGAAGTAGAAGATCTACACTAGTCTCAACGCTCCCAATAGAAACCATACACGAGCGATAAATACGATCTACAATAATAAATCTCCCACAGGTGTGGACACAGGAACACTCAAAGAATCATGAGGCACAACCAAATATGAAGCAAAATAGGAGGACACATAGGAATAAGTAGATCCTGGATCAAATAGAACTGAACCATCTCTATGGCAAACTGGAATAATACCTGTGTTCACAGCATCAGATGACTCAGCCTCAGGCCTAGCTGGAAAAGCATAAAATCGGGGCTGAGCCCCACCACTCTGAACTGCGTCCTCTCGGACGGCCTTTAGCTGGATGGCCTCCACCTTTAATGGCCTGACTTCCACCTCTAATGGCATGACCTCGATCTTTAGCAGCATGACCCCCACCTCTAGCTGGTTGAGAGGGCGGTGAAGTAACCGACATCGAAACCATGGCACGAGAACCCTATTGTGGCATGTCGCCCTGTGACCTAGGGCAAAATCTAGCAACATGCCTCGTATCTCCACATGTATAGCAAGCCCTCGGCTGCTGAAGCTGAAACTGACCCTGACGGCCCAGATACTCACTATGGTATCTCTGAATCGGCAATGCACTAATGGGAACTGAAGGTGCACTATAGGATGGCTGCTCCGTTCGATACCCATATGAACCATGATTGCCTGAAGCATTGTGGAATGGCTGTAGAGCTGACTGAATCGACCTGGGAGAATGGCCACTATCAAAAGAACCTCTGCCTCCAGATGAGGCATCACTGAAGCCACAAAAATTTCAAGGCCTCTTCTTAGATACCGGCCCCCATCCTAACCACGAACCATCTCAATCTATCTAGCAATCTCTACGGCCCTCTAGAAAGAAATATTGTCTCTAGTCTCCTTGTCCATTTGTAGCCTAATACTGAAAGTAAGTGCATCAATGAATCTCATCACTCTCTCAATCTCAGTAGGGAGTAAGATAACTGTATGGCGATCTAGGTCCATAAATTGGGTCTCATACTGGGTAACATTCATGCTACCCTTCTGAAGGCGCTCAAACTGCATGTGGTACTCCTCTCTCAAAGTGAAAGGAATAAACTTCTCCATAAACAACTGTGAAATCTGATCCTAAGTGTGTGGCAGTAAACCAGTGGGTCTGCTCCACACATGATCTTTCCACCATCTCTTGGTCGAGCCGGTCATCTGAAACAATACAAAGTCTACTCCATTGGACTCAAACATACCTATATTGCTCAGCACATCGTAGCAACGGTCCAAATAATCATGTGGGTCCTTATAAGTTGCACCACTAAAGTGAATAGGGAAGAGCCTTATGAAATTATCCAACCTCATCAATCCCTTAGAAGACATCGCGGGCCTCTCCCCGGTCTATGTAGCAACAATAGGCTAAACTACCACAACTGGAAAAACTGCTGGAGTCTGATATATAGGAGCCATCTACTCCGGAGTGTGAGTAGCGGGAGTCTGTGCTCCTCCCCCAGACTAAGAGACAGTTGTTGCCACCGAAATTGCACCGGTATGGGCCATAATCTCCATAAGGCCTACCAAGCGGACTATAGCATCCTGAAGCACGGGAGTGGCTATAAATCCCTTCGGGGCATGAGGGGTCCGACTGGTGCGGTCTGAGCTGGGATCACCTCCTCATGATCAATTTGAGGCTCCACGGTGGATGCTGCTGCACGGGCTCTAGGCTGAGCTCTGCCTCTGCCTCGGCCCCGGCCTCTACCCTTGGTAGTGGCTGCAATAGGGGGATTCGACTCCTACTCGACTGTAGATGTTGTATGTGTTCTCACCATCTGCAAAAGAACAAGAATGGAATGATTCAAACATCTATGATAGAATAAAATCGCACGATAAGGAAAGAAAAAGGTGAAATTTTCCTAAAGCCCCATAGCTTCTAGAAGATAAATACAGACGTCTCCGTACCGATCCTCCAGACTATACTAAGCTTGCTCATGACTCGTGAGACCTAAGCAAACTAGTGCTCTGATACCAACTTGTTATGACCTGGAGTCCCCAGTCTCGGGACTGTGATGGCGCCTAATATCCAATTGCTATGCAAGTCGACGCTAATAAAGTGTTTAACTAATTTTTTAACAATTAATATAAAGTAATGACATTTAACGAGAAATAAACTCAAAATTTAACATAGTGTGCATAAAAGTAACAAGATACTAACTACTCCCAGAAATACAAAGTCACAAGTACATGAGCAACTAGAAGTCTATAAGTATAGTCAGAAATAAATACAACTATTTGAATGAGATAAATAGTAAAGGTAGGGATATGGAAGGGGACTTCAAGGTCTGCCAAAACCAGCAACTCTACCTCAAGTCTACGATCCAAGTATGATCCGAGTAGACGCGCCTCTACACACTGCTAGGAACAATACCAATATCTGCATAAGAAGTGTAGATGTGTAGCATCAGTACAACCGACCCAACGTACTCCGTAAGTGTCAAGCCTTACCTCGACGAGGTAGTGACGAGTCTATGACAAGACACCTACGTAAAATCCTGTACATATATATATATATATATATATAAAGCAACACAATAACAAGCATAACGATAAAATATTAACTAGGTGGGGACATACGAAAGGGGAAGTATCATTAAAAGGGCAAATACAAAATCACCAAATAACATCTTCTGAAATAAGAAACAATATAACCAAGTAAATCAGAAATTCCGAAAATAAAATAAGGCAATGAAATAAATATGGCCATCAGCCTTCGTGCTTTTACTCTCGATCCACACCATGTGATATCATAAATAAAATGGCATGGTATCACCCTTCATGCTTCTACTCACCGACACAGCATCACCCTTCGTGCTTTTACTCTCACAATCTCTCAATATTTGATAATGAATGCAAATAAGGCGCGGCAACACCCTTAGTGCTTCTCACTCTTCCTCACCAAGCAATAATACAAATCTGAATAATAAATATAAGGGGAAAAATAATTTCACTTCAATAATAATGCCATGATAACAAACTCGACTTTCAAAATTCCCAACATTTTTCAAATAAATAATAAATATGAAGCAAATAATTGAAAGAAATAATCTAACCTAAGCATGGAGAACATAGTCAAATAAAAAACTTGGAACAAAGAAACTATTTTCACCTGCATGCTTTAACCCAACAACAACGCATATGTACTCGTCACCACGACACTTACCTCACTCTGCGACCAAATCAATGCTCAACTATGACTTTTCCTCTAGAATTAGCCTCCAAACCAATCAAATCTAACCAAATGTAGTTCAAATAATTAAAAATAGGTTTTAGAAACTACCCCATGAGTGAAAAAAAATCAATTTTTAATGATTTTGGAAGAAAGTCAACAAAAGTCAACCCCGAGCCCGCTTGGTCAAAATCTGAGATTCGGACCAAAACCTAATTATCCATTCACCCCCGAGCCCGGTTATGTTATTAGTTTTGAAATACGGCCTTAATTCGAGGTCTAAATCTTAATTTCTCAAAATCCCCAATTTCTACCTAAATCCCTAACTTCTACCATGAAAAAACATAGATTAAAGGTTAAAACTAATGGGTATTTATGAAAATGTAATGAAACAAGTTAAAATCTACACCTATGAAGTTGGGATGAAAAACCTCTTCCAAATCGCCTCTAGGCCGAGCTCAAACTTGAAAATTGTGAAAAATGAAGAGAATCCCGATTTTGACATGTTTAAATCACTGGGCGTCAGGTGATCTTCGCATTCGCGAAGCACCTGACTCAATCGCAAAGCATCAGCGGCCAAAGGCTTTCGCGTTCGCGAAATACTCTTCGCGTTTGTGAAGGATTAATCCCCCATCCTTCGCGTTTTCGAGCCAAGGATCGCATTCACGAAGAGTATCAGACAGATTCCTCCCAGATCCCCATAACCTTATGCGTTCGTGAGTAGACGGCTGCGTTCGCGAAGGGTAAGCCCATCACTACTTGTGTTCGCGAACATTTCCTCGCGTTCGTGCGAAAAACGATTCTGCCCCAGTCCCATTTTTCCCTTCGCGATTGTGAGAGTACCTTCACGATCATGAACCACAAGGCTTCAGACATCAGAAATAGTTGAAACCAGATATCTCTTAAGTCAAAAAATGATTTATAGCCTATCCGAAACTCACCCGAGCCCCTCAGACTTCAAATCAAACATGCACACAATTGTAATAATATCATATGAACTCACTCGCATGATCAAAACGTCAAACTAACGCTTAGAACTACGAGTCGGACATCAAAATACGTGAAATTTCAAAGAAAACTCAAGAACTTCTAAAATCACAACCGAGCGTCCGAATCCTATCAAACCAACTCCGATTGACACCAAATTTTATAGACCAGTTTCAAATAGCAAAATGAACCTATACTAAGTCCCAGAATCAAAATTCAAACCCGGTAGCCATAAAGTCAGCCTGCGGTCAAACCTAAAAAATCTTTAAACTTTCAAGTTGCTAGTTTTCGACAAATCAAGTTAGAGACTTTCGAATTCAATTTTGGGCATATGCCCAAGTCGAAGATTACGATACGGACCTACGAGAGTCGTCAAAATACTGATTCGGGATTATTTACATAAAATGTTAACCATAGTCAATTAAAGTTATTTTTAAAGCCAAAAAATCATGTTTTCTCCAAATTTTCACATAAAATCTTTTCAAAAAAAGACACGGATTACACACGTAAATCGAGAAATACTGAATGGAGCTTAATAGAGGTCTCAAAATAGGAAAATAAGGGCTGGAACTCAAAATAACCTATCGGGTTATCACACCAAGTCTGGATGTTAAAAATTAAAAATTATTCCAGAGCAAAAAACAAATTCCACTACCACGCCGCATGGAGCGGCGCAAGGCACAACACGGCAGTGAAAATAGATCCTGCTGACAATAGAATACATTCTCTGATAAAATGCATTCTATAGACCAATGTTCCACTTCAGTAGGGTAGTTCCATCCAAACCCATTCTTACATGGTATAAATATACCAAAATATAATTTTTAGAGGACCTTTCACTTACGAAGGATTGGAGGAGGAACTTAGGCAAGGAGACACAGGATTTCATCAAGTTTTCAACCAACAATACGTGCAATATGGGAGTTTATATCGAATCATTAACGTTGATGTTATATGTCTTTGAACCTTTTTTAGATTACGATTTTCATTTTTATGGAGTAGTTTACTCTATCGTTTGACGGATATGGTATTTTGATTTATATTTGTGGAGTTAATTCTGGTTCAATTGTGTGAATACATTTATGGACATTTGAATTGGTTGTAAATTTATTCACCGATTTATTTAATCGAAAGAGAAATATTTTGGTAATTATCTTTGCATTATTTGGCTTGGTTTAATTTTGTTATTTTTCTAAGTAATTGAGAGAGCTTCTTGAATTATTGATTAAATTAAGTTAGGAGAATATTCGAAAGACGTTTTCCAAAAGACTAGTCCATTAACGTATTCTTCCATATCTTTACAGTACTTCATATTAGTTTATTTTGTAGAGTTCAAATTTAATCAAGAGAGGAATCTTGACCTCAGGTTTAAGCTAATCATTGAGTGAATTTATGAGAATTATTATAATATTAGAAGTGAATTCAACCAGAGTTAGATCCCGAATAGCTATCTTACACCTATCCTGGTGTGACCCTTATTTCTCATATTGTTTAAAATCTACTTAAGTTCAACTCTCACTCTCTGTGATCAAGTTTAATTAGTTGTAATTTTAATTTAGTAATTAATTTTAATTAGTAATCACTTAAAATCAATTGTTAATCTTCCTGAATAATAGTAAGCCATGACTTATTTGAATATTATTTAAATCCAATCCATATGCAGACGATAATTTTACAATACTATCTTTAACTAGTGAGCTTCAGTTTTACACGTTGGTTCTGCACTCGTCAAATTTTGGCATCGTTGCCGGGGATTGGCAATCAATAGTGTTCCAAATAGTTTTTGGTTCTAATTCAGGAACTAATTTTATTTTCTTGTATTCATGTTTTCTCAACCTTTTGTAGATAACAAATTTAATTTCTCTGGTGTATGACTCGATCCTCTGCAAAGGAAATAATTCTAGACGACATGGAATTGGAGAAACGCCTACGACAACTAAGAAAAGAGAGAGAATTCACAGAAACTTTCTTGGGGCAGTCTTCGACCCAAGAGAATACGGCTAGAAATGGCGATGATGTAGTTGATTTGGCTGCATAAGAAGCAGGCCGATAACAGGAAGCAGTCATATGGGCAATTGCGTAAAAACCTCTAAGAGCTGATGAAACAATTGACATGAAAGGAGGACAAAGAGTTAACATGAACCGACCTTTGTTTGAAGATGCATTTGAAATTGTGGGACCTAGGCCTAGTAGATCATTGGGAGACTATGCTAAAATAGTCTACAATCAGGGATTGTCAAGTGTTAGAACTCCACCCATCGCAACAAATAATTTTGAGCTGAATCAAGGTCTACTTCAAACCATCCAAATTAACTATGCCTTCAGAGACAAGGTTAATGAATATCAAAACACTCATCTTATAGATTTTGAAGAAATCATGAACAACTTCCAGTACAACATAGTGTCAAAAGATGCCATTTATTTAAGGGTATTTCCCTTTTCACTGAAGGATAATTCAAAGCATTGGCTACAAAACTTACCAACAGGGTCTATCAAAACATGGGAAGACATGACGAAGAAGTTTCTAGACAAATATTTCTTATCTACAAAAATGGATAAATTTAGATAAGAGATCCATAGCTTTTGATAGAAGGATAATAAAATGGTCTTTGAAGCATGGGAAAGATTTAAGGATATAGTGAAAACGCGTCACCATAACAAAATCGAATTGTGGATGTAACTCCATGATTCTTGGGATGGACTGATACCTTCCTCACAAAGAACTCTGAGTAATGCAATCGGAGGTCCAATAGTGAAGAAAACCCAAAAGGGCATTGTTTTGATCTTTGATGGATTATCTGAAGATGCTAACCAATGGGCAGGTGAGAGAAACGTAAGAAGAAAATCAGTTGGGGCATTCTAAGTGGACTCTAACATGTCTATCCAATCTCAGCTAGACACCATGGCAAAGAAAATTGGGAAGTTGGCCTTAGCTAAGGACCAGAGCGAGCAGCATGTGATTTTTGTGGAATGGGACACCCAACTCATGAGTGTCAGGCTTCAGCTGAGGAGGTTAATACTGTGGGGAACTATAATAGAGAAAATTACCAAGGTTGTAATAACTTCAATTCTATGGGTCAGAGACACCCAGATTTTTCATGGAGCTCGCCAAATGGGAGTTTAAACTCGTGGCAGCAGAATAATCCTAGACCCTAGGATAACAACCTATAGGTTTTTAGAATCAGCAAAGGAAACAATACCAGCTACCAAAGTCTAATCAGTCAAGTATGGAAGACCACATGAAAGTGTTCATCAAAAAGTCTGATGAGAGGTTTGATTCTCCCAGTACCGCTATTAAAAACTTGGAGAGACAAGTGGGACAAATTTCTAACTTGTTATATGAGAGTATCCCTAGGACTCTAACATCTGACACAGAGAAGAACCCGAAAGAAATAATCAAAGTTGTATCTGTGAGAAGAAGAAAAATATTGATAGATCTGGTTGGAAAACTAGATCCGAGGTGGGGGCAAGCACACAAAAGTAATTGAGGAGAAAAAGAGCAAGAGTAGTGATAGGAAAAAGGAGGTTAAAGATATTAGATACATGTCAGTTCTATCATTCCCTCAAAAGATGAAGCCGAAAAAACTAGACAAGTGCTTTGGGCGATTATTGAAGATGCTCAAACAATAATACGCGAACATCCTTTCACAGAGGTGCTCACTCATACCACCACATATTCTAAGTTCTTAAAGGAGATCTTATCTAGCAAAAAGAGTTAGAGGAAACAACAGTGATCAAGATAAATGCCCTATGTAGTGGCATAATGCAAAATAAAACTCTTCAAAAGTGAGGAGATCCAGGAAGCTTTACCATACCATGCTCTTTGGGGAGTGAGAAATTTGACAAGGCCTTATGTGCTTCTAGTGCATTTATAAATCTAATGTCTTTTTCTGTTTTCAAAAAACTTGAAGGTGAGTTTGGAGTGATCAAGTCTATACCACTGTCCTTGCAACTAGCTGTCCAGACAACCATCATACATGAGAGAATAGTTAAAGATATTCTAGTATGGGTGGACAAGTTTGTATCCGTGTTGATATTTTTCTGATGAACATGGAAGTGAATAAGGATGTGTCTCTAATTCTATGGAGGTCATTTCTCTGCATGGGCAGAGCAATTCTTGATATTTATGAGAGGCGGCTCATGCTCAGAGTGAGAAATGAGAAGGTGGTGTTCTAGATAAAAAGAATAATGAAGTATCCTAGTGATGAGGCATCTACTTACTCGTGCTTCAAGTTTGATGTTTTTGGGGAGTATGCTAAAACAATACAAGATTGACAAGCTCGTAGGTGATTCTCTATAAAGGTGTATCACTCAATCTAGCACAGTAGAGGATGAAGATACAGAAATCAAGAAAGAGGCTAAAGTTCTTGAGACTGAGAATCAAGTCGTATATGAGGGAAAACTCAAGAATGAGGCGTCTAAGCACCGTGTGGAATTGAAAGTCTTCCCCACTCACTTGAAATATGCTTTTCTTGAGACTAATAATTTTTCTATAATTATTTATGCTTACTTGACAGGTAAACATGAACAAAAGCTGGTGGACATGCTAAGGAAGTACAAAAAAGCGATTGGTTGGACCATAACTGACATTCAGAAAATCAATCCAGCCATTTGCATGCACAAAATTTTATTGGAAGAAAATAGCAAGCCATTAGTGCAACCTCAATGCAAGATGAACAAAAATTTAAAAGAGGTAGTGCAAAAAGAGATCATCAAATTGCTAGATGCGGGAGTGATTTTCCCCTTCTCTGATAGCCAATGGATTATCCCTATACAAGTTTTACCTAATAAATAGGGTATGACAGTAGTGAAGAATGAAGATAATGAGTCTACCCCTAAAAGAATAGCCACTGGATAGAGAATTTGCATCGATTATAGGAAGTTGAATGATGCAACAAGGAAAGATCACTTCTCACTTTCCTTTATTGATTAGATGCTCAAGAAGGTGGTTGGACATGGATGTTACTGTTCTTGGATGGGTACTTAGGATACAATCAAATACACATTGCCCCTTAAGATGTTGAGAAGACCACTTTCACCTGTCCCACATGAATTTTTGCTTATCGGAGGATGCCTTTTGGGTTACGTAATACACCGACCACTTTTCAGAGGTGTGTGATGTTTATCTTCTCATATTTGAATGAGAAATGGTTGGAGGTGTTCATGGATGACTTCGCTCTATTTGCTTATGATTTTGATGACTGCTTGAAGAACTTGGAACTTGTTCTCAAATGTTGTGAAGTCACTCACCTGGCACTTAACTAGAACAAGTGTCACTTCATGGTAAGAGCAAAAATTATTCTAGGACACAAAGTGACTGCGAATGATATTGAAGTTTACAGAGCAAAGATTGATGTGATTGCTAGACTTCCACCACTGACTTCCGTGAAAAGCACAAGGATTTTCTTGGAACATGATGGGTTTATAGGAGGTTGATCAAGAATTTTTCAAGCATTACCTAGTCATTGACTGCATTGCTAGCAAATGATATCAAGTTTATGTTTACTGTGGAGTGTCTAAGGGCCTTCGAACTGATTAAGGAAAAATTTGTTAGTGCTCATATTATGGTTACACCTGATTGGAGCCAGCCATGTGAAATAGTGTGTGATGCTAGTGATATAGATGTGGAGCAGTTTTGGGACAAAGGAAGGATAAAACCGCTAGGATTATCTGTTATGTAAGTCAAACTTTAAATGATACTCAAGTGAATTATGCTACTACAGAGAGGTGTTCTATGTTGTTGTCTTTGCTTTTGACAAGTTTAGATCATTTTTAGTGGGAAGTAAGGTGATTGTGCATACTGATCACTCAACTTTAAAATATTTTCTGAGTAAGAAGGAGTCTAAGCCATGTCTGATGCGGTGGGTTTTGTTGCTTCAAGATTTTGACCTTGAGATCAAGGATTGAAAGGGCACTAAGAATTAAGTCGCAAATCATTTATCTCGACTTTAGAAACCTCCTATACACACAGTGGAAATAAGGGAAGAGTTCCCTGATGAGCATATTTTCTCCATTGATGCAGTCTTCGATGAGACCATTATGGTATGATGATGTAGCAAACTTTTTGGCTAGTGGATGATTACCTTGTGACCTCTCTCGTGATCAAAGAAGGAATCTAAAAGGTAAGGTAAAAAGTTATTTTTGGAATGACCCATTTTTGTTTAAATTGTGTGTAGATTGTGTGATTTGAAGATGTGTACCAGCATGAAAAATGGCAAGTATTTTATCTCATTGTCATGATGGAGCAGCTGGAGGGCACTATGGTGGAAATCGCACTGCAGCAAAGGTCATGGAAGCCGATTTATATTGGCCTACTTTGTACAAAGACGCACGGGCATATGTAGCTGCATGTGACAAGTGTCAAAGGGCATGTAACATTAGTAAGAGGGATGAGATGCCACTCAACTCCATTCTGGTATGTAAACTTTTTGATGTTTGGGGCATTGACTTCATGGGTCCATTCCCATAGTCTCATTCCTATGAGTACTTCCTAGTAGACATTTACTACGTCTCTAAATGGTTCAACACAATCCCTACTAGGACCAGTGATGCTCGTATGGTGTACAAATTCTTATAGAAGAATATATTTATGCACTTTGGGACACCTTGAGTCATTATTAGTGACAATAGGTCTTACTTTGTGAACAAGCAGTTTGTTGCATTGTTCGCTAAGTATGGGGGTAACTCATAAAATAAAAAACGTGTGCCATGCCCAAACTAGTGGGCAAGTTAAAGTGGCTAACTGTGAGCTTAAATGAATTCTTGAAAAAATGGTTAGTTCTTCTCATAAGGATAGGTCTATAAAGTTGGATGAAACTTTATGAGTATACAGAACTGCATTCAAAATAACCATAGGGACTTCACCATTCAAGTTAGTCTATGGAAAATTATGTCATTTATCTATTGTGATAGAACACAAAGCTTATTGGAAATTAAGTTTCTTAATCTTGATCTTCGTCTTGCAGGTGAACATAGGTTATCGAAGATGAATGAGTTGGAGGAATTAAGATTGGACACGTATGAAAATACATAATTTTTTAAAAAAGAAGGTGAAGAGGTGGCATGATCATTTTATTAAGCCAAAAGAGTTTCATGAAGGGGATAAAATTATGCTATACAATAGCAGACTTAGATTATTTCCCAAAAAATTCAAGCCAAGGTGGAGGGAATCGTATGTGGTAAAACATGTCTCGCCATATGGTGCGATTGAAATTCAAAATGAAGAAGAAATGGAAAGTTTTAAGGTGAATGGGCACTGGTTGAAACCATACTTTGTTGGAAGACTTGATAAGAAATCCTCTAGCATTGTGATCAAATGATCCTAAGTGACGGAGTCAAGCTAACGACTATAACTCAGAACTACTTCTAATCTTGCTTTTGTAGAATAGTTAATTTATAATAGACTAGTATTATTTGTATTTTAGAAGTGGTGGTGATTGTAGGGGCATGTATTGGCATGAATGGGACAGAAAAAAGAGCAAAACAGAGTTTGGGAGTAACCTAGCAAGCAAATTAGCAAAGCGAGACAAAACTCCGAGAAAATTAGCTTGTTGCGCCGCGCTAGGACATACAGGTGACCTGACAATTTTGGCCCCTTTCATAAACATCACAACTGCAGCACGTGGGGCGCCACACCCCCGCGGCACGGTAGTGAATATATTCGGTCATATATATAAATTTTTTTAAAAAAGGAAGAAAAAAATCAATTTTTTCCCTAGTTTTGAATGTTCCCCCTCCCCCATGAATGGGACAGAAAAAAGAGCAAAACAGAGTTTGGGAGTAACCTAGCAAGCAAAATTGCAAAGCGAGACAAAACTCCGAGAAAAGTGGCTTGTTGCGCCGCGCTAGGACATACAGGTGACCCTGACAATTTTGGCCCCTTTCATAAACATCACAACTGCGGCACGTGGGGCGCCACACCCCCGCGGCGCGGTAGTGAATATTTTCGGTCATATATATAAGTTTTTTTAAAAAGGAAGAAAAAAATTAATTTTTTCCCTAGTTTTGAATGTGTCCCCCTCCCCCCATGAATGAGACAGAAAAAAGAGCAAAACAGAGTTTGGGAGTAACCTAGCAAGCAAAATAGCAAAGCGAGACAAAACTCCAAGAAAATTGGCTTGTTGCGCCGCGCTAGGACATACAGGTGACCTTGACAATTTTGGCCCCTTTCATAAACATCACAACTGTGGCACGTGGGGCGCCACACCCCCGCGGCACGATAGTGAATATTTTCGGTCATATATATAAAAAAAATTTAAAAAGGAAGAAAAAAATCAATTTTTTCCCTAGTTTTGAATGTGTCCCCCTCCCCCCTCTCTTTTTCCTTAGTCTTTCATTCTCTCTTCTTTCCTTTCACTCTAACTCACACCAATTTCTCTCACCCTCCTAATATTCTTGCAAACTCCATCCTCCCATCTCCCTCAATCTTCAAGTTAAGTCTTCTTCTCTTCTCTCCTTAGTTAGTTTTAGTCTATTCTTCTAAACCCTCGTAGTTATTAATTTGTAGATTTTTAGTAAGATTATATTATTATGACCGAAATTATGCTTGCATATGGTTGGATTTGCTTATCTCTTCTTGTTATGGGTGAAATTTGGTTAGTGTGAGTGATGTTTGACTATTTTTTGATGAAATTTGGTGTGGGATGCATTATGGACGAAAATCTGTGGCTCTTTTTTAAATAGTCGTGCATTTTCTGCTATTGCTATGTTATGGGGTGTTATGGTTGTTGTTGATTTGTGTGGTTGGTAAGTACTTGGGTGGTTCTTCCCTAATTTGAGTTTGAAATTTTGACTACCAACTAGTTCCTATTACATGTTTGATAAAATGCCCCAATTACACAAAGTGAAAATTTTGAGCAAAGAATTTAGTGATATGTCTTGAACAATGTAATTGATGATAAATTTGAAGTGTGGGGTGGGCTATAATATTCTAATACTTGCAATTTTGATGGGTTAGCCCAGAGTGCTAATTGATTGCATATCCCATGTTATTGTGAGTCTAATGCTAATTAAGTGTCCAATTCATGCCATATACTTGTATAATTTTTATAGTGTAACTTCTTTTTTTTGTTAGTAGTCAATTAGTACAACTTTTTGATTTTTATTTTTCGTAATCGGTAGTATAACTTCTTGGTTTTGTGTTTAGCAAGGTGTAGTGTAGTCATTATATTATTGTTGTAGTAGAATTTAGGTGATTCGGGTGAGTTGGTAAAGACGCGTTTAGTTGATTTTAAGGGGTAGTCTGAGTCCTCAGTATACATTGTTACGTGTGAACATGCCAACAACATAAGTATAGGGTGGTTACCTCCTTTTGGTCTGGTATTTTTTTCTAAGTGTTGTAGCTAACTGTATTCGTCTTGTGCAGGTACAAAGTCTCATTGTGCAAGCAAGCGTGCTAACACAGGCTCTTCAGGAGTTTCCTCTAGCAGTCGTAGAGTCGGCAAGCGGGCAAACCTACTGCTTAGGTGGATGAAGAGATAGAGCAGATTGATCCGGAGGCGGATGTGATCCCGGACTGTAGGTTTGGCATCCGGGCTATGCCAGTACATGCTCGCCATTGGTTTCGGACATTTGTGCCAATTGTAGCTCCAGAGCCGCAGGTTGGCATTGATGATAGAAAGTTGGCCCGCAAGTATTCCTTGATCTATCAGAACATTCAGGCTATGAGTTTTGAGAGCGTGTTCCGTTCTGGTGATACGGTAAACATGAATATGGTTAAAGAGTTTTATGCCAACTCACAGCCAGAGGGAAATTTGGATGTTGTGTATAAGGTGGAGATTCGGGGTAAGATGATTCCTTTTTCCTCACATGTGAACAACATGGTTATGGGATTCACGCACTCCCACAAGCAATTTCATAGGTTTCTTCGCAGGCCTGATTATCCGGATATTCGTCGTCATCTGTGTGGGGCTGATTCCACTTGCCAAATAGATGTTAGGCAAAATTGAGATTGGCACTAGGGTGAGACACTCATAAAATTCTCTTGGATTACGTGCGGTCATACCTTTTACAATCAGATACACAAGCCATAAGGCAAGTGCTTTAGGCCCCAATCTTTAACGGTCCTGTTTTCCAATAATAATTACTAATCGCAGGAATTTGATGTATAAGTAAAATGGATCAAAGAATCAAGAAGTAACGGGAAAATGCTAAATTACAAAGGCCTAGGTGTTGAGTGACAATGAGATAGATGTTGTAGTGATATGGGGAGACAAGAGAGATTGAATTGGATAAACAATGGCATAAATGCTAAAACTGTATAGCAGCACGTGTTTTACATTTGTATAGTTGAACTCAAGTATAGAAACCATGAAATTGAGTGACATGATAAATGAAGAAGAGATGTAGCTGGTCCAAGGATTAAGAAATAATAGTGGGAGTTAGAATGAGAAGCAAATGACTAACGTATTGAGTGACATCATTTTTATTTTGGACCAATTCTTAAAGGTTTAGAAAGGAGGGAGTTTCTACCATGGGTGCCACATTGAGGTTAGTAATTAGTGAGTATTTTGGTAGATTTGGTTCATCAATTTCATCTTCTAATACATTAACTACATGGAATTCATAGATTCTTGAAGAATTTCTCAAAAGCAACTCAAGAACACAAGTTTTGAGATTTTTGGGTTTGTCAAAAAGGTAATCCATTCACTCCAATCTTATATATTATTCTTCATAAATTCAGTAGAGCATATTTATAAAGAAAGATTTATATTTAAGGATCTACTCATGAAACCCTTGAAAGCTAGTCTTGAAATTAAAAATTTTGTTGATAGAGAAGATGAATATTGTTGGGTTTGATTGAATGATGTTGTTTTGAGCTTCTAATGGAATGACAAGATTCTATAACACCTTCAATGGATGAATTGGAGTTAAAATTCAAGGATTGACCTTCAAATAGTGAAATAAGTATTATTGTGAAACTTGTAAAATTGGACCTAAGTGTTAGACACTTAGTTGGTTTGGGTTGTATTGTTGCGGCACATTATTTATATATGTGAGCTCGTATATGTATATTCGTTGAGCTTTTGTGGTAAGATTTGGAAAGCGACTGGAGGTAAGTTGATTAAAACTTACTATTCTTGAGAGATTTTCTCTAAAAGCATGTTTCAAGTTAATACTTAAGTTGTTTGCAAATGTGCTTCCGTGCCTGTGGGGACAAACGAGTGCGGATGTCTCCATGTACTAAAATATTATACTGCATATGCAGTGTCATGTTGTTTTATTAAATTTTATTTTAAATCTTGTTGGCAAAATGACACTTAAGGCAAATGTTATAAGTTTTATCAAAACTTACGTATTGATAAAAGTATAGATATTTGAGTGCTAAAGATAAGTTTTCATGAAAAGTATTTCTTTTGAAACTTGATAAATGAATAACACTTGTGGTATCTTTTAAAGATTGATGTTTAATTGCTAAAGGTTTTAACATATAAAAGGTTGTTTATATGATTTTATTCAAATGGTTTAGATTGTCTATTACTTTTATGATTTCATAAAATAGATCCTTCGAGGATATTATTCTATGAATCTATTTTAGAATATCAAATGCTTTAGGAGTTACTAGTGGAGACCACCGAGATTGGTTTGTATGTTGAGTTTGTTACCATGAAACCACATGTGCCGGTGTAGGGACACATTCCATGGCTAAGCCGAGGTTTGTGGGATAAGTCCCCCAAGTGGGGCAAATGTGTTATAGTAGCATGGCTGAGTCAATTCGTGCGACACTGCGATGAGACGACCTGAGCAAGTAGGGTATATGATACTTGCCGCTAGGTAGATCACCTAGTTGACCTTGTTCTTATGTCGGTGTCGGTATAGTGCTCCCGGTGAAATGTAAAGAATAATTTTCTTATGTTTAGGCCTAAAGAGCCGAAAGTGATTTCAATGACGTAACGCAAATAGAATGATTTTGTATATTTTTATTCAAAATCTTGGATTGATATAAATATTTTAAAAGTTTATATTGTAGGTTATATTTCACTTGTCTTTTATTTAAAATGATAAAGAACATGAATTGATAAAATTACTTATCGTTTTATATCAAATATTGGTGCATTATTTTTATAAAAAGTTTGTCCCAAGAACTTAAGTTAGAGAGAGTCTACGATACTTATTGAGTAACATCGTGGTGTACTCAGCCATTAGGGAACCCTCTTCAAGGTTCTAGTTTCTTTATGTGTTTTAGGATGAGGTGTGACATGTGATGTGTGGACAGGACTAGGATAACTCTCTTTCCGAAGTATGATGAAGCATCACTTTTATCTCGTGATAGCTATCATGTTATTTCATATATTTTTTTATTGGAATTATTCCAAGTGGTACGTAATGACTCGGCCGGTCGTTTTGAGAGTAATATCCCTGATCCCCTATTTTTTACTTTTTCCGTGTCTATTTCTATTTATGTGACTTGCCGGGAGATCTTGTTTTTTGTTTTGGAGTATTTTGGGATACATAGTCCCTAAAACGGAAGCTTAAGTCTTAAGATTTTGACCGTAGTTAGAACTGTGTGAAGACAACTCCGGAATAGAGTTCCGTTAGCACGGTTGGGTGATTTTGGACTTAGGAGCATGTTCGGAATGTGATTTAAAGGTCCGTATTAGAATTAGGCTTGAATTGGCGAAAGTTGGAATTGTGACGAATTTGGCCGGCAGTGGAAATTTTGATATTGGGGTCGGATTTGTTTTCCGAGAATTTGGAGTAGGTTCGTGACGTCATTTAGGACCTGTGTGCAAAATTTGAGGTCAATCGGATGTGGTTTGATAGGTTTCGTTGTCGTTTGTGGAATTTGGAAGTTTAGAAGTTCTTTAGGCTTGAATCCGGGTGTAATCTGTGTGTTGATATTATTTTGGGTGATTTGAAGGTTCGCCTAAGTTCGCATTGGGTTATATGACTAGTTGGTATGTTTGGTTGAGGTCCCGGAGGCCTCGGGTTGATTTCGGATGGTTAACGGACTTGATTTTTTAGTTGATGAAGCAGCTGAAGTGTTGTTGCTACTGGTGTGACCGTACCTGTGTAGTGGGCACCGCAGGTGCAAGCCCGCAGAAGAGGGGAAGGAACCGCAGAAGCGTCCAAAGATGAGTTGAGCAGAGGTCGCAGGTGCGAAGATTTTCCCGCACCTGCGATGGTCGCAAAAGCGGGCGACTGGGCGCAGGTGCGAGTTTAAGCCGCGTGTACGATGGATTTCCGTACCTGCGATAGGCGCAGATGCGGTCTTGTAGCCGCAGGAGCGGAATCTGGGGTTTCAAGTGGAATCTGCACCTGCGATGGATTTTTCGCAGGTGCGGCGTCGCAGATGCGACGGTGAGTCCGCATATGCGAAAATCTTGGCAGAAGGTTTGAAAGCAAGGGTTCGCGATTTTAGTCTTATTTCACTATTTGAGACTCGAACTTAGGCGATTTTGGAGAAGTTTTTCGAGGAGATTATTGAGGTAAGCTTCTTGTACTCCTTTTTTATCATAAAATCTTGATTCCCCTCTGATTTCTTCACCTAATTAGCGAGATTTTAAAGTGCAATTTGGGGGTTTAGGGCTTGAAAATTAGAGAGTGGATTTTGGAGATTTGGATGACCAAATGGTGTCGGATTTTGATAAATTTGATATGGTTAGACTCGTAAGGGAATGGGCTTTCGGGTTTTGTGACTTTTGTCGGATTTCGAGGCGTGGACCCGGGGGCCGGGTTGAGCAGATCTCGGATTTTGGGCTATAATTTAGTAGTTTTCTTGTGGAATTGATCCCTTTAGCCTATATTAATTATCTCGTACTGCTTGTGGCTAGATTCGGGGCATTTGGAGACTAATTCGAGAGGCAAAGGCATTTCGGAGTAGGATTTTGCGCAGCTGAGGTAAGTAACACTTTCAAACATGTTTCTAAGGGTTCGAAACCCCGAACTATGTACTTTACGATGGGTATTCAGGTGACGCACATGCCAAGTGACGGGCGTACGAGCGTGCACTGTGAGAATTGTGGCCTGATTGATTCCATGGCACTTTATAGTGACTCTATTTTGTTGATATCTGTGTTTTCATCTTGTGATAAAATAAATGAGCTGTCAATCATGCTAGATATCATGTTTAGGATTTATGTCGGTACTGTTGGGACCCTTAGTGGTTGTTTCTTGCTGTCATCTCACTGATTTCATTTATATTATGTAATCAGTCATGTTCATGCATTTCATATCATATCTCAGTTTCAGTTCTTATTTATTGATACATCATATCATTGTTTGGGGCTAGTTTTCATGATATTGTGAGCCCGTGAATGAGACTGGAGAGATTAATGACTGAGTGAGGCTGAGAGCCTGATTATGAGTGATAGTTATGGGATCAGGCTGCACGCCACAACGGTTATACTGATTTTATGATAGCGCTTGGGCTGTAGGAGCCTGCCCCTCCGGAGTCTGTAACACATCCCCAGTGAGCGCGGTTGATATTATTGAGGGATGGATCTTCCCTGGACATGGATCTTGTCTGAAGTACTTGATACCTAGAGATGGATCTTCTCTACAGGGCTGGATTGGCCTTTCCTCGGTACTGGGTGACCTATAGTCAGTGTTGTGTATGTTCTGGGATGGATCTTCCCTGGGTCGTGTGTGCCATATATAGTACCGAGTGGTTGAGATATTGAGAGTGTGAGCACTTGAGGCTGTCATCATGGTGCATCACTTACAGTATGAGCATTGGCATGTAGAGTTAATAGATTTATATTCATTATATTGTTCGGATCTGCTTTACTTTACTATTCGAGTTGCCTATGTGATTTGAGAGCATGCCTACGTTTCTACACAATTATTTCTATTTTGTCTGTACCAGTTGAGTTCGTCACTACCATTCAGTCCAAAGTTTGGACTTATTACTTACTGAGTTGGATGTACTCACGTTACTCCCTGCACCTTGTGTGTAGATCCAGGCGTTCCTGGTCACGGCGGCGGCTGCTGATTGAGGCATTAGAGTTCGGGGACTATTGAGGTAGTTGCATGGCATTCGCAGGCCTTGATTTCCCTTCTTTATTCTATCTGCACTTTCAGTTTTATTCTCTAGATGTTGTTGTGGATTGTATTCTGGTTTTAGACGGTCATGTACTTAGTGACACCCCGGTTTTGGGATGGATTGTACTGTATTTTGGTTAAATTCTGTTTTAAAATGGCTTTTCTTTAATATAAATAGTTTCGTTATTATTTCTAAAAGAGTGTTTTATTGTGTTAAAATTGTTGAGTTGTGGTTTGCCTAGTCCCACGATAGGCGCCATCACGATGGTCATTTTTGGGTCGTGACAAGTTGGTATCAGAACCTAGGTTACATAGGTCTCACGAGTCATGAGCAGATTTAGTATAATCTTGTGGATCGGTACGGAGACGTCTGTACTTATCTTCGAGAGGCTGCCGAACCATTAGGAAACTTCATATTCTTGAATTCTTGTCGTGCGAATCTTTTGATTTTGGCAACTAAATTTCTGTTGTTCTAATTCTCTCACAAATGGTGAGGACGCGTACTATGGGGCAAGATGGATAGCCACCAATACCACCAGTCAGGGCCGCGAGAGGCTGAGGTCGCGGTAGGGGAAGAGGTGCTGCTTGCACTGCAGCTAGGGTAGCATCTGCAGATCCACCAGTTGCCCCAGTTCAGGAGCAGGCTCCAATTGTGGATGAGCCTGTGGGGCTAGCTCAGGCACCACCTGTGCCTATTGTGATTCCAGGCCTTCAGGAGGCCTTAGCTCAGATTCTGACCGCGTGTACCAATCTTGCTCAGGCATTCTCTGTTCCGGCCGCAGCAGCCACTTCTCAGGTCGGGGGAGTGCTCAGACTCCCGCAGCCCGCACACTAGAGCAGGTGGTACAGGGACTCCAGACACCGGGGGTACCACCAGCCCAGCCGGTTGCAGCTGCTCAGGACTATGTGATTCCTGCTATGCTCGAGGATGAGCAGCATAGATTTGAGAGGTTTGGGAGGCTCCAGGCTCCATCTTTTAATGGTGCAGAGGGAGAGGATGTGCAGGGCTTCTTGGACAGATGTCAGGGGATACTCCGTACGGCCGGTATTCTAGAGACCAATGGGGTCTCGTTCACTACTTTTCAGTTCTCTAGGGCTGCCTTCGGTTGGTGGGAGGCTTACAAGATGCGTAGGTCGGTTGGTGCAACACCCCTTACCTGGCAGCAGTTCTCTGTTCTCTTTCTGGAGAAGTTCGTACCTCAGTCCCGCAGAGAGGAGATGCGCAGGCAGTTCGAGCAGCTTCGTCAGGCTGATATATCTGTGACGCAGTATGAGATGAGATTTTCAGAGTTGGCCCGTCATGCTATCTGGTTGGTTCCCACATACAGGGAGAGGATCAGCAGGTTCATAGATGGCCTCACTTTTCAGCTGCGATTGCTTCTAGGGGTCAGTTCCAGCACGGTAGGGTTCGTCCATTTAGACATGCTCAGACGGCTCGTCCAGTTCACCGTAGTGCATCATCTGGCCATGGGTCACACCGTTATCAGAAGGTCCAATCGTCATTCAGTGCACTACCAGCTCAGAGTTCGTCTCATGCACCATCAGCTCAGGGTTCATTTGTGTCAGGACCTTCTAGCAGTTATTCCGGTGCTCGGTGTTCCTTTCAATCCCCACCGCCATTCGCAAAGAGAGGTTGCTTTGAGTGTGAAGATTTGGGTCATATCAAGAGGTATTGTCCCCGCCTTTTAGGAGGTTCATCTCAGCAGAGGACTCAGCCTTCGACTTCAGCACCAGTTGCTTCATCACCCGCCCAGCCAGCTAGGGGCAGAGCTCCGTCACCTAGGGGTCGCCCGAGAGGGGGAAGCAGATCAAGGGGCAGCCAGGCCCGTTTCTATGCTCTCCCTGCCAGACCATATGCCATTACTTCAGATGTTGTGATTACAGGTATTGTCTCAGTTTTTCACAGAGATGCCTATGTATTATTTGACCATAGTTCCACTTATTCATATGTGTCTTCGTATTTTTCTCATTTTTTGGATATGCCCCGTGAGTCTCTAGTTTTATCTGTTCATGTATCTACTCTGGTGGGCGATACTATTATTGTGGATCGTGTATATCGGTCATGTGTGGTGACTCTTGGGGGTCTGGGGACCAGAGTAGATCTTTTGCTGCTTAGTATGGTCAATTTTGATGTGATATTGGGGGTCTGTCTCCATGTTATATTGTTTTAGATTGTCATGCTAAGACCGTGAAGTTAGCGATGCCGGGGTTGCCGAGAGTTATGTGGAGCGGTTCTATAGACTATGTTCTCAGTAGATTGATTTCATACTTGAAGGCTCAGCGGATTGCATAACTACTTTGACTAGAGAGTCGTGATAGTTCGGTCCTGAGTGAGTTATGTGTCAATGTGTGAATGCGGTTGTCTTGTTAATATTCTGTACATTTCAGTTAATGTATAGAACTTGTCCCGTGTGTTTGCAAAGGAAGTGATAGAGGTGTTTCTTTGTTGAGCCAGATATATATTTTTTACCCACTAAGGTTGCATCTTAGTTAGCCATTTGAGCCTATAATCCTATTTTTTTGGCAACCACTTTATAAGATTGACTCTTTTGTTTGAATTGACCATCTTTTTGAATCTTTTTACCTCTCATGGGCACTTGAAGTTGTTCTGAGCTTGTTAAAAGCTAAGTGAAGGTATAGTTATAGTTTTTAGTTTAACATAAAAATTTGGAGAAAGGTGCGATGTTTGTGAAAATTGTGAGAGCCACTTATATGGAATTGAAAAAGAAATTGGGTTGAAAAGAAAAGAAAAAATCATAACTTGAAAAACGAATTAGGTGTTTGCATATATTAGAAAAAGTATTCCTTGCTAATGATAACTCTTGTGTTGGTTGTGCTTAAAAATATTGGGAGCTCAGTGAGATTATTTTATGAAGGTTTGGGTTTGATTTATTATAAGAGGATAACATGTTAATGTATATATATTAAAGTGCTTAGGGAGATATAATCACTCTACCTGAAATGTATCATACCTGTCTTGTAGCCTACATTATAACTAAATTAAGTCCTGCTTGTTTTTTGATTGAATGAACTCGAATTAGTAAAATAGTATATTGCATGCAAGCCTATGACACGTCCTCTGGGCCACATGAATTCTATTTCTGAGAGTCGGTGAATTATTTCTACTATTTAGTTCCTAATTGTTCTTGAACTTTACCATATGTGAAACTACTCTCTATTGTTGTGTGATGGCACATGACTTGCGAAGGAAAAGTAACGTCTTTCGCTTCTATGTTAGAGTGTTGTGAAAACTACTTGGTGATCGTGCGTCGAATCTTGAGGCTGGGATATTATGATGGATTGTTTAGTCTACTTTAAATATTCTTGGCATGATGAGTTAGGAAAGTTGTTTGAAATAATGGTTTTCTCTATTTGAAGTGTAGTTTGATTGCTCGAGGATGAGAAATGATTTACGTGTGGGGTGTTGATGGTTGTCACGACCCAAAACTCGACATGTCGTGATGGCGCTTATCATAGTAATAGGCAATCTGACATCTCACATATACTAACACTTTTAAAACTCGAATATGCGGAAGTAAGTTTAAATAATTAAGAATTTCACAGATACTAGATATGAACCTCAAAATCAATACAAGAATCCTCCCAAAAGATCTGGGTGTCACGGAGTATATGAGCATCTATATATATAACAACATAGTCTACTACATTATCTGGAAATTAAGACAAAAATACATAAAAGTGAAAGATACAGAAAGGAAGATCAAGGTCTATGGACGCCAAGCAGCTAACTCGATGATTTTCGAACAGGTAGACTCATCACGGCTCTATTAAATCACATAAATTGTTACCACATGTTAGATATCGAAGCTCGAAGCTTAACAGTCATTTCTGGGCTTATAGGAGCCCGAGCACAACACAAACATGAATCTACAACCCCGGTGCCCGCACATGGAATCATCCCCACGCATGTGCATACCCAAAAGCATGTGGCTATCATAACAATTTAGGCAACTAGTACCTCAACCGAGTTTAAATACGATACTTACCTCAAGAAACTCGAATCACTCTTCTAGAAAGCCCTTGCCTTGCGAATCGTCCTCCGAGCGCCTTGAATCTAGCCATAAATAGTTCGATACACTCAACACGAGCTAAAGGAATCAATTCCATAAGAAAATATCAAATTCTTAATCAAAAGTCAAAAAAGTAACTCTAAAGCCGGCCCACGGGTCCACGTCTCAAAATCCGATAAAAGTCACAAAATCCAGAAGCACATTCAACCACGAGTCTAACCATACCAAATTTACCAAAATCTAACACCAAATCGACCCCCAAATTCCAAATTTAAACTCTCCAAATCCCTAGCCTCAACTCACAAAATTACACCTCAAAACCACAAAATTTAGGTGGGGAAACATAATTATTGAATAAATTTAACCACAAGTAACTTACCTCAAGAACCCCCTCGAAATCTTCTCAAAAATCACCTAATCCCGAGCTTGAAATGTTTAAAATGAAGAAAATCTCAGAAACCCTTGAATTTAAACACTGCCCAGGCATTTCCGCACCTGCGTAGCCTGGGCTCGCACCTGCGCTCCCGCTTTTACGGAGAAAAACTCACTTCTGTGAAACTCACTTAACAGTCGACCAAGCGCACCTGCTGTCCCAGTTGCGCACTTGCGGGACCGCATCAGCGAACCATTCCTCTCTTTTGCGACTCCCATGTTGCCAGTCCAAATCCATTTCTGCGGTCGACCTGTGCAGATACGCATCCGCATCTGCGAAAACTTTTTCGCGCCTGCGACCCCCAATGACTTTCCTCCTCTTCGCAGTTGTGCAAGCTTAGCCGTTTCTGTGGCTCCGCACCTGCAGCCAATCCCACTGCAGATGTGATGACACCAGATCTGCAGCACCTCAGCATAACACTTAAGCCAAATTCGATCTGTTAACCATCCGAACTCCACCTGAGACCCCCGGGACCTCAACCAAACATACCAACAAGTCCTAAAATACGATAGGAACTTAGTCAAGCCCTCAAATCACATCAAACAACATCAAAAGACGAATCGCAACCAAATTCAAGCCTATTGAAACTAAGGAAATTCCAACTTCTACAAACGACGCCGAAACCTATCAAATCACGTCTGATTGACCTCAAACACAAGTCACAAATGACACTACGGACCTACTCCAACTCCCAGAACCCCAATCTGAGCCCGATAACCACAAAGTCCACTATCGGTCAAGCTTCTAAATTTCCAACTTTCGCCATTTCAAGTCTAATTCAACTATAGACCTCCAAATCACAATCTGTACATGCCCCTAAGTTCAAAATCACCCAACGGAGCTAACGGGACCATCAAAACTCCATTCCGGAGTCGTTTACACATAAGTCAACATCTGGTCAACCTTTTCAACTTAAGCTTCCAACCTTGAGACTAAGTGCCTCAATTCATTCTGAAATCTCTCTGGACCCGAACCAACTACCTCGGCAAGTCACATAGCAGTTACAAAGTACAAAATGTGCAGTAAATGGGGGAACAGGGCTACAACTCTCAAAACGGTCGACCGGATCGTTACATCATCCCCCACTTAAACAAACGTTTGTCCTCGAACGGGTCTAGAAATGTACCTGGAGTATCAAATAAGCGTGGATATCTGCTCCGCATCTCCCTCTCGGTCTCCCAAGTAGCCTTCTCAAATGGCTGACCTCTCCATTGCACCTTCACTAAAGCTATGTCCTTTGACCTCAACTTTTGAACCTGCCAACCCAAAATGCCACCGGCTCCACATCATAAGTCAAATCACCATCCAACTGAACCGTGCTAAAACCCAAAATATGAGATAGATCGCCGACATACTTTCGGAGCATTAAAACATGAAACATTGGATATACACTCCACAAACTAGGTGGCAAGGCAAGCTTGTAAGCCACTTCTCCAATCCTCTAAAGTACCTCAAATGGCCAAATATACTGAGGGCTCAACTTGCCCGTCTTCCCGAACCTCATAACACCCCTCATGAGTGACACCTTGAGCAGTACCTTTTCCCCAACCATGAAACCAACATCCCTAACCTTTCTATCGGCATAACTCTTCTCTCTGTACTGCGTCGTGTGAAGCCGATCCTGAATCAATTTAACCTTGTCCAAAGCATCCTGAACCAAGTCAGTACCCAATAGCCTAGCCTCTCTCGGCTCGAACCAACCCACTGCATATCGACACTGTCTCCCATATGAAGCCTCATATGGAGCCATCTGAATGCTCGACTGGTGGCTATTATTGTAGGCAAACTCCGTGAGCGGCAGAAACAATCCCAAAAACCCCCTAAATCAATGACACAAGCATGTAGCATGTCCTCCAATATCTGAATAGTGCGCTCGGGTTGTTCGTCCGTCTGAGGTGAAATGATGTACTCAACTCAACCTGGGTGCCCAACTCTCGCTGCACGACTCTCCAAAACTACGATGTAAATTGCGTGCCATGATTTGAAATGATGGACACTGGCACACCGTGAAGGCAAAAAATATCGCGGATGTAAATCTCAGCCAACTGCTCTGAATAATAAGTAGTCCCAACTGGAATGAAGTGCGCGTACTTGGTCAGCCGATCCACAATCACCCAAATAGCATCGAACTTCCTCAAAGTCCGTGGGAGACCAACTATAAAATCCATAGTGATCCGCTCTCATTTCCACTCTGGAATCTCTAGCCTCTGAAGCAATCCATCCGGTCTCTGATGCTCATACTTCACCTGCTGACAGTTAAGGCACCGAGCTACAAATCTCACTATATCCTTCTTCATTCTCCTCCACCAATAATGTTTTCTCAAGTCCTGATACATCTTCGCGGCACCTGAATGAATAGAATACCGCGAACTGTGTGCCTCCTCAAGAATCAACTCACGTAGCCCATCTACATTAGGCACACAAATCTGACCCTGCATATTCAACACCCCATCATCACCAATAGTAATGTCTCTAGCATCACCGTGCTGAACCGTGTCCTTAAGGACAAGAAAATGAGGATCATCATGCTGGCGCTCTCTGATGCGATCATATAAGGAAGATCGAGAAACCACACAAACTAGAACCCGACTGGGCTCTAAAACATCTAATCTCACGAACTAGTTGGCCAAGGCCTGAACATCAACTGCAAGAGGTTTCTCACCAATAGGAATGATTGTAAGGCTACCCATACTCACCGCCTTTCTACTCAAGGAATCGGCCCATATTGGCCTTTCCGGGATAATACAGAATGGTGATATCATAATCCTTTAGCAGCTTCAACCATCTCCACTGCCTCAAATTTAGATCCTTCTATTTGAACAAGTGCTGGAGACTCCGATGATCTGTAAATACCTCACCAGACACCCCATAGAGATAGTGCCTCCAAATTATCAATGCATGAACGATGGCAGCCAACTCCAAGTCACGAACAGGGTACTTCTTCTCATGGGGCTTCAACTGACGTGAAGCATAAGCAATCACTCTATCCTTCTTCATCAAGACACACCTAATACCAATCCGAGAAGCATCATAATACACTATATAAGAACCAAAGGTTGAAGGCAAAACTAGAACTGGAGTTGTGGTCAAGGCAGTCTTGAGCTTCTGAAAGCTCTCTTCACACTCATCCGACCACCTGAAAGTAGCACCCTTTTGGGTCAATTTTGTCAAAGGGGATGTAATAGACAAGAAACCCTCCACAAAGAGACGATAATAACTGTCCAAGCTGAGAAAGCTCCGAATCTCGGTAGCTGAAGACGGTCTGGGTCAACTCTGAATCACCTCAATCTTCTTCGGATCCACCTAAATCCCCTCACTAGACACTACATTCCCCAAGAACGCCACTGAACTAAGCCAAAACTCACACTTGGAGAACTTGGCATAAAGCTTCTCCTCTTTCAACCTCTACAACACAACTCTCAAATGTTGGGCATGCTCCTCCTAGCTACGAGAGTACACCAGGATATTATCAATGAACACTATGACAAACGACCCGAGATAAGGCTAAAATACATTGTTCATCAGATGCATGAATGTTGTTGGGGCGTTGGCCAGCCCAAAAGACATCACAAGGAACTCATAATGACCACAACGGGTCCCGAATATTGTCTTTAGAATATCCGAGTCCTGAATCTTCAACTGGTGGTACACAACGGATATAGTGGAATCTCTAGCCTCTGAAGCAATCCATCCGGTCTCTGATGCTCATACTTCACCTGCTGACAGTTAAGGCACCGAGCTACAAATCTCATTATATCCTTCTTCATTCTCCTCCACCAATAATGTTTTCTCAAGTCCTGATACATCTTCGCGGCACCTGGATGAATAGAATACCGCGAACTGTGGGCCTCCTCAAGAATCAACTCACGTAGCACATCTACATTAGGCACACAAATCTGACCCTGCATATTCAACACCCCATCATCACCAATAGTAATGTCTCTGGCATCACCGTGCTGAACCGTGTCCTTAAGGACAAGAAAATGAGGATCATCATACTGGCGCTCTCTGATGCGATCATATAAGGAAGATCGAGAAACCACACAAGCTAGAACCCGACTGGGCTCTAAAATATCTAATCTCACGAACTAGTTGGCCAAGGCCTGAACATCAACTGCAAGAGGTTTCTCACCAATAGGAATGATTGCAAGGCTACCCATACTCACCGCCTTTCTACTCAAGGAATTGGCCCATATTGGCCTTTCCGGGATAATATAGAATGATGATATCATAATCCTTTAGCATATTCAACCATCTCCACTGCCTCCAATAGTAATGTCTCTGACCTCAAATCAATCTTAGAGAGCACCCTCGCTCCCTGAAACTGGTCAAATAGATCATCAATGCACGATTAAGGACACTTGTTCTTGATTGTAACTTTGTTCAACTGCCTATAGTCGATGCACATCCGCATAGTACCATCCTTCTTTTTCACAAACAGAACCGGTGCACCCCAAGGAGACACACTAGACCTAATGAACCCCTTATCAAGAAGTTCCTGAAGTTGTTCTTCCAATTCCTTCAACTCAGTTGGTGCCATACGATACGGAGGAATAGAAATGGGCTAAGTGCCCGGCACCAAGTTAATATAAAAGTCAATATCCTTGTCTGGAGGCATGCCCGACAGGTCTGTAGGAAACACATCTGGAAAATCTCACACCGCTGAAACATAATCAATAGTAGGAGTATCAGTACTAACATCCCTCACAAATGCCAAATAAGATAAACAGCCCTTCCCAGCCATTCGATGGGCCTTCAAATATGAAATCACTATGTTGGGAACATAGTCTAGAGAACCTCTCCACTAAATCCTTGGCAAACCCGGCATCGCCAATGTCACAGACTTAGTGTGACAATCCAACATAGCATGACATGGAGACAACCAATCCATACCCAAGATCACGTCAAAATCAACCATACTAAGCAATAAGAGATCCACTCTAGTATCTAATCCCACAATAGTCACTACACACGATCGATATACACGGTCCACAATAATAGTATCACCCACCGGCGTAGATACATGAACAGGTGAAACTAAGGACTCACGGGGCATATCTAAATAACGAGTAAAATAAGAGGACACGTATGAATAAGTAGAACCAAGGTCAAATAATGTGGAAGCATCTCTATGGCACACTGAGACAAGACATATGATCACTGCATCTAAAGCAACGGCATCTGGCCTGGCAGGAATAGCATAGAATCGGGCCTGACCACTACCTAATCAACCTCCCCCTCTTGGGCAAACTCTAGCTGCTTGGGGCCCACCCCGAGCTGGCTGGGTGGGTGGTGGAACTGCTGGTGCTGGTACCATAGGTCGAGAACTCTGTTGTGGAGCCTCACTCAACAATCTAGGGCAATATCTTTTGATATGACCCATGTCTCCGCACTCGAAACAACCCCTCCTCTGACAGAATTATTGTTCCTGATTACCCGAGGAACTGCCTATAGTAAACTGAGAAGACGAGGCATGGTGAGAACTCTGCACTGGTAGTGCGCTGAATAAAGACTGGCCTGAGCGAGCACTGTAAGAACTGTGGCTAACTGATGCACCACGATGAGCTGGACGAGTCGTCTTAGCTTTCCTATAAGGACGACCCCTGTTGTGGTAAGCTTTTCCCCCAGAATGAACACTACTGGGACCAACCGAACCTCGAGGCCTCTTGGCCTCCCTCTCTTCATGCTCCTGACTACGGACCATCTCTATATGCCGAGCAATATCAACCACCTCATCAAAAGTAGCATCGGATACCCTCTCCCGAGTCATAAGCAACTGCAACTGATATGTGAGGCCATCAATGAACCTCTTAATCCTCTCCCTATATGTGGGAACCAACCAAACTACGTGACGGGCCAACTCGAAAAACCTCATCTCGTACTGGGTCACAGACATGCCATCCTGATGTAGCTACTCAAACTGTCTGCGCAGCTCCTCCCTGCGATATTGTGGTACGAACTTCTCCAAGAAGAGAATGGAGAACTCACGTCATATAAGTGGTGCTGCAACGACTGGCATGTACCTCTCATAAGCCTCCCACCATCTGAAGGCAGCCCCAATAAATTGAAAAGTAGTTAATGAGACCCCACTGGTCTCCAAAATACCTGTCGTGTGAAGAATCTGCTGGCACCTGTCCAAAAAGTCCTGGGCATCCTCAGACTCATCCCCACTGAATGATGGAGGCTAGAGTCTCCCAAATCCCTCTAGTCTCCTCTACTCATCATCCGTCATAATGGGACCCACTTGGGCTTGAGCAGCTACAATCGGCTGGGTTAGTGGTAACCCTAGTGTCTGAAGTCCCTACATCACCGGCTCTAGTGTACGGGCTGCGGGAGTCTGAGTACCTTCCCCGGCCTGAGAAGTGGTTGTCACAGCCGGAACAGAAACCGCTTGAGCAAGGCTGGTGCACACAGTCAAAATCTGAGCCAAAATCTCCTGAAGGCCTGATCACAATGGGCACAACTGGTGCCTGATCTTGCCCCACTAGCTCAACCATAGTTGGTACCTGCTCCCGAGCTGGAGAAACTAGTGGATCTGCAGGTGCAGCTCTAGCTACTGTACGAGCTGCACCCCTGCCCCTACCGCGACCTCGGCCTCTCGTGGCCCTAGCTGGTGGTACCGGTGGTTGTTTGTCCTGACCGTTAGTATGTGTCCTAACTATCTATGAGAGAATAGAACAACAGAAATTTAGTGATCGGAATCAATAAATCCACACGACAAGAATACAAGAATGTGAAGTTTCCTAAGGGTTAGACAGCCTCTCGAAAATAAGTACAGACGTCTCTGTACCGATCCGCAAGACTCTACTAAACCTGCTCATGACTCGTGAGACCTATGTAACCTAGGATCTGATACCAACTTGTCACGACCCAAAACTCGAGTTGTCATGATACCGCCTATCATAGTAATAGGCAAGCCGACATCTCACACATACTAATACTTTTAAAACTCGAATATGCGAAAGTATGTTTAAATAATTAAGAATTTCACATATACTGGATATGAACCTAAAAATCAATAAAAGAATCCTCCCAAAAGATCTGGGTGTCACGGAGTATATGAGCATCTATATATATAACAACATAGTCTAGTACATTGTCTGGAAAGTAAGATAAAAATACAAAAAACTGAAAAATAGAGAAAGTAAGATCAAGGTCTGCGGACGCCAAGCAGCTACCTCAATGATCTCAGAACAGGTAGACTCATCATTGCTCAATTAGATCACATAAATTGTTACCACATGTTAGATATCGAAGCTCGAAGCTTAACAGTCATTTCTGGGATTATAGGAGCCCGAGCACAACCCAAACATGAATCTACAACCCCGGTGCCCGCACATGGGATCATCCACACGCATGTGCACACCCAAAAGCACGTGGTTATCACAACAATTGAGGCAACTAGTGTCTCAACCGAGTTTAAATACGATACTTACCTCAAAAAACTCAAATCACTCTGCTAGTAGCCCTTGCCTCATGAATCGTCCTCTGAGCACCTCGAATCTAGCCATAAATAGTTCGATACAATCAACACGAGCTAAAGGAATCAATTCCATAAGAAAATATCAAGTTCTTAATAAAGAGTCAAAAAGTCACTCTAAAGCCGGCCCCCGGGCCAATGTCTCAAAATCCGATAAAAGTCACAAAATTCGATAAAAGTCACAAAATCCGAAATCCCATTCAACCACGAGTCCAACCATACCAAATTTATCAAAATCTAACACCAAATCGATCCCCAAATTCCCAATTTAAACTCTACAAATCCCTAGCCTCAACTCCCAAAATTACACCTCAAAACCACACAATCTAGGTGGAAAAATCAATGGAGAAACATAATTATTGAATAAATTTAACCATAAGTGACTTACCTCAAGAACCCCCTCGAAATCTTCTCAAAAATCGCCTAATCCCGAGCTTGAAATGTTTAAAATGAAGAAACTCTCGGAAACCCTCGAATTTAAACACTCCCCTGGCATTTCCGCACCTGCGGAGCCTGGGCTCGCACCTGCACTCCCGCTTTTGAGGAGAAAAACTCACTTCTTCGAAACTCACTTAACAGTCGACCAAGCACACCTGCGGGACCGCATCTGCGAACCATTCCTCACTTCTGCGACTCCCATGTTGCCCATCGAAATTCGCTTCTGCGGTCGACCTCGCGCCTGCGACCCCCAGTGACTTTCCTCCTCTTCAAAGCTGCGTAAGCTTAGCCGCTTCTGCGGTTCCGCACCTGTGGCCAATCCCACCGCAGGTGCGATGACACCAGATCTGCAGCACCTCAGCATAACACTTAAGCCATATTCGATCTATTAACCATCCGAACTCCACCCGAGACCTCCGGGACCTCAACCAAACATACCAGCAAGTCCTAAAATAGGATACAAACTTAGTTGAGCCCTCAAATCAAATCAAAAAATATCAAAACACGAATCGCACCCCAATTTAAGCCTATTCAAACTAAGGAAATTCTAACTTCTACAAACGACGCTGAAACCTATCAAATCACGTCCGATTGACGTCAAATTTTGTACACAAGTCACAAATGACACTACGGACCTACTCCAACTCTCCTAACCTCAATCCGACCCTGGTAACCACAAAGTCCACTCTCAGTCAAGCTTCTAAATTTCCAACTTTTGCTATTTCAAGCCTAATTCAACTATAGACCTCCAAATTACAATCCGGACATGCTCCTAAGTTCAAAAATACCCAACGAAGCTAACGGAACCCTCAAAAATCTATTTCGGAGTCGTTTACACATAAATCAACATCTGGTCAATCTTTTCAACTTAAGCTTCCAACCTTGAGACTAAGTTCCTCAACTCATTCCGAAACCTTTCCGGACCCGAACCAACTACCCCGGTAAGTCACATAGCAGTTATAAAATACAAAATGAGCAGTAAATAGGAGAACGTGGCTACAACTCTTAAAATGACCGACTGGATCGTTACAATGGTAGGTTAGGAACCCGTGTTTTAGCTATATTTTATACTCTAACTACTGCACTTTACTCATGTTTGAGCTTAATTGACGATAATTAGTACTTATTACTTGTGTTATGCTTTGTATGAGGTGAATTTGCGTTAGGAAGTAATTTTGTAGCTATAATGTATGATTTGGAGCTTTGAAATATAAGTATAAGCCCAATAAATTAAATGAGGATCGCATTCAGGGGTCGAGAACCAAGTTCAGATATTAAAAATTATGAAAACTTCTGGAGCGAAGAAATTTGCACTACGTGCCACGTAGGGCACCGCGGCAGTGCAAGTGGTGCCTACTAACAACAAACTGCATTCTTTGTTAAGTTCCACACGCGCAGTGCATGGGGCGTCGCGGGGCGCACGGTGTATGTGGTTTTCTGCAGCCCAATTTTCCACCTCGGCTTGGAGAGGGTAGTTCCGTCGGGACTCGTTCTTACATAGTAAAAATATACCAAAATATGACTTTTAGATAACTTTTGACCTACGTTGGAGGAGCAACTAAGGCAAGGAGACAATATCTCATCAAGTTTTCAACCAATAATCTATGAAATACGGGAGTTTGTATCGAATCATTAATATTGATGTTTCTATGTCTTTGAGCCTTTTTTAGATGACTTTTTCCATTGTTATGGGGTAGTTCACTCTAAGGTTTGGCGGATATGGTGTTTTAATTGATATTGGTGGATTTAACTCTGGTTTAATTGTATGAATGCATTTATGGAGCTTTGAATTAGTTGTAACTTTATTCACCGATTTATTTAATCTAAAGAGGAATATTTTGGTGATTATCTTTGCATTATTTATTTTGGTTTAATTTAGTGATCCTTTTAAGTAATAGAGAAAGGTTCTTGAATTATTGATTAAACCAAGTTAGGAGAATGTTCGAAAAACCTTTTTCTAAAGACTAGTCCATTAACGTGTTCTTGCATATCTTCACAGTGCTTCGTAGTTTATTTTGCATAATTCAGATTTAATCGAGAGAGGAATCTTGACCTTATGTTTAAGCTAATCATCGAGTGAATTCGTGAGAATCATTAAAATATTAGAAGTGAATTCAACTAGCGTTAGATCTCGAATAGCTATCTTACACCTATTATATTGTGACCCTTATTTCTCATATTGCTTACAATCCATTTAAGTTCACTCTCATTCTCTGTGATCAAGTCTAATTAGTTGTAATCTTAATTTGTAGTTAATTATAGTTAGTGATCACTTTAAATCAAGTGTTGATCATCCTGAATAGTAGTAAACCATAAGTTATTTGAAAATTGTTTAAATACAATCCATGCGGAGATGATAATTTTACTATACTATCTTTAACTAGCGAGCTTCAATTTACACGTCGGTTAAATTGTTATAAAGAGATAAACTATAATATAAAAATCAAAAAAGACTTGACTTTTATAGTAAAATATTGTTATATAAGGTGGGCGTTACAGAGGTCTTCCATCCTTGAAAATAGGAGAAATTCTCAGGTAATTGAGAATTTGAGATACTTTTATTAATCAATCAACTATTTAATGACCAAATAAAATGACTACTACAGATATATGCAAATTTAAAATATAAGTATAATTCTTTTAAAGTCAATAGTTCTATTTAAGCAAGACTCTCTATACTGATTATTGATTAAGCATTAAAATCTAGATGAGTCAAATCAGATGAAACAAAATGAAATCTAGAGAATCAGATCTACATCATAATCCTGGTAAAACTCTAAATGAAGTCAAACTACTAATTAAGATAATACTCCTAAATATGATACCTCGCTAGTGGTCTAATTTAGACCAACACAATTGCATAAACTAAAAGGCTAGAACAAGAAATTAAAAAAAAAAATCCAAGAGAGTAATTGATTATACGATAACCAAACAAGCTATGTAATATACTATCGTATAAATTTTAACTGAGCAAACCGTCAAAGAAATAACATAAATGAAAAGAAAATTTAAGAAAATCCAATGAAGAAAAAGCATCTTTTAAATTCTTTCCTGCATTAATGTTATTATTGCAATCTTATGATTTTGAAGAACACTAAACAACTAAGGAGTAATCAAAGTTCAACCTGTATAAATACATCCTCTTTGCCAAAGCTTCTTCAGGATATCAAAGAGTTCCTTTTCTCAAGTTTAATCGTCAAAAGTGAGATCTTTTTTAGTTCGATCTCACTCAACTACTAATCCCTACAATGACTAGTGACCCTACGATTCTTATAAGCAAGAAATTACTTCTTTCTTTCCTCCTTATTTGCATGGTGGTGGCACCGCCACCGGCTATGGCGGCGATCACATGTGACACAGTATACAACGACCTGCAACCATGCCTTAGCTACGTGTTGATTGGTGGAAGCGTATCGACAGAATGTTGTAGTGGGCTTAAATCTCTTCTAGATAGCGCAACGACCACCCCTGACCACCAGAGTGCGTGCTCGTGCGTGAAAAAACTTGCCTCCGCCGCCACCGGAGAAGAAGTTAGCCGTGCCGCTAGTATCCCCGGGCAATGTGGTGCCAACGTTCCTTTCAAGATTAGTCCAGATGTTGACTGCTCAAAGGTGAACTAAAGAAATTTAAAGAGTAACTTAGTAGTAACTCTTTCCATATATAGCATATGAGCTACAGAAAATGAAAATTCATTTTTTCCTAGTAATGGTTTATTTGAGGAAATCACCTCAAATTAATTATGTTGTGTGGTTTAATCATCCTATAAAAGAAGAAACGGGAGCTCCTATAGTTCTATCTATGAGAACTTTTAAATTTCTAAAACTCCATAAAAATAGTTCAATATATAACATGGAAATTAATGAACCGAAGAAGGGATGTTTAGGGTTCGTTAAAAAATCGATTCAAACCGAATACGAATTACCGAACCGATTAAATAACCAATTTTTTTGGGTTTGATTTGATTTGATTTTAAATTTTAAAGGATCGACAATATGTTGCTTGGTTTGCCTTTATCAAAAACAAACCGAAGAAAAATCAAACTAAACCAACAAAATATAAACATAATTTTATAATTACGTATATGCAATATATTTTATATACTTTTTCATCAAAATTTTATTTTTATCAATTAATTTTATCTCTAATAAGCGTAGACTTTTAAGCCATAAGCTTTCTTAAAAGAAAGTCATGAATCCAAATCTATTTATGTAAAGCAAAAAATATGAGATATTTACCTAGACTTTTTTATGTTTCTTATAAACTTTATTCAGCTGATTAAATATTATAGATATCAAAATATTTACTCCATAATCCAAAGAAATTGTAACCATCAAAATAAAAGGGTAATCGCAAAGGAGGGGGAGGGGGGGGGGGATTTTGATTGCAAGAAAGAAAAAAAGAGGAAATTCCACAAGATTTCTTAAAAATCGAACCAAATCAATAAATGTGTATCATATTAGAGCCCATTTGGATTAGCTGATTGTAAATAGCTGATAAGCTTGACGTGTTGAAAAGTATTTTTACGTGTTGAAACTGATTTTTTAAATAAGTATTTACGTGTTTGGATACACGTGTTCAAACTCATAATAAGCAGTTGATGTATATGGTAGAAACATGCTGATAATTTGTTCTTTTATTAAAATGACTAAAATATCCTTAAAAACTTTACAAAAGATTATGAATTAAAAAGTTTCTTTGTAATGAAAAGGATGAACAACGAATATGGAATGAAGAGAAAGTTAGAAAATTTATTTTGGGAAAAATATTTTGTGAATTAAAAAATATTATTAAGGATAAACTCGTAAAAGTCATGGTCAAACTAAAAATACTTATAAGCTGAAAAGCCATAAGTTGGGGGTGACCAACTTATGACTTATGGCTTCTTTTAGCTTATAAGCACTTTGGTTGTTTACCAAACGCGTAGATAAGTCAAAAGGTGCTTATAAGCTTAGCCAAACACCCTCTAAGTTGGGATAGACCAACTTATTATTTTTGGCTTGTTTTTAGTATTTTGGCTTAAAAGCACTTGATTTTTTGTATTTGCCAAACACCAAATTGGTGTTCGACACGAAGCCGGTATCCTTATTTGTCGTCGAATCAACAACAACAACAACAAAAAAAAAAAAATCTAGTATATTCCCAACATGTGGGGTTATTAGTCGTCGAATCATACACTGTAATAGTTTCCTCTTTTAGTATAAACTAGGATTTTGACCATGTGGGCGCAGGGTTGAATTTTCGTTGGCTTTCGAGAATTGGGTAAAGATTGGGACTTTATTGTTTGAAATTGATTTCTTTAGCGTTGTTTGATGTTATTGAGTTATTTTGGCTAGATTTGAGCCGCCAAACGTGACTTTTTAGAGAAAATGTCATTTTAGAGAATTGATTTGGGCTTATTGAGGTAAGTGTCTTGCTGATTATCTTACCTAGAAAAGAAAAAGGAAAAAAAAGGAGAGAAGCTTGCATGAGGTCCCTCAAGTTTCTTGTACTTCCTCTGTCTCAACTTATTTGGCGGTTCACAAATTTTGAGAGTTAAACGAGTTAACTTTGACTACAAAGATTCTTAAAATACAATTTACATATTCGAAAACTATGTAAATGTTATAAATATAACTCAAAAAAATAATATCGAACAAGGAAAAACAAGCTAAGAGATATAGAGAGAAAGAGAGGAAGAGAGATTCTTATTTCATCTTCAATTGTGTGTTTTTCCTATCTATTACAAGGCCTTAATATAGGCATGAAAAGTGAATAAAAATATGTCATTGAATATGTCATTAAGCATAAAAATATGTCATTGAATATGTCATTAAGCATTTGAGAAGATCATGGAGGAAGAGTAGACATCCACCATAATTTGATTTTTCTTATAACACTCCCCCTTGGATGTCCATAGATAATGTGCCTCGTTAAAACCTTATTAGGAAAAAATTCTATGGAAAAAAAATCCTAGTGAAGGAAAAAGAGTATACATATTTAGAAATACGCCTTTTGGTTGCCTCGTTAAAAACCTTGCAAGAAAAACCCAGTGGGACAAAACCTTGTAAGGTAAAAAGAGTACAACGCGTATTAACTCCCCCTGATGAGAGCATCAATTCACATCCTTGAGCTTTCGCATCCCAATCTTGTACACTAGTTTCTTAAAGGTTGACATCGGTAGAGATTTGGTGAACAAATCAGCCATATTATCACTTGAACGGATCTGTTGCACATTGATATCACCATTCTTTTGAAGATCATGTGTGAAAAATAACTTTGGTGAAATGTGCTTTGTCCTATCCCCTTTTATGAATCCTCCTTTCAATTGGGCTATGCATGCTGCATTGTCTTCATACAAAATTGTGGGTAATTTATCACACTTCAAACCACACTTGTCTCGAATAAGGTGTATTATAGACCTCAACCATACACATTCTCGACTTGCTTCATGAATAGCAATTATCTCAGCATGATTAGATGAAGTAGCCACTATTGATTGCTTAGTCGATCGCCAAGATATGGCAGTGCCTCCATATGTAAACACATAGCCTGTTTGAGATCGAGCCTTGTGTGGGTCAGATAAATACCCAGCATCGGCATAACCAACAAGATCGGGACTGCAATCATTGCCATAAAATAACCCCATATCGATAGTCATTTAGATACAGCAATATGTGTTTGATTCCATTCCAATGTCTCATTGTAGGAGCAGAGTTATATCTTCCTAAGACATTAACTGAAAAAGTTATGTCAGGCCTTGTAGTGTTAGTAAGATACGTAAGTGCACCAATTGCACTAAGATATGGTACTTCAGGACCAAGAAGTTCTTCCTTCTGTTCTTGAGGTCGGAACGGGTCTTTATTCACATCAAGTGATCGAACAATCATCGGAGTACTTAATGGATGTGCTCCATCCATGTAAAACCATTTCAATACCTTTTCTATGTAGGCAGATTGATGAACAAAAATCTCGTTTGTCAAATGTTCAATTTGCAAACCAAGACATAATTTAGTTTTTCCGAGATCTTTCATCTCAAATTCCTTCTTTAAATAATCAATTGCCTTTTGGAGTTCTATAGGAGTTCCAATAAGGTTTATGTCATCAACATATACAGCAAGTACAACAAACTCTGATGTTGTTTTCTTTATAAAAACACATGGACAAATGGTATCATTTATATTATCTTCCTTTAATAAATACTCATTAAGGCGGTTATACCACATTCTACCTGATTGCTTTACACCATACAAAGACCTTTGCAATTTGATTGAAAATATTTTCCGGGACTTTGAATTATGTGCGTCAGGCATTTTAAATCCCTGGGAAATTTTCATGTATATCTCATTATCAAGTGAGCCGTAAAGGTATATAGGTAACCACATCCATTAAATGCATATCAAGCTTTTCTTGGACAGTAAAACTAATGAGATAACGGAATGTTATAGCATCCATAACAGGAGAATACGTCTCTTCATAATCGATACCAGGCCTTTGTGAAAATCCTTGTGCGACAAGGTATGCCTTATATCTTTGTACCTCATTTTTCTCATTCCTTTTATGTACAAAGAACCATTTATAGCCAACAGGCTTAACACCATTTGGTGTTTGGACTACAGACCCAAAAACTTCACGTTTCGCAAGTGAAGTTAATTCTGCCTAAATAGCATCTTCCCATTTTGGCCAATCATTTCTCTGTCTACATTCATCAACAGATTTTGGTTCAAGATCCCCATCTTGTTGCATTATTTCAATAGCGACATTATAAGCAAAAATGTTATCGATAACAATATTATTTTGGTTCCATCTTTTTCCCGTTAAGACATAACTTATTGAGATCTCTCTATTCTTATCATTTTCAGGTACCTAAACCTCCCTTGAGGTTTTATCATTTGTTATGTCTTTGTGCTCTTCTTGAGTCACTACCTCTGTATTATGATCACTTTGATCATTTGCTCCTTTTCTTTTTCGAGAATTTTTATCCTTAGAACCGATAGGTCTACCACGTTTCAAGCATGGTTTAAAATCATTTGCTTTAATTAATTGTCCTACCGGGATATCCACTCGAATTGGAGCATTAGCAGCTGGAATATGTGACTTAGTCACCCTTGCTAGGTCAGTGAATGCATCTGGCAGTTGATTTGCAATATTTTGCAAATGAATTATCTTTTGAACCTCTTGTTCACATTGATTTGTTCGAGGATCTAAATTAGATAGTGATAATACATTCCAATCTATCTCCTTTCTCAGCTGCTTATTTTCTCCCCCCTAATATTGCGTATACTGATTCATCAAAATGACAATAAGAAAATCTTGCTGTAAATAAATCTCCAGTCATAGGCTCCAGATATTTTATAATAGAAGAAGATTCATACCCAACATATACTCCCAATCTTCTTTGGGGACCCATCTTTGTGCGTTGTGGTGGAGTAATTGGAACATATATCGCACAACCAAAGATTCTAAGATGAGAAATATTTGGCTCCTAACCAAAAGCCAATTGCAATGGGGAGACTTTATGATAACTTGTGGGCCTTATCCGCACAAGTGTTGCTGCATGTAAAATAGCATAACCCCATATTGAAATGGGAAGTTTTGTTCTCATAAGCATTGGTCTAGCAATTAATTGGAGGCGTTTGATCAATGATTCCGCTAGACCATTTTGTGTATGAACATGAGCAACCGGATGCTCAATTGTTATCCCAGTTGATATACAATAATCATTAAAGGCTTGGGATGTAAACTCACCAGCATTATCAAGACGAATTGTCTTAATTGCATAATCTGAAAATTGTGCTCTTAGCTTTATTATTTGAGCCAACAATCTCGCAAGTGCCATATTGCGAGTTGATAGTAAGCACACATGTGACCATCTTGTAGACGCATCTATCAAAACCATATAATATCTGAATGGTCCATATGAAGGATGAATGAGCTCACATATATCACCCTGTATACGTTCCAGAAATGTAGGGGATTCCATCCTAACTTTAATAGTTGATGATCTAATAATTAATTTGCCTTGAGAACATGTAGCACAAGAGAATTCTTTAAATTGAAGAATCTTATGGTTCTTCATTGAATGTGCATGTGAATTCTCAATTATTTTACGCATCATAGTAGAACCAGGATGACCCAACCGGTCATGCCAAGTAATAAAATTATCTTGATTAGTAAACTTTTCATTTACTATGGCATGCATTTCAATCTTGCTAATACTTGTGTAGTATAAGCTGGAGGAAAGAGCAGGTAACATTTCAAGCACATATTTCTTACCAGACATTATTGAAGTAATATAAAGATATTCAATCTTTTCATCATTTGTAGTCTCAATATGGTAGCCATTTTGGCGAATATCTTTGAAACTTAATAAGTTTCTTTGAGATTTACTACAATATAGTGCTTTATCAATAGCCAAATTTGTTCCTCATGGTAGTAATAAATTGGCTCTTCCAGAACCTTCAATTAATTTTGTACTATCGGATATTGTATTAACATTGGCTTCTTTCATTACCAAATAAGAGAAATATCTCTTATCTCTTAAAATAGTGTGTGTTGTAGCACTATCCAGAAGATATATATCATCTTTATTAATCTTGAGTCCAACTGAAGACCGAAAAATTTTCATATTCTTCATGAAAAAAAAATCAAAAAGTATATTATAAGAAATATGAAAGACAAACAAAATATATATTAAAAAATACATTAGGAATGTAGAAACTAGCAACACATGATACATTAGGAAAATACACTTAAGAAAAATAAACTAGTTGCAAACATAACAAAATGACAACTTTTATTATAGCTTCATTCCCAGTAAGATGATTAGTTCTTCAGTCAATATCCTCAAAGAAGTCTCCAGCTTCTAAATGAATAATATGTGTTAGGCCTCCAAAATCATCATCTTTATATACAAGATGTGCCTCAGAATCATATTTGTTTGAGGGACCTGCTTCATCATCATTATTTTGAAAGGTCAAGTGTGCCTCCACATTATTTTCTTTCTTTCTAAGGGAGGCTTGATAAAGTTTGACAAAATAATCTGGCGAACGACAAATGCGTGCCTAATGACCTTTCATACTACATCGGTGACACATACTAATTTTACCTTTTGAAGGATTAATTTGAGAACCCTTATTGTTCTCCTGTTTATTTCCATCATAATGACGATAATTGTTTCGTCCCCTGCCACGTCCACGTTTACGACCATGTCCACGACCACGGTAATTATTTTGTTTTCTTTCAAACTTATCATATGTTGCTACAACATTCACTTCCGGAAATGGAGCTGACCCAGTGGGATGGGCTTCATGATTTTTCATTAATAGAGTATTATTCTGCTATGCCACAAGTAGGCATGTGATTAACTCAGAATATTTCTTAAAACCCTTTTCACGGTATTGCTGTTGTAACACCACATTTGAAGCGTGAAAAGTAGAAAATGTTTTTTCTAATAAGTCCTCATCTGTGATAGTGTCTCCATATAATTTTAATAGAGAACTTACTTTAAAGATAGCCGAATTATACTCACGGTTTTAAAGTCTTGCAACCTTAAATGTATCCATTCATACCGAGCTTTCGGTAATACCGTAAGTTTTAGGTGGTCATATCGATCCTTCAAATTAATCCATAACTCAAGTGGATCTTTTACAGTTAAATATTCAGTTTTTAACCCTTCATGTAGATGATGACGAAGGAAAATCATGGCCTTCGCTTTATCCTGATTTGATGCTTTATTTTCTTGTATAATAGTATTTCCAAGACCTTTAGCGTCAAGGTGAATTTCAGCATCAAGGACCAATGATAAATAATTCTTCCCGTTAATGTCTAGTGCCACGAATTCAAGCTTTGACAAGTTTTACATATTGAAACTGAAGGAGAATCGAACACAACTAGGATGTGATTGTGAAAATGAAGGTGACAATCGTGTTGATAACGTGTTATAAATATAACTCAAAATAACAATATCGAACAAGGAAAAACAAGCTAAGAGATATAGAGAGGAAGAGAGATTCTTATTTCTTTTTCAATTGTGTGTTTTTCCTATCTATTACAAGGCATTTATATAGGCATGAAAAGTGAATAAAAATATGTCATTGAATATGTCATTAAGCATAGAAATATGTCATTGAATATGGCATTAAGCATTTGAGAAGATCATGGAGGAAGAGTAGGCATCCAACATAATTTGATTTCTCTTATAACAGTAAAAAGTTTTATAAGTCACAATAATTAATAATTCAAAATATTTATAAGACATGAAAAAATCGCGATAAAAAGAAAAACCCATTTGACTCTTTCGGTCTTAGTTTTGACACATCGATTTACTCAGCACTATGCTTGTAACAAGTTGCCCTTCAAATTAGCCAAGGTACGCATGTGATGAAGAAGAAGCTTGCATGTGATGCGCATTTAGGATGGAAGGTGATAAAACTCTGCTAAACGAGTGTCAGCACCTTTCCTAATTAATAAAGCGTCACATGTGCCTAAGGTTATTATATACTATCAAGCTTAAGCAGATAGTGAAAAGAATAGCCCCATCTAAAGTAGATAACTATTTTGACCTTAAGTTCTTGAATTTTTGCCAATTCAAATTTAATTGAACTGGTAATTCGAATTAGTACGTGATTATAAACCACCAGCTTCACATTACAATAAAGTACCAAGCGCAGTAGTCAAGATTACTACTACAACGTACCAGCCAAGTTTGACAAATTACAAAGTGCCACAAGTGTCCAAGAACCACTACAAGATGCCGAAGGCACCAAAAAATTACTGCACCAATGTACCACATATAGCCAAATCTCGCTATGACAAGGTGCCAAAGCCCAAATGTACCTAAAGATCACTACAAATTCTGATCATCGGTTCCAAAAGACCACTAGAAGGCAGTCATCTCTTCGGAAAAATAAATACTACAAGGTACCTTCAGTGTCTAATTATTAGTACAAAGTACCATTTTTATCAAAGAAAGACTACTATAAAAGATCATCGCGTCTAACAACTATCACAAGGTGCCTTAAGTTTCAAGAAACTATTACAAAGTGCCATCAGTGTCTAAGAAAGGGTATTACAAGATACAAAAAAATGAACTACAAGGTAATTACTCATATACAAAAATATATGTACCATAATCCATCAGTACCAAAAGATAACTACTACAAAGTACCAGCTATGTCAAAGGAAAATCATTACAAGGAACCAATTGCATCCAAGGAATTTGAGCATCCTTCCTACGATTATAAGACACCACCGCCACCATACCCTCCGGCCTCCACCACCTTACTACTATAACTCACCCCCTCCTTCACCATCACCACCACCTCCTCGATACTATTGGATTTTCGTATTTCATGTTCATAAGGCCGACATGGCTTCATTTTGTGTTTCAATACGGGTAAGGCAGTCAATCCGCCTATTACCCAGAAGTCATCCCAAGCACACCATAACCAAGGGGTTCTCATATTGTGAGTTTAAGACACGATATCCAAATTTAATTCTTCATTCTTTGTTTTTTTTCTTTTTAAATTTTTGGGTTGCAGTTGTTTTGCCATCTAAATTGGTGTTTGATGGTTCTCCAAGACTATTGTTCTGTTGAATACAAATTCTTTTCTATTGAGTGTTCATCACTATCATTTGCCCGTCTAATTTTCCAATTTCAGACACGAGAGAGAAAAAGTAATAAATTTGGACAAATAATGCCAAAGTTTTTAAGAAGTGCCATTGAGTTACTTTATCCACAATGCCTTTTTTGGGATAAATCTTTGAAGGAATAGAGCACCATATTAAACTAACAGCAAAGATTTTCAGTTTTGGAGATGATTTTCTTTGACATACTAGGTTATCTATAGGCTTAAAGAGACCAAAACTTCCAAGCGTTCTTGTTAATTTCAAGAGAAATACTCTACCGCTTCAGGGTGTCATCACCATGTTACCTATACTAGGAACTAAAATTGTTGGTTTTCTTCTTTCTTTGTGATTAAACTTCAGCTGAATAGTTATCATTCTGAACAAAATTTGAAAGGATTAAAACATGTCAATATATAACCTGATCATAGTTTGTTTTAGGCCAAGATTAGTTGGGTTAATTTGACATAAATAAATAGATCATAAGGCAAGTGCCTAACTTAAAATCTTTTTTAAAAAAAATATTTGCCTGATTACTAATCAAACCCAAAATATTATGTTTGCTTTACATGCAAAAAAGAAAGACTTTTGGAACTTGTGTCTTAATCATGCAATAAGATTTCTGTCCAATGAAAAGCTTATAGTAGTACCATTCTTTTCTAAACGGAGCAGAACATATTAGCGTCAATCCCTAAAAGTAGAATAGCAGAATTCTTACCTATTGATGTCACTGGTTCACAAACCTTAAGCTCATTTGTTCCATGAAATCAAAAAGGTCATAATAGGAGAAAGACAACAAATATGACCCTCAACAGATATCTCATTTAATTGAAAACACTGTTGAAATGCATCATTAACCCACATAACCAGAGATATAACCTTTTATGTTTCAAATATAGAAGCATAAATTGGAGATGAACATCTCCACCCAGGCGGAACACCAGTGTGGACTTAAATTAATGGTACCTCAAAAAGGAAAGAGGTAAGTACAAGTAAGGAGGACAAACCTTACCTTGGAATCTAGCTGCAGATACAAATCAACTCGATCTGGGCTTCGTTCTAAAGAGGAAATTACATGAAGCTTCTATTACAATATTTCAACCATGAAAACATCACTTCTCCTCAAAAAGGTACAGGAGCAGCTATATACAAAGGTCAAGTATGTGCGCATTTCAAGCATTTGCACCTGGATCACTGATCACACCCAGAAAATCATCCTTTATCGTACCAATACAGAACTGAAACAGGACACGGGAACCAACATGTGAGGGAGATAACGAAGAATCCATGCAACACAAGTAAATATAAAATGTTGGAGTTCTTATTTTTGCTTGAAACTATCTTAGGAACCTATGCTTGTATATCCTTGATAAAAAAGTTGCAGTGCCTATGGTCCTTTTCTCCTTCTCCCTTTCCTATTATCATTCAGAAAAAAAATATTATGATTCTTAAGAACTCAACGTGGCCTTCCCCTTCGAATCTAACAAAGAATGGAATCTCATTGAATTCTTACACTCTCATGTTGGCAAATTAATATTATCATTCGATTACAACAAGAATAAACCCATTCTGGAATACAAACCTAAAGTAAAGTACATATTAAACCGATTGCAAGAGTACCAGTAACAATATCTATTATCCAAAGAGGAATTAACAGTATCGGTATTTAGACTTTACCCCACTTCCCTTGGGTTAATATCCCAACCACAAGAGATTTTTTAGCGGCACAAATAACATTTCCTAGTATCTCAATTTCATCCAGATATTCCTTCTTCTCAGCTTCAGGACCTTCTCCAGTCATATTAGTTTATCCTAGCCACTTAATGTCCCTTGACAGAAATCCCTCATCCCACCCCAAAAATAAATAAAACTTGGATTCACTAGCTAAAAGTGGCGATAACAAATCCAAACTACATGACTATCGAAATTTAGTAAAAGTTATTCAAAAGGGAGGTCAACATTAAAAACTATATGGATCTTCATAATGACAACTAACTAGAAAGAGGCCAGAGCAAGTGTCTCTAACAACTATTTTTCTATAACAGCTATTTGTTGAATCATGGAAGAAAATCAGCTTTTTGTTACCACCTCCAACCTTACAGTTGCGGGTTCGAATCACGATGTTACCATATCGGAAAAAATCAACTTTTGTTACCTAATGTGGGAAACTTTGTACATAGTAAAAATATTATCAAATTTTTAGGGCATCACTAAAGGTCGCTAGGAAATTTCACAAAATTAAGAGGAAAGCTGATGACATACAATTTCTGTGGCATCAACACGTGTACCAATAATCTTCAATCTAACTTCACTTTCCTTCTGAATTTTAACCTGCAACAGATAAATAAATCAATTATTGAGTTACACCTATTAGCTGAATTTTTTGAAAAGGAATAGTCAGAGTAAGCAAAGCAAATCTATGTGCCCGATCCTCCGAAAATGTTGCGGCACTCGTGTGGATCCTCCTAAATTAGTGCATTTTTGGAGGATAGATAAATTGGCATTTTGCCAACTTATTCATACATTTTTCTTGAGTTTCAAGGTTCTTTAAGTACGACTTAATAACCTAAACTAACTTAAGTTGGTTGGTTTCAGGTGTTTGAGCTTAGCTTAGAGGAAACAGTTGAAGGATGTGATCAAAAAGGATGAAAAGAGATGGAATTTGGAACAAAAGATTGAAGAATTGGAAAACTGAAGGAGGAGAAATTGGGGCCACCAATTTATATAGTGGAGCCGGTTCTGAAATCCAAAAATGAAGAACTTTGGTGAAGTGTTGAAGCCTAAAAGACTAAAGAAAAACGAGTAGGCATTCGGCTCCACGATTTTGGACACCTGAAAAAGCTGAGAATCTGCCTAGGTGTGCGGAATATTTCCAGCTCCATGATTTCAGTCCATGAAAATCACATGAAACAAGACTTGAATGGAAGAGAAGCAAAAACGTCGAGTCGAAATTGCTTCTCTTCAGTTCAATTCTTGCTTTAGGTGATTTTCGTGGAGTGAAATCGTGATGCCATAAATATTCCGTCCACCTAGACAGATTCTCAATTTTTTTAGGTATCCAAAATCGTGGAGCCGAAATTGATTCGTATTCCCACTTGTACATATGCTAAAGAAGTTAACTACGAAAGCGAAAATATAAACAAAGTAGACATAAAAAAACAAATCAAAAATAAAAGATGCAATATGTACAAGTTTTGAACTCCCTCCCCCACACTTAAAAACTAGCATTGTCCTCAATGGTGGACTAAGTTTTTAATGGTTGCAAACTACTTCAAAGCAACATCAGTCGTTTCTTCAGTTGTGGGACGCCAATCTTTCCTGAATTGAGCTATCTCTACGGAAAACAAATTTCACTGTTGCACGCATCTCTGGTAAGCCAACTTGGATTGCCTTTTCAATTTTACCAAGTCTTCCATCCATGTCATGGACTGTCTTTTCAATCTTTTCTAGTTGTTCATCTCTAACCTTCTCTTTGGCTTTTTCAGCTTGATTTGCTAAGACTTGGTACAGCTTTGTTAGAATTGACTTTATTGCGCAAAAGAAAGCTCCTTTAGTATTCACATTTATCAGCTTCACCGTGTTCTTAACATTCTTTTAATTGCTTGCAGATGGATGTAAGAGCTTTGGATACAGCTTGATCTGGAGCTTTCGTGGTTGGACATTTAGATGGCAAGACTGTTGTGGACAGGTCTCCTGCTTCTGTGGCAGAAGCCTGGAAATAGAGCAACGACTGGTGATATAGTGGGGACTAGCTCATCAGACTGGCTAGCCCCCAAGGTAGATGGCAACATATCAAGTGTGGTGGACTGTCTTCTTCTTCTTGGAAGGTTTTGAATCATCCTTTAATGAAAATAAATTCACATTCTTGGGACCTTGTAATTTCATCCTTTGACTAAGGCACTTGTACTTTCTTCATCAACTCCGTAAGAGCCCACGGGAAATGCAATGACTTGACCTTCTTATCCTTCTTGCATGCTAACAGAATCTCAGCTCTCATTATCTTCCCCAACGTCAATGGGCCCTTTTTTTTATGATGGTTGCAGTTCGAATTGCCCGTGAAATCTCATCATCATTCTTGCACGGCTCAAGTCTCCCAAGAACAAAGTTCACCCAATTTCTAGCCTATGGACTAAAAGAACTCTTTTTTATTGTCCCAACAACCCTCAAACTCAATAATACAGGCTTGAAGCATATCTTCCAAGATTTGTATTACCCTCTCGGACTGGCTGTCTGTTTGAGGATGGAAAGAAGTATTAAAATTCAACCTAGTACCCAAAGCTTCTTACAAGCTAGTCCAAAATCTGGATGTAAACCTTGGGTCTCAGTCAGATACAATAGAAACAGGAACTCCACAGGAACTCCATGCAACCTCACAATCGCATTAACGTATAATTCTGCTAAACGTTCAAGTGGGTAGTCCACTCTAATGGCCAAGAAATAAGCACTCTTGGTTAGGCTATCAACTACAACCCAAATTGCATCATGATTTCTTTGAGTGTGTGGAAGTCCATAGTTATTCTTTCTCATTTCCACTCTGGTATCGACAAGGGTTGTAGCAAACCAGCTGGGACTTGATGCTCGGCCTTTATTTGTTGACAAACTAAGCATTTAGAAATAAATTTCGCAATGTCTTTCTTCATACAATTCCACCAATAGTGTTCTTTGATGGTTTGGTAAATTTTAGTACCTCCAGGATACATTGCATATGGTGAAGTATGTGCTTCTATCAAAATTTCCTTCCTCAAGTTGTTATCTTTAGGAACACATAAACTTATTTTGATAAAATAGGACACCATCCTCCCTCAATTTAAAATCAATTTATTCTCCATTTTTAACTTCTTTGATCCGTTTCATAAGCTTCTCACCCCAATATCAATTTTGTACAAAAGGTTATGCTCAAGATACTAACAGTAATACATGGAGGGTTTGTAAAACAGAAATCTTGGCAGCACCTGCCCTGTACTTCACCACTCTTTCTCAGGTAAATACAAGCAAAACTAGGTTTTGGAGCCTGAACAAAAGTTATAGAGCTAAGAAATAGCGTTCTAGAATAGCTTGGCTCACTTAAAACGGGGTTTTATACAAGGAAAAATGTTAAAAAATACTAACAGTTGTCCAGTTCAAAAATGGGTTTGATAAAGTTACCTCAAAAGTGAGAAGTACCTTGTGGCTCAACCAAGACAAGTTTTGTTGGTGAATTGGTTGGAGAATTTGATGAGAGGAGAGGAGTTTTCTTTTGCTAGAGAAAACGAATTTGAGAAGATGGTTAAAGATATTTCACAAAGGTGATATATATCATCTTGGATAAGGATGAAACAAAAAGGTGGCTGCCCAAACTTTTACTTCTTTGGATAGATATGAAAGGGTGGCTGCCCAAAACATTAAATATCCAATGTACTTCATAACAAATTTATCAAAATTATAATAAGTGTTAAACATAGCAACACCATGAAACTTCCTTGTAATTATTAACACAATTTAAATTAAGCAATTTGCATATACCGTCAAATTTACGTAGGTAGTACGAAGTAAATATATCCTTATTATAAAAATATGGTCAATTGAAAATGCAAGTATTAATTTAGAAATTTGTGGGTGTTACAACTCTCTCCCCTTAAAGAAATTTCGTCTCGTAATTTCGTCCCCAAGTAGCTTCTTTACCAGAATGAATTCTCCAAAGGACTTTCACTAATGGAATTTTCTCGTTTCTAAGCTCTTTTATCTCATGCGCCAAGATTTGGCCAAAAAGGAAAACTTAGTCCTCGATTTATTGGACCATATGAAGTACTTGAGGGAGTTGGTCCAGTTGCATATAAACTAACTCTTCCACCGGAGTTATATAAGATCCACAATGTCTTCCATGTTTCTATGCTTAGAAGATATCGCTCAGATCCATCACATGAAGATCCTGTTGAATCCATTGACAATTGATCATATCTTTATAGTAAGGATATATTTATTTCGTACTCCCTACGTAAATTTGACGTTATATGAAAATTGCTTACTGTAGATTGTGTTAATATTTACAAGGAAGCTTCACGGTGTTGTTATGTTTAACACTTATTATATTTTGATAAATTTATTATCAAATACATTGGATATTTAATGTTTTGGGCAGCCACCCTTTCATATCTATCCAAAGAAGTAAAAGTTTGGGCAGCCACCTTTTTGTTTCATCCTTATCCAAGGTGATATATATCACCCTTGTGAAATATCTTTAACCATCTCCTCAAATTCGTTTTCTCTGGCAAAAGAAAACCCCAAAACTCCCCTCCTCTCATCAAATTCTCCCACCAAATCACCAATAAGACTTGTTTTGTTCGAGACACAAGCTACTTCTTACTTTTGAGGTAATTTTACCAAACCCGTTTTTGAACTGGACAACTGTTAGTATTTTAGCATATCTCCTTGTTATAGTTGTCCAACGAGACGGGTCGGCCCGGCCCACTTACTCTTAAACGGGACTGGGCCCATAGTAAATAGGACATGGGATGGGACGGGCTGCCCATTTTGTCCCGGTGGGCCGGCCAGTTGACGTCCGGTCACGTCCAGCCCGCGTGATTTTTTATTTTTTATTTTTTGAAAAAAAGTCGTTGGCCAACGGTATTTTTTGCAAATATTAGTATGATAATTTGTAATTGGCTAATAAGAGGCCTAGTTCAAACAGAACCCATCCTATAAGGTGGCTGCGTAGATTAGGTGCTCTTCAAAAGACTTGTATTTGTATATGAAATTTGAAAGTTCTATTAATAATATTTTTTGCATTCTTTGCAAATATTAGTATGACAAGTCTTTTGTTTTAATATTTTATAATTTTTTACTTAGTTTCTTTATAATTTATTAAGTTTTAAGTTTATTAAATAAGTCAAAAAACTAGCCGTTGCAATTAAAAACTTAGTCATTGTCAATTTTAAAAATATAACCGTTGCTATCTATAAAAAATTAGCCGTTGCCAAATTTAATTCTTAAATAATTAAAAGATTTTTTTTTAAAAAGGCCCACTTAGGGTCCACGAACCGCCCCGTCCCATACCGTCCCATCCCGTTTGTTAGTGGGATGGGATGGGCCTACCGGGTCGTCCCGTTTATCCCGTCTCGTTTAAGGCCCGTCCCGACCCGTCCCATTGGACAGCCTTACTCCTTGTATAAAACTTTGTTTTAAGTGAGCCAAGCTATTCCATAGCTCTATAACTTTTGTTCAGGCTCCAAAATACAAACTCTCCTTGTACTATTGTTAGTATCTTGAGCATAACTTTTTGTACGAAACTGATATTGGGGTGATTTAATTTCTCTGGAACCCCTAGACATATATCTACAACTTTCATGAAGTCCACAAAGTCTAGTTTTCCGTTTACCTCCTCAAAACTGAGTCGCAATACAAAACAGTTCTGCTGTCCAGAATTTCTGTTATAAATGTTTAAGGTGATTTTCACCAATATCATGTTTAGTTTCGACATTCTGATTCATTGAACCTAAATAGGTATTTTATTGTGTATTTAAGGTGTATATATACTCTTGTACAAGCTAAAAGGAATTGTTTGAGGAAGTGGACAAGTTGGTTTGGTCTATAGCATAGAAGATTTGAACTCCTCAAGTTGTGGTAGAACATATTGTGTGGTATAACACCAAGGTTTGTGTATAAACTTGAAACATCTTTATTTGGAAACTCTTCGGGATATTATCTTTATTTGGAAACTCTTCGAGAACATGTGGTTGAAAGTGCCAGGATTTTGCGACAAAGTGAAAGAATGGTGGACCAACTACGGGGTATCGGGGTCACCCTCATTCTGTCTGTCGAAGAAACTCAAATTGCTCAAGGGAGATATTATTAGGTGGAACAAGGAAGTCTTCGGGAGGGTGGAGGTCAAAATGAGGGAGCTTATGCATGAATTGGGGGAATTAGAGAGAGGGGAAGGGGCGAGGGAGCTAGATGAAACTGAAAAAGTGAGATTGGGGGAGATTAAAAGTGAAATAGTCGAGCTAGCAATAGCTCAGGAGACTAGTTGGCGACAAAAATCAAGGGCGCTCTGGTTAAAGGAGGGGGATTCGAATACTAAGTTTTTCCACAGGGTTGCGATTGCAAATCGAAGGAGAAACTTCATAGAGTCCTTAGTTGTAGATGGGGTAAGGATTGAGGGAGAGGAAGAGGTAAAAAGGGCGATAGTGGGGTTTTATGAGAACTTATACAAAGAGGAAGTTACCTGGAGGCCTACTTTGGGGGGAATAGAGTTCAACCACATAGGGGAGGGAGACAATGAGTGGCTAGAAAGAGCTTTCGAGGAGGAGGAGGTGCACGATGCTGTATCGAGTTGTGCTGGTGATAAGGCCCCTGGGCCTGATGGTTTCTCCTTGGCTTTCTTCCAGCTCTGTTGGGACACTGTTAAGGGGGAGTTGATGGAAACCATTGAGTACTTCCACGTGAATGGTGCTTTCGAGAGAAGCATCAATGCTTCTTTTATTACCATTGTGCCTAAGAAAGAAGGCGCATCCTGTATCAGAGACTATAGGCCCATCAGTCTAGTGGGGAGCATTTACAAGATTATTTCTAAAGTGCTTTCCAACAGACTAAAGAAGGTTCTTGACTTTTCCGTTTCGTCCTCCCAGAATGCGTTTGTGGAAGGTAGGCAGATTCTAGATGCTGCTCTTGTGGCAAACGAACTTGTAGACTCCAGAAGGAAAAATAGAGAATCCGGATTACTGTGCAAGTTGGACCTTGAGAAGGCTTTCGATCATGTCAATTGGGAGTTCCTGGACTTCATTATGAAACGGATGGGGTTTGGGGAAAGATGGAGAGGATGGATCAAGTTTTGCATTTCAACAGTCAGATTCTCTGTCCTGGTTAATGGTAGCCCGTGTGGTTTCTTTGGCAGCTCCAGGGGGCTCAGGCAAGGTGACCCCCTATCCCCCATGCTATTCATTTTAGTGATGGATGCTCTGAGTAAAATGATGGATCGTGCGGCGAGTGGAGGCTACTTGAGAGGTTTCTCAGCTCCGATCGGGGTGCTCAGTGCCCGAAGGGTCTCTCATTTGCTTTTTGCGGATGACACCCTAGTTTTCTGTGACGCCGATATGGATCAGTTGACCTGCCTGAAGCAAGTACTGCAGTGGTTTCAGATAATATCAGGACTCAAAATCAACCTCGGCAAGTGTGAGATTTTCCCGGTGGGTGAGGTTGCTAACATTGATGCTTTGTCGCATGTTCTCGGATGCAAGATGGGCTCTCTCCCCACTACTTACCTGGGTCTACCGTTGGGTGCTTTGAAAAAGGATACTACTGTTTGGAACCCAGTCATTGAAAGGGTTGAAAAACGATTAGCAGGCTGGCAGAAACGGTATTTGTCAAAAGGCGGTAAGGAAGTGCTTATTAAAAGCACTTTGTCAAGTATCCCTACCTATTACTTATCCCTGTTGCAAGCACCTGTGAGCATCACAGAAAAACTGGAGCGACTTCAAAGGAATTTTCTCTGGGACGCGGCAGATGGAACTAGAAAGTTTCATCTAGTGAATTGGCAGACAGTCACTTCCCCAAAGAAGTGGGGTGGACTTGGAGTAAAAGATCTCAGGGTATTCAACAGAGCTTTGCTGGGGAAGTGGCTGTGGAGATTCGGGGTAGAAGAGCATGCTCTATGGAGGGAGGTCATAGCAGAAAAGTATGATTCCACGGGAGGGGGTTGGAGGACCAAGGCAATCACAACACCGTTCGGGTGTGGCATGTGGAGGAACATCATGAAGAACTGGGAAGCCTTCAATGGCAGCATCACTTACAAGGTGGGAGATGGAAGGAGAATCAGCTTTTGGAATCACAAGTGGTGTGGAGAGGCTACTCTGAGGGTCTCTTTCCCACACGTCTACAGAGCTTCAAACCAGAAAGAATTGATGGTCCAACAAATACGCAAGGAGCATGAAGGGAGGATAGTATGGGACCTCTCTTTTAGAAGGAATATGCAAGATTGGGAGATTGCGGAGCTCCAAAACTTATTGGCACTGCTATACGGGCAAGATATGCCCCATCCATCTTATGACTCTTGGAGATGGGGGTTGCGTGATGACGGCTTGTTCACCGTAAAGTCCTTCTACCAGAGTATGTTGGTGAGACAGGAGGCTACTTTCCCATACACATCGATCTGGATTCCTAAGGCGCCCACGAAGGTGTGTTTCTTCGCGTGGCTAGCAGCGAGGGGAGTGATCTTGACATCTGAAAATCTGCGAAAGAGAGGAATTACACATGTTAGTTGGTGCTACATGTGTAAAAGCTCAGGGGAAGAAGTTGATCATCTTATGCTGCATTGCCCTGTGTCCTGGGGTCTATGGAGGGCAATCCTGAATCTTTTTGGTGTTCAATGGGTGATGCCAAACACTGTAAAGGAAATGCTATATAGCTGGGCCGGTTTCCGTAGAAGAAGCAAGCAAAAAGCGTGGAAGTTTGCCCCGTTAGCTCTCATGTGGTTAGTCTGGGGAGAGAGAAATAGGAGAGTTTTTGAGGGGATTGAGTCTTCGTTTTCACATCTTAAGAATAGTCTTTTATCTCTGATCGCTTTTTGGTGCACACATGTAGCCCCTACTAGTGTAGAAGATTGGGCGTCATTTGTAGGGAATCATGTTCTAATGTAAATTCTCTACTTTTTGTATACTTCTTGTATGCGGGAGTTTTTTCTCCCTTTTGATTAATACAATTTACCTTATCAAAAAAAAAATATCACGAAGCAGCAAGAATAGGAAGTTGGTCGGATGCCCCCACGAGTTCAAGCTCTAACATAGTGACAATGGCGGATACACACCCACTTTCCACGAGCTTAGTTGGGGTTTTCAATGACCCCTTCCACTACAATCCTAATGCAGAAACCATTCAAAAATGGTTCACTACAAGATGGAAAATCTCAGCAGGGCTCAGAGTTACCCCAATAGATCACAATCGCTTCTTATTTGAATTCCCTTCTAGCCAAGAGGCGATAAGAATCAAAGTTGAGGACTGGTTTTGGAACGGCAGACATTAGTCGCTAACGTGGTGGTCGCCGATCATCGGAACAGAAGATACGGGCAGCAGGTCGAAGAATCGACGGATTAAAGCTTTTGGGATACCTCTGCACGCTTGGTCACCGGAGACTTTCATATTTGTAGGCGACAAGTGTGGAGGCTACATCGATGCAGATAGAACTCAAACGGGACAACTCCGGCGAACTTGAATCTCGAAGTGGGGGACTTAGGCTTCGATATCCAGATTCTGCAGGAGGACCGAGCACCTCCAAGACCCATTGGTCACAACCTCGTACCAAATAAAGCAGCGAAGCAGTTGGTGGAGAGCTCGAACAGTGTGCCTCTCTATAAGGTCGCATCTACCAGTCTGTCAATAGGGGACGTGAAGGAGAGAAATTGTATTTCAAAAAATCGGGTCATTCTAAATGAGGGAAACCGGCCCGTCAAAGCTACTACTAAAGGCAGGTCAAACAAAGGGAATTTAAATAGGGCCTCAGTTCTAGCTATTATTCAACAGGCCTAAAGCACAGGATAAACCACAAAAGGCCCAAATCAAATATTTTTTGGAGAGCAGTCGGGCCAATAAAGGACCCATGCATTTTTAAGTCGTCTCCTTCACATGCATCTTCCGACTACGATCCACTCTCTCTCGAAATTCAAGCCTCCAAAGTCATGGCAACCAACACCACAGGGGAAACTTCACACACTAATTCGATGCCGATGATGAAGCAGAGCCTTTGATTCATTTTAATCCTCCTCCTCTACTGCCACAATTATTATCTGCAAATTCACCAAGGGTTAGTGAGCCGAAATCTGAATTCTCTTCTCAATCACTCAATGATTTCCTCCCTTTGCCCTGGCATGAAAGAGAGGATCTTTGCATGCAAGTGGTGGACACACCAACAGTATACGAGGCATCAAGGTGGACAAAGATGGCAATGTTACAAGCTTATAAAGCTTTTGGGGTTAATGTTGCAGGCTTTGAACATGAAATTATGGGCATTATTTTAAGAATGGAAGAGAGAAGAAGAACTCAATTGCAACAACAGGCACAAACTGAGGTGGAGTCTAGGAAAGGGAAGTCCAAAGGGGGAACTGAACTCAAAAAATTGGAATAGGGTTTACAGGAGGGTAATGGCAAGAAAGTTAAGGGCAAGTCTCAAAAAACTCAATCTAGATGAAGATAAAAATTTTGAGTTGGAATATACAGGGTTTAAACAATAGGAATAAGAGAAGTACGCTAAACTCTCTCATTCACAAGTGAGGGTTGGACATTCTCTGTTTACACGAGACTAAAATTGAAAACTGGAGCGGGAAATTTGAGGAAGCAGATGGGTGTCATGGGTTGATCTTCCTTCATGTGACACCAAAGGGGCGATTCTAATTATGTGTAACAAGAGATTTTGGCACTGTGTTGATTCCCAATCTGGAACATTCACATTATCTTGCAGAGTCAAGAGCTTAGCAGAAGACTTCAACTGGGTGTTCAGAGGAGTCTATGGACCTCACTCAAACCCAAAAAGAACTAAAATAAGATATAAACTAGCATCAATCAGAGGGCTTTGGTCTGATCAATGGGTAATTGGTGGTGATTTCAACGTATGTAGGTTTGAAAGTGAAAGACTTAACTGCACAAGGAGGTCCAAAGCAATGAAGGGCTTTTCTGACACAATTCTAGACTTAAGCCTGATTGATATACCATTACAAGGAGCAGAATACACTTGGTCAAGAGGGGAGGATCAACTTCAGGCTTCAAGAATTGACATATTCCTGATTTCTACTGAATAGAGTGACACCTTCAAAGCTGTAAAGCAAACTGTAATGCCTAGAGTTATTTCTAACCAATCATGTTGGAGTGGAGACCGGAAAACTCACCATCTTATTTCAAATTCAAGAATATGTGGCTTTAAACAGAAGGTTTCCTGGACTTAGTAAAAGGTTGGTTGCAGTCCTACACAATTAGAGGCTCTCCTGACTTCATACTATCTCAGAAATTAAGGAGCCTCAAGAAGGCCATTACAAAAATGGAACAAGGAGATTTATGGCAAGATCGAAACAAAAAGAGACAGAGCTCTTGAAGAACTGGGAATGCTGGAGCAAATAGCAGAACATAGGGCACAGACTGCAGAGGAAATATTGCAAGCTTTCAACCTGCAACTAGAACTCCAACAGATTGCAATTGCAGAGGAAACATCTTGGAGACAAAAATCTAGGTGTTTATGGCTGAAGGAGGGAGATAGGAACACCAAGTATTTTCAAAGAATGGCAAACTCTCAGAGAAGAAACAATTATATTGACAAACTCAAAATGGGTGACGCCATAATTGAAGACAAGATACGCATCAAGGAAGAAATCTTAGATTATTATCAGAAACTATACCATGAGTTGGAACCTTGGAGGCCTACAACTAACTTTGGAGGGTTGTCTTCTTTAACCACTGAGGAGAGTGAAGGGTTAGAAGCACCATTTGATGAATTAGAGTTTCTAGCAGCTTTGAAAGCATGTGCCCCTGATAAAGCACCAAGGCCTGACGGGTATACTATGGCTTTCTTTCAACAGTGCTGGGTTTTCATCAAGGCAGATATTTTGAATACTCTTAATTACTATCATCAGCATTGTCATATGGTAAAATCTTGCAATGCCACATTCATTGCACTTATACCTAAGAAGAAAGGAGCAATAGAGTTGAGGGATTTCAGACCTATTAGTCTAATAGGCAACGTGTACAAGATAACTGCTAAAACTTCTGGCTGAAAGACCCAAGAAGATTATTAGCAAACTTGTTTCAGGTCAACAAAGTGCTTTCTTGAAAGATAGACAAATAACAGATGCTTCCTTGATAGCCAATGAAGTTTTGGAGAAGCTGGGATATTGTGCAAGTTGGTTATTGAAAAGGCTTTTGACCAATTAAATTGGTCGTTTCTCATCAACATTCTGAAGGAGATGGGATTTGGAGACAGGTGGCTAAATTGGATTTTTTTCAACATATCCACAGTCAAATACTCAGTGCTGGTTAACAGAAGTCATGTAGGTTTCTTCTCCCACGAAAAAGGCCCAAGGCAAGGAGACCCCCTCTCAATTTTCCTCTTTATACTAGCAATGGACGGACTCACTCAAATGATGGAGAAAGCCAAAGAAATGCAATGGATACAAGGATTCCAAGTAGGAAGGAACCCTGGCAATGCAGTCACTATCTCTCACTTGTTGTATGCTGATGACACCCTAGTATTCTGTGGAGCTGAGAGTTCTCAAGTATCATATCTAAACCTCACTCTGCTGATTTTTGAATCTCTTTCTGGTTTGCACATTAACATGCTTAAGAGCATCATTTATCTTGTCAATGAAGTCCCTAATCTAGAGGAGCTGGCAGACTTACTATATTGCAAAATAGGCTCTCTACCTACCACCTATCTAGGGCTGCCCCTTAGGAGCAAAATTTAAGTCAGTAGATATTTGGGGTGGCATCATTGAGAAAATGGAAAAGAAGTTGGCAATATGGCAAATGCAATATCTTTCATTGGGCGGCAGACTCACATTGATCAACAGTGTTCTTGATAGTATTCCAACTTACTGTATGTCACTATACCCCATGCCAAGCTCAGTTCTGAAGCAGATGGATAAATTGAGGAGAAGATTTCTATGGGATGGAAACAGCACAACTCAAAAGTTTTCACTAGTGAAATGGTCCAAAGTCACTCAGCCAAAAATCCAAGGGGGTTTGGGTATCAAAAATTTGAAGAATCACAGCAAAAGCATGTTAATGAAATGGCTTTGGAGGTATGGGCAACAAGAGGTAGGTTATTGTAAGACAATTATAGATGCTAAATTTGGTGCTCAAGGCCGCTGGTGTACCAAGGAAAGCACATTACCACATGGGGTTGGAGTTTGGAAACACATCAGCAGTCACAAAAACGAATTTTCCAGAACACATCCTTCAGAGTTGGCAATGGTCAACATATCAAATTCTGGAAAGACAAATGGATTGGCAGCACAACCCTACAGGAACCCTACCCGGGGTTATATCAGCTTGCATGTAACAAGGATGTTTCTATTGCCCAATAGAGAGAAAACAATAGTTGGAACCCCACTTCAGCAGGAATCTTCAAGATTGGGAAATCAATGACCTACTCACTCTCCTTGCAGCCTTGAAACACTATAGCTTTAGTCTACATCTACCTGACAGAATCTTGTGGGGAAGCTCTAAAGAAGGGAGGTACACAGTCAAAGTTGATTACTATCATCCGTGCTCTCAGAATGGCATCCTGGAGGATTGGCCATGGAAACATGTGTGGAAGATTAGACTACCTCTGAAAGTCTCATGCTTTTCTTGGATAGCACTTAATTGAGCATGCTTAACACAGGACAACCTCAACAAAAGAGGCATAACCTTAGTGAACAGATGTTATTTGTGCTACCAAAGTTCAGAGAATGTCAGCCACCTATTTCTACACTGCCCTCTCACAGTTGATCTCTGGAACTTTTTCCTTTCTGTTTTAGGTTTACATTGGGTCATGCCTCAGAACATTAAGGAAGCATTTATTAGTTAGCATTTTTGGAGAGTTGATAAAACCAACAAAAAGGATCTGGAGGATGATCCCAGCCGCAATCTTTTGGAGTGTCTGGACTGAAAGGAATAGCAGATGCTTTGATGGGATCTCAACCCCAACATACACTATTAAGGCCAGATGCTTAGTTAGACTGTTTAGCTGGCATTTTCATTCCCATGTAAACAATGTTGATAATTTTTTGGATTTTGTTAGCTCCTTAATTCTAGCATAGACATAGCTCTAGAGCTAACTTTTTGGCTGCCTTGTATTATGCATCTTCTGAATGTCTTTTATTAATGATAATTACTTACTTCATCAAAAAAAAAAATTGTATAATTTTGGGACTTGTACATCATCCATATATTACACTTATGTATGAAATTTTGGAGGCTTATTGGACCACAAGACCATAAGCTTGTAACTTTAACTTTGTGACTTGTTTTGTTGTTTTAGGGTATGCTAAAAACTCAATTCTTGTCATGTACTAAGTTTTTGCTTTGTAAGTATGTACAAACGAGGAGAATAGTTTTCTTTTTATATTAGCAAAGTTTGAAATTCATGTATATATGAACTTGCGGTGGTGCTGAATGAAAAATATAATTCCATTAGGAAGTTACTTCAACAGAAGGGTACTACCACATTTAATTGAAACTCTGATGTTGTATTCATTTACGAAATTTTGCGAAGTGTATTATGAAAAAAAATATCGCCCTTTTAAAACCTTTTTCGCATAGGCCTATTTCTGCTACTAAATTATGATGAATATCTTTTGTAAATTAGTTTCTTGTGAATGTTGTAAGTATTAAACTAGCTTTTGTTTCGGAAGTGGCATCCTCCCAAAAGAGTTGCTACAAGTTTTGGTATCAGAGCCGAATTTCCCTCAATACGATGGTGGGGCAATTCTCAACAAGGACGTTGAGTCCCAAAGGGGGTGAATGTGATGCCCATGACGGAGGGCGGGCTGATGAGGACGGGTCAAGCAGGACTGCCAGGCTTCTAGGTTGGCAAGCTTCTGAAGGAGGGTACACATGTCATATTAGGCGAATCCCACATTGGAATAGGAGAGGAAGTGAAGAGCTTTATAAGGCAGGACACATGTTCACATGGTACGCGCGCTTTTAGGGCTCGAAGTGGCGTAACCCAAAAAGACAAATTTGTGCGGGCCTAGGCCAATGCGGACAATACGTGCTATGGGCTTAGGTTGTGACATTGTACCTTGAATTGCATACCCATTGCATGTTTATCCTAGTCAAACTCCCTTGAGCCTTTAGCCTTTTTGTTTGGCAACCATATTACAAGCCTTTCCCCTTTGTGTTGACCTATTTTGATGTCGCTACGTTCTTAAGCACTTGAAGCTACAACTTAGGCTTTTAGCCTAAGCTTGGGGGAGATGATAGGAAAAGTATATTGTAGATAAATGAAATTGATTTAATGGTGAAAGTCATCTTACCATATTTGTACCCTACCTATGTATATTCCAAAAATATATATATATAAAAAAATAAAAATAAAAATTGAAAAAAAAAAAGAATCGTGAAATAAAAGGGGTGACAAGATGATAAAATTGAAAAAATAAGCAAAAAGTGTGGAAAGATTTTGACAAGGAAGTGTGCGTTGAAATGTTGCAATTTGTAGTGCTTGGGGAGTCTTTAGTCACTACGTATCCAACTTGGTATCCAACTTGATATCTTACCCTATATTACAACTCACTTAAGCCTTATGTGATTCTTCATTAGATTTTTTGATAAGGTAAATTGTATTAATCAAAAGGGAGAGAACTCCCGTGTACACGAAGTATACCAAAGACGTAGAGAATTTACATCAGAACATGATTCTCTACAAAAGACGCCCAATCTTCTATACAAGTAGGGGCTAAATGAGTGCACCAAAAAGCGATCAAAGATAAAAGACTATTCTTAAGATGTGAAAAAGGAGACTCAATCTCCTCAAAAGCTCTCCTATTTTTCTCCCTCATACTACCCACATGAGAGCTAACGGGGCAAACTTCCACGCCTTTTGCTTTCTTCTTCTACGAAAACCGCCCCAACTATATAACATTTCCTTTACAGAGCTTGGCATCACCCATTGAACACCAAAAAGATTCAGGATTGCCCTCCACAAAGCAGAGGACACAGGGCAATGCAACATAAGGTGATCAACTTCTTCCCCTGAGCTTTTACACATGTAGCACCAACTAACAAGTGTAATTCCCCTCTTTCGGAGATTTTCAGCAGTCAAGATCACTCCCCTTGCCACTAGCCATGCAAAAAAGCACACATTCGTGGGCGCCCTAGGAATCCATATCGAGGAGTATGGAAAAGTGGTCTCCTCTCCCACCAACATACTCTGGTAAAAGGACGAACAAACCATCGCCACACAAGCCCCATCTCCAAGAGTCGATGGATGGCTGGAGCCTGTCTTGCCCGTATAGCAGTGCCAACAAAACTTGGAGCTCCGCAATCTCCCAATCTTGCATGTTCCTCCTGAATGAGAGGTCCCATACTACCCCCTTTCATGCTCATTGCGAATTTGTTGGACCATCAGTTCCTTCTGGTTTGAAACTCTGAAGACGTGGGGGAAGGAGACCTTCAGAGTATCCTCTCCACACCACCTATGATTCCAAAAGCTGATTCTCCTTCCATCTCCAACCCTGTAAGTGATGTTGCCACTGAATGCTTCCCAATTCTTCATGATGCTCCTCCACATGCCACACCCGAAAGGTGTTGTGATCGCTCCCCTCCCGTTGAATCGTACTTTTCTACTATGACCTCCCTCCATAGAGCATGCTCTTCTACCCCGAATCTCCACAACCACTTTCCCATTAAAGCTCTGTTAAATACCCTAAGAATTTTCACTCCAAGTCCGTCCCACTTCTTTGGGGAAGTGACTGTCTGCCAATTCACTAAATGAAACGTTCTAGTTCCATCCGCCGCATCCCACAGAAAGTTCCTTTGAAGTCGCTCCAGTTTTTCTGTGATACTCACCGGTGCTTGCAATAGTGATAAGTAATAGGTGGGCATACTCGATAAAGTGCTTTTGATAAGCACTTCCTTACGTTTTGACAAATACCGTTTCTGCCACCCTGCTAATCTTTTTTCAACCCGCTCGATCACTGGATTCCAAACCGTAGTATCCTTATATGAAGCGCCCAAAGGGAGGCCCAGGTAAGTAGTGGGAAGGGAGACCACCTTGCATCTGAGAACACCAGACAAGGCATCAATATTAGTAACCTCACCTACCGGGAAAATCTCACACTTGCCGATGTTGATTTTGAGTCCTGATACTAACTGAAACCACTGCAGGACCTGCTTCAGGTAGGTCAACTGATCCATATCGGCATCACAGAAAACCAGTGTGTCATCCGCAAAAAGCAAATGTGAGACTTTTTGAGCACTGAGAACCCCAATAGGAGCTGAGAATCCTCTCAAGAAATCTCCGCCCGCCGCATGATCCATCATTTTGCTCAGAGCATTCATCACTAGAATGAATAACATGGGGGATAGGGGGTCACCTTGCCAGAGACCCCTGGAGCTTCCAAAGAAACCACACGGGCTACCATTAACCAGGACAGAAAATCTGACTGAGGAAATACAGAACTTTATCCATCCCCTCCATCTTTCCCCAAACCCCATCCGCATCATAATGAAGTCCAGGAACTCCCAATTGACATGGTCGAAAGCCTTCTCAAGATCTAACTTGCATAGTAAGCCGGGTTTTCTATTTTTCCTTCTGGAGTCTACAAGTTCATTTGCCACCAAGGCAGCATCCAGGATCTGCCTACCTTCCACAAACGCATTCTGGGAGGACGAAACAGTCATGTCAAGAACCTTCTATAGTCTGTTGGAAAGCACTTCAGAAATAATCTTGTAAATGTTCCCCACGAGACTAATAGGCATGTAGTCTCTGATATAAGATGCACCTTCTTTCTTAGGCACAATAGTAATAAAGGAAGCATTGATACTTCTCTCGAAAACACCATTCGCATGGAAGTATTCAATGGCCCCCTTGATGGTGCCCCAGAAGAGCTGAAAGAAAGCCTTGGAGAAACCATCAGGCCCGGGGGCCTTATCACCAGCACAACTCGACACAGCCTCGTGCACCTCCTCCTCCTCGAAAACCCTTTCTAGCCACTCGCTGTCTCACTCCCTTGTATGGTTGAACTCTATTCCCCCTAAAGTCGGCCTCCTACTAATTTCCTCTTTATCTAAGTTCTCATAAAACCCCACTATCGCCCCTTTTACCTCCTCCTCTCCATCAATCCTCACCCCATCCACAACTAAGTACTCTATGAAGTTTCTCCTTCGATTTGCGACCGCCACCCTATGGAAAAACTTGGTATTCGAATCCCCCTCCTTTAACCAGAGCGCCCTCGATTTTTGCCGCCAACTAGTCTCCTGAGCTATTGCTAACTCGACTATTTCCCTCTTAACCTCCCCCAATCTCTCTTTCTCAGATTCGTCTAACTCCCCCGCCCCTTCCCCTCTTTCTAAATCCCCCAATTCATGCATAAGCTCCCTCATTTTAACCTCTACCCTCCCAAAAACCTCCTTATTCCACCTAATAATATCTCCCTTGAGCAATTTGAGTTTCTTCGAAAGACGGTATGAAGGTGTCCCTGATACCCCGTAGCTTGTCCACCATTCTTTCACCTTGTCACCGAATCCTGGCACTTTCAACCACATGTTTTCGAATCGGAAGGGAGCACGCACCCCCCCTCCCTCTGCATCCATCTAGCAAAATAGGCAAATGATCTGAAATCAACCTAGGTAAAGGAATCTGCAGCACGTTCGGCACCAGCTCATCCCATGTGGGAGATGTCAGAAATCTATCAAGTCTAGACCTTGAGTTGGAATCCTCTGCCCTGGCCCAAGTGATTCTTCATTAGATATGCCTGCATTAGTTGAGATCTACATGACGGGCAAGCCTATACTACTAATAATGTGCACTTGAACATCTTTTGAGAGACTGGGGGAATATTTCTTTGATTATATCCTGTTTTGTGTTGAATGCAATCTTGTGCGTTTGGGATCCTTTGTTGTTGCGAGGGTACATGAAAACTTGAGAATTGGACTAGGTGTGTCATTTTCCAATGAAGATGAATGAGAGATAAAAGGGCTGCCTTGTGACGAAGAGACAAGATTTGAAACTTTGGTGTCATGGTGTGATTGATTCTTGATTCTAATGATGATTTAGCATTTGATCTTGAAATTTGAAATTAACAATTCTTGTTGATGGCTCCCATGTTTTTGATTAATTGGCGGTACCAACCAAAGTCATAAAACTCGGATGCTTTGGTGTGTTAAGGTTTTGTGTCATTTTATTTTTCTTTTAGGACAAGCAAAAGCTTAAATTTGGGGAGTTGATAAGTTGGCGAAAATGCCAACTTATTCATACCTTTCTTTGAGTTTTAAGGTTCTTTGAGTACAATTTAATAGACTAAACTAACTTAATTTGGTTGGTTTAAGGTGTTCGAGCCTAAAGTAAATAGTTGATGAAGGATTTGAACAAAAAGGATAAAAGAGATGGAATTTGGAGCGAGAGATGGAAGAATTGGAAAACCGAAGAAAGAGCAGAAATTGTGCCCGTGATATTATATCGTGGAACCGTTTTTAAAGCCAAAAAATGAAGAATTTTGGTTAAATGTTCAAGCCTATAAGACTAAGAAAAAACATGGAGATAGTTCTCTTCCCTGCTCGGGAAGGGGGATCAAAGAAAGGTAGCTTGCTACTCTTCTGGACGGATGCCTGAAAAATTTGGTCACGTATATCTTCTATTTTTACTCTGCATACTTGGTCTATTCCTTTCCTTTTCCTAACCACAATACTTTTCTTTTGTTATCTCCTTTGTCTGAAAATGGAAACAATTTCGGCTCCATGATTTTGGACACCTGAAAAAGTTGAAAATCTGCCTAGGTGGACGGAATATTTCCACTCCACGATTTCAGTACAAAAAAATCATCGGAAGCAAGACTTGAATGGAAGAGAAGCAAAAACGTGAAGACGAAATATTTTCGACTCGGTGATTTAGCACTGCAGAGGCATTTTTATCAAGACTTTCCGGCTATTATAAATAGAATCTTAGCTCATTTTCTTAGGTCATTTTTCATTCTTTGGAGTAATACAACAGTTTTTAACCTAGTTCATCAAGGATTTGGAGGATCTTCACCATTGTGTTTGGATTTTCTTACTTTACTAATCTTTAATTATGTTTATCTTTTCATCCAACTTTTATTTTCCATTTCTAGTATGAGTAGCTAAGCTTTATAACTACGATTATAAACTCTTATGGCATTAATGTGAATGGGTATTTGTTTATCTTGTTTATTATTACTTGGGTTGTGATTATCTTACTTGTTTTCATGATTTATTGTTAATTTGGTAGTTGCAAACACTAATTGAACCCTTTGTCGTCTATTTCTAACTTGGAAAGGTGAAAATTGGATTGGGTAGTTAACAAGTAGCAAGGATTTGAGCTTATTAAGGAATTAATGAAGCTTGGTTAATGAAATCAAACTAGGAACAGGGAGATCCCTACTTGGTTCATTATCAATTAGGTTTTAGTGCATTCCTTTGGGTTTGGAAGAACAATCTAGGGATAAGCTTGCTAGAGTTGAAAAATTCTAGTGGGTAGCTAATAATTGTATCATAATTACTAATTCAAAGTATTTAGGCAAGCTAAGTACACCCAAGAACTAACTATGCCATACTGAGGTTATAACCCAGGTCTTTCTCTTATTAGAAAACAAACCATTTTTACTTGCACTCTACGTGTTCGATAAAATTCCTAGCCTAGTTTAGTAATTTTAGAAGTCTTTAGAAGTAATTGAACAATCACTCTTTTGTTTGGAGCTTGCATTAGGAAACATCAAGTTCTCACACATTTTGACACTCTAGCACACACCACACTCCTTGTGGGATTCGACCCCAACCTAGTAGGGTTTATTATTGCTAATGACCGTACTATTACTCACGTCGAGAGTAGGATTGGACGTCATCAAGGATCCGACATGGGTGCAGCGGCATTTTTAGAGGATTTAAGCAACATAGAGGCAAATAAATATTACATACCGAGCCATCTGAAGTTGTATAGTTTGGCACATCCCCTGACTGAAACTCCATGTCATCTGGTATCAACTGCAGGAAATCCAAGGGTCAAACACAAGCAAATGTGAGAAAAAGGTCCTATGTAAGCTTTCACATGCATCAAATGGAGTGTATATTAGCATAAACTGGGAAAAGAATAATTACTTTTACATATATCAGAGATGCTCTGAACTATAAATAACAAACATAATTCGAATATATAGAATTTCACTGCCAACTAATAAATAATTTTCAAGATGGCAAGACAACTTTTACAAAATTTTCAAAGATATAACTTAAATCACACTCATGCATATATAGCAGGGTGCCCCAGTGGTATGCAATGCTAAAAAAAAGTAGAGCAGGTATGCGGATCAGCAATATATGCTGGTCTAAATATTCAAGATCCGAGACAAACTCACATGATTTGAAACAAAAATCTGCACAGGCCCTGCTTCAGCAAAAAATCCCATCTGCAATATTCCACACATATAAGTATCTATAGGTAGAGGGAAAAAACTTAATTAACTTTACCAATCAATCAATAGATCAACTACGCCTAAACCACTTGGAGTCGGCTATATTTTTTTATTTTTTTATTTTTTATTTTTTATTTTTTATTTTTATTTGCATCGGGTGTCCGAGTCTCTTTGAGCCCCGACTAATATATGAATCTTCTATATACATTCTGCTCTATTGAGACCATTTCATTCCTAACCGGCAATTAATTTATCTTGTAAAACTAATTAGAGTTCACTACCAAGACTAACATAAATACAATGAAATCTTTTTCCTTGCAAATGCAATGTCCAAAATCATAAATATGCATAGGCCAATTAATTAAATATTCATAATGTGTCCTATGTCAATCAATAATCTATGTTTCAATCCCAAACTAGTTAGAGTCAGATATATGATAGCCTATCTCCATTCTACACTATTCAAGCTGCCAACTTTACAACAACTACTACTATGTCACAGTAACTGAACTTGTTACTCCATTTAAACTCAACTCATGTCAATATTATGCAAATCATAACCAACTTTAATGCAATGAAAATTTCTAACCTTGGATAAGTCCTATCTACAGTATTTCACAATCATAAAATAGATTGTAAGTCAATCAATCAATTAATCTAAGTCTCAATCTCAAACTAGTTAGAGTCAGCTATATGATTGTCTACATCCCTTATACACTATTGAAGATTCTTTATTCGCTACATAGAAATCATGACCAACCTTAATGTAATGAACATTGTATATTTGACAATCATATATCTATAGGTCAGTCAATCAATATTAGTCTCAATCCAAACCAGTTGGATTCAACTATTTAATTCATCTGCATCAAGTCCACTCTATTCGAGCCCTATATGTATCATGATCCATTTTAATAAAACACTAGCTAACTTTCTCCAATCTGCCTAAACCTTGGTACGCAGAGTTACCTTGTAACTGTGCTAGTGGGAGGTAGTACATAGAGCTTCATTTCTCCTTCTTCCTAATGGACTACAAGGCCGGTAAGTGCTAGTGGGAGATAGTACGTAGAGCTTGAGTTCTCCTTCTTCCAAATTGACTATAAGGACTAGGTGGAATAGTAAGGTGCACATAAGTTGTTTGCCAACCACCGTAATAAAGAAAATATCTATAGGTCAATCAATTAATCTAAGTTTGAATCCCAAACTAGTCGATTCGACTATTTAATTTTATTCCAAGCCATGTGAATCATGACAAAATTTTAGTGCAATGAAACATTTCTTACCTTGTTAACCATGGTAACAACAGCTTCCAAAATCTCACCTTTGAAAGGTCGAAACACAACGCATTGATACTTCACTGGGAACGTAACAAAACCCGTCCCGTCACGAATTAAACCTTTCCCAACGCTTTCGATCCCAGTAATCGCCACTATGAAACCGTGCCGACCACTGAAGAACCCCAAAATCTTAGGCAATCAATTTAAACCAAATTTAATGTTAAATCAGAAGGAAATTGCAAAATTTGATATGAATTAGGGTTTGCTTTTTTTTAAATGAAACCTGCAAGTGCCTTCTACATCTTTCATGAGTTTGGAGACGAGTTTTTCGCGAAGATCACGGCCGAAGTGACGGGGATGAAGCTGCATGTTTCTCTCTAATACTATGTGGAAAAACATGTTTGGTCTGGTTGAGACTTGAGAAAGGAGCAGCTGAGTGAGGTGTTGAGCGAGTGAGGGAGAAGAGATGCAGTATTTCTCAAACAGAAACGGAACCAATAGCTGATGCAGAGGCTGTCCAGAAAATATAAAATGGGCCGGGTAAGTATACACATTACACCCTGTCACCAATTTGACAAAGCAACATTTCTACAACTATAACATGATTTGGTGTGCGATTACAAAATTATTTTTAGTTTTATGACTCTACTCTTTCTTTCTTTTTTTATATATGGGAGATTTACTTTTTTCACGCAAGAGATCTTTCATTTACACATAAGAAATCTAAAAAAGATATTTTCTTAAATTTAATATTGTAAAAGGCCAAGAAGGCCTAAAACCTCCTCGAATAGTATGTGTTATGGAAATTTTAAGTTTTTAACTCATGTTGTAAAGGTATACATCATATTTATTATAAATCAAAATTATTTTAAAATATTATTTTCTATAACTACCTTTTCTATTTTATAACAAAATAGTACATACTACTATTGAGACATGAAATATGTTATTTATGTTTTTGCTCTTTTTCTTTCAATTAACACAAGATTCTCTCTCAAATTTTTTCTTCTTTTTCTCTCTCTCTTTTTTCTCTCTCTTTCTTTCAATTAACATACCATTTTTTCTCAAAATCCCAACAAAATTTTCTTCTTTCTCTCTCTCTTCCTTCTCTCTCTGTTCGAGCAGAATACTTGGTTAGTTTATATGCTGGATATTACAATGGATTTGTACTGCTTAGTTTCTACATCATATATTTGCAATGGATTTGTACTGCAATATTAGAAAGAAAGAAACGGTGGTTTTCTCTATGTCGGATATTGCAATGGATTCCTCTACACGAATATTGTAATATTTTTTACACCATAGAAGATTTGAGGGCTGGAATTTTTGTTCGCCTCCATTTTTAGTTTTAATACAATGTATACAATATTTTGTTTGGCCAAAAAATGCCATATCCGGCGAACTTTCTTCCATTCTTTACTATTTAGTCACATATAATGATACAAACGTATTGTATTCTGTACAAATTAATTCAAATACATTATATTTTTGTATAAATATATTATTTTTTGTATGTATTTATGTATTTTGAAGGTTTGTATTTTTTAATACAGTTGAATACACTTGTATTCATGCATGAATACATGATATAAACATTGAAATACATTGAATACAAATATTAAAATAGAACATAATATAAACATTAAATACATTTAATTTTAAAATACAGTAAAATACACTGAATACAAATAGAAATACAGTGAATACAACCAATAAAATATACTGAATACAACAGTAATAACATGTATTAGGAATAACTAAAATGTTGCTAATACAAATTCATTTGAATACATTGAATAAAAATAGTGAATACAGTAAATACAGACATTGAATCTAATGAATGAAACAGTGAAAAAAATATTGAAACACACTAAATACTAAAGTTAAATACAACAGTTATATACGACTGAAAAATCATTCTAATTAATAGCTTGTTTGGCCAAGTTTCTCAAGAGGCCAAAAGTGTTTTTTCCTCAAAAATACTTTTTTCCTAACTTGAGGTGTTTGGCCAAGTTTTTTGGGAGGAAAAAGTACTTTTGGGAAGAAGCAGTAGCAGTTTCTGAGAAGTAGAAAAAAGTAGTTTCTTTCCAAAAACAGAAGCAGAAGCAGTTTTGACTTTTCTTCTTACCAAAAATACCCTTAACAAAATATAATATATACCAAAATAATCGTTAAACCTAATACTTAGGATATTAATGTATAAATATTTCTTATTATTTTTAGGATAACTTTCTAATATATTGTGACTTTATGGGTGAATGATTTTATATTTGTTGAATAATTTTTAATATATTTAACTTATATTAAAAGAATTAAGTACTTTTAAATTTTATTTTCATATTTTACTTAAATAAAATGAAAAGATTTAATTATTGCTTGTAATAATAAATTTTTAAGATTATTTATATATAATATTAACTATTAAGTAAATCTATTCATGTCCTTATTCGTAATTTAATACTTAAAAGCACTTTCTGAAAAGTTTGGCCAAACACAAATTATTGCTCAAAAGTATTTTTCAGAGTGATTAGCCAAACACAAACTGCTTCTCTCCAAAAGTACTTTTTTTCAAAAGCACTTCTCAAAATAAGTTGATTTCTCCAGCTTGGCCAAATAGGCTATAATTGGGTTGATAATGAGGCATGTAAGAATTGATTTTGTTGAGTTATATTAATAGTGTATCACGCTAATTGATATTATTCCCGTTATTAGACAGCTGGACATACCTATTTTCAAGGTGATTGTCGTTACTGTATTAATGAATACATGGCGCGAATACATGTGCGTACAACTGGACTGCCCTGATTTTAGGCGCTTTTGATGTTGTATTCATGAATACAGCAGCGCGAATACATGTGAATACATGCGCGTACAACTGCATTGTCCTGATTTTAGGCGTTTTTTGTTATTGTATTCATGAATACATCCGTGCGAATACACTACCGTAACAACTGAATAATAGCTATAGATAATAATTATGTATATGATAGCTATAGGAAGTTAATAGCCACAAAACAATAGTGGTTTCTGAAAATTCCTCATTTGTTATCTTCACTCACAATTTTTTAGAAATTTAAATTCAAATTTAATGCATTATACAACCAATTTTATGGGGATTATTTTGGTTGGTGGAACATGTATTATCATAATAATAGTAGAATACTCTGTACAAAATCCTACAACTTAATTAATGCAAGCCTTTTCTTTTACTTGATTACATGTTCTATTCTAAAGTACTAAAAAAGAAGACAAAGAAAAACTGAATAAATCTGCCTATTAAGGTCTAGGTAGATGGAAACATCATATTAGCGCACGCGCACATCACACATACACACATATATACACACACCTTGAGGAGATAGTATTTGTTGTAACGTTGATGATAGTAAGAAATAATACTTGATACGATACTTAAATAGGCCGGAGTAGTGAACCAGTCTATAGGCAAGTTTTACATGTAAATCTGGTAAAAATAGTACGGGCTAACGAGTTTTCGAACTGGTAATTGAAAAATAGCAAGCGTTTGTAAAGTTATTAAAAAATAGTCATTATTTTGTGTTACATCCTGTACGTCCCAAGGTGACGTATAATGAATATGAGATTTGTTAATCATGATTTATATGAGTTTAAAGTCATAATATGACTATATATGATGTTTGGACAAAACACATAAAGTTTGTGGAAAATCGGATTAAAGTTGCGGAAAAATCGACTAAGAATTTCCCCTATAATAGAGCTTTTTGAGAAATAAATTGTGTGTGCTATATGAGGTCTTTTTCGGATATATTATATACCAAATTGAAGGTCTTGGAATGTAGTTTCCAATGTTCTTAACCGTTCATTCATAAGACATCCGGATAAAAAGATAGAAGCGTCGGAAGATGGGCGAATGAGAGGGTGCCAAGCTAGCACCTTTTGACTTTTCTAAAGTTTTGACAAATATGTTTTAACTCGTCTCTCTCTTCATTTTACTTAGAATCTGACAAGAGGCACCATAAAAAATGGTCCTTGAGTTCTCTAATAGCTTCAAATAATACTAACATCCCGGGTACGAAATCGAGAAGCGATAACATCAGAACGATCACTGCGACGTAAGTATCACTATATCACCTCTCTTGTTCTTTGTAGTTTGAGTTTTGGAATAAATTTAATAGTTAATAAAATTTCTAATTTCTGTATTTAAGCTTTAAAATATCAAGAAAAGTTAATAAATTCATTTCCTAATAGTTAGACCTTACGAGACGGTGATCGGAAGCCGTGAGTTCGAGTTATTTGACTTATAGTGGACTGTTTTGTGGGTTGTGTTGTGTTGCTTTTGGGCTGTCTATTGTGCTTCTAATTTATGGAGTTTGGAAGGATAAAAAATAGCGTGGAGAAACGCCACATATGGTAGGGTAGTAGGTCGGTCACTCGTCGTTGTAGTTGCAGGCTAATTGATAATTTATTGATTGGGTGCATTATGGTATATTTGGGGGATTTATTGTATTGAAGGTCCTAGATTGTAATTAGCTTGGATTTGAGTTGTTGATTGTATTATGTTTGTATCTCGCCTATAGTAGGCTTGAGGGAGCAGTAAAATCAGGGGAAATGTTGCCCGTTTTATTTTAGAATTGAGTTATCGTTTGAGATATGTAATATACTACTGTCATCTAAATTGTACACGAATTTCTTTGCTATAGGGTTGGCGCGCTAGTTGTCATAAGCTTGTTTGTTGAGTTGCATTAACGACTTGAGGTATGTTAAGGCTATCTTTTTTTTCTTTTGGGCATGATCCAAATGATACAAACGAAACGAGTAAAATACGTAGCGTTCATAAATGACTCTATTCATAGAAATACTAGGGGTGTCTATATTCTTGATTCTCCGTGTGAATTATTATTATATCCTTTGTTCATGGGTCTAAAAAAAATACGTATTTGATAAAATTTGTCCGAAAGGCATATTGATTTTATGATATTCGAGAAATCTTATTAACATATTTCTTATGCATTTCATGCATTTATACATGTACATTTACCCATGGCTAGAAGGCGTTATATACGCATATATTATATGTATATGGGATATGGGATATGGGAAAAGGTTAAGACGTTATATGCGCACCACCACCTGATCAACTGGTATACGTTGATGATTTGCCCACAGTGGCCGAGATGATATGATGGGATTCCCTCAGAGGCTTGATGATGTTATGTACATCTATACCTATGCATGATACGATATTTACACGCACGTGCATGATATTATAAATGTTTCAGGATTCACAAAGTTATTTAGACTCACAGGTGGAATTTTTTACCCCATGTTTCATCTATGTCTTTTATGTACTGATTTTCATGTTTTACATACTCAATACATTATTCGTACTGACGTCCATTTTTGCCTAGGGACGCTGCATTTCATGCCCGCAGGTGCAGGTAGACAGGCTGACGGTCCCCCTTCTTAGGATCCTTGATCAGCGAGAGTTGGTGTGCTCCATTTTATCCGGAGATGATTTGAGTTTTGGTACGATGTGTTTACATAGATATATGGGTACGACGGGGCCCGGTCCCATCCTTTATACAGTTGTACACTCTAATAGAGGTCTGTAGACGGTCATGTATAGTTAGATAGTATGTGGCCTTGTCGGCTAGCCATACCGTATTCCATATATATATATATATATATATATATATATATATATATATATATATATATATATATATATATATATGTATGTGTGTGTGTGTGTGTGTGTGTGTGTCTTTTGGGCATGTTTTCTCACGTAGGTTGTTCATATGAATTAGTAGTTTATTTCACAGACTTTAGCATGACCTACACTTATTTCATGTTTATATCTTAGACGAATGCTTAGGAGTGTTTGATAGGTAGAACTCGGGCACTCGTCACGGCGCCCATTGGTTTGGGTCGTGTGGGAGATTCCTCATATGATAGATGCTCTGTGACCCAAATATCGTCAACTGGAACGACTCTAGAAATATCTCCAATACACTTTGCGGAGCATAAACACGTGAAAAACTGGATGTACTGACTCCAAGTTGGAAGGCAAGTCTAACTCATATGCTACCTGGCCTACTCTGCGTATGATCTTATAAGGTCCAATGTACTGAGGGCTAAGCTTTCCTTTCTTATCGAATCTCATAACGCCTTTCATTGGTGATACCTTTAGGAATACCCAATCATCTACCTGAAACTCCAAGTCTCATCGTCGATTATCTGCATATGACTTCTGACGACTCTGAGCTGCTAATAGCCTTTCCCGTATAAGCTTAATCTTCTCAACTGCCTGGTGTACCAACTCTGGTCCTACTAACTTAGTTTCCCCAACCTCGAACCATCCGATAGGTGACCTACACTTTCGTCCGTAAAGAGCTTCGTATGGAGTCATCTGAATGTTGGAATGATAACTATTATTATATGTGAACTCAATAAGTGGAAGATGATCATCCCAGTTACCCCTGAAGTCCATCACACAAGCGCGTAGCATATCCTCCAGTGTCTGAATAGTACGCTCAGCCTGACCGTCTGTTTGGGGATGCAATGTTGTACTAAAACTTATTTGAGTCCCCAATCCTTTTTGGAAGGACCTCCAGAAATTAGTTGTAAATTGAGCACCTCTATCTGAGATAATAGATATAGGGACACCATGAAGTTGTACTATCTCTGTAATGTAAATCCTTGCATAATCCTCTGCTGAATACGTAGTCATGACAGGCAGAAAATGGGCTGAATTTGTAAGTCTATCAATAATAACCCATATAGAATCAAACTTACACTGGGTACGAGGTAAGACTATGATGAAATCCATGTTAATCACTTACCATTTCCAAGTCGGAATCTCTATAGCCTACAATAATCCACCGGGTTTCTGATGCTCAATCTTAACCTGCTGACAATTTGGGCACTGAGCAACAAACTCTGCTATATCCTTCTTTATTTTGTCCCACCAGTATATTCCCCTGATATCATGATACATCTTCGTCGCTCCTGGACGAATGGAATAACGAGAATAGTGAGCTTCTCCCATAACCTGCTCGCGCAACCCTGCTACATTAGGAACACATAATCAACCTCGATATCTAAGGACTCCATCTCCTGTAATCTCCAATGGTGTATTCTCCTTTTGAGGGGTTATATCTCTGTAGTAAGCTAGCACAGGATCTTCATACTGGCGTTCCTTCACTTCAGTTACTAGAGAGGAAGTTGTCGTGTAATAACATTGGAACCCTAAGCTTAACTGTCACGACCCAATTTTTTCTCCGTTGGGTATCGTGATGGCACCTAGTCTTAGGGACTAGGTAAGCCTAACAATAATTAAAACAACAACATTATTTAATTAGAATCTCTTAAAATTTCCAAAACCGGTAGTACAAGTCATAAACTCTACAAAGTATTTGCTAAAAAACTTCTAAATACAACTGTCCAGAAATAAGTATAAACAGTGCAAAACGAAAACTGGAAGGTGACTCTAAAGCCTGCGAATGCAGCAACAGGTTTACCTTGAGTCTCCACAGCAACAGTCCACACAGCTAACTAACGAACAAGTACCTGGATCTGCACAAAAATGTGCAGAAGAGTAGCATGAGCACACCACAATGGTGCCCAGTAAGTATAAAGACTAACCTCGGTGGAGTAGTGACGAGAAACATGCAAGACACCCATTGGTCTAATAAACTGAACAGATATAAGTACATGAATAATAGAAGTATGATGTCTACATAAAGACTATGCAATATGACTCACAATACAATAATGGCATTAAAACAAGAACAACAAGTATGAGCGGAATATCATGAAAAATGACGAAGACAAAGTGAATGGAACACAACCTAAATCCGGAATCACGAATACAACAAGGACAAGTAATAACTCAGTAATTACAACCGCTTTTACATCAGGTTTTAGTCAACAACTCCACGAGGTACCGAACCTCGGACAATTTACAATCTCATGGGTCTCAATACCTGAACCCTAACACTTGGAAACATGTGCCCGCATAACACCTCATAACCACACTGACGACTCACGTGCTAATAGAGCCATTCTCACGTAGAAGGCAAGTAAACAAGGGTGAGCATCTATGTTCAACAATATCAAGAACACCTCTTATCCGATAAGAGTGCTTAACTATGTGTATGCTTGTGCAAGTGTCTTAACATAGTCCATACCAGCAAATAAGCATAAGGAAGAAGAAGAACGGACAATATAATGCACAAAGTGACCATTTTATAAATTCTTCTAATATAATGCACAAAGTGACCATTTTTGCCAATTCTTCCCGATCTTTTTTTGGATCATAATATAAAATACCACCGGTAACAGTGTTAATTTCCGGTTAAAATTGATTTGACCTAGTACTAAGGTCAGCCTGACTAGGTGCACTTGTCCCCTCAGCCAAAGCTTTCATATGAAAATATCTAGCTTTATCTTGAGGGTGTAGCAATATGTGTCTAGTCAAACTTCCCGTCCCCCCCCCCCCCCGACTTCCAACATATTGAAAAACTAACTCTTTGCCACAAGGTTTACACTTAGCCCTATTTTTTTCTCTTAGTTGAGTAAAAAAATTGCCAAACAAGAGATGTTTCTGCCCGTTTAGCAGGTTGTCTAGAAAAAGTAGGGGCACGAATAGGAGGGTCAGATGGGGATCATCTATATTATTATTAGTTGGGTTAACTTCAGGAGCAGGACTAGTGGGTGTATCATCATCCGGTTGCATTTCATCAAAATCTATTTCTTCATCATCATTTTCATCAATAGTTGGATTACCATAAAGAGCATTCATATATTCATGATTTAATTGTTCACCGGGTGCTATATTATGGAAAAATTGACTCTCGGTAAATTGTAATAAACTATTATCGCTATCAAGAATAGGAGGTGTAGGACGGGTAACATGTTTGGGTCGGGGAGCCGGGGGAAGTGGAGGAGGAACATATTGGCCACTAGATTCACCACTCTTCGATTTTCCCTTATTTTTACTAAACATATTTTTTAAGGAATAAGCCATCTTAATTAATCAAGCAAAGTAAATAAAACAAACAAAATTATAATATTAAAACTTAAGAGTTGGAACGAGTTTACCGAATTGACGAACAACTTGTTGGAAATTGATTATCATTGAAGACTTCAATTCACCAACTTCACAATTGTTTCACAAATTGTAACAATAAAGTAAGCAATAGAAGAAGTAAATTAGAGAGAGATTGTGATAGATTGATTATTTTGTAAGAAAAAATAAAATAATGATGGGGTATTTATAGTTGAAAATAGGGAAAAAGTGTAATTATAAAAAGTTTGGGATTAAAACAAAGTTGAGGGGTTAAATGACTATTTCATAAATAGCCAACGGCTATTTTTGACAGCCCAACGGCTATTTTTGACAGTCCAACGTTTTTTTTAAAAAAAAAATTAATTTTTTTTAAAAAAAAATAGCCGTTGGGCCCGCTAGGCCGCTAAGGGGACTGGGCCGGTCCCGGGCCTAACATGCCCAATCATAGGACCGGTCCACGAGACCGGACCAGACTCGCTAAAACCGGACCAAACGGTCCTGGCCCGTTTAGCCGTTTGGCCCGTCTGGCCCGCGGTCCTAGGCCGGTCCCGGGGCTGGACCGGCCCACTTGCCAAGCCTACTATCGATTAATGGAAAACAACAAAAAACGAGTTAGGAATCATTACCCCAAAGTTTCCTCTGAAAAACCCTCGAAAAGTCGCCAAATTCATAGCTCTCAAGTCAAAAAACGAAGAATGAAACCAAACCCTCGGATTTCTCTTTTCTGCCCCAGGTGTGACCGCACATGCGCATAAATAGCCGCATCTGCGCGACCGTAGGTGCGCATGTACAACCGCACCTGCGCTTCCTCTCGCTTCTGCGCGCCAAAAATCCGCTTCTGCGGAGCCGCTGATGCGCACAATTTCTCTGCACCTGCGGAGACTGTCAAGTCTAGCTCTTCTCGCACCTGCGCCTCAATCTTCGCATCTGCGGGCATCGCAGATGCGGAATTTTCCTCGCACCTGCGACCCTTGGGCCTCCTCTATTTTTCCGCTTCTGCGCTTGCCTCTCCGCATGTGCGCGCTCGCACCTGCGGTCTTTTCTTCGCAGGTGCGAAAATACCAGAAGCCTGAAGACTTAGCAGTAACACAAATCAAATTTTTAATCCGTTAAGCACCCGAAACTCACCCGAGGCCCCCAGGACCTCAACCAAACATACCAACCAATCCTGATACACCATACGAACTTAGTCGAGCCTTAAAGTCACATCAAACAACGTCGAAACCACGAATCGCACCATGAATCGAACTTATAAATTTCAAATCTTTCAACTTCTAAAAATCGTGCCGAAATCTATCAAATCAACCCGGAATGACGTCAAATTTTGCAGGCAAGTCCCAAATAACATAAAGGAGCTGTTCCAACTCTCGGAATCATATTCCGACCCCGATATCAAAAAGTTCACTTCTGGTCCAAATCTCCAAAAATTCGACTTTTGCCATTTCAGGCCTAATTTAGCTACAGACCTCGGATTTACAGTCCGGATACGCTCCTAAGTCCAAAATCATCCAACAGAGCTAATGGAACCGACAGAACTCCATTCCGGAGTTGTCTTCACATAGTTCCTACAACGGTCAAAATCCTAAGACTTAAGCTTCCATTTTAGGGACTAAGTGTCCCAAATCACTCTCAATCATCCGATAACTAAATTCAACCATGCACGCAAGTCAATACATATAATATGAAGTTACTCAGGGCCTTATACCGTCTGACGTGACTTAAATTTTCAAAACGACCGGCCGGGTCGTTACATCTAACAATCGAACTCCAAGATTAGCTAGCTGATGAATCTCACAAGTTATCTCACTCTTCTCTGGCTGTATATATGATAAGCTACACATAGATCTACGGCTGAGGGCATCGGCTACTATATTCGCCTTTCTTGCATGGTATAAAATATCAACATCATAGTCTTTTAGTAGTTCCAACCATCGCCTCTGACGTAAATTCAATTCCCTTTGCTTGAATTTATACTGAAGGCCCTTATGTTCCGTATAGATATCAACATGAATGCCATACAAATAATGCCTCCATATATTTAGTGCATGAATCATCGCGGCTAACTCTAAATCATGGGTGGGGTAATTCTTCTCGTGGTTTCTAAGTTGTCTAGAAGCATAAGTGATAACCTTACCATGCTGCATCAATACACAACCCAATCCAACACCCAAAGCGTCGCAATAGATAGCATAACCATCGGTCCCTTCTGTAAGTGTCAAAACTGGTGCTGAAGTCAATTTGTCCTTCAATGCCTGGAAACTCCGCTCACAAGCATCAGTCCACTTAAACGTGTTTGACTTCTGAGTCAACTTTGTCAATGGTGCTGAAAGGGAAGAAAACTCCTCTACAAATCTCCTGTAATAACCCAAGAAGTTATGAACCTCTGTTGGTGTCGTGGGTCTAGGCCAAGTCTTCACTGCCTCAATCTTCTGTGTATCGACCCGGATACCCTTACCCGAAATAATATGACCAAGGACTGCTACAGAATTCAACCAGAATTCACATTTAGAGAATTTTGCATACAACTTCCTTTCTTGTAGATCTCTGAGCACAGTACACAAATGATCTGCATGCTCAGCCTCTGAATGAGAATAAACCAAAATATCATCTATAAATACAATCATGAATAGATCTAGAAAGGGTCTGAACACACGGTTCATCAAGTCCATGAATACCGTTGGGGCATTAGTCAAACCGAATGACATAACCCGAAACTCAAAGTGTTTGTATCTGGTCCTGAATGTTGTCTTTGGAGTATCCTTTTCTCTAACCCTTACCTATGGTACCCCTACCTCAAGTCTATCTTTGAGAAACACCTGGCACCCTGCAACTAATCAAATAAATCATCAATCCTCGGGAGTGGGTACTTATTATTGATCGTCGCCTTATTCAATTGTCTGTAATCAATACACATCCACAAGGAACCATCTTTCTTTCTCACAAATAACATAGGTGCTCCCCAAGGTGATGTACTGGGTCTGATAAAGCCTTTTTCAAGTAAATCCCTCAGTTATTCTTTCAACTCTCTCAGCTCTGCAGGTGCCATTCTATAATGAGGAATAGATATCGGCTGAGTATCTGGTAATGTGTCAATAGCAAACTCAATCTCCCGTTATGGCGGAAGGCCTGGAAGCTCATCGGGAAAATCATCAAGAAACTCATTAACCACCGAATTGATTGAAGGGTCGGTAACTCTGCTTTCACATCCTATACCCGAACTAAGTGATAAATATATCCCTTTCTGATCATCCTCATTGCCTTGAGATAGGAAATAAACCTACCTCTCGGCGATGCATTATTACCTTTCTACACTATAACTGACTCCCCTGGAAACTGGAACCGAACCATCTTTGATCTACAATCAACGTTAGCATAACAATAAGCCAACCAATCCATACCCATTATAACATCAAATTATATCATATCTAGCTCAATCAGGTCCGCTATTGTAGAACGACTAAGAACTCCTACTATACAATCTCTATATACCCGTCTAGCTATCACTGGATCCCCAACAGGTGTAGACACCTCAAAAGGTTTAATCAACTCAGGTTTTATCCCAAACTTGCTAGCAACCAACGAAGTGACATACGATAAAGTGGAACCTGGATCAATCAATGCATATACATCATATGAAGAGACTGATAATATACCTGTAACAATATCATGTGACGACTCCTGATCCTGTCGACCCGCTAATTCATAAATGCAGTTCTGAGGACCGCTCGAGATAGATGCTCCACTTCTGCCTCTACCATGATCGTCTGGTGCTTGTGATCCTTGCCTAGGGGGCGTACTGATGATGACGAATCATATATAGATCCCTCTGGTTGAACTATACCTGCACCATCTCTCATCGGACAATCTCTCATAATGTGGTCTGGATAACCACATGTATAACAAACACCCAACCCCACGAGACATTGCCCGACATTATGCTTACCACATTGAGCACATCATGGCAAATGTGGCCTCATCTGACTTGACTCACCTCTATACTGAGAATGAGAGGCCCTGGAACTATGATTGAGCCCTGAATATGAGGAACGATCAAATCTCCTATCGGAAAACTGAGGGGGTGCACTAGCTGATGGCTGAGCTGGATACCTCGGGTATTGCTGTCTCTGACCACCTTGAAACTCACCAGAAGGACCTGAAGATCCTGCTCTCTTACTCTGGCCCCTATCATGGTCACGATCAGCCATCTGCTTCTGCTTACGCTCCTCTACACCCTGAGTGTATGCTTGAATACGAGAAATATCAATGCCTAGATGAAGTGAGACCGACATACAATCATTGAGAAGGTGTGGCTCACGTCTCGGAATCGGATAAAAGTCACAAAATACGAACACTCATTCACTCACGAGTCTAACCATATAAAAATCATCAAATTCCGATACCATTTCATCCCTCAAATTGTGATTTTTCATTTTGAATTTTTCTTTCAAAAACCACCATTTTCCTCAACTCAAAACACAAATTAAATGATTAAAATAAAGATAGAATCATGGAAATAAATAAATTCTAGGTGAAGAACATTTACCCAATCGATTTGCATGAAAAACCCACAAGGAATCGCTCAAAATCGAGCTCTAGGACTTCAAAAATGGTGAAAATGGCAAACCCTTAGAATAAAGGACTTTATATTTTGCCCATGGGTTTTGTGCAACGCGAATGCAGAGAAAGGGACGCGTTCGCGAAGAAGAGAAATAAAGCTGCCCAGTTGTTCTTCGCTAATGCGACAACACGTTCGCGAAAGCGAAGAGGAAAAATATGATGGCCCAACGATTGCTCTTCGCGAACGCGTGAAGTAGTACGCGAATGCGAAGAGTGTAATGGAATAGCTACGCGAAGAGGAAAATGATCACCAGTGCACAGGGCCTGGTTTGCACTTCGCGAACGCGAGATAGGGAATGCGAACGCGAAGAAGGGGGTGGTAGAACTTCGCGAACGCGAGAGGGTGACAGCGACCGCGAAGAGGAAATATTTCACCCTTCAAAATAACACTACGCGAACTCGAAGGCAAGGACACGAACGCAATGAAGGAAACCAGATGATAGATAACAACAGTTCAAAAATAGGGGGAAAAGACTCTTAGCCCATCCGAAACTCACCCGAGGCCCCCAGGACCCCGTCTAAACATACCAACAAGTCCCATAACCTAACACGGACTCGCTCGAGGTCTCAAATCACATCAGACAATAACAAAAATACAAATCGCACCACGAATCGAACTTATGAACTTCCAAAACTTCCAACTTTGAAAACTCATGCCGAAACCAATCTAACCAACCCAGAATGACGTAAAATTTTGCAGGCAAGTCCCAAATAACATAACGGAGTTGTTCCAACTCTCGGAATCACATTCCGACCCCGATATCAAAGAATCCACTTCCGTTCCAAATCTAAAAAAATTCGACTTTCACCATTTCAAGCCTAAATCAGTTACAAACCTCGGATTTACAGTCCGGACAGGCTCCTAAGTCCAAAATCACCCAACGGAGCTAATGGAACCGACAGAACTCCATTCCAGAGTCATTTTCATATAGTCCCGACTACGGTCAAAATCCTAAGACTTAAGCTTCCGTTTTAGAGACTAAGTGTCCCAAATCACTCTGAATCATCCGGTAACTGAATTCAACCACACACGCAAGTCAATACACATAATATGAAGATGCTCAAGGCCTTATGCCATCGAACGAGACTTAAGTTCTCAAAATGATCGGTCGGGTCGTTACAGTTGGTGCCCCTCGGATCTCCTCTAGAAAGGGCAGGGTATTTGAAGTCTGAGATGGAGTCTCACTATGAGACTCTCCCCGAGACCTAGTAACTCGTGGCGCTCTACTTGTAGTCTCATCATCCACGAACTTGCCTTTCTGGGCGGCTGTAGCCTTCTTGGGCATCGCTAAAAACATAACATGTCGTTAGGAAAATGAATTCTTATATCGCACGATCTAAGATAAGAAAGAAAAGTGTGGAGGAGATGACTTGGGAAGCTGAAGAAGACATGAAGTCTAGGTATCCTCACTTGTTTCCGCTTCCGGAGGAGGATCGGACTGAAACATCACATCCTTAGGTACGTATATGGTACTTGATGCTTATGTTAGTTATTGTCATTGGTCGTGTGAGACCATTGGTGTTATTGATGATTGTGGACCTGTGTGACTTTGTATTGTTGGGTTTTTCTGTCTGGCAAGTTGGTAGTGATACCATTACAGATTCTAAGAGGGGAAGATTGTTATAGCTTGTACGTCCCAAAGTGACGTATAATGAATATGAGACTTGTTAATCATGATTTAAATAATTTTAAAGTCATAATATGACTATATATGATGTTTGGACAAAACACATAAAGTTTGGGGAATGTCGGATTAAAGTTGCGGAAAAATCGACTAAGAATTTGCCTTATAATAGAGCTTTTTGAGAAATAAATTCTATGTGCTATATGAGGTCTTTTTCGGACAATTATATACCAAATTGAAGGTCATGAAATATTGTTTCTAATGCTCTTAACAGTTCATACATATGACATCCGGATAAAAATATATAAGTGTCGGAAGATGGGCGAATGAGAAGGTGCCAAGCTAGCACCTTTTGACTTTTCAAAAGTTTTGATAAATATGTTTTAACTCGTCTCTCTCTCTCTCTCTCTCTCTCTCTCTTCATTTTACTTAGAATCTCACCAGAGGCTCCATAAAAAATGGTCCTTGAGCTCTATAATAGCTTCAAATAATACTAACAACCCGGGTACGAAATCGAGAAGCGATAACATCAGAACGATCCCTACGACGTAAGTATCAGTATATCGACTCTCTTTTTCTTTGTAGTTTGAGTTTTGGAATGAATTTAATAGTTAATAAAATTTCTAATTTCTGTATTTAAGCTTTAAAATATCAAGAAAAGTTGATAAATTTATTTTCTAATAGTTAGTCCTCACGGGACGGTGATCGGAAGCCGTGAGTTCGAGTTATTTGACTTGTAGTTGACTGTTTTGTGTTGCTTTTGGGCTGTCTATTGTGCTGCTGATTTATGGAGTTTGGAAGGATAAAAAATGGCATGGAGAAATGACACATGTGGAGGGTAGTAGGTTGATCGCTCGTCGTTGTAGTTACAGGCTAATTGATAATTTGTTGATTGGGTGTATTATGGTATATTTGGGGTTTTTTGTTGTATTGAAGGTCCCAGATTGTAATTAGGTTGGTTTTGAGTTGCTGATTGTATTATGTTTGTATCTCGCCTATAATAGGCTTGAGGGATCAGTAAAATCAGGGGAAATACTGCCCGTTTTATTTTAGAATCGAGTTGTCGCTTGAGATACGTAATATACTACCGCCATCTAAATTGTACACGTATTTCTTTGCTATAGGGTTGACGCGCTAGTTGTCATAAGCTTGTTGTTGAGTTGCACTAATGACTTGAGGTATGTTAAGGCTATCCTTTTTTTTTTTGCATGATCCGAATGATACAAACGAAACGAACAAAAGACGCAACGTTCATAAATGACTCTATTCATAGAAATAATAGGGGGGTCTATATTCTTGATTCTCCATGTGAATTATTATTATATCCTATGTTCATGGGTATCAGAAAAATACATATTTGATAAAGTTTGTCCGAAAGGCATATTGATTTTATGATATTCGAGAAATCTTATTAACGTATTTCTTATGCATTTCATGCATTTATACATGTACATTGACCCATGAGCAGAAGGCTTTATATACGCATATATTATATGTATATGGGATATGGAAAAAGGTTAAGGCTTTATATACGCACCACCACCTGATCAGTTGGTATACGTTGATCATTTGCCCACAGTGGCCGAGATGATATGATGGGATGCCCTCAGAGGATTGATGATGTTATGTACACCTATACCTATGCATGATACGACATTTACACGCACGTGCATGATATTATAAATGTTTCAGGATTCACAAAGTTATTTAGACTCACAGGTGGAATTCTTTACCCCATGTTTCATCTATGTCTTTTATGTACTGATTTTCATGTTTTACATACTCAATACATTATTCGTACTGACGTCCATTTTTGCCTAGGGACGCTGCATTTCATGCCCGCAGGTGCAGGTAGACAGGCTGACGGTCCCCCTTCTTAGGATCCTTGATCAGCGAGAGTTGGTGTGCTCCATTTTATCCGGAGATGATTTGAGTTTTGGTACGATGTGTTTACATAGATATATGGGTACGACGGGGCCCGGTCCCATCCTTTATACAGTTGTACACTCTAATAGAGGTCTGTAGACGGTCATGTATAATTATATAGTATGTGGCCTTGTCGGCTAGCCCTACCGTATTCCATATATATATATATATATATATATATATATATATATATATATATATGTTTTTAGGGCATGTTTTCTCACGTAGGTTGTTCATATGAATTAGTAATTTATTTTCAGACTTTATGCATGACCTACACTTATTTCATGTTTATATCTTAGACGAATGCTTAGGGGTGTTCGATAGGTAGAACTCGGGCACTCGTCACGGCCCATCGGTTTGGGTCGTGACATTTTGCTGCAACACGGAAAGTTCAGCATAATATACTAGAGATTTGTGCACATGTGTATGAACTTCTATCATATTATGTTGGACTCCAACACGGGAAAAGTTCCAGCATAATATACTGGAGATTAGAGCACTTGTGTATGAACTTCCAGCATATTATGTTGGACCAATATATTATACTGGAACTCCAGTATATTATGCTAGAATATTTTTCGGATTTTGAACAGTGTTTTCGTTCAGATTTATCTTTAAATGAAAAGTGGCTAAATTTCGATTACTTTTGAAATTGTGGCTATTTTTAAATTACACTCGTAAATCATCTAGTGTCTACGGTTGTGCATTAATTGAGTAGCAAAATAAATTAAAAACCCGACATTAAAAAAATCAAAAAAATCAAACCGAACAGCCGATGAACACCTAAGCCAAGCTAAAAGCTGGAATACGATTTATTTCTACTTATTAATACTCCCTCCAATTCAATTTATATGACACATTTTCCTTATTAATTCGTTCTAAAAAGAATAACACATTTTTATATTTGAAAACAATTTAAGCTTTTTGTTTTACTTATTTTACCCTTGATGAAAAGATTTTATAACCGCATAATTTTAGAGTCCTACCTCTACTTGCTTTGTTGTCAAATTCAAAGCATTACTTGTTGAAGTAAGCCAGTTATGGTCAATGGAATATACTTCTCTTTTATTGCACTACATCTCGAATTAACACTACAAACCGAATCGAACCGAAATTTCAATTTGGATTGGTCTTCTAGTTTTTTGATTTGGTTTCGAATTGAGAAATAAAAAGATGGAAGATGATTTGTTTCTACTTTAAGTACCACAAGTGCTGCTAAAACACATGTACGACAGCTCCTGGTCTTAGACTCCCAGTTCTACTTGCTTTCTTGTCAAATACAAAGCATTACTCGTTGAAGTGAGCCAGTTATAGTCAATGGAATGAATATATTTCTCTTTTATTGTACTACATCTCTAATTAACAGTACAAATAGAATTCAGCAACACAAGCATTTCTCACACAGCTACTGCTTGGAAAATCTAATGGACTATGAAAAAGAGAGCACTAAAACTTTATCCTGGCTTCAAATTTCAAGGAGATGTAAGAATATAACAGGCCAGGTATCCGAACCCGGACCAACTTACTGAAACTCGATTATTCTACTAGATACGTGCTACCTTCTACCGCTGCATGTACTGGATAACTTTATACACCCAAACTCGGACAAATGAGAAGAAATCACCTAACATTCTTTTTGGTCTCTACTAGGACTTAACAATCTTCTATTTCTTTCCAATTATCATCTCACAGTAAGGGTGATGATTACCAAAGAGAACTAAGGACTGAGGAATCTTCAACACCAGACAATAATCAAGAACCAGTAGAAACCATTAGACTCACATAAGTACTACCATTCAATTAGGGAAGTTGCTGCAACAGAGCAAATTCTTGGCAATCTACATATTTGCACCGGCAATTTACAAACCGAAACACGGTTAATTTATAAATTGCATGAAATAAAATAAAATAAAAAAGATAAAAATGAAAAAAGAGAGTATGTGGCCTCGAGGCCACCTCAAAACTACAGTTAGGTCCTCAAATTTTCTGCTCAATAGAGAAGGCTTTTAACCAACTATGTGGCCCCTCTTCGTTCCAGAACATACTCATACGATGTACATCCCAGAAGTCGTCGGCATCTTCAACTGCTCTTCGCCAACCATAAGAATTTCTGCATAATAAATAAACTTCATAAAGACTAACAGAAGAGAAACCAAAATCTTTCACAACACAGTTATTACAGTGATACATGCATAACTATGCACAGCCTATGGCTTAGCATTACTGATGCGAAGAACATAACTTTTCAGATAACTTACCCCAACAACAACATTTCAATCCCAAGCAAGTTGGGGTCATCTACGTGAATCCTCACAGTCCATATCGTTCCATTCAAAAAATAAGAATGATGATTATGATGTATGTCCAAAAGTATCAATGAAACGAAAGGTTTTATGAAGTGCTATAAAGAAATGTTTTTGGGAGATTTGTTATGTAACCGAGAAGGTATCGGTCGCAAGGGCCTTTACCCGAAACTATATGTGCGGGCGTAGGAAGATGATTAGGAATGAGTCCCTTCACACCTTCACACTATGATGAGATTATGTCCCTTAATTGGGATGAATGTATTGTTAGCACATTTATATCGATCCAAATGGCACTATGGTGAGACGGCTTAGCCGCCGATCGGGCGAGATCGGATGCCATTGCCGCGCACGTGGTGGTATTACATTTCCATGTCAGTAACTAATGATCTCCCAACAAAAAGATGATAATGTTTATTTGAAAGGTTTTACTCATGTTACACTCTCTTCTTATGTCACAACATGTTATCTTTCAAAAATACGACAATATAGATACAATTTAAGCAAACATCTTCGGCTTGCACTAAATCAATAAAAGCACTATGGTTAAATCCACAATGTTTTCAGGCTCACTATTCAGCCTAAAAGAAGCAACAAAATCTATTGAAAGCAAATTATTAGTGCTATTAAGATTTTTGTAGGTAGTAGGATCTTGATTTGCATCTTTAATTATCAAAAAAAATAAATTGATGTCCATCCTTAATTATAACAAATGAAAAAGAGATTGATCAGCAACCTTGCAAAAAGAAGGGACATTCAAAATAAGCTTGCAATATTGAAAGACTTGCAAGCAGCAGCAAAATACATTAACACTAAAAACGGTCAGATCAGATGTTAAATAAGCCATTTCAAATCTATGTGAAAATTGGAAATCTACCCACTGGTTAATCAGTACATGTAATTGTTTCAACTGCTGGATGCTGCTAGTTGAGGCCATACCTCACCAATTTCATTAGAAAAGGAAAAACGAAATCTTAAGAAAAAGAGACAAACTTTGTTGATCACAGAAGTCTAGTTAGCTTCTCATAGCTCTCGAAAACTGAATATTTCAGGACTGCTTAATTGGACGATAAAACTACAGGCTAACAATTTAGAAAAGGAGAACCACTATATCTCAACATCAAGACCCCCCCCCCCCCCCGATGTTAACAGTGCTACATAAATAATAAAGACCATTTAAACTAAATATTGGGGCTAATTACGCAGGCTTCCTTATGGTAATTGCACCTCAGTGGGTTCTTTTTTCTTCTATATTGCCTAAATGGGTTGACTAAGCAGTACATCCTCCCTTTTTAATGTTTTGTGAGTTGTTACTGCCTACTCAACCCCCCCCCTTTTTTTCTTTTTGGACACGACCCTAGTCACTCCCCCTTTTCTTGCCTTGTTCATTTCATTCTTGTTTTCTTATCTAATCTTGTTTCTCTTTACATTGTGATCGAGTACAATTGTTTGGAGAAGATGGAGCATGTAGGATTAAATTCAAGATTGAGGAAAAAGAAAGCTTTGTTACACAAAATAGAGGAAAGATAAAATTGAATGGCAAATTTATCCATTTATGGTTAAAATATAGTGTCTTATAAAGAGACAATAGCATAATGCTTAGCAATACATCATGGGCTCTTCAAAGGACATATGTTTAATTAACTCTTTATATTAATTTATTGATATTGAACCTACAGATTATGATAACAATGCAATGAATCCTCGAGCATAAAACCAAAAATATGGTTTTCCCATAGCAAGAGAAAAAAAATGAGAGGGAGAAGGGAAGACATCCCTGATACAAATCTCGACTAACTATTTTGTACGCAAAAGATAATCTCAAGCTTGCACCGCTTCAACATGAGAAACTTTATTATATGCCCAACACAATTAACACAAATTGTGTGAGGGTTTATGTTGTGTGAACTCTCCAAAATGATGCCGCACTCATGCCGGATCCTCCAAAAATAGACACATTGGAGGATCCAACACACACCGGCGATATTTTCAGAGAGTCTGAGCAACATAGGTGAGGGTTGTTGTCTTTGTCTTCGTTTGACAAGTGGAGTTCGTGACCTAAAAATTCAAGACTTTGGGTCCATATATTCCACTTGTCAAACATAGACAAATCCTCACACAACTTGTGTCTGTTGTGTGAGACACAAAGTAAAAAAATTTGTTTCCTTTTACACCAAGAGCAAAGAAGATAGCGTTGACTAACTCTTTCCATAGCTGACTTTAAATGGGATACTTGACAAAGAAAGTCAAATATGATAAGATGCTAGGACGCACAATCATTGGGGAGGGCAACAGATACTATAAGTAGCATCTATAAATTTGCAACAGGGGAGTATCCTGCTGCCATAAATTAGTCTCACTAATGCTGCACAATAATGTCTAAAAATGCAATGCAAACTGCTGCTTCGTTTTCATTAATCATCATCAATCGTCTCAACTGTTCAATCACCCATTAAAAATGATAGATGGGTAATAGATAACCAAAATAGTGGGCCCAGATGAATAGCAAACTTCTTTACGTATATGCAAATACTTCATATTGTGTATATGTGTTTTAGACTTGGTGACCTTTCCCATAGAAACAAGTGTGCCCAGATGAATGCAATCATCTTCTCTTCAAAACAGTATCTAAAGTAATGGAAGATGCAACTGGGAAAAAGACATGGAAGTTTCTTTGCACTAAGCAAAGAGGCTATAACACAGCCTACCGCCTTCGTAATCCTATGTCATTCTATTGATCCTACAGAAAGATAGCAGACAGCTTTATAGCTCCTTGAAATTTGGAAAAACAAGACAGCAACACAAAGAGGGGACAAGAAAAAAATCTGATCATTATGTACCTTTTCCCTTCCTTCACTCTCCTTTTGCTTGCTTTGAAAAGTCTCATTATTATGATTCAATTTTCTCTAAATTACAACCACTGTTAGATGTCACTACTAAGGACTTCTTCACAAGCATGAAAGTAAGAGAAAAATATAACATAACATGGATTTAGAAATTAAATCATGTCAAAAGTTGGATTCCATGGTAACAGTTGCTCAAATATAAACTCTCAAATCAGCAGGTTAGGCAGCACAGAATCTTCCAATTGGTAAGATCATTTTAGAATAAACCATATAACAAGGTTTTACTCATGTTCCCTTCCCCAAAATCAAAAAGAAAGGGGGAATAAAATACACACAGAAATAGATAAAGAGGGTTATAAAAATATTAAAAAAAAATAGCAGCAGAAAACGTGAAAGTTGTTTCCAGCAAAATCGTATTTTGTGGCCATTGTATTACTTCATATCCTAAAGGGAAAAAAGAAAGAAAAAAATATTTGATTCCTCATATGACATCCTAAAAGAATCTTCTGCCTCAAAGAGCATCTTGGTAACTTAACAGTCAAAAATCATAATTTTTACAGAATAACACATTTATATAAGATCAACAAAATGGTTGCCACAAACTTAACTGTGACTAACTTCATTTACCCCACCATTTTTTTTTTTGGAACTTGAGAAGAGGAAAAAAAAGTAGTTGAACCTCGACACGCCACCACCACTCTTTTTTCCAAAGAAAGTTATGGAATCACGGGAAAGAAAAGGTGGGAATTCCGGAAAACTGTGAGAAGGGGAATCAAACTAGACGTGAACCATCAAGGAACTTAAGGATATGAGAAGAGTCAAATGATGTTTGAATCAATTTTGTATTTAGACTTGGTTATATGTTAAAATAATACTTAAAGATGTGAGGAGAGTGGAATGATTAAGCAAACTCACAATAACGTAAAACAGTTGTTTAACGTTTGCTTGACTTTCGAGATTGGACGGATTAGATGAAAAAAGTAAATCAAGCATGCGAGAATGAAAGTAACATACAACAATTACATCTTTAAAGTGATTATACTTTGAGAAGAGCAGAATACCGTGAAAGTAACTTACAAAATTTAACTTATCTTCACTTCTATATCATGAAATCAGCCGATGAATCAATATTTTATAGCACGACATTCTATCGTAGAAACAACATAATTGTTGCATATATAATGGGAAAATAAGGTTGGATCAAGCTACTAACCTTGGGTGCTCTGGGAGAGTGTAGCTACAAGCTATCGATTTTGCCTCATAAAAACCGAGGCTTTCTATCTGTTGGCTTCAGTATCTGGAACGAGCACATTAAACTTTCATCAACACTCATCATTGCACCAGCATTATCAAATTCACCACAGTAGTTTGGGGCCGAAAATATCGTCACTAGCTGCCTTTCCGCAAAAAATTCATAACCATCTTCAACAACCTAGGTTTAAAATATTCTGGTCAAATCAATACTGAAAAACATAACGGAAAGACCAAAAAAAATCGAATAAGTACCTGGTGGGCACGACAAACAAGGTCCATATCATGTTGCATCAAGAATTCTGCAACCTTATCAGGACCAAAAGTATATGAAACGCCTCTATCATTCATTCCCCAACCTTTAACTTCCCGGCTAGGATCTGACCAAAGTAAATCACACAGCAAACCAGAATCTGGAACATCAGTTGGACGAGGTAAATTTCTTATCTGATCTAAGTTTGTTAGATCTGGAGAAAGACCACCATGCATGCACAGTATTTTCTCATCTATGAGAGCAGCGACGGGAAGACAATTGAAACATTCAGTGAAGCATTTCCATAGCTTCACGTTGAATCGGCGCTTACATTCATCATAGAATCCATAAATCCGATTAATAGAAGCACATTCGTGATTTCCTCTCAAGAGAAAGAAGTTCTCAGGGTATTTAATTTTGTATGCAAGTAGAAGGCATATTGTTTCCAAACTCTGTTTGCCACGGTCGACATAGTCCCCTAAAAACAAATAATTAGCCTCAGGAGGAAAACCCCCGTATTCAAAAAGCCTCAAAAGATCACCATATTGGCCATGAATGTCACCTAGAATCCAGAGCCAAAAAACAAAGAGAGAGGAAAGGAGACAGATTTATCAGTCCAAAGTAAAACACACAGTTTCAATATGAATGACACCAGTTACCACTGACAAAGCCCATAGATAAGACAATGAAATTAGAACTTCGTTAATCGGGAAAAAGCAACCTATCATAAAATAACAGACTTCATGAATTAAAATACTAATGACGATACAATATTTCAGAGGAAGCGCATTACATTGCAATGATAATATAAGGCACATAAATTAAGGAATCATGTACACTATTAAAGCTCCACTCTTTCAAGATAGACAGGACAAATTACAATGATAACAAAAGAATTCATTATGTCCCTGCTTTCGCAAAATTGTAGTAGCCACATTTTCCACATCTAACCACTACAGCAATTTATAACCCTTTTGTAGAAAGAACTATGCCAATTATCATACCATTAGTTCAGCTTGAACGAAATGTTAGGGCAGTGTTTATGCATAAGGCAATATACTATATCCAAGGTAATACGATCAAAAAGCACATAGTATAATATTCTACTCCTCAGGTCACCCTACATATCAACATTCTACCCATTTTACATTAAGTAAAAAAAAGGAAACCAACTACCCACACGTCACAAGTGCACATAAGGCAATTAACTCAAACGTTAATGAGCAGGCAAGCCGTGCACAGTCAAGTTAAAAGCACTCGATAAAACATGTCACTACTATTTGATAACCTAGACACAAATCCATTTGTACCTTAGTAGAAAATTAGAGAACCTCTGGTGTTTTTCTTTTATCAAAAATTTAGCGAACCTCTAGTATTATTGGGTGTTAGAATAAAACAGGTCCAAATGATGCAAAATGGATACTGAGGTCCATATAGGCGACCCAAGTAGTATGAGATTGTGGCCTAATAGTAGTTGTTATTGTTGTATAAACTTAGACCAAATAACTTTTCGTGCTGTGAAACCATACCGAGCTTCCTGAATTTTCAATCAGATAAAATTTCCAAATTCATCAAAAAATTGTCATATTTAGGGGAATAGAACAAATATCTCAAAGACAAAACAACGTTCTTTAAACCTACAAGCATCAAATGCTCACAAATCAATGCATTAATCAACCGTCTACCCTCAATTCCAAGCTAACTAGGGTCGATAAAACAAATCAAACCAATCAATTACGCTTCAATTCCAAGTACGTTGGGGTCGACTATACTTCTTTTCCTTTTTGGTGACAGCAGTGTCCAGACCAACTTGCCCGCACCTAAACTATTCCAACAGGCACCTCCTACCTACCGCCTACAAAGGTACCGTATAATATCTACCCACCAAAGCTTAGTCGGACGGAAAAACGGCAATTAAAAACCTCTATATATTCTTTCATATATATTACCCTATATATATATATATATGTATATGGAAAGAAAAAGAGGTGGGAAGAAAGAGTTTACCACAGATCTTGATGGGGGCTTCAAGTTCAAGAAGGTTAGGTTGCTGAAGGAAGATTTCCCTTGAAGCACTACAAAGGGAACGGATCTCAGCTTCTGAAAGCTGAACCTGCCTCACTGTTCTTGCATTCCTAAACTCCAATAGCCTGTTTATTATATCATCAAGAACCCCTGCCTCTATTAATCCCTGCCCCTGCTGCTGCTGCTCATTATTTTGTGCCATTCCTCTGTTTCAACAAACACTAGAAAAACAAGAAAAGGGAAAAGGAAAAACAAGAAAAGGGTGTTTGTATTTTCTTTTAGAATCAAGAAAAAAATTGTAGATTTGATATTGATGGGGTTTCAAGAAAACACTAAAAACAAGCTAAAAACACCCACAATCCAAAACAAACTAAATAACAAAAGGGAAAGGGAGAAACAAGAAAAGGGTGCTTGTATTTTTCTCTTAGAATCGATTATTACAAGAGAAAAAATTGTAGATTCGATATTGATGGGGCTGATATGGATAGGTTTCTTGAAATCATGAATGATGGAGGATTGGAGATAGAAAGGAGATTATTACTATATCTATAATCTTGCTCGTGTGGCTTTCCCCTTGATAATTGCTAAATCTAACGTTGTTTTTGGCTTGCAGCTTGTAAATGTGCCATGAATCATGTGGGGTGTGTGTGGGTGTACCCCTTGTTGAGGTCATTGCTCATTGGAGGACGGCGCCATTTCCTAATAAATCCCTTTGCTTTTTAGGTTTCAAAAATATTTCGTACGACCTACCCTAAATTTAAAATAAAAATTTTAAAAACAAAGAGGGAAAGAAAAGAAATTGTAGCCCTAATTTTACTGTTAGCAAGTTTAGCCAAACTTCACAAGAAGTGTTTTTTTTTTTTCAAAAATATATTTTTTTTTAACTTGAGGTGTTTGACCAAGCTTTTTTGGGAAAAAAATTATTTTTGGAAAGAAGTAAAAACAGTTTCTAAGAAACAAAAAAAAATAGTTTCTTCCCAAAAGCAGAAGCAGAAGCATTTTTGACTTTTCTCCTTACCAAGAATACCCTTAACAAAATATAGTATATACCAAAATAAACGTTAAACCTAATACTTAGGATATTAATATATAAATATTTCTTATTATTTTTAGGATATCTTTCTAATATATAGTGACTTTAGGGGTGAATGCTTTTATATTTGTTGAATGATTTTTAATATATTTAACTTATATTAAAAGAATTAAGTACTTTTAAATTTTATTTTCATATTTTACTTAAATAAAATGAAAAGATTTAATTATTGCCTGCAATAGCAAATTTTTCACATTATTTATTTACTTATAATATTAATTATTAAGTAAATATATTCTATATCCTTATTCGTAATTTGATACTTAAAAGCATTTTCTAAAAAGCTTGGCCAAACACAAATTATTGCTCAAAAGTGTTTTTCAGAGTGATTAGCCAAACACAAACTGCTTCTCTCCAAAAGTACTTTTTTCAAAAGCACTTCTCAAAATAAGCTGATTTTTCCAGCTTGGCCAAATAGGCTATATGTGTTCTATTTTGTCCCGATCCAAAATTTCAACCAAGGGATCGTGGTTACGCCTAACACCGCTTGCTAGGCAAGCCAATATTTGACACCAATAATAGAAGCAAAACTGAACATCTAACAGCAGAATACTATTAATAAAAGTAATAAAGCTACGAAACTAACATAATAAGTCTAAAATTACTGCAACTAACATAAACACCTCCCACGACTGGTATTACAAAGTACATGAGCTCAAAGAGTGCTAAGTACAAAGTCTAAAATGAAGTATAATAATGTCTGGTACAATAAATAGTAATAAAAGGTAGGAAGGGGACTCCAGGGTCTGCAAGCGGCATGCAACACTACCTCAAATCTCCTGATAAATTCAAGCTAATCACCTTTGTGAGCACCGCTAGAACCAATATCTGAATTGCACAAGAAGTGCAGAAGTGTGATGACCGAAAAAGGGTCATCTTATATTTTAGAACTTGAATCTGCGCTCTTAAGCCTTAAAATCTCATTTTTACCCTCCTCGATTTGCGTGCGCAGTCCGAGCAGGTTTCCGGAAAGCTTTTATGTTGAAAATTGATGAAAATAAGAATTTATGCCTTAAAAGTTAATTTTAGTTGATTTCGATCAACATTTTTGTTAAACGGGTCTGAATCCATATTTTGACGGTCCCGGTGGGTCCGTATCGAATTATGGGACCTGGGCGTATGCCCGGAATCTAATTCGGAGGTTCCTAACTCAAGTTATGAATTTTTAATAAAAATTAAAAGTGTGGAAATTATTTATTTTTAAGAATTGATTGATGTTTGGCATTGTTAGTATCGGGTTCGTATTTTAGTTTCAGAGCCCAGTACAGGTTCATTATGATATTTAAGACTTGTCTGTGAAATTTGGTGAGAAACGAAGTTGATTTGACGTGATTCAGACGTATAGTTGAGAAAATAGTAACTTTAAAGTGTTCTTGAAAATTTCATTTGATTTGGTGCGAAATTTAGAGTTCTAGATGTTATTTTGGTGATTTGATCACGCGAGCACGTCCGTATGATGTTTTTAGACTTGTGTGCATGTTTGGTTTGGAGCCCCGAGGACTCGGGTGAGTTTCGAATAGGCCACGGAATATTTTGGACTTTGGAAATCTAGTTTTTTTCTCTAGAGTCTAGGTTCTGGCATGTCCTTCTTCACGTTCGTGAAGGTCCTCTCGCGAACGCGAAGAGTAAACTGATGAGGCAGGGATTTCTTCTTCGTGAAAGGCTTGGTCGCGAATGCGAAGCGATGGGGGTGTTACCCTTCGCGAATGCGACAAGCCCATTGCGAACGCGTATTGTTAGGCACTAGGGAGGGGGAGTGAGCCTTTTCTTCATCGCGAACGCGAACACTGTCTCGCGAACGCGAAGACCAGGGAAGGGTAGCCTACGCGAACGCGAGCACTGTCTTGCGAACGCGAAGGCTTGGCAGCCTATACTCTTCGCGAACGCGACAGTGCTCTCGCGAATGCGATGAACACTGTCGCCCAGCACTTAACAGAATCCAAACACGGGATTTAGCCAAAATTCATTTTTCTCAAAAATCAAACGGTGTGAGGCGATTTTTCAAGAGTCATTTCTTCCCCAAAGTGTTGGTAAATGATTCTAAACTATTTTCTTTCAATTAACCATTACATTTCTTGAATTTTCAACCTAAAATCTAGAGTTTTCGTGGTAGAATTAGGGGTTAGGGTAGAAACTAGGGATTTCGGAATTTTGGGGTTTTAGACCTTAATTTGAGGTCGGATTCCAAAACCAATTATATACTCGGGCTCGGGGATGAATGGGTAAATGGATTTTGGTCCGAACCTCGGGTTTTGACCAAACGGGTCCGGGGTCGATTTTTCGACTATTTGAAAATTTTAGTTTATGCAATATAATTGATTCATTTAGAAATATTTGATATTATTGAGTCATTTTTGAATTAATATGAGTGGTTTGGAGGTGAATTCCAAAGGAAAAGCTTTGATTGAGAATTACGTGGCCTTCGGAGCCAGGTAAGTGTTGTGTTTAACCCTAACTTAAGGGAATTAGGAACTTTAGATTACTTGCTAAGTGAAATTCATGTGAGCGGCATATATGTGAGGTGGCGAGTACTTATGCGCCGCCAATTTACCTGTTTTCCATGTTTCTCTGTTTTTCTTATATTGTCTCTTTGCTATTCCAAATTGCTACGTGTTATACTAGTGTTGTTCAATTTATCGTTCTTATCATGTTTACGGGTTTTCTAGTAATAATTGAGTTTTTATTTCAAAGTTGAGATTGATATTATGGAACCAAATGTTGAAGTAAGGTTTGTACTTGTTATTCTATCTCCCTGTTGTTATTTATGCATTGCATTATGGTAAGAGGAGTGTTAATGCACGAAGGGTGATGTCGTGCCATATTGTGAGTGTTAATGCACGAAGGGTGATGCCGTTCCATGATATGAGAGTTAATGCACGAAGGGTGATGCCGTGCTGTTTCAATTAATTTTATGGTGAGATTGAGAGTAAAAGCACGAAGGGTGATGTCGTGCATTTTTCCTTACTGTATTCACTATTCCTGTTGATTCATGGTATATTGACTGCTCCGGTGATCATTCTATTGTAGTTCTTTATCTTGTATTCCCCTCAGTATGTTCCCCTCCTGACATTTCCTATTTATTTCTTCATTTATGTTATTTGTATATACATTGTTAAATTGTATAGGTTGATTTGTAGGCGCCTTGCCTTAGCCTCGTTACTACTTCGTCGAGGTTAGGCTCGACACTTACCAGTACATGGGGTCGGTTGTACTGATGCTGCACTCTGCACTTTCTGTGCATATTTTAATACCGGCTCAGGTTGATCGAGATTTTGTTATTGGTCCGCTGTCCGGAGACTCAAGGTAGATCTGTCGACGTTCGCAGACCTTGAAATCCCCGTCTATCTTTTATGCCCTACTATTTTCTTTCATTCAGACAGTTGTATTTCTTTCAGACTATTACTTATAGTAAATTCTAGAATGTTTGTGAATTGTGACTCCAGATCCGGGTGGCAGTAATTAATACAGTTTTATGATATTTTGCACTTATTATATTTCATCTTAGTTAATTATTGTTAATTACTGAATGTGAATAAGGAATTGGTTTAATGATTCTGTAACGTTCGCTTGCCTAGCAAGTGAAATGTTAGGCGCTATCACGGCTTCGTTAGTGGGAATTTTTGGGTCGTGATAGTTGGTATCAGAGCACTAGGTTGCCTAAGTCTCACGATTCACGAGCAAGCTTAGTAGAGTCTGGAGGATCGGTACGGAGACGTCTGTGCTTATCTTCAAGAGGCTATGAAGTTTAGGAACAAGTTTCACTTCTATTCTTCTCTATCGTGCGATTTTGCTTTCTCAATACTGATTGAACTCTTCTACTCGTATTCTCTCGCAGATGGCAAGAACACATACCGCTTCCTCAGCTAAGCAGCAGCCAGAGCCTCCAGTGACAGCTCCTCGCGGGGCAGAGGTCGAGGCCCAGGCCGTGCCATAGGCCGAGGCAGGGGCAAGGCTCAGCCTAGGTCCCGAACAGCAGCCCCAGCAGTGGAGCCTCAGATAGAGCTTGATGAGGAGGTTCCATCCCAGACTGTTCCTGTCGGACCAACTCAAGTTTCGGAGGGGTTCATTGCTACCCCAGTACTTTAGGATACTTTGGTCAGTTTGGTGGGTCTTATGGAGAGTGTGTCCCATACCGGCACATTTCCCATGGCACCAGCAGTCTCTCAGGCTGGAGGAGGAGCCTAGACTCCCACCACTCCCGCTCCGGAGCAGATGACTCCCCAGTATCAGGCTCCAGCAGCTCAGCCAGTCGGATTAGTTCAGCCGGTTATTGCGGCACAGGACGGAGATGGGCCAGCTATGTCTTCTGAGGCTTTCTGGAGATTGGACAGGTTTACCAAGCTCTTTCCTGTTCACTTCAGTGGTGCTCCTTCAGAGGATCTCCATGAGTATCTCGACAGCTGTCACGAGGTTCTACGGAACATGGGTATAGTGGAGACCAATGGGGTCGATTTTGCTGCATTTCAGATGACTGGTTCCGCCAAGAAATGGTGGAGAGATTACTTGTTGACCAGACCAGCTGGGTTGCCTGCTCTTACTTGGGACCAGTTCTCTCAGCTCTTCATAGAGAAGTTTCTGCCTATCACATTAAGAGAGGAGCATCGCCGTCAGTTTGAGCATCTCCAACAGGGCAGTATGATTGTTACTTAGTATGAGACCCGTTTTGTGGATTTGGCCCGTCATGCCATTCTTCTGCTTCCCACCGAGAGAGAGAGGGTGAGGAGGTTTATTGATGGACTTGCTCATCCTATCAGATTGCATATGGCTAAGGAGACTGGGAGTGAGATTTCTTTTCAAGTGGCTGCTAATGTCGCCAGACGAATCGAAATGGTTATTACTCAGGGAGGTCAGGGGTCTGACAAGAGACCTCGTCATTCCGGTGAGTTCAACGGTGCCTCATCTAGAGGCAGTAGTACTTTTGGTAGAGGCCATCCTCCCAGGCCGTTTCATTCAGCGCTCCAGGCATCCCACGATGCCTAAGGTGGTCGTGGCCCTCAGATGCATTATTCCGACCAGCTAGCCTACAATGCATCATCAACTCCTATTAGTGCACCTCCACTCCAGAGTTATCATGGTGGTTATTCAGGTCGACAGGGTCAGTTTCAGGTTCAGCAGTCAGATCAGCCGAGGTTATGTTATTCTTGTGGTGACCCGAGGCACATTGCTAGATTTTGCCCTCAGGCAACTGGCAGCTCACAACATTAGAGTTCTCATGCCATGGTTACGACACCAGTTGCTGCACCATCTGCTCAGCCAGCTAGAGGTAGGGGTCAGGCAGCCAGAAGTAATGTCCAGACAGTTAAAGGTGGAGGTCAGGCCGATAGAGGTGGAGACCAGCCAGCTAGAGGCCATCTTAGGGACGTAGTTTAGGGTGGTAGGGCCCAGGCCCGGTGTTATGCTTTCCCAGCCAGGCCTGAGGCTGAGTCATCTAACGTTGTTATCACATGTACTGTTTCAGTTTGCAGTTGAGATGCTTCAGTTCTATTTGATCCGGGATCTACTTACTCTTATATGTCATCTTATTTTGCTTCCTAGTTGGTTATGCCCCGTGATTCTTTGAGTGCTCATGTGTATGTGTCCACACCTGTGGGAGATGTTATTTTGTTGTAGATCGTGTTTATCGTTCGTGTGTGGTCACCATTGGGAGTCTTGAGACTCGTGTAGATCTTCTACTTCTCGACATGGTTGATTTTGATGTCATACTGGGTATGGATTGGGTGTCACCTTATCATGCTATATTAGATTGTCACACCAAGACGATGACCTTAGCCTTGTAGGGTTTGCCTCGATTAGAGTGGAGAAGGAATCTTGGCCATTCTGCCAACATGGTTATCTCTTATGTGAAGGCTCGCCATATGGTCGAGAAAGGTGTCTAGCTTATTTGGCTTATGTCCACGATTCTAGTGCGGAGGTTCCTCCCATAGATTCGGTGCTGGTTGTTCCTGAGTTTCCAGAGGTGTTTCCTGCAAACCTGTCGGGGATGCCACCCGACAGGGATATTGATTTCTGTATTGATTTGGCTCCGGGCACTCAACCCATTTCCATTCCGCCATACCGCATGGCCCCGTCAGAGTTGAAAGAATTGAAGGAGCAGTTGCAAGATTTGTTTGATAAAGGCTTCATTAGACCTAGTGCCTCGCCCTGGGGTGCACATGTGTTATTTGTGAAGAAGAAAGATGGATCGATGAGGATGTGTATAGATTATCGGCAGTTGAACAAAGTCATCATCAAGAACAAGTATCCATTACTGAGGATTGATGATTTATTTTATCAGCTTCAGGGTGCCAAGGTGTTTTCAAAGATTAATTTAAGATCTGGCTACCATCAGTTAAGGATTAGGGCATCCGATGTTCCTAAGATAGCTTTTCGGACTCGGTATGGGCATTATGAGTTTCTAGTGATGTCATTTGGGCTGACAAATGCCCTAGCAGCATTCATGGATTTGATGAACCGGGTATTCAAACCCTACTTGGATTCCTTTGTGGTTGTGTTTATCGATGATATCTTGATCTACTCCCACAGTCGAGAGTAGCATGAGCAGCACATTTGGATCGTTCTTCAGACTCTAAAAGACAGCCAGTTATATGCTAAGTTCTCAAAATGCGAGTTTTGGTTGAGTTCAGTTGCTTTCTTGGGTCACGTTGTATCAACAGAGGGTATTCAGGTGGATCCTAAGAAGATTGAGGCAATCCAAAACTGGCCTAGACCCACATCAGCTACAGAGATCGGTAGTTTCCTGGGTTTGGCGGGCTATTACCTTCGATTTGTGGAGGGGTTTTCATCCATAATAGCCCTGTTGACCAGATTGACCCAGAAGGGTGCCCCATTCAGGTGGTCAGACGAGTGTGAAGCGAGCTTTCAGAAGCTCAAGACAGCTTTGACAACGGCACCGGTATTGGTGTTACCCACAGGTTCAGGATCTTATACAATATATTGTGACGCATCTCGTGTTGGTCTGGGTGCGGTATTGATCCAAGGTGGCAAGGTTATTTCATATGCTTCACGGCAACTGAAGGTTCACAAGAAGAATTACCCTATTCATGATCTAGAGTTGGCAACCATTGTTCACACGCTGAAGATTTGGAGGCACTATCTTTATGGAGTGCCATGTGAGGTATTCACCGATCATCGGAGCTTGCAATATTTGTTCAAGCATAAGGAACTCAATTTGAGGCAGAGAAGGTGGCTGGAGTTATTGAAGGACTATGATAGCACCATATTCTATCATCCCGGGGAGGCCAATGTGGTGGCCTATGCTTTGAGTAGAAAGTCAGCCAGTATGGGCAGCCTTGCTTATATTCCAGTTGGTGAGAGACCATTAGCATTGGATGTTCAGGCCCTGGCCAACCGGTTCGTGAGGTTAGATATTTCTGAACCCAGCCGTGTTCTAGCTTGTACAATTGTTCAATCTTCTTTGTTTGAGCGCATCAGAGATCGGCAGGATGACGATCCTCATTTACTTGTCCTTAGAGACACAGTGCGGCACGGTGGTGCCAAGCAGGTTACTGTTGGAGATGACAGATTTAAAGATGCAGGGTCGTATTTGTGTGTCTAATGTGGATGGGCTTCGTGAGTTGATCCTTGAGGAGGCTCATAGTTCTCGGTATTCTATTCACTCGGGCGCTGCTAAGATGTACCAGGACCTGCGACATCATTATTGGTAGAGGAGGATGAAGAAAGATATAGTTGCTTACATGGCTCGGTGCTTGAATTGTCAGCAGGTGAAATATGAGCATCAGAGACCCGGTGGTTTGCTTCAGTAGATGGAGATTCCTGAGTGAAAGTGGGAGCGTATCACTATGGATTTTGTTGTTGGACTCCCACGGACTCAGAGGAAGTTCGATGCAGTTTGGGTCATTGTGGACAGGCTGACTAAGTCAGTGCATTTCATTCCTGTGGCAATTACCTATTCCTCGGAGCGGTTGGCAGAGATTTACATTCGTGAGATCGTCCGTCTTCACGGTGTGCCCGTGTCTATCATTTCTGATCGAGGTACACAGTTTACCTCGCACTTTTGGAGGGCAGTTCAGCGTGAGTTGGGTACGCGGGTTGATTTGAGCACAACATTTTATCCTTAGATGGACGGGCAATCCGAGCGTACTATTCAGATCTTGGAGGATATGCTTCGCGCTTGTGTTATAGATTTCAGAGGATCGTGGGATCAATTCTTTCCCCTTGCAGAGTTCACCTACAATAATAGCTACCAGTCGAGCATTCAGATGGCTCCCTATGAGGCATTATATGGTAGACGGTGCATGTCACCAGTTTGGTGGTTTGAGCTGGGGGAGGCTCGATTGTTGGGTACAGATTTAGTACATGAGGCCTTGGGCAAGGTCAAGATTATTCAGGATCGACTTCACACAGCTCAGTCCAGGCAGAAGAGTTATGCTGACCGTAGAGTTCGTGATGTTGCATTCATGGTCAGAGAGAGAGTGTTACTTCGGGTATCACCCGTGAAGAGTGTAATGAGGTTCGGAAAGAAGGGCAAGTTGAGCCCTAGCTATATAGGACCTTTTGAGATTCGGGAGAGAGTGGGAGAGGTGGCTTACATGCTTGCGTTGCCACCTAGTTTAGCAGCTATTCATCCGGTATTCCATGTGTCCATGCTTCGAAAGTATCACGGCGATCCGTCCCATGTGTTAGATTTTAGCTTTGTCCAATTGGACAAGGATTTGACTAACGAGGAGGAGCCGGTGGCAATTCTAGCACGGTAAGTTTGCCAGTTGAGATCAAAGAGTTACCCTTCAGTTTGAGTGTAGTGGAGCGGTCAACCTATTGAGGCAACTACTTGGGAGTCCGAGTTCAATATACGGAGTAGATATCCCTACCTTTTCACCAGCCTAGGTACTTTTCTATGTCCGTTAGAGGAAGAACGATTATTTTATAGGTGGAGAATGTGATGACCCAAAAAGGGTCATCTTATGTTTTAGAACTCGAATCTGCGCTCTTAAGCCTTAAAAATCTCATTTTTACCCTCCTCAATTTGCGTGCGCAGTCCGGGGAGGTTTCTGGAAAGCTTTTATGTTGAAAATTGATGAAAATAAGAATTTATGCCTTAAAAGTTGATTTTAGTTAACTTCGGTCAATATTGTTTGGTAAACAGACCTGGATCCATGTTTTGACAGTCCCGGTGGGTCCGTATCGAATTATGGGACCTAGGCGTATGCCCGAAATCGAATTCGGAGGTTCCTAGCTTAAGTTATGAATTTTTGATGAAAATTAAAAGTGTGAAAATTATTTGTTTCTAAGAATTGATTGATGCTTGACATTATTAGTACCGGGTCCGTATTTTAGTTTAGGAACTCGGTACAGGTTCATTATAATATTTAAGACTTGTCTATAAAATTTGGTGAGAAATAGAGTTGATTTGACGTGATTCGGACGTCCAGTTGAGAAAATAGTAACTTGAAAGTGTTCTTGCATTTGATTTGGTGCTAAATTTAGAGTTCTAGGTGTTATTTTGGCGATTTGATTGCGCAAGCAGGTCCATATGATATTTTTAGACTTGTGTGCATGTTTGGTTTGGAGCCCCGAGGGCTCGGGTGAGTTTCGGATAGGTCACGAGATGTTTTGGACTTTGGAAATCTAGTTTTTTCTGCAAAGTCTAGGTTCTGGCATGTCCTTCTTCGCGTTCGCTAAGGTCCTCTCGCGAACGCGAAGAGTAAACTGATGAGGCAGGGATTTCTTCTTCGCGAACGCGAAGCGATAGGGGCGTTACCCTTCGCGAACGTGACAAGCCCATCGCGAACGAGAACACTGTCTCGGGAACGCGAAGACCACAGAAGGGTAGCCTACGCGAACGCGAGCACTGTCTCGCGAACGCAAAGGCTTGGCAGCCTATACTCTTCGCGAACGTGACAGTGCTCTCGCGAACACGATAAACACTGTCGCCCAGCACTTAACAGAATCCAAACACGAGATTTAGCCAAAATTTCATTTTTCTCAAAAACCAAACGGTATGAGGCAATTTTTCAAGAGTCATTTCTTCCCAAAGTGTTGATAAGTGATTCTAAACTATTTTCTTTCAATTAACCATTACATTTCTTGAATTTTCAACCTAAAATCTAGAGTTTTCATGGTAGAATTAGGGGTTAGGGTAGAAACTAGGAATTTCGAAAATTTGGGGATTTAGACCTCAGTTTGAGGTCGGATTCCAAAACCAATTATATATTCGGGCTCAGGGATGAATGGGTAAATGAATTTTGGTCCGAACCTCGGATTTTGACCAACGGGCCCGGGGTCGATTTTTCGACTTTTTGGAGCAAAATTTGGAAAATTTAATTTATGCAATATAATTGATTCCTTTAGCAATATTTGATATTATTGAGTCATTTTTGAATAGATACGAGTGGTTTGGAGGTGAATTCCAAAGGAAAAGCTATGATTGAGAATTAAGTGGCCTTCAGAGCGAGGTAAGTGTTGTGTCTAACCCTAACTTGAGGGAATTAGGAACCTTAGATTACTTGCTAAGTGAAATTCATGTGAGCGGCATATATGTGAGGTGACGAGTACTTATGCACCGCCAATTTACCTGTTTTCCATGTTTCTCTGTTTATCTTATATTGTCTCTTTCCTATGCCTAATTGCTACGTGTTATACTAGTGTTGTTCTATTACACCCGATATTTTTTTGTACGTAAAACTGCGTCGTGAGCAAACTAATGTAGGACCCAAAAATGAGATCATCTTTGAAAATATATAAAGCAAGTTAATCATGTTACCTCGAAAGTTACAAATATTGAATATCATGAACAACAAGTACAAAGAGTGTTGGAAGGTTTAGAAGCTAAAGGAATTGAAGAAAATAATATTTTGTCGAAAGCCGACAAATTGGAATGTTATAGCGTGTACTTTTGGGATGATACCAGGGTGTTTTACATGATAAGGTGGTTATGTTACGAGTTATGTTATTCGTATGATAGTCGTGTGTTATGTTTTGAAGTCAAGCGAGTGGTGGAACAAAAGTCGATGAAAGTCATCACAAGTTAAGTTCATAAGTTTTACTGAAACTTTGGGTCAAATGTAACTGCGATTTTCTCCCAATATACTTAGAGTTATAGGGTGTTCCACCCATAAAATAAATATCTATGAGTCTACTTTCCAACGCATTAAACCTTTTGTCAATAAGATATCTGAGTAGACAGATATGGGCATTTTTGCAAGACTGCGCAGACTGTCACCTACTTGCTGAAACGAGAATCCAAAACAGGGCCAGTTCGGGTCATCCAAAACAGGGCCAGTTCGGGTCATCCAAAGAGGCCTTTTTAAAGGCATATCCCCTTTATATATTAGGATGATAATAGGGCAAAATAACTAGACATAATCTCTGCAAAAATCCTCCCAAAAAAATTTCCCACAAACCCCAATTGATTTTCTCTCCCTTTCAAGTTCTAATCGGAGGTAAAGCCTAGAGTTTGAAGAACCAAAATAGGAGCTCAATTATCCCACAAATAAGGTAAGTTTACTACTCTCTTTCATCCATTATTTACAGTTGTAGATGCATGGTAAGTTGTTCTATATTTGTAAGAACTCACGAGATGGTGATCGGAATCCGAGAGTTCGAGTTATTCACTTGTAGCGGATTGTTTTATGGATTGTTTTGTGGACTGTTTGGTGTTGCTGTTGGGCTGCGTGATTTACTACTATTTTGTGGAGTTTTGGAGGAGGAAGGGTGTGGAGAAATACCACATAAATGCAGTATGTTAGGCTGGTCGTTCGTCGTAACATTTTCGGGGTTGTTGACACTACTACGGTGGTCATTTGTGTATGAAGAGATTGGGGTGTGTTGGGCTATTTTGTAGTATTGTGTGGTGTACATAAGGTTGAAAAATAATGTATATATGTTGTTATTGTTGTTTTTGGTGTTGTTGGTGTTATCTTGAATTTGGAGGAAGTAAGGATTATAGGGGAGATGATGTCCGTTTTAATACAAAATAAGCATGTCGTTCGTTGTGCGATAGTTATACGTTTCATAACTTAATGATAGTATTATTATCGTTGTTGTAGATTAAGGTGAGAAGAGGCGAGTTCAACTTGGTGATTGGAAAGAGTGTGATAAGGTATGTTAAGGCTAAGCCTTCCTTCATTTTGGAATGATCTCGTAGCTACATGTGTTAGTAATGAGACATAAAGAGAAGTTCGTATTCATGAATTTATTCACATTATTCTAGTCTCATAAGTTACAATATTATTCCTTATCGAGACTCTATATTCAATTTAGTATTGTCTTCTTCCAGTCAAGAGAGCAGCAAGCCTATATATACAGTATTATTACAGTATTTTCATTACCATCGAGCTATAATCGATTGGCAGGACCCTATTGGGCAACCTATGATTAGATGAAAAGTTATATACCCAGCCTACTGTGGCCGAGCGCCTATGAGAGAGCCCAACATGGTCGAGATACATAGCCTAGTATGGCCGAGTGCCTATGAGCGAACCTACTACGGCAGAGCAGTTATATATACCGAGCCTTATAAGGCTGGACAATTATTTTACTTACTATATTGAAGGAGTTGAGTCAGTATCAATAGGTAAGTATATCTCCAGATCATCTTTGACTCCCAATTACTTTCAGTTATTATATTATCAGTTCAGTTTCAACTTTCAATTATGTTATTACCTTATATACTCGGTACATTATTTAGTACTAACATCCTTTTTTTCTGGGGACGCTGCATTTCGTGCGTGCAGGTTCAGATAGACAGACGGGTAGACCTCCTCAGTATGTGTTTCCAGAGTTCAGCCTGATCGGTAAGCTCCACGTCCTTCGGAGTTATCGGGTTTAGGTTTTCGTGTACATCTTCTGTATGTATGTATACATGTTATGGGTAGGTCATGGCCATGTTCTGATCACAATATATCCATCAGTAGAGGCTTGTAGACATATCGTGTCAGTTAGTGCACTATGTTGGGCTTGTAGGCCTGGTATGTTTATTTTGGTGGTTTGTCAGTTGTAGTAGTTATGACGGCCTTGTCGGCCCAACTTTATATTGATGTTTAGTCAGCGCTAGTTTCCATTCGGTTTTTTATTTTGCTTCCCAAATTGTCTTGCAAGGTGGCCCATGGCCAAATTATGACATTATATGTTCAGAGTCCCTTAGTCGTAATTTGGTACACCAGGTTAGTTGAGGCACCGGGTGCCAGTCTCGCTCCCAGGTCGGGTCATGACAAACTTGGTATCAAAGCAGTTCTGTCCTAGGGAGTCTACAAGCCGTGTCTAGTAAGATCTTGTTTATAGATGTGTTGTGCACCACATTATATAAGCAGAGAGCTACATGGCATTTAGGAGTTGGTTACCCTTCTTTCAAATCTAAATCGTGTTGTAGAACTGAGTTATAGGAAATTTGAGTTAAACTTACGTGTTGGTGCTTTCATACACAGATGACGGTGACTAGGAAGACTATGGCTAGCCAGAGGGGAGATACAACAACATGTGGGGGGACCAGTAGGGTACCCCCAATAGATAGGTCCCAGTCTGAGGCCCAAGGCGAGATCCCTACTCAGCCATTACCGGCTCCTCCACCACCTGATGAGATTCCTAGGGATACCGCACATCCAGTTCCCCCTCCACTTTCACCAGATCAGGACTTGAGGAGTGCGGTGCATTTGTTGACACAATTGGTAGCTACCCAGCAACAAGCTAGGGCATCAGCTAGTGGAGGATCTTCTGAGGGGTCTGGGAGTTCAAGGGTCCGAGAGTTTATTGCTTTGAGTCCCCCAGAGTTTACGGGGTTAGATTAGAGGAAGGACCCACAGGATTTCATAGATCAGCTTCACAGGATCTTTCGGGTTATGCATGCCACAGAGAAAGAAGCAGTTGAGCTAACAGCTTTTCGACTCCGAGATATAGCCATCCTTTGGTACGAGGGATGGGAGAGGTCCAGGGCACGTGATGCACCTCCAGCTAGTTGGGAGAATTTTTTAGATGCTTTCCTTGACCAGTACTTACCGCGGGAGATCCGACAGGCTCGGGTCGATCAGTTTCTAGCCCTTAAGTAGGGCAATATGAGTGTTCGAGAGTATAGTCTCCATTTTGACTCATTAGCCAGATATGCACCATCCATAGTTACTACTGTGCGTGACAGGATCCACAAGTTTATAGCAAGGTTAGCCCCAGAGTTGACCGAGGCATGTGCCACCGCTGCATTGCATGATAATATGGATATCTCCCGGATTCAGGCATTCGCTCAGAATATAGAAAGGGGTAGGCGTCGACAGCAGGGTACAGAGAGGACTGAGCAAGGGCAGCGTAAGAGGATGAGATATCCTAGGTCTCAGAAGCAGTCTCAGGGTAATTATAGGCCCCAGTACTTTGGACGGCCACCTAGGCCTCCGTCATCTCAGTTACAGGGTTACAGGTATGACCGCTATACTCATTCAGGACCAGGTGAGAGCTTACGGGCGTTGGTTTTGCAACGACAACGGGGTTCAAGGCAGACATGGTCATTTTTGCCACGGTGTGACATCTGTGGTAGAGGACACTTGGGCCAATGCCGAGCAGGTTCTGATGCATGTTATACATGTGGGCGTCTGAGGCATATGATGCGAGATTGCCCAAATAGAGATTCTAGAGGTATGGCACAACCAGCAAGTTCAGCGACATGATCATCTATGTATGTGCATCCTTCTGGGCGTGAGTCTCAATCTTCGGCTGGTAGAGGTCGAGGCAGAGGTAGAGGTTCCAGTTCAGGTGTTAATCAGAACCGTATTTATGCTTTAGCGGGTCGACAGGTCCATGAGTCTTCACCAGACGTTGTGACAGGTATATTGACCATTTGCTCTCACGATGCTTATGCCTTGATACACCCATGATCTACTTTATCATATATTATCCCATTTGTCGCGGGAAATTTGGTATAGTGCCTGAAATACTAAGTGATCCTTTTGCGGTATCTACACCGGTCGGAGAATCGATTATTGCTAGACAGGTTTACCGAGGTTGTACGGTGACAGTTTGTAGTCGTCAGACCTCAACCGACCTAGTTGAGCTAGAGATGATGGATTTCGATGCTATCATGGGCATGGACTGGTTGTCAGCTTGCTATGCCACAATTGATTGCCGAGCAAAGGCAGCCATATTTCATTTTCCAGGTGAGGAAGTCCTTGAATGGGTAGGTAATACAGCGGCACCCAGAGGTAGGTTTATTTCATATCTGAAGGCGAGGAAAATGATTGCAAAAGGGTGCATTTATCATATTGTGCGAGTTAGAGACGCAGATGCTGAGATATCTACACTTCAGTCTATTCTCGTAGTCAATGAGTATGCAGATGTGTTTCTAGACGAGCTTCCAGGTATTCCTCCAGAGCGAGAGATTGATTTTAGCATCGATTTGCTTCCAGGAACTCAACCAATATCCATCCCTCCGTATAGAATGGCACCTACCGAATTAAAGGAGTTGAAGGAGTAGTTAAAAGATTTGCTGGAGAAAGGTTTCATCAGGCCCAGTACCTCACCTTGGGGTGCACCGGTACTCTTTATGCGGAAGAAAGATGGATCGTTGAGGATGTGTATTGATGGTAGGCAACTGAACAAGGTAACTATTAAGAATAAGTATCCACTTCAAGGATTGATGACTTATTTGATCGGTTGCAGGGGGCTAGATTCTTTTCAAAGATAGATTTGAGATCGGGATACCACTAGGTCAGAGTTCGGGAGAAAGATATTCCGAAGACAGCCTTCAGGTCCCGATATGGCCACTTCGAGTTCCTTGTCATGTCCTTCGGGTTGACGAATGCACCCGCCGTATTTATGGACTTGATGAATAGCCTATTCCGGCCATTTTTAGATATGTTCGTGATAGTATTTATTGATGATATTATGGTCTATTCAAGTTTAGAGGATGAACATGTGGACCACTTGCGAGCGGTACTCCAAACCCTCCGTGATCGTAAGTTGTATGCTAAGTTTTCTAAATGTGAGTTCTGGTTGAAGTCTGTAACATTCTTGGGGTATATTGTATCCGATGAAGGTATAAAGGTAAACACTCAAAAGATTGAGGCCGTGAAATCTTGGCTTAGACCTACCACTCCGATAGAGGTTCGTAGCTTTCTAGGCCTAACAGGATACTACCGGAGGTTCATAGAGGGTTTTTTCTTCCCTTTCGGCACCATTGATGAAGTTGACGCAGAAATCAACTAAGTTTCAGTGGACGGAGGCTTGCGAGCGGAGTTTCCAAGAGCTTAAGAACAGGTTGACCTCAGCTCCAATTCTAACACTTCCAGAGGGTCCAGAAGGTTATGTCGTGTATTATGATGCCTCAGGTGTCGGGTTAGGATGTGTCCTGATGCAACATGGGAAGGTAATTGTGTATGTTTAAAGGCAGTTAAGGAAGCACGAGAAGAATTATCCAACCCACGATCTCGAGTTAGCTGCGGTTGTCCATGCACTTAAGATATGGCGGCATTATTTATATGGTTTTCATGTTGATGTATTTATAGATCATAAAAGTCTGCAATATATATATTCAAGCAAAAATAGTTTAATTTGTGACAGAGGCGATGGCTTGAGTTATTGAAAGATTATGATGTTAACATTCTCTAACATCCAGGGAAAGCTAATGTTGTAGCAGACGCCTTAAGCCGCCGATCTATGGGTAGCTTAGCACATGTAAAGGCCGAGAAAAGACAATTAACTAGAGAGATTCATCAATTGGCTTGTTTGGGAGTTCGGTTAGTAGATTCGACGATGGTGGAGTTGTATTCCAAAACAATGCAAAATCATCTCTCATAGCTGAAGTTAAGGAAAGGCAGTACGAGGACCCAAAGTTGGTCGAGTTGAGAGAGCGAGTTCCGCAGCAGAAGAATCCATTGTTAGAGCTCAACGGAGATGGGGTTCTCAGATACAGGGGTCGTTTGTGTGTTCTAGATGTACCAGGGCTAAAGACATGATTATGTCAGAGCCACATTATTCGTGGTACTCCATTCATCCTGGGTCGACGAAGATGTATCATGACATTAAGGATGTGTACTGGTGGAACGATATGAAGAAGAACGTTGCTGAGTTTGTCACCCAGTGTCCTAGTTGCCAGTAGGTGAAAATAGAGCATCAGAAGCCCGGAGGGCTAATGCAGACTATAGAGATACCGACATGGAAATGAGAGGAGATAAACATGGACTTTGTTACGGGTTTACCTCGTTCTCATCGTAAGTTTGATTCTATATGGGTGATAGTCGATAGGCTCACTAAATTAGCTCATTTTCTACTGGTCAGATCTATATATACAGTAGAAGATTATGCAAAGTTATATATTAAGGAGATAGTGCGGCTACACGGAGTACCAGTATCTATTATTTATGATCGTGGGGCTCAATTTACAGTACATTTTTGGAGGTCATTTCAGAGAGGTCTAAGGACTCAGGTGAATCTCAACACAACTTTTCATCCATAGACTGATGGACAAGCCAAGCGCACAATTCAGACTCTCGAGGATATGTTACGAGCATGTGTGTTGGATTTTAAAAGAAGTTGGGATGAACATCTACCTCTTGTCGAGTTTGCATATAATAACAGTTACCACTCCAGTATCCGGATGGCTCCGTACGAGGCTTTGTATGGGCGTAAGTGCAGATCTCCTATATGGTGGTTTGATGTTGGAGAATCTGGGTTACATGGGCCAGACCTAGTTCAACAGGCCGTAGAGAAAGTAAAGCTTATCCGGGAGCGACTGTTGACAGCTCAGAGTCGCCAAAAGTCATATTCTGACGTGCGGCGACGAGACTTAGAGTTTGAGGTTAATGACTGGGTATTCTTAAAGGTATCCCCTATGAAGGGCGTGATGAGGTTTGGCAAGAAAGGAAAGCTTAGCCCACAGTAAATTGGGCCTTACAGGATTATTCGGAGAGTGGGCCAAGTAGCTTATGAGTTAGAATTGCCCTCAGAATTGGAGTCAGTCTATCTGGTTTTTCACGTATCTATGCTACGGAAGTACATTGGCAATCCTACCAGAGTGGTGTCTACATATGATGTACAAATTACGGAGGACTTGTCATACAAGGAAATTCCAGTTGCCATCTTAGACCGACAAATTCGCAAGCTACGAAATAAGGAGGTAGCCTCCGTGAAGGTTTTATGGAGAAGCAATAATGTGGAAGATATGACATGGGAAGCGGAGGAAGAAATGAAGTATAAATACCCCCACCTATTTCAAACTGAAGATATGGCTCGAGATGGGATGCTACAGCACAACTCTATTCAGGCTAGTAGGTTATCAGGTAAGCTCTTATTTTCTGACTTTCAGTATTTATGATTTACGACTCTTTGAGGCAAAGTGTTGTTGTTTATAGACATTGGCCATGTGTGGCATGCATAGTATATTTTCTGGCTGCATGCAAGTTGGTTATAGTATAGTGTACAGAGGAAACTCTGGCAAATTGTTTCCAAAGTCTCTAAAAGTAAACATTCGAGGACGAATGCACCCAAGGAGGGAATGATGTTACACCCTATATTTTTTTGTACGTAAAACTGCGTCGTGAGCAAACTAATGTAGGACCCAAAAATGAGATCATCTTTGAAAATATATAAAGCAAGTTAATCATGTTACCTCGAAGTTACAAATATTGAATATCATGAACAACAAGTACAAAGAGGGTTGGAAGGTTTAGAAGCTAAAGGAATTGAAGAAAATAATATTTTGTCGAAAGCCGACAAATTGGGAATGTTATAGCATGTACTTTTGGGATGAGACCAGGGTGTTTTACATGATAAGGAGGTTATGTTATGAGTTATGTTATTCGTATGATAGTCGTGTGTTATATTTGAAGTCAAGAGAGTGGTTGAACAAAAGTCGATGAAAGTCATCACAAGTTACGTTCATAAGTTTTACTGAAACTTTGGGTCAAATGTAACTGTAATTTTCTCCCAATATACTTAGAGTTATGGGGTGTTCCACCCATAAAATTAAATATCTATGAGTCTACTTTCCAACACATTAAACCGTTTGTCAATAAGATATCTGAGTAGACAGATATGGGCATTTTTGCGAGACTGCGCGGACTGTCACCTATTTGTTGAAACGAGAATCCAAAAAAGGGCCAGTTCGGGTCGTCCAAAGAGGCCTTTTTAAAGGCCTATCCCCTTCATATATTAGGATGATAATAGGGAAAAATAACCAGACTTAATATCTGCAAAAATCCCCCCAAAATAATTTTCCACAAACCCCAATTGATTTTCTCTCCCTTTCAAGTTCTAATTGGAGGTAAAGCCTAGAGTTTGAAGAACCAAAATAGGAGCTCAGTTATCCCACAAATAAGGTAAGTTTACTACTCTATTTCATCCATTGTTTACAGTTGTATATGCATGGTAAGTTGTTCTTTATTTGTAAGAACTCACGGGACGGTGATCGGAAGCCGTGAGTTCGAGTTATTCACTTGTAGCGGACTATTTTATGGATTGTTTTGTGGACTGTTTGGTATTGTTGTTGGGATGCGTGATTTACTACTATTTTGTGGAGTTTTGGAGGAGGAAATGTGTGGAAAAACACCACATAAATGCAGTATGTTGGGCTGGTCGTTCGTCGTAATATTTTTGGGGTTGTTGACACTACTACGGTGGTCGTTTTTGTATGAAGAGATTGGTGTATGTTGGGCTGTTTTGTAGTATTGTGTGGTGTACATAAGGTTGGAAAATAATGTATATATGTTGTTATTGTTGTTTTTTGTGTTGTTGGTGTTATCTTGAATTTGGAGGAAGTAAGGATTATAGGGGAGATACTGTCAGTTTTAATACAAAATAAGCATGTTGTTCGTTGTGCGATAGTTATACGTTTCATAACTTAATGATAGTATTATTATCGTTGTTGTAGATTAAGGTGAGAAGAGGCGAGTTCAACTTGGTGATTGGAAAGAGTGTGATAAGGTATGTTAAGGCTAAGCCTTCCTTCATTTTGGCATGATCTCGTAGCTACATGTGTTAGTAATGAGACATAAAGAGAAGTTCGTATTCATGAATTTATTCACATTATTCTAGTCTCATAAGTTACAATATTATTCCTTATCGAGACTCTATATTCAATTTAGTATTGTCTTCTTCCAGTCAAGAGAGCAGCAAGCCTATATATACAGTATTATAGTATTTTCATTACCATCGAGCTATAATCGATGGGCAGGCCCCTATTGGGCAACCTCTGATCAGATGAAAAGTTATATACCGAGCCTACTGTGGCCGAGCGCCTATGAGCGAGCCCAGCATGGTCGAGATACATAGCCTAGTATGGCCGAGCGCCTATGAGCGAGCCTACTACGGCAGAGCAGTTATATATACCGAGCCTTATAAGGCCGGATAATTATTTTACTTACTATATTGAAGGAGTTGAGTTAGTATCAACAGGTAAGTATATCTCCAGATCATCTTTGACTCCCAAGTACTTTCAGTTATTATATTATTAGTTCAGTTTCAACTTTCAGTTATGTTATTGCCTTATATACTCGGTACATTATTTAGTACTGATGTCCTTTTTTCTGGGGACGCTGCATTTCATGCGTGCAGGTTCAGATAGACAGACGGGTAGACCTCCTCAGTAGGTGTTTCTAGAGTTCAGCCTGATCGGTAAGCTCTACGTGCTTCGGAGTTATCGGGTCTAGGTTTTCGTGTACATCTTCTGTATGTATGTATATATGTTATGGGTAGGCGGGGGCCCTGTTTCGATCATAATATATCCATCAGTAGAGGCTTGTAGACATATCCTGTCAGTTAGCGCACTATGTTGGGCTTGTAGGCCTGGTATGTATATTTTGGTGGTTTGTCAGTTGTAGTAGTTATGACGGCCTTGTCGGCCTAACTTTATATTGATGTTTAGTCAGCGCTAGTTTCCATTCGGTTTTATATTTTACTTCGCAAATTGTCTTGCAAGGTGGCCCCATGGCCAAATTATGATATTATATGTTCAGAGTCCCTTAATCGCAATTTGGTACACCAGGTTAGTTGAGGCACCGGGTTCCAGTCTCGCTCCCAGGTCGGGTCGTGACATGTTTAATTTATCGTTCTTATCATGTTTACGGATTTTCTGGTGATAATTGAGTTTTTATTTCAAAGTTGAGATTTATATTATGGAACCAAGTGTTGAAGTAAGGTTTGTACTTGTTATTCTATCTCCATGTTGTTATTTATGCATTGAATTATGGTAAGGGAGAGTGTTAATGCACGAAGGGTGATGCCGTGCCATGATATGAGAGTTAATGCACGAAGGGTGATGCCGTGCCGTTTCTATTAATTTTATGGTGAGATTGAGAGTAAAAGCACGAAGGGTGATGTCGTGCATTTTTTCTTACTGTATTCACTATTCCTGTTGATTCATGGTATATTGACTGCTCCGGTGATCATTCTGTTGTAGTTCTTTATCTTGTATTCCCTAAGTATGTTCCCCTCCCGACAATTCCTGTTTAGTTCTTCATTTCTGTTATTTGTATATACACCGTTAAATTGTACAGGTTCATTTGTAGGTGTCTTGCCTTAGCCTCGTCACTACTTCGTCGAGGTTAGGCTTGACACTTACCAGTACATGGGGGCGGTTGTACTGATGCTGCACTCTGCACTTTCTGTATATATTTTAATACCGGTTCAGGTTGATTGAGATTTTGTTATTGGTCCGCTGTCCGGAGACTCAAGGTAGATTTGTCGGCATTCACATACCTTGAAGTCCCCGTCTATCTTTTATGCCCTACTTTTTTCTTTCATTTAGACAGTTGTATTTCTTTCAGACTATTACTTGTAGTAAATTCTAGAATGCTTGTGAATTGTGACTCCAGATCCGGGTGGCAGTAATTAATATAGTTTTATGATATTCCGCACTTATTATATTTCATCTTAATTAATTATTGTTAATTACTGAATGAGAATAAGGAATTGGTTTAATGATTCTCTAGCGTTGGCTTGCCTAGCAAGTGAAATGTTAGGCGCCATCACGGTCCCATCGGTGGGAAATTTCGGGTCGTGACAAGAAGTGTAGTATCAGTACAGCTAACCCTATATACTTAGTAAGTATCGAGCCTAACTTCGACGAGATAGTGACGAGACACGACAAGACATTTACTTATAAACTTGTGCAAGTAATAAACAGAAAACAATAGCAAAATAACGAAAGACGAATAAAAGCATAAGATTAATTGGTGATGATGATGATGTCTCTACATAATCGTATCAAGTGTAAGCAATATTCTTTGGTTTTTGGCTGCTTTCTGAGTTCTAATAATTTTATAACCCATCTGCTAATGTAACTGAATAGTCTAACAAAGATCAAAATGTCAATGCATTTGGATGTATATTTAATGCGAGAAGTGAAAAGCACCTTATCGAAATGCTGGCTCAAGTTAAAACACAGATGCACCGCACCATCCACAATGCTGAACGATATATCAGTATGTGTTAGAACATCTGTCACAAATTTAAGGGGGGAAAAAAAGAATCACTCAGCTGTTTCAGGCGTATTATTAAATATCTTCTATGCATTAGTCTGCAAATAGGATTCATTTACCAACATGCATGTAGAATATTCAAGTATAGTATCAAAATGAATTTTGGCAGAGATTCGTGAGAATCGAAATTTGTGAATGGTAATCTTCTCAACTTTTTCTTCCAAATATCATTTTTTTGTGGAAGATCATACTTAAAAATAGTTGATGTTTTATACTTCAATGCCATACAAAAGGCGGGTGATTTGTATGGTGCCCAATTTTCGCGTGCACTGGATTATTGAAGGACCTGGTTCTTCTATGCATTCCTTACACTGCAGTTGCGGAATAAATAATACAGAAAGTAAAGAACACAAGAATTTTTACGGGAAAAATACCCGGCTCAAAAGGTAAAAAAACCACGACCTACTACCCAGTAGGATTTTCCCCAAACACTTCACTATAACTCTGAGCCAACAACAAAGTTTACAAACTCTTGCAAACCTAAGGATTACCTCTAACCCTTGTAGTAACCAGCCATAGGCTGTTGCGACTGCTTTAAGTTAACTCTAACTTGAACAATACAACTAGAGTTTACAACCTCTTACAAACCTAAGGATTAACTCTAACCCTTATAGAAACACGCCACAGGCTGTTGCAACTACTTCAAGTTACCTCTAACTTGAAAGATACAACTCAGGTACCTAGTACAATTTGCTTCTTAGAAAGCTGAAAGGTGCAACTCAAAACGCCTACTACACTTTGAACTAGAAATAAAGAAAGACACATACAACTCTTTATGAAGCTGGTTTTTCAATCTGGTTCGTATAGTTTCAGGATCACACTCTTAAATCTTACAGGAATTGCTCACAAAATGCCTTGCTATTTTGCTCTCAATTTATGCTTAACTTCAGTATGTGTGCATTACCTGTAAAAGAGAACAAAACTGATATTAATAGAGTTAGTAGAATAAGGATTAACTAGAAGTCTAATGTTTTACTCTTCTTTGGTGGAAGAGTTCTAGTTATCTTCAACTTCTAACTCTTTCCTTATCTTGGATAGAGTTCTCTTCAAGTAACGAGTCATGTTCCTTATCAAATATGCAACTTTTTCGTTCAGGGATTATCAGAAATCACCACTTATACTTATTACTTTCACGTGCATGCCTTTTGCTTGATTCTGCTTGTCACTTGTGTACACTGTCCATGGACCTGGTTCATGCATGTGTTCCTTTGTCAATCATCAAAACCGATTAAGGTAAGTAACCAGATTTTAATAGATATCACTCATGGCCATTGAGGCTATTTCAAATGCAATCATGGATTCAATTTTCTCTTTTTCAATCTAAGGATATTAGCCATCTAAGAAATATCAACATACAATTAGAGCAAAAACAGTGAATTTCATTGATTGATAAGATCCTACCACAAGGAATAAGAAGAAATAAAAACATAAAATCATGAGCAAAAAATAAAAAACATCCCACTCGGGTTACTGGTTACAAACTAGGCTTAGGAAGGGTTTTAAACTGGGAAGGACCAGGTTCTTGGCTTGAAGCAGTTCAACATATCTTGAAGAATAATGTCATTATTCTCCTTTTACTTTACAAGCTCATACTTGAGAGAGTCTCTCTCTGCCTCTACTTCAGCCAATCGTTTTTTCAGCCTTTCAATCTTAGTATCCTTAGCCATTTTCTTCCACTATTTGAGCCTCCTTGCTCCTTTTGGCAGATCTAGTTCTTTTAGACACAATTGAGCCCTCAACCTCTATTTCTCGAGAATTATTTTGAGAAGTCTTTCTCTTTTTGGAACTAGGTGTGGATACTTCCACATCCTCATATTCATCTTCAAGAACCAGGTTCATCTCCCCAATCTGGACTACTCCGCTTGGCTTACCGACCTTTTTTTAAAGTGACTTTCTCGGCATTCTCAGCTAAGGCCCTTTTTACATTGGCCTCACTCTGTTTCTTCTGGCTCCTTGTAGTTCTTTCTCTTGTGGGAGGAGTTGCTACAGGGATAAAATGAGCACTCTCTCTCTTAGTGCCGCTCATGCCATTTCTTGCAGTCTTTCCAACTTTGTTCTTCTTCTGTTGATTGTAACTATCTGACACCTTTTGCAACAGATCAGAACTCTTGTCTATTTTATCAAGAGAAGAACTGGTTCATGAAACCGTTTTCTTAACCTAATCAGCACATCTACTACACTTCTATCACCAGAACTATCACATATCTCCTGTGATTTTATCCCCATACTTTCATTCATAGTCTCCTCATTATCACTAATCTCATCACTTAATACAATCATTGCTCCAGCTTCTTCACTCAAACCAACAAGAGTGGGTGAAGGAGATCCAACCACTCTTTCTTCTCCCTTTCCCCTCACATCTACTTCCACACCCTCACTCTTTTTTTTTCTTTTTTATTTTTACCACCAATTTTTCTAGACCCACCAGTTTCTACACCAGCAATCGTACCAACAAACACAAACCTATTTTCAAGATTCTCAGCCATTTTAGAAGCAACATCAGAAATTTTTAACCCAAAAGTTACCTGCTCAGTTTAAGATGAAACTGGTTCTTCTCCCTCAGTCGCAGACTTGAAGGACTCATCAGATTTTTAGGGTTCTTCTACTTGACTGGCTTGTAGCATCTCACTCAATAATTTCTTAGCTTGTTCTCTATTGGCAACTGTGTTGCATGCAATCATTTTGATATACTTTTTCTTGGGGTTTTTTGGGTGGTGAGGAAGGGTTTTTAGAGTTTTTGGGATTCTGATGGTTGTCTTCCATTTGATCAGTTCAGAAACTTGAGAGAAATAGAGAGAGTTTTGAGGTTTTGGAAATTTTGATCTTTCAAAAAAATTTGAGATAAGAGGGTAAGGTCAAATAAATTTAAAGAGGGAAAAGTTGAGTGTATAGCGACACCTTTTTGAAGTCTATAAGTCTAATCACATTAGAATTTTTAGTTTGAAAAGACGTTCGACTCTTCCCCAAATATTTCGGCAATTATGGCGCGTGGGACTCTTGATGAAATGGTTCGTTTGTAACTAATTGGTTCAAAAGTAGTTTGGGATAAAATGGGACTCTTTTCAGTTCATGATCCATATGCAGTTATTTCAAATTATGTGGAGTGTAGAATACATACCTTATAAGCTCGATGAACCAGGTTCTTCACTAAAAGTTCTCTTGTGTAAGACTGATTTGTTTCAAGAAAATAAGGATAATATCATTAGACATCAGTGAGACATTTTAGCACATGGAATAAGAGTATACTAATAAAAGCATGAGACTAAGCAATCATTGAGTTAGAGCCGGTTTCATACCCTCAGAACCAAATTTAGAACTGTTACTTACCTCAAACTGTGTAATTCTTTATTCTGCTATTCCTTTTCCTCGCGAATCGGTATCCAAACGCATCGAATCCAGTCACAAATAATTCGATTGAGTCAATACAAATTATATGAATTAATTCCATATGAAAATACTAATTTTCCAACAAAATCTCAAATTGCACCCAAAAATCGCCCATGGGATCCATATCTCGGAACCCGACAAAATTTATAACATACGAACTCCCATTCAACCACGATTCCAACCATACCAATTTTACCAAATTCCGACATCAAGTCGACCTTCAAGTCTTAAAAAATCTTATTTTGAAATCCCTAGGCACAAATCCTCTAATTTCACCCCAAAAATACGTAATCTAGTTGAAATACTCAATGATAATCCAATATTATTAACTAAAAATGATCACAAGTGACTTACCTCAAGATTTGTCATGATTTCTCGCTCAAAAATTGCCTCAACCCGTGTTGGAAATGTCCAAAAATGCCAAAATCCCGCAACCCCTCTGATTTTATTCTGTCCAGGGGTTTTCGCTTATGCGACTCACTAAGTAGCTTCTGCGGCGAAGCTGCCGCTTCCGCAGCTAATCACGCTTCTGCAGAATTCTGTCCGCTTCTGTGGACACATTTCTGCGAGGGGTTGTCCGCTTCTGCGAAGCTGCCTCACCAAGCGCCCTTGCGCTTCTGCGATCACACGCCCGTAGGTGTGGGGCCGTTTCTGCGATCACAGCCCCAACCACGCCTGGCCGCATCTGCGATAGAGAGCTCGCTTCTGCGGGCTCGCACCTGCGATGGGATTTCCGCAGGTGCGATTGCACCAACAACTTCCAACTTCAGCAATTCTCTAAGTTCCAAACTCGATCCATTAACCTCCCGAAATCAACCCGAGGCCCCCAGGACCTCAACCAAATACATCAACAAGTCCTAAAATATCATACGAACTTAGTCAAAACCTCAAATCACATCAAACAATGCTAAAACCACGAATCACACCCCAATTCAAGCTTAATGAAACTAAGGATTTTCAACTTCTACATTCGATGCCGAAACCTATCAAATCAAGTTCGATTGACCTCAAATTTTGCACACAAGTTATAAATGACATAATGAACCTATTTAAATTTCCGAAATCAGATTCTGACCCCGATATCAAAAAGTCAACTCCCCGGTCAAACTTCCAAACGTATATTTCTATTTTAGCCATTTCAAGCCTAATTTAACTATGGACTTCTAAATTATTTTTCGGACACGCTTCTAAGTCCAAAATTACCATACAGAGCTACTGAAATCGTCAAAACTCTATTCCGGGGTCATTTACACATAGTCAAAATCCGATCAACTATTTCAACATAAACTTTAAACCTTGGAACTAAGTATTCCAATTCATTCTAAAATATCACCGGACCCGAACCAATCATCCCGTAAAGTCACATAACAACTGTAAAGCATAAATTGAGAAGTAAATGGGGGAACAGAATTGTAATATTTAAAATGACCGGTCGGGTCGTTACATTTAACTGCACACATTTATAAGTAGTTGTCTTGTCTTAACCTCACCACTATCTCGTTGGGGTTAGGCTCGACACTTGCGGAGTACATCCAGTTGGTTATACTCATGCTATACTTCTGCACTTCTTGTGTAGATTTTGGCATCGAACCTAGTGGTACTCAGAGGACAGACTAGCTTGCTTGATTGAGGAGACTTGAGGTAGTACTGCACTCTCGTCTTCAGGCCTTGATGTCACCCATATTATAGACTTTCAACTGTTTATTCGTACCAAACAGTGTATTTATCATTTCAAGCATTGTATTTAGTAATTTTGTAGAAGCTCATGTACTCAATGACACCAGTTCTGGGTGGTTTTAGACGGTTGTTGGTTTTAATCTTGTTATATATTACAAAGCTTTATCTTTTATTAAGATATCGTGTTGTTTTGTGCCTAGTTTTGTTACTTTATTTCCGTTAAGTACTCTCTTGCCTAGCAAGCGGTGTTAGGCGCCATCACGACACCTTGGCTGGGATTTTGGGTCGTGACGGAGTAAGTAAATCGCGTGCCATTACATAAATCTTCACTTGGATTTAAAATCCGCAATAATATAATTAGATAATTCTCTTTGAAACATATTTTTTAATGTGGCAAACCGGAGGATTTAAAGTGTGTATCTTCAAGTTGTATTTGATTGTTAAATTCAATAGCCTCATTGGTGCCAATAAACTTTTTTGATCTTCCTGTAAATCGATCAATAAGCATGGTATTAATTTCATCGACAAAATCATTTTTTGTTATCAAGATCACAAGGAAATCTGTACATGATGAATTAGAATAAAACGAATCCAAATTTAAATATGTTTTGCGAATATTTTCTTTAGAGATTCTCTTTCAATTTGTAAGGAATAATTAAAGAATCTGGAGTTTCGACTTGTTTGCTGAATTGACTCTCGTTCTTGTCTATTTTTAATTCTTAGAAAATAATCATAAAATGTAGGATCCATTTCCCCCCTCATATTCCTAGATAAATTTATTTTTTCAAGTCATTTCAAATGCTAGAATTTAACAAAGTTTCGCCAATGCAATCTTTTTTTTTTTCCGTACCGCACAACAGAAAGAGTTTGTGTGAAATCACCTCCTAAAACTACAACTTTTCTGCCAAAAATGCATTTTATCCATCAGCTTTTAACAATATATCAAAAACTTCCAACATTCTTTTTTAAGCCATAGATATCTCACTTCACACAATTAATTTTTCGTCTCGGATTAAACCTACAAGTGAGATTTATTTGATAATATTACAACTGACATTTTTATCGATGTCAATAGAAATTTTGAAATGTGAATGTGCAATACCCCCTGGAAGAATAGAAGCAACAACGTCAAAAGTAGTTGTTGCCAAATCTATATATCTCATACATTGTACAGTTGCTAATAAAGCACGATATAAAAAAGTTTCGCCTGTTTCTCATGGACTATCTATAAAAAATATGCATGCTTTATTCGAATCTATCTTTTCAGTAATCACATTATATACTATGAGTTAATTTTGGTTTAATTCCCTATATTACAGTACGCCGCCTTCAATGACAATAATATATTTTTCAAAATTAATCTCTTTTGCCTCTTTTGTTACCGTAGAAGGCCTACTAGTTTATTGAATGAGTATATACTCATTTACATCATGACCCATAGAATATAATATATCGTTGATATTATTCAAAGCTTGATATCAAATTTCTCTTCTTTCAGTAATTTACAACACTTTGTAGTCTTCTGTCATCAATTCTTCAAATTGCTCTAATAATTTTTTGGGGTTGGCAGGACCGCAACATACCAATAATATAGCAAATAAATGCTTTAAACTATATGGAATTTAGTAACTTGCGGCTTCAGACATACACTCTATCAAACTGTTATCACACTTTAATAATTCTCTTTTCTCTACAGACTCTCTGAAAGTACTACAAGGCTTTTCATTTACTGACAAAAAATCCTTATATGATGTTAGTCCTCGTATATGCCTTAGTAGTAATCTAAGGTAATATCGTTGTCCTTCTATTGGATGACATGCCATAATACATCCAACAACACAATATTTTTATATACGTCCCAAAATTTATCATTGGAGGACCACACAAAGTATTCAGAAAATTCTTTGTACAGTAAATTGAGCTGTTTAGCATCTTCGTATGTGTTGTTCATGTGGATAAATTCTGTTAATATCAATTTTTTGATCATCGAACTATTCACAATTGATTGTATATGCGCATTGCTCTTAAAAGAAACAAATTGTTGACCTTCGAGATGTAGCTGAAGACAATAAACACTAGGACACATTTCACTTATAGATATACCAAAGAGACGTCATACAACTTCCGCATGTGATACCCATCTAGCATATCGATATTCTTTTACCTCATCTATCTCTCTGTTCATATCGTTATTTTGTATACATAATACAATTTTGTCATATCCTTTAAAAAAGTATTTGTAGAGATATTTCAAAAAATTGATGTCGGAGCAAATTTCAATATTTATGTGATAATTAGATTTCTAAAGTAAATATGGATTGTATGGAACAACCCATGAGTTAGCTAAATAGTTTTCTTTTTTTTTTCACAACTTCACATGTATTTTATCTTTTATAGACTGGATAAGAATTGTTTCCTTTTGATGCTTGATAGGAAAATAGTTTTGGATATTTGAACTTGCAGTAACGTTTTTTTATCAAGAATTTATTGGATCCAAGCTACCGCAAGGATCGTGCATCGTATGTTTAATTACAAGTTTACGCAAAACTGGTTCTACCTTACTATCTGGTAATTCTGCCCTAATTATATCATTATACGCCTCTGTTGTCAACAACTTGTAATCATTATCTAGTATAATAAGAAAATGATCGTGGGGTAAACATCGTTTCTAAAACTCCACAATGTTCATAAAAGCTACAACTTTTTCAAAGATATCTCGTTTTAATATATCCGTCATTAGCTATTCTATTTTAGCACTAAAGACTCGAGTAATCAAATCATGTCTATTTTGTGCCTACCAGTGGACTACAAATGTTCTTTTGTTTCCATCCAAGATAAGTTACATATCATAGTTATAAACAAAACAGGTTTCCCAAAACGTAGCACTAATGCAATAACATCTATATAACGTTGACGCATACCATTTAGGACCTCCTATGAAAGAATTTGGTAGAAATATTATTTTCCAACATTGGAAGCATCTTGTTCACCAAATCTTACAATATCAAGTCTTTGCAGTATACCCATTCTGAACAAATCTTGATTGAATGAAACAAAGTCCAACCTTTATGACTCCAATTTTATATATTCATCCACTGAATACTGCTAGAATAATCTTCCTATATGAAAATTTTCATCCTCATCATCATTCTTCATCTGAAACTTATAACAATAGTATTCACGAACTGAAATTGAATCTCTTATGCATTTTACTTTTTGCAAATTTTGAGCTTCCTTAACAAGATATCCATCAATGGAGATAAAAATTTTATACACGACAATTGTTCGAATTCAAGCAGAGTGCGAATTCTAGGAATATTTCTTTTCTGTGCAACTTTCTAATACCACTGCCACTTGCTTTGACCATATGAAAATAACAAAGGATACCGTAAAGGGTCGTAACATCCAAAATATAGTTCACTCTTTGTGTCTTGTCGCTGTGAGTATAATTTGAGATGTAGTGCATGAGTAGCAAAACCATCATTTCTATCAACGCATATTGTTGCAATTTAAGTAGCAGTAGGCAGACTATATACACGTTGATCTTATCCAGCGTCACATTTATATGAAAGTTTTGCATGTCTGTTAAGGATCGCATAAACTTTGAGTATGAATTACCCTTTAGTATGTCCATCAGTTCATTCACCGTTGATTCATTTAATTTGTCTGAACAAGCCATTCTATTTTCAAGTTCATTTGCATTATCATAAAAGTAGGGTTGCAAATACTTTAGCCTTCTTTATTTGGGATATAAATCATATATCAAGTGATATATTTGTTCTTGAACTCTGAATGTATAGATATCACAGTTTCTCTAGGCAAAATCTATCATAACTGACACCAAGTGACGTAAAGGTAAATAGATTGTTATATGTATGTTCTAAGGTACGTTCTTGGATTCTGCATTATTTCCCATATATAAATTTTCAGTTTAGCTAGGATTCAATGAGAGGTTAAATTCACTGTACCACCGCCACAAAAAAATTCAGGGGGTTCGTACTCAAATTGTTTTGCACAACAGAATTTACAATTTGAAACCTTTTGTAATGGAACATAATCAAAGCGCAATTGATTAATATTAGTCGTATTTTTCTTATTCTTTACGCGACCTGCATATTCAAACAACTGTAAAGAACACAAATAGAAGAAATGATAAAGTTAGTCAAGGGTGATGGTCATGTCAGCCAGCAGACGGCGGAGCAATTGCGTATCCTTTGATGTTAATCTTTTCTTCAAAGACAATTATACCTCAAAAATATAATGATACATATTCTATAAAGTAAGAGCTTTTGTTCTTTTTCTATGTCAGCTTTTCTTGAACACATTTTAGTCCAAAACTTGCTTACGGATTTAAAGATCACCATTTGACTTACAAAAATTAATCGGTCAAAATGAACTATCAGTCCAAATCTTGTAATGGCAGTTGCAATTGACCACGACTAAAATAGAGTGATAATTATTCTTTTATCCTAAATTAAAAGTTTCGGGTTCAAGTTGAAATCATCTTTTGACCAAAAGCGCTTTATGCAGTAAAGTGAAATTTCCTGGAAGTGATTAATGTATTCATGTCTACTTTGTATTCAAGTTAACATACGCTTTAAAAAACCATTCTGGTGTATCATTGACTTTTATTATCAGTTTGCTTTAGTATCTTAAAACCTTAATTTTTTTTCTATTGATAACTGAGAAATTCTCAATGTCAGATGTCATATCATTCGAAACTCTAGATAATAAGGCCTGTTTGTCACGGGCCCATTTCCTTACATTGAGTAGCGGCACCTGCTTCGCCCGTGCGGCACCCGTGGACTCCCCATTCGTGCCGTGGGTCAGCCTTTCGATCCTCGTCCCAGGATTTCCCAAGCACGATCATGTGCCTGTAGGTCGGGGCCTCGCCCCGACTTGTGCCGCCCGTAAGATGCCTAGGCCCTTGGCCCTAGACATGTCATGGCGCTCCACCTTAGGATCACAAATCCTTGCGCGCCCTGGGGACTTGGCTTAGGACATGTCTTGTCCTTCGCCAGAGACTGAGCATCGCTCTCGCGTGCACAACCCAATCCTCAAGCTTGACACTCGTCTAGTGCATCCGCGACTAGCTCGTGCCACGCCCGAGTAAGGCAACCTTTAGTCCTTGGCCATTGTCATGCGCCTCTTTCGTGCCATGCCCATACATAGCCCTCTCGCAGCACGCTTCCATTCCGAAGTGGTGCAGTGTCGCCCACACCTGCACCTTTAGGCCAACGGACCCTTGCTTGCATGGCTGAACCAAAGCCATGCTCACAAGTCGACACATGATGCCCCTATGACAGGTGCGTCAAGTATCCAATCGGCGTGGAGGTCTCTTTCCAACACTCGGCAGCCCGCGGGGCTGGCCGTTCCACGATAGCAGCCTCCACTGCCTACTTGATGCCCAACGCAGGCCCTAAGGCGTTGCGCAGCCCATACGAGTTCCCAAACTCGCATGAATACCTTTGACACTCCCTTGAGTCATCTAGGCAGGCCCTTGGGGTTCTCCCCCAAGGCAGCTCGTTCTATACGGCTTGGTGGCAGCACGTATGGGGGAGGCAGGTCGGAGCTTTCATCACCTATACCTCCCTTATATATGCTTAAAATTAAAAAGCCCAAGTTGCCCGAGTAGACGTCTCTACGTCAGACCATCAGAAGGACCCTTTCTCACCAGTTCCTGGCCGAAGTTACAACTCCAAAATCTGGGGTGTAACATCCTCCCACACTCATAATGTCATCGTCCCGATGACACACAATGGTTTAAGACATCCCGGAGTCTGCCCCCTCAGGTATGCCCATTCCAGCTCCCTTAGTCCGGTGGGTTGGACTTCCTCGAAGTCCTTTCTCAAAAGGAGTCGTGCCCCATGCACTCCTCCTCCCAAGTATCTTCCAAGCGTGCCTCTGCACTTCACCTCCATTCGGTGTTCACTTGGAAAGTGCCTCCGCACTTGCACCCTCTGGTGTCTAACTTTGTGATTGACCCACACTAGTCAAATCACACCATGACCCTCACGGTCTTCATGTCCGTCTGAAGCTTTACTTCACAGGTTAGCACCTCAATGTGCTATTTCGACGTCGCTCACGTAGTATCCGCTTCCGTAGCCCTCAAGATGCCCTCTTTGGCATGGCTCCCGTAGCCTTTCGCTCCCGTAGCATTATGACGCCCTCCTTGGCGCGGTCCAAGTAGCTCCATCGCTTACTTGACCTTCAAACGCCCCTGGCATAGCTCACGTAGCATTCTGCTCCCGTGGCTCTCTTTGCCCCCAACCTTGAAGATGTGTTCGCTCCCAGACTCATGACTTCGCCCTTATGCCTCTTGCATAGGCGGGATCCTCCCACACTCAATGTGGAGGATACGTTTTAGCCCTGTCGTCTCACTTGGCATTCGGCCAGCTCTTGAGACGACTCCTCGGTGAGTACTACATTCCCAAAGTCATAGCGTCGCTGCCTTTCCGAACAAAGTTCTGTGTCTTCCGTCCGTCACTTCCTCAGCAAGTAGCCAATGCTCCCGGTAGTACTTCAATACTCGCCCTTTAGACAGGTACTCTCTTGGTCCTGCTAGCACGGCTTCCCGGTTCGGTGTGCACCGCACTTGGACACTCCCGGTCCCCGATGATTCGACATACCCCTTTCCAGAATGATGACCACGTCTAGACATGGGAACTCGTCCCATTCCGCTTGCTTTGCTATGCTTTCAAATTCTTTTCCTCACCTTGGCAATGCCCTCAGGCAATCCAAAGTCTTTTCCCAAAGGAAAGACACTCAGCTTGATGCGTTGCCCGCATCCTTGGCAAGATCTCCGCTAAGATCATGCCCCAGTTTATAGTCCATGGCCTACTCTTCGTAATATGGTTGCACGACCTGGCAAACATGGCATTCTCTTGGCCATCCGACTCATCGGCATATCACCTCATTCAGTAGCACCTTAGACTGACGAAAGACAATGGAATCACCCATTTCCTTCGTCGACCATTAGTATCTGGTTCTCCATCTTTGATGGCATATGAACATCAATCTCTGCTTTGACGTGATCTCGGCACTGACATCCAAAATGCACTAGCCATATCCACCCTTTGCTTTGACATTGTGCCATGGCAAAGTATGGCCTCAATCAACTAATACCATGTCGTATCAGAATGATTTTGTTTCTGTTCTGATAACAAGTCGTATTAGAATGATTCTATTTCTGCTCTGATACCAAGTGTCACGGGCCCATTTCCTTACATTGGGTAGCGGCACCTGCTTTGCCCGTGCGGCGCCCGCGGACTCCCCATTCGTGCCGCGGGCCAGCCTCTCGATCCTCGTCCCAGGATTTCCCAAGCACGGTCCTGTGCCTGTAGGTCGGGGCCTCGCCCCGACTTGTGCCGCCCGTAAGATGCCTAGGCCCTTGGCCCTAGACATGTCATGGCGCTCCACCTTAGGATCACAAATCCTTGCGCGCCCTGGGGACTTGGCTTAGGACATGTCTTGTCCTTCGCCAGAGACTGAGCATCGCTCTCGCGTGCACAGCCCAATCCTCAAGCTTGACACTCGTCTAGTGCATCCGCGACTAGCTCGTGCCACGCCCGAGTAAGGCAACCTTTAGTCCTTGGCCATTGTCATGCGCCTCTTTCGTGCCATGCCCATACATAGCCCTCTCGTAGCACGCTTCCATTCCGAAGTGGTGCAGTGTCGCCCACACCTGCACCTTTAGGCCAACGGACCCTTGCTTGCATGGCTGAACCAAAGCCTTGCTCACAAGTCGACACATGATGCCCCTATGACAGGTGCGTCAAGTATCCAATCGGCGTGGAGGTCTCTTTCCAACACTCGGCAGCTCGCGGGGCTGGCCGTTCCACGATAGCAGCCTCCACTGCCTACTTGATGCCCAACGCATGCCCTAAGGCGTTGCGCAGCCCATACGAGTTCCCAAACTCGCATGAATACCTTTGACACTCCCTTGAGTCATCTAGGCAGGCCCTTGGGGTTCTCCCCCAAGGCAGCTCGTTCTATACGGCTTGGTGGCAGCACGTATGGGGGAGGCAGGTCGGAGCTTTCATCACGTATACCCCCCTTATATATGCTTAAAATTAAAAAGCCCAAGTTGCCCGAGTAGACGTCTCTACGTCAGACCATCAGAAGGACCCTTTCTCACCAGTTCTTGGCCGAAATTACAACTCCAAAATCTGGGTTGTAACACTGTTCCTCTATCCTTCTTGACAGGACTTTTGGCCCGACGCAGCATTCGAACTCGTAATATAGCTTAACCCACACATCACGTGCTATATTCTTACTACTAAAACAAAGCTAGGGGCAAAAGGCGAAAAAGAACTATAGTTATTCCCTTGGGTACTAATCAGAGTTCATACAAATTGATATAAACAAATTATGCTACATGCGACTTTGAGAGGTTAACTTTAACCAAGTTGTTGGCCGACCACTTGTCATGACTTGGTAGTTGGTCATGCAACCCACTTGGAGAAAGGGATATATTTTGTTATTTGCAAGTCAAAGAGGGATGAACCAACCACACGAATCAAAATATCTAAGTGTTAAGAATGCCTTTCATCACATCAAGACAAAACTGAAAAAGTTGAAATGGGAGTTAATGCAAATTCTAACATTGTTTACTAGTGGATTTGGTTATGTATTTACACCAAAGTGCATTCACAGAAAATCTTTAATCTGGATTACTCTATTTCCAGATCTGCTATCTATAACTGACTTATAGTTGTATTATCCTTTTAGTGCATTCTATCAGCACCTTACAAAGGTTAATCGCATGAACCCGAATCCTTTTGTGTGCAAAATAAACCAAACGTTGGAAATTTCAGCAGTTAAAGTTCTAAAGAAACCCCCCTGGAGAAGATTATATATAACCAGATTAACAAAGGAGGCATTTGCGGTAAGCCAAAAAAGTCATGAAGAAAGCTAGAAATATTATGAGAGGAGAAATAAGACTCTGAAGTTCTGTGTAGAAGATCTGACCCTGTACATCAGTATCTTCTCAATTGAATGAAAATGCTAGAATTGAATTAACAGAACCAGAGAACTCAAAATAGTATAGATGACAATGCTAGAATTTAATTGAATCCTCTGTATACCAAGTACCCTGGAAGACACTAGATAGCAAATCTGTTCTTCCCAACATCACCAGTATAGGTCATTTACAGAAGTAACTACTTAAACAGTACACCATATGAAGAATAGATCCTCCTAAATCACTAGACAATTAACATTCACAACCTCTTTGTCTTGTACAATCAAGAAAGTAATCTACATCTCTTGCTTTGAATAATAATAAAATAAACCAAAAAATTAGAAGAAGAAAGTATTGTGCTCCCTATCGATTCTTAATTCCTCGTTGAAACTCTAACTCAGGTTGAGCAGCAGCCTTTCTTCACATCTCCAGAGGTATCATTGACATTGATGGTTGTACCTTTACTAGGAAGGGTAGTGCTTGCGGCTGCTTCCTGAGCAGCCAATGCCTTCTTGCTTATGATATGGTATATCTCCGTCAGTATAGTCTGAAAAGCCTTATCTATGTTAACTGATTCCAGTGCCGATGTCTCAAGAAATGACAGTCCTTCTTTCTCAGCTAAAGTTTGTCCGTCCTGGTCGGAGACTGCTCTAAGATGGTTAAGGTCGGACTTGTTTCCGGCCATCATAATTACAATGTTAGAATCTGCATGGTCTCTCAATTCTCGGAGCCACCTCTGAACATTGTCAAATGTTTGCCTCTTCGTTATGTCATAAACAAGGAGTGCACCAACTGCTCCTCTGTAGTAAGCACTGGTAATGGCTCGGTACCTTTCTTGGCCTGCAGTGTCCCATATTTGGGCCTTCACTGTCTTTCCCTCTACCTGTATCATGAAGTCAATAAATTAGTCCAGAAGTGTTGCTAAAAGAACAATAAGTTTGTTTCAGCCCTGCATTTACATTTCCCTAACAAAAGGATTGTTATGAGGAGCATATTTATAAATTCGACAACTTAAGTGTATTTGGTCATGATTTGACAAAATAAGCACCACTAGAACACTCAAATTTCCATTTACAGAAAGACATCTGGTCTTGCTGTTGGACCTTTTAGTTTTAAAGGCATACAAAACATCAGTATTATATTACGCCACTATAATAGTTAGTTGCCAATTTCCAAGTCATAATGGCTCCAACTTTTTTCCTCGGAAGCAGATTGTTTAAATCAGTGTTATTTTTTTTTTATAAGGTAAAGATTCAATCAGTGTTATATTACGCCACTATAATAGTTAGTTGCCAATTTCCAAGTCATAACGGCTCCAACTTTTTTCCTCGGAAGCAGATTGTTTAAGTACAAATAGATCAGTTCTGAAAGAAATATTGCCAACATTAGACAAGAAACACCATTACTAAACTTCTTCATACCTATCTTGCATATAGTCCATAGAAAGAAACAAATTTTATGCATGTTCATATACATGATGACCACGCTTGAGTTATTGATTGCCTATTTATGCAGAAAACCAAACTGTAATGGGTAATTTTAACCAAAAAAGTATATGCCCTCGGGAGTGGGAATACAAAACATGAAGAAGAAAGCAATCATCAGCTCATACATCTGAATTGTATTCATCCTTTTAATTTGCAGCTTGAATAGAATCGATGCACAAAATCAGCAGTTCTCTCACTTCACTAATCTCTATGTCATCATCCATCACCACACAAAAACACAGCAAATCCTATATCATATCATCGATCATTCAATAGGTTAGCATTCTTTCAATCAATCAATCAAGTCTAAGTCCCAAGTCGTCCATATGAATTTTCTATATCCATTTGACTATTTTCACTGACTGTCAACCAACTAAACATCCTCCTCTTTTACCTGGGGGTAGGGTTAGTAAGAGGGACGGGGTTCAATTGAATCCCCTTAGTCAACAAATTATTTTTCCAAATAGGGTAAAAATGAACAACTTTTAGTTATATTTAAACTGATGAATTTCCTTGACATAGGAGAAATTTTTTAATAAGTGGTAAAGGGGTTTCAAAAGTCGCTTAAAGTCACAAGTTCAAATCTCAACAATCGTTTGAATCCCCTTATCAAACTCACTTAGCCAGAAGATAACAGGTTAACAAATGACATTAATACAACTATTTACCATATTAATATCTCAAAGCATGAGGAAATTCAAATGAAACAAACGAAATTAGTACTGACCTGAAGAGTTCTGGTGGCGAACTCAACTCCGATAGTGGACTTGGACTCCAAACAGAACTCATTTCGCGTAAACCTGGACAAAATGTTCGATTTTCCAACTCCAGAATCACCAATCAACACGATCTTAAACAGGTAATCATACTCGTGATCCACTCTATTCCCCATTTCTACCTTCTCTACTAAAACCTACAAGACACATAGCAACAAATATCATCTAGATCCGCAATTAACCAATCAAATTAGCCCCAAAAAAACCTAACTGCAAAATACACACACAAAACGCCAATGTCTACACACACACACACATGCACACATACAAACATCAGGGGCGGATACAAAGTGTAAAAAATTCACTAAAATATGAACAAAAAAAGAATGGTTTTGAACCTAGCAAATCAAATGAATTGCGGTAAAATCCCTAACTCGAAAACATAAAGTTCAAATACCGGATCCGCCTCTACCCACATAGATACATATACATACATTTACAAATACATACATATACGGATGTCCGGATGGAGAGATTTATGTGTGTATAACTTACCGGAGAGGAGAGAGAAAGGTGTAGAAAGAGAGAAACGGAGGAAACAATGGAGGAAAATGGAAGTTTTGAAATGGGCAATGTTGAGGACTTGTACTACTGAAACTTTTTTAGGAGTATATAAGATTTCTAGTGTGAAAGTGCGGCAAATAATACGCTACGTGGAGATTCTCGATTTTAAAAATCTAGTAAATTTGTACTATTCTTTGAATCTTCGCTCGTCCAGTTTTTTATTTTAAAATTTAATTTTATGGGTGATCATTTAATATTCAAAAAATATTTTTTTTATTACGTAAAAGTCATTTAATTTTATGTTTATTATCCAAACGTTATTTTTTTTTTCTTTTGTTACACAAAAATCGTTATACTATGCTCTAGTTATCACAATAGTCACTTTGACGAAATTTTATAAAACTTTCGTCTGAAAAATCTATTATGCCATTGATATTATAAATTCTCTCATTTATGTAATACTTTCTATATTATATACTATATAATATACTTTTACCCAAGTATTTTACTTATAATTAAAATAACTTAATATTATTTTATTTATTATTTTTATAATATATTCGTACACTTAATTTTTACTTAACGTTAATTTTCAAGATATATAGGTAGCATTTATTAAATTTGTTAGTAACATTACTCTGAACAAATCTCAAGTCAGTGTTCTTAATCATGTGAACTATTTTAGTGAAAATTATAAAATCAAAGCTCACTGATTTATCAGTCAAGCCATATCCGTTAATCCAATTAATAAAATACCCATATATAGCACACCGACACTGATTAAAACTGTCACGGCCCAAAATCCAACTAGCCGTGATGGTACCTAACCTCACCCGTTAGGTAAGCCAAATAAAAAATAATCTGATTCAATTAATATTTAACTGACTCTAATACATTCTCCAAGGACTGGTAGTACAAATCATGAGTTTCTAAGATTCAGAATTTACAAAGCTGGTGTGAAATAAAATACATCATCTGTTTGAAAATACATAAACAGATTTTTAAATTTAAAGCTACCAAGATCAAGAGGCAGCTATGACCGGAACACAGGTATATCTCTAATACCAGCTCCCCCATACACAACAATATCAGCATCCAAAATCTGCACACAAGGTACAAAAGTGTAGTATGAGTACAACTGACCACATGTACTCAATAAGTAACAAACCTAACCTTAGGTTGAAAGTAGTGAATAGCTTGTACAAAGGTCAGAGTCCATACCAATAGCTAGTAACAATCCATAACAATATAATTAAAGCGGCACATGTAATAACTCAATGATAAAATGCTCAACTCGTTTACAATTCCGAAAAATAAATATTTTCTTTTCAATTATAACAATAAAACTCAAATCTTTTACCGAAATCACCTAAAATATGAGTAAGTATGAAATCTGTGATTTTTCTCAAAAACTTTAACGATAGATAAGAAATTTCATTATCAGATGACATGAGGAAAAATGCTTCTCTATGCCTACATATCAAGTATGTATGTCTAATGCAATGCAGCACAGTGATGAACTCATGTACTCACACTCTCAGAGTACTCAATCTCACTGTCTCGTATTTCTACCCATCACGCTCAATATTCAGCACACTCAGTCACTCGGCACTGTACCGGGCAGATCAAGCCCAAATATAAATAAAATATAAATAAATAAGGCAACTTCATGCCCTAGGAAGATCCATCCCGAATATAAAAATCAATTGCGCTTACTGTGTGGGGTTCAGACTCCGAAAGGGAATATTTCAGCCCAAGCGCTAATCCGCACGGACAACTCACGTGCTATAATATCAATATCTGGATCTGCACGGACAACTCACGTACTATAGTATCAATATTTGGATCCGTACGGATAACTCACATGTTATAGTACCAATATCTGGATCTGCACGGAAAACTCATGTGCTGCACTGACAACTTACATGCTATAATAAGCCAATCTGGCCTGCTGCGACGTGCGGCCCGATCCCATAATAATAAAGTATATAAAGTCAATATGACCTGCTGCAGCATGCTGCCCGATCCCATAAATATCTTCACAATCAGCCTCAGCCTCACTCATTCATCTATCTCTCCAGTCTCTCGGGCTCAAAATGTCATGAAAATCAGCCCAGAAATAATAATATGATGTATCAATAATTAGCAATAGAGACTGAGATATAATATGAGCATGATTGAGCATGAAATTATAATTTAAACAAATAATTCAACAATAATATGACCTATGTTGGTCTCAATAATAACGGCATATAGCCCCAACATGATTTTTAATATGATTCTCATCTCAATTTCTTTAACACATGAAAATACATGGATGATGCCAAAATTATTTGATTACAAAATTTTACGGAATCAATTACGTCACAAATTTCCATGGTGCACGCCCATACGCCCGTCACCTAACATGTGTGTCACCTCCAAACAATTCATATAACACGTAATTCGGGGATTCATACCCTCAGCTCAAAGTTTAGAAATGTTATTTACCTCAAATCGTGCAATTCTTTATTCCAATAAGTCGTTTCCTCGCGATTCGGCATCTGAACGCCTTGAATCTAGTCACAAATAATTCGATACAATCAACACGAGGTGTAGGAATCAATTCCATATGAAAATGCTAAATTTTACAATAAATCCGAAAAAGTTAACAAAAAAGTCAACAGTGGGGCCCACGTCTTGAAATCCAATAAAAATTACAAAATCCAAATCCTTGTTCCACCACGAGTCCAACCATACCAAAATTACTCAAATTCGACAACAACTAGGCCTTCAAATCTTCAATTAAAGTCTATAAAATTTTCTACTATTTTCAACCGAAAACACTAATTTGTTGATAAAAACAACAATAGTTTCGTGTTATTTAACCAAAACCGAGTTAGAATCACTTACCTCAATCCATATGGTGAAAATCGCCTCAAACATCGCTTCAATCCGAGCTCCATAGCTTCAAATGTGTTAAAATGGCCGAAACCCCCATTTTTAGAATCTGTCCAGGCAAGTCACATTTGACACCTACGACTTGCCTCTGCCAAAAAAAAAAAAATCTTTTTTCGACATGGAAATTGGTATAACCCTCTCATATGATATTCGAATTCGATGATTCTTTTTGCTATGGCTCCGTAATTTCAATAGAGACCTAATGCTTCAATCAAAATTGAACTTTGATCTCATTTGATTAATTTGGCACCATTTATGCTTGAAAAAACGACGTCAAAATATTCTAGAAATATCTAAATTAAATTTCGGGCATACGTTGTCACGACCCAAAATTCCCACCTTCAGGACTGTGATGGTGCCTAACATTTCACTTGCTGGACAAGGCAACTTTAGAATAATTTTAACCATTTTAAACAAATTCTCTTAATTAAATAGTAAAGAAACCAACAACCGGAATAATATTTGAATTTAAATGAACAAACCAAAATAATATCGATGTCTAAATACCATCCCAGAACTGGAGTCACAAGTGCACGAGCTTCTAGAATATTACAAACAAGGGTTTGAATAAAAATAAAGTTGTCTGAAAGGAAGCACATAACTAAGATACAATATAAGGGAACTTCAGAGCTGTGAAAGTCGTGCAGCTATACCTCAAGTCTCCTCTGATAGCTAAATCCGGACAAATCTATAGTACGCCGCTGGGACTAACTCCGGTATCTGCACAAGAAGTGCAAAGTGTAGTATGAGTACAACCGACCCCATATACTCTGTAAGTGTCAAGCCTAACCTCGACGAAGTAGTGACGAGGCTAAGGCAAGTCGCTTATATTATCATGTACAACAATAATAATAACAATAATAATAATAATAATAATAATAATAATAATAATCAACAATAATAACAATAATAATAACAATAACAATAATAATAATAATAATAATAATAATAATAACAATAATAATAATAATAATAATAATAATAATAGAGGTGAGATAGGTAAATCGTATCAATAATTGAAGTCAATTCAACAGTCATAGCCAACTATTTCTTTTATCATGCTGTTGCGGCGTGCAACCCGTTCCCACAATATAATCCTGCAATTAATTTCTGTTGTGGCATGCAACCCGCTCCAACAATATAATTTAACAACATTTAAATGTAAAACTACTCCAATAAGTACAATATTTAATAAGAAATTATTAGACAACAAAGCATACAGTAATTATGATTTATTTAGGAAACAAGTAATGACAAGTAGCAATTAATGGTGAAAATCAGGGAGAAAATAGCCAATTTAATATTTAATATGCTAAATGTCAAGTAGCAATGAAGACACATAAGTCAAATAAACATGTTACAATTATAGCATGAATTCACGACATAATATTGGACAAGGAATATGAGAGAAATAATTAATATAATAATTAATTCATGATTTAAAATAATTTACGATTTTCAAATAAATATGCAAACAAACAATTTGACGACGTGTAGGCACTCGTCACATCGCCTATTTACACATGAAATTCATGTAACAAATAATTCAAGGTTCTATTCCCTCAAGTCAAGGTTAACCACGACACTTACCTCGTTTCACAAATTTCAAGTGATCACTCGACCATAGCTTTTCCTTTCAAATTAATCTCCAAACCAATCAAACCTATTAAATTATTGGCCAACAATTTAATTGGAGCTTTAGAAATTATTCATAATTCTAAAAAGACTAAATTTTAGTCATTTTCGAAAAAGTTAACCAAAAGTCAACGTGGGGCTCACTTTTTGGAACCTGACAAAAAATCACGGAATTCGGACACCCGTTCCGATACGAGTTCAACCATACTAAAATTATCGAATTCCGACACCGGATTGTCTTTCAAATCCTAAATTTTCGTTTTTGTAAAGTTTTATAAAAATTTCAATTTATTCCATCTAAATTCGAAATAAACGATGAATACAAATATGGATTTATGAAATATAATCACTTTTGGATATATAATACTTACCCAAGTCAAAGTCGTGAAAACCCCCCTTTGGAATCGCCCAAATCCGAGACTCAAACCTCAAAAATGAGCAAAAATGGCTAACACCCGAAACAAAGCTCACATTTGTGGAACACGGCTGCCTAGCAGAGGACCGCATCTGCGGACCTTCACGTCGCAGAAGCGCGAAGGAAGCCGCAGAACCGAGAAAGATCGTATCTACGACCATGGCACCGCAGAAGCGGGCATCGCACCTGCGTCCCAAACTTCGCAGAAGCGAAGCTTCTCCCCTGGCCTTAAAGTCGTAGAAGCGGACACTGCCTCCGCAGAACTGATCACGCACCTGCGGCCAAAATTGCGCAGGTGCGACGCACCAGAACCAGACCTATGTTCTTAAACAAAAATAGTCTGAAACTCATCTGAAACTCACCCGAGCCTCTCAGGACCTCGTCTAATACAGACTTACTCGGGGTCTCAAATCACATCAAATAACGTCGAAATTACAATTCACACCTCGATTCGGACTTATGAGTTTCAAACTTTTCATACAAAACCCGTGCCGAAACGTATTAAATGAATCTAGAATGATTTTAAATTTGGCGCACAAGTCATAAATGACATAGCAGAGCTATTCCAACTCTCGTAATCTTAATCCGAGCCTGATATCGATAAAGTCAAATTTACTGTCAAACTTTGAAAATCTTTAGCCTTTAGATTTTTAGTTTCCGTTAAATGGCGATAATTCGAGTTGGGGACCTCCGGATTCAGTTCCAGGCATGCGCCCAAATCCCAAATCACGATACGGACCTACCGGAACTGTCAAAATACTGATCTGGGTCTATTTGCTCAAAATATTGATCAAAATCAACTCAAATGAGTTTTGAAGCTCCATTTCACGTTTTAATCAATTTTTCACATAAAAACTTTCTGGAATAATTTACGGACTGTGCACGCAAGTCGAGGAATACTAAAAGGTACTATTCGAGGTCTCAGAACACAAAAATAAATGTTTAGAATTAAAGATGACATATTGGGTCATCACATACGCCCAAGTCCAAAATTACCATCCGGACCTAACGGAATCATCAAAACTCTTATCCGAGGTCGAATACTAAAAAGTCAAATTTCGGTGAGTTCTTTTCATTTAAACTTCTATACAAGGATTGTTCTTTCAATTTAATCCTGAATCATCCGAAAACCAAAGCCAACGTTTCATACAAGTCATAATACACATTACGAAACTTCTCAAGAATTCAAATAGTTGAACGGGATGTAAATGCTCAAAACGACAAGTCGGGTCGTTACAAAAACTTTCAAATAAATAATATTAACTGATAAAGATTTAAATTTTTTAATATTAAACACAAATATCTTTGATTTTTTAAAAAGTTTTACTAACTATAAAAAGCTATCATTTCTTAAACAAATCTATTTCTATTATTTCAAATAATTATTAAAGAATATTTTTTTTTTTATCATTTTTATATTTTAACATATGTTCATGTTTGAATATGACTAAACGAATTTAGTGCCATGGAAAAATTAAATGTACAAATATATTATTAGAATAATATAAAGTTATTTTAATTATAAGTAAAATACCTTGATAAAAATATATTGTATAATATATAATATACAAGGTATTACATAAATAGGAGGATTTATAATGTTAAGGGCTTAATAGACTTTTCAAGTAAAAGTATTATAAAATCTGGCCAAGGTGATTTTTGTGATAACTAGAGCAAAGTAAAATAATTTTTGTGTAGCAAAAAAAAGAAAAATAACTTTTGGGTAATGATCACAAAGTTGAATAACTTTTACGTAACTAAGAAAAGAAAAGTGACTTCTGAGTAATGAACACAAAGTTAAATGACCACCCATGAAATTTACTCTTATTTTAATTTCAAATCAATTAATGTAAAATAAGCGCATACAAATTTCTTATCAAGTAACAACATTTATTTTTACTATAATTTATAACTGTTAAAATTAAATTATTCAATTTAGTGTAAATAATATGCTTGCTCCTGTCTCTTCGCATTTATCCAGTAGTTTTATTAATCAAAAATAAATTTAAAATTTTAAGCCGGTGAACTGTGATACTCTTTCATGAGATAATTAATGTGTAATTTAAAATAAATAAATTTATAAAATTTGTAAATATTTATATAGTTTAAGTTCATGAGAACAGGTAGTGTAGAATCTATTATTTCCTCCCCTCCATTTTATGTGCTGGGTTTGAAATTTGATGGTTAAATTACTTAATTGGTAAAATGGTGAGTGTTATTTTATCATTAACTAGAAATTTTAGATTCGGAATTTATATATGAAGTTATCTTTAATAAAGAGCACTCTTCTCTTTAATGTAAATTTTTTAATACGAATTCGAATTACTCAGCTCTAAGTCAGATATCGGATACGGAATAAAAAAAAGATTAACAAATTTACCATGTTGTTATGGAGATTGAGTGAGGAAGTTGACAAAATAGGGAAGTGGACAAAAGAAAATGTGTGCAAGGTCGGTTGGCAGGCTGGCAGACAGACTGACAAAGAGGAGCTGGATTGGGGAATGTTTAGTGCTTGCCCTCTAACATGGCTTGCTTTCCCTTTGCTCTCTCTCCCAATGGAGTCTGGATTTTGGTCTCCATTTGCTGTCTTTGGCTAGAAATGCAACTATGTAAGCAAAAGAAATTAATATGGTGATTCTCCACCTATTAATCGAAAGCATTGGATCCAAACTTTCGAAATAAAGAAATTATTGGTGAAGAGCGTTCCCTTTAATAGGTCTTACGAGGAGGGAAACGAAAACATGATTTCGGATGATTAAACCCAAAAAAATACCATACAATGTCTCATAGATAAAAGCAAATTTAAACATGGAGTTGAAGGCCAACTCACTTGTTGCTTATGCCTTTCACATTTGAGGTGGAGGGTACAAACTCCATTGATAGCGTAGTATCCTCTTTTTCTTCCCTCCACCCCTCCCCTGTTTTTTTTTAAAAGCATGGATATGATTGTATATGATATAATATGATATGACACGTGGTCGTTTAAAGGGAGGACACATGGAACTCAAGAGAGGGATGGCCGAAGACCGAATACAGCTATTCCACTTGTCACCAGAAAGGATAATGTTTATAAAGGCATGCTAAATGCTCTGCGCCCGGTAACATTTAATATAGAATATTCCGCAATATTAAGAGCGACGGTCCATTGCAGAGAATTTGACATTTATGTTCACCGTTACGTATTCATCAATGATCCTCATAATTGACATTTAAGGAGAACATGATCCTATGACTTCCTTCCCTAGAGATAGCTGTAAATAGTGAGCTCAGTTATCATTGTAAAGAACACGAATTTTCTAGCAAAACTTATACGATATTCTATACGAAGCTTAATACAATCTTATTTTCTTATTTTTTGATCTCATCATTGCTGTGCCCGAAAACCTCATTCCCGGAATCGTCATCTCTGATGTTTCGTCTATATTTCAAGGCTAAGTATTGTACATTTCTTGAATTATTGCATTATTTCAGGATCAAATTAATTCACTTATTTAGAAATCACGTATAAATTCAACTGTACCATTTTACGGGTAAACAGTTTGGCGCCCACCGTGGGGCCTAAACAACTGTGCAATTAAATTGATCCTTGCCTTTTTTACTAACGTGTTTTGATTGCTTTGTTTAGAAAAGAAAATCACGAAAAATGGAAAATAACACGGTTAACGACACACGCAACCCTAAAATTCAATGGGATCAGCCTCATTACGAGGATTCAATCAGTGGCACCCGCAGTGAGGGGAATGACTCCACGCCGGTGCATGGCAAGCGGTACCCTCGACAGGTTCGGGAGACAACTCCTGATGATGCTGATGAGGAGCATGTAGCGGATGCGGTGAGGGTCCTGCAAGAGCAACATGCAATCATTCTAGGTCATCTCACGCGGCAGGATCAGGTTATGACAGAACTAAAATAGGCGCTATCAGGTGGTTCGAATAATGCAAACAGATGAGATCCAATTCTTCCCGTTTTTCCCGCAGACCAAACAACGCAGAGAGTCGACAACAATACTCCCAGGAGTAAAGTTGGCTCCGACGGGGCTGGGGGAGCATATCCGGTCTCAACAACGATAACGATCCGTTCAAGGATGAACTTTTGCGGTTTATGAGGGAAGTAAACGCCCGCATGGATCAAATCCCGGGTGCGCCACCAGTATTGAAAGGCCCGAACTCGAAGAAGTATATTCAATTACCGTACAATCCGAGTGTGGCACCAGAACTAATCCCAAAGCGGTTCAAAATTCCTGAAATTCCAAAGTATGATGGAATTTCAGACCCACATGAACATATTACTATACAATGGCGATGAAAGGAAATGATTTAGCTTCTCACGAAATTAAATCTGTATTGCTAAAGAAATTTGGAGAAACTCTCACGAGGGGAGCTCTAACATGGTATTCATTATTACCCGAGCATTCCATAGATTCCTTCGAGATGCTCGCAGATTCTTTCATTAAGGCTCATGCCGGGGCCAGAAAAGTGCAAGCCCAGAAGGCCGGCATATTCAGTATCGCACAGAGAGAATCTGAATTATTACTAGATTTTGTTACTTGATTCCAGAAAGAAAGAATGCTGCTCCCGGCCGTCCCGGATGAATGGGCAACCAAAGCATTCACCAAAGGATTGAATTCAAGAAGTTCAGACGCTTCCCGGAAGCTGAAGAAGAGCCTGCTTGAGTTTCAAGCAACAACTTGGGAAGATGTACATAACCGGTACGAGTCAAAGATAAGGATCGAAGATGACCATGTCGGTTCTACATCATCGGCCAAAGGACGGGAGAAAATCAGAGAAAAATCAAAGGATGACTACGACACGGATAGACAGACTTCGAGGAGCCGGTTTTTCCCTACGAGCGGACCGAAGGCCGTGGCAGAAACTTTCGGGCAGCGAACAAGTTTATCGCTGACAGAAGCACCGATCGTGGTCGAAATAATAGATCACTCTGGGATAAGGAGACGTCGGGGTCTCGAAATTCTTCTTACCCCAAGTTATCGGGATATAACTTTAATGTCAGTATAGTGGAGTTGGTGCCAACCATGAGAAACATTAAAGATGCACGACTCCCGAGACCTATGAGATCCGATCCCAGCCACAGAGATCCCAACTTATGGTGTGAGTACCATGGGACGAACGGTCACCGGACATGGGACTGTCAATACCTTCGAGAGGAGGTAGCAACACTATCTAAGAATGGTCACCTCAGAGAATTTTTGAGTGACCGAGCTAAGAACAATTATGGTTGTAACAAAGACAACGCGGAACTTCCAAAAGTAGGAGAAAAACCCCCACGCCAAACGATCAATATGATCTTCGGGGGGAATGAGCTTAACGTGGTCACCTTTTCGACAACAAAGAAGACGAAAGTATCGATAACTCACAGTAAATGACTCCGGGAAGACGATATCACTTTCACGAAGGAAGACGCGGACGGATTGTTGTTATCACACAACGACGCACTAGTAATTTCTTTAAATGTGTTAGATTTTAAGATTAAACGTGTTCTGGTGGATCCAGGACGTTCGGCTAATATCATACAATGGAGAGTATTGAAGCAAGATAAACTCACAGGAAGCATTATTCCAGCAACAAAGCTCCTCGCTGGATTCAACCTTGCAAGTGTGACAACCCGGGGAGATATTTTGCTAATCACAAATGCTGAAGGAGTAATGAAAACAACTCTCTTTGAAGTAGTAAATGGTGACATGGGATATAATATTATCCTGGGAAGGCCGTGGTTACACGAAATATAAGTTGTACCATCAACATATCACCAATTGCTAAAGTTTCCAATGCCCGAAGGAATCAAGCGGATAAGAGGTGATCAACCGGCAGCAAGGGAGATGAATGCAATCTCAGTCTCCAGTATCAAAGGGAAGGAACACATGGCATAGCAATTACATGAATCGACACCTCTTCTCGAACTAGTAAGTGTTAGCTCGGAAACAAAGTTGTCATATCAATATCAAGTGCCAAGATATTTCCAAGTTCCAGAAGAGACGGATGCGACAAAGTCCACGGTGGAGGAACTGGAGCAAGTTGCATTGTTCAAGGAATTCTTAGAAGGAAAATTCCATTTGGGGATAGGACTGCATACGGAGCTCAGGACTGATTTTATTGAATTCCTTAAATTTAATGCCGATTGTTTTGCATGGTCGCACGAGGATATGACAAGTATCACGATGTAAATAGCCGTGCACAAGCTGAGTTTGGATCCCAACATACCTCCGGTAAGGCAGAAGAAATGCCCTATTGCCGAGGCCAGGAAAAAAATCGTCAAAGAAGAGGTAACCTGCTTACTTAAAATCGGTTCGGTACGAGAGGTAAGATATCCGGACTGGCTAGCCAATGTAGGTAGTAGTTCCTAAGAAGAACAATAAATTTTGCATGTGCGTAGACTATAAAGATCTTAACAAGGCGTGCCCGAAAGACTCGTTCCCACTGCCAAATATCGATCAAATGATTGATGCCACGGCCGAGCACGAGTTGATGAGTTTCCTTGACGCTTATTCCGGTCACAACCAAATTAAGATGAACCCGGAAGATCAGGAAAAAACTTTGTTTATAACAAATTTCGATACATATAGTTACAATGTAATGCCCTTTGGGTTGAAAAACGCCGGAGCCACTTATCAATGCCTCGTAAATAAGATGTTTGAAAAGAAAATAGGAAAGACCATGGAAGTTTATATAGACGATATGCTCATTAAGTCTTTGAATTCAGGTGACCACCTTAAGCATTTACAAGAAATATTCGACATCCTGAAGAAGTATAACATGAAACTCAACCCCGAGAAGTGCGCTTTCGAGGTCAGTTATGGTAAGTTCCTGGGGTTTCTGCTCTCACAAAGGGGAATTGAGGTAAACCCAGACAAAATCAAGGCCATAGACGATATCCCGGATCAATTGTCAAACGTAAAGAAAGTCCAAAGACTCACATGAAGGTTAGCATATTTGAGCAGGTTCATTTCCCGGTCGTCGGAAAAGTGTCATCGCTTCTTCACATTTCTCAAAAAGAATAATAATTTCGAATGGACATCGGAGTGCCAGTAGGTTTTGAGGGACCTGAAGAAATACTTATCAAGTCCTCCATTGGTCTCGAAACCAAAAGAAGGTGAAACATTGCTAGTCTACCTCGCGGTTTCAGAAGTTGCAGTAAGTGCGGTTTTAGTCCGGGAGGACGAATGTACGCAATATCCCATTTATTACGTTAACAAAATTTTAACGGGAGCATAAACTCGCTACCCATATTTGGAAAAACTAGCCTTAGCTCTCGTAGTCACCGCTCGGAAGCTGAGCCCCTACTTCCAATGGCACCCGATAGTTGTGGTGACTACTTTCCCTTTGTAGGATATCCTCCACAAATCCGAGCTCTCGGGTAGATTGTCCAAATGGGCCGTCGAAATGAGTGAATTCGACATAGAATATAAACCAAGGACTGCAATTAAGTCATAAGTCTTGGCTGATTTCGTGGCCGATTTTAATCCGGGACTACTGTCTCCGGCAACCAAGGAGGCAGTAATGGTGTCAGAATCGACATCGGAGGTTTGGACCTTATTTACGGATGGAGCTTCAAACGTAAAAAGGTCCGGGCTCGGATAGTCTTAATCACGCATTCAGGGTTACCTTAAGGCAGGTCATCAGAACAATTACTTTAACTAACAATGAAGCAGAGTATGGAGCTCTAATTACAGGGCTCGAATTGGCCCGAGGACTTGATTACGAGGTTATCGAAATCAAATACGACTCACAGCTAGTGGTAAATAAGGTCTACGGAATCTTTGATACCAAAGAAGAACGTATGCAACAATACGTGGTAAAGGTCCAGGCTCTTTTGGCACGATTCCGGGAGTGATCAATTTCTCATATCCCGAGGGAGGATAACACAGAAGCGAATGCATTACCAAACTTAGGATCATCGACAGAAATAAAGGAATTAGAGTTCGTAATGGTAGTACAATTGATGAGCTCAGTCCTGGATACAGATAGGTACTATGAGGTGAATTTGGCTAGTCTGTTCTGGGACTGGAGAAATAAAATAATCAACTACCTCAAGCACGGAAAGTTGCCTGACGATCCCAAAGCATCACGTATGTTGCGCACCAAAGTTGCACGTTATAGCTTCAAGTAAGGACAATTGTATATAAAATATTTCCAAGGCCCATTGGCCCGGTGTTTAGGAGCGTCAAAAGCTGACTATTTCATGAGAGAAATCCACGAAGGGATATGCAACAATCACTAAGGCACATGGTCTTTGGTACTGATATTGGTACGGACATGATATTATTGGCCTTGCATGGAACAAGACGCCAAAGATTTCGTATGAAAATGTGATAAGTGTCAACGCTACGCATCACTAGTAAATCAACCGGCAAAACCCTTACATTTGGTTATGTCCCCATGGTCGTTCATGAAATGGGGCATGGACATTGTCGGACCGCTGCCACCGGCTCCTGGAAAGGTAAGGTTTATTTTAATTTTGACTGATTATTTTTCTAAATGGGTGGAAACACGTTCTTATCAGAAGATCGAAGAACGTGAAGTGGTCAATTTCCCGTGGGAAAATATAATTTGCAGGTTCGGAATACCAAAAGAGATAGTATGCGATAATGGCCACAGTTTATCGGTGCAAAAGTAACAAAGTTCCTCGAAGACTTGAAAATAAATAGGATCACATCTTCTCCTTATCATCCGAGCGCAAATGGTCAGGCGGAGTCAACGAACAAAGTGATTATTCAAAACCTCAAGAAAAGGTTGGAAGCAGCAAAAGGCAAATGGCCCGAAGAATTGCCCGAAGTTCTATGGGCCTACTGAACAACGGCCAAATTGAGCACATGAGAGACTCTTTTTTCCCTTGTTTACGGTGCTGAAGCCCTAATCCTGGTAGAAGTGGGCGAACCCATTTTGAAATATTCTCAGACAAATGGAGAACCGAATGACAAAACAATGTTGATCAACTTGGAACTGCTCGAGGAACGCAGGGACTTGGTGCATGTAAGAATGGTAGCTCAAAAGTAGAGAATGGAGCGATATTATAATCGAATAGCCAACTTTCGTTATTTCAAAATATGAGATTTGGTTATGAGAAAAGTAACCCAAAATACCTGGGATCTCAATGCGGGGAAGCTAGGTCCAACATGGGAAGGTCCTTACCGGATTCAGCTATCACTGGGAAAAGATTTAGCTATCTAGCAAGGTTTTTAGTGAGGTAGCGACAGAAAGTATACTACGAAGACAACAACAATAAGACCTTTGATAACAAGGCAAACAAACAAGTTTCCACTCGGGGACGATTAGATAATCTTTGGTTCGATAGCAAATTCCCACTGGGAAGTTAAGTCTGCAACCGAAAAAGGTACCCGACCATTCACGAGCACAACCACTAGAGGACTGTTAGGTATTCTTTCGTTCGATAGCATGAATTCCTAACGAGAAGTAAGGTATGTTGCCGAGTGAAGGATTACCTAGCAATTCATTGGTGGAACCTTCGAAGATACAAGACTTTCAGTGTTCCAATTCACACTTTCTGCATTCGAACACTGGGGGATGATATGAAGATACGACAACAATGATTGCCACGTCAACCGGGAAACAAAAATTCGAAAATAAAATGCATCATCTGGACCGGGGACTACGCAGCCAGCCCCGTAGAAATAAGTTGTACAAGATAACCATAAGTAATGGCAATTTCTTTGATGCATAGCAAAATGCTTATGTATTTTTTGAAATAGAAGGAATAAAATGAAATCCTTTTGCTTTTATCTTATTTTTTGTCCGAACGATGAGCTAACTTTGTCATTTGAAAGTTAAATAAGTACTTCAAATGTTTAGTACCGTAATAAAGAGGAGACGTTCTCTTTAAGAGCAATGTAAACATAAGAGAACCCTCTCTTATAAAAACCCTCACGTTATAGGGTTGGTTCCGGAAGAATCAATGCCCAGAATCTAAAATACCATCGGGGAAAAATACACCCGAAGACGCATATAAAAAGGACGCTCACGTAAAAGAGAAACTTGTGCAAATATTCATAGAAACCCTTACGTAAAAGGAAAACTTGCACAAATATTCATAGAAACCCTCACGTAAAAGGGATAATAATCGAAACCAAAATGCTTCGAAGAAAAGGCACCCGAGACTACATATAGTAAAGCGCGAATAGAACAACATGCACAGAATGCTTGAGCAAGTGCAAAAGTTAAAGACTTGCATGGATATTCAAACGAGAGTAAGACTCAAACAATACTTGAGCAAAAATATGTCTTTATTTATAAGAACGGACTAAAACGATAAAAGTACAAAATGGGAAAAGAAAGAAAAAACTAAACTGCAGCGCCTCCGGGACCAGGAGGAAGAAAAGAATCTGCATCCCCGAAAAAAGTAGGTGTTTCCACCGATGGCTCAATATTTTCCCTAGTTTGGTCTTCGGAATCATCGCCTTCCGATCCCTCTTCAATTTCCAAAAACTCGGAACCGGAATCGGAAGAACCTGGAGCATCAGACTGCGTCGGGAGTCTATTTTTTGTAGCCAACTTAAGCTCTCGGGCCTTAGCAGTTTCGGCATCAACATCAATGATACTAGCTTTGGCCTCTTCCAATGTTTTTCTCCTCATGCTGTACATGGAATAAGTTTTTTCAACAACGAGGGAAGCCGCTCGGCGCTTAAGTTCTTCTTTGAGTTGGGAAACCTCGGCAGAGAGGCTTTCCCGGGTGAATCTAGCAGACTTGAGGCTGGCATCAAAGTCGCGAACAGTTGAACTAAAGAGACTGTTATACTCGGTAGTTTTCCTGTACTTCTCTTCTAGTTGGGCGTGTTTCGCCCCCACAGCAACAAGCTCTTCGATTTTGGAGTTCAAGTCTACTTCTAAGTTGGTTACTTTTTTGGTAGCAGCAGCCTCGCGCTCGGTTGCAGCAAGAACGACATCCCAGAATTCAACCCGTTTAGCCTTGTCTTCATTAAATATAACCCTAAGCAGCACAACTTCTTGGCTAAGGGTTACCACTTCTTGCTCGCTTTGCTGCAAACGAGCCTCCAAAACAGTGGCCTCAGTAGCTTTGGTTTCCACTTCTGAGAGGCGGAGAACGGTTTGTTCTCATTCCACCAAAAGATGATTCCGTTCAGAAGTAAGTTATTCCTTTTCACGAATCAACCTTTGAAGGCCCTCAGAAGAAAGAAAGTTGGCCTACAAGACAAGAAGAAGTAAAACTTAGAATACATCCATACAAAAGTAGAAGAAGTAATGAAGAGAGAAAAGAATGTATCGCTACGACGTTGTGCATGGCATTGTTCAACACGAATTCTCCTGAGAGTGCCTTAATCTTTTCCCAATCTTTTTCTGAAGCCAAAGGCTTAAGTTTGGCTTCATATAGTTAGCAAGTTCCACGAATCGGGATAGCAAGTTGCATCCGGTAGAGACCGAAAGAGTAACGTTCCTCCTCCTTTGCGGATCTTCAGAAGGGGCAACATAATTTTGCCCCAAATTCCCATGAACTGGGGACTGTGGAAGAGGAACGCCTTCTTCATGGTCATGTGCAGCCGATGGAGGTGATGTAGCATCTGTCGGTGGAAAAGTAGATGAATATGGAAGTAATGTAGCAGTTGCTCGTGTTGGTAAAGGTGGAGATGAAGCTGATGGAGTTGAAGAATGAGAGGCAGTTGCATCAAATACAGTGCCGGTTGTTGGATGCTCGCCAACCAAAGACGGCAAAGACCCGGTACTCTGCCCCGCAGAACCGGTTACAATAATTAGGGTTCGAAAACGGGAGTTGGCATGTTCTACAAAATCAGATTCTACCTAAAGTACCGAGACACCATTTTTAGTTGGTGTAACTATCTCAACAGGTCGAACATCTTGTTGAGATGATGAGGATCGTCGCCTTCTATGTAAAGAAGATCCCTCATCAACAACTTCTTCATCATCATCAATCATCATGGTGTCTATATCCGGCCCGGAAGGAGGACCGATCATCATCTCCACCGTAGATGACTCGGGGGCATCAACCTTTGCCCTCTTATTCTTTTCCCCGGCCGCGGAGGAACGTCTTCTCTTTGGTTGCTTATCCTTCGGCCGGGGACTCCGTAAGGAAGAGTTTGCGCCCGAAGCAGGCCGGAGATACCTGTTCGAGTAAGTGCTTCATGAAGTAGCCTCGATGCATCAACGTGATCAACCAAAATGTCCTCCTCGGGACAGCAACAAAGCCTGTAGATAGACCTAATTTCATGAACAAGTTAGAAGGGTTCAACCAAGTTCTTCATAATGGAGGCAAGGTAAATTAAAATTACCATGAATTTTGGCCTTCCACTCGTATTTAAGGGCCAATTCTTTCCATAAATGAGTTTCAGGCGTTGTGACGTCCAAAGTCTTTTAAACCCACCGGTCCAAACCTGCTACCACCGGTGGTATCCATCGAGTTGCTGAAACATGCGAAGGGTGAAGAGATGATACAACCATAAAATAATATCTAGCAAAAAGGAATACTATACGAAGAACTTACGAGTGCGGTTCCAAGCAACCAGAAAGGATGAAGTCGTTGTCGGAATGATGTCGTTGGTGGAAACTGCAACGAACCACGGTCGTTGTCATCATCTATGCTAGATAGCAAAGCATGATAGCCATACTTACAAAGGTTTATCATTCCTCCGCGGAAGATTTTGAAGGAATAGAGATTCATCATATGAGCTAAGGTTAGCTCCTCTCCGATTTCTTGGCACAAACGTCGAAGGCAGGCGACTGTCCTCCATACTGAAGGACTTACCTGTGCCAAACACACCTGGTAATGAAGGCGAAACTCTGCAATCACAAAATTCAGCTCTCCGCTCAAAGAAAACGCACCCAAAGCAAAAGGATACGCGAAAAAGTATGTAAAACCTTCCTTGGGAATGGTCACTCACTCCGATAGATCATAAGCAATAATATCTAACTCATGGCAGTGACAGTCCTCATTCACAACAGGAATACTGGAAGGACGAATGGAAGAAGGATACCTACTAACATCCCATGTACGAGGGTTAGCAGTAGGGAATTTCTCTTCAAAATTCTTCAAAGTACTAAGTTTTGTTGGGATGATAGAACCCACCGTTGGAGGAACAGAGTCCTCGATTTTGTTTTTGTTCTTTGTAGAACCAGCACGCTTAGAGGAAGAAGCCATTGAAAAAGAAGATTTTGCGTTTGAAGAGAACTAGAGAAAGAATAGAAAGCAAAGATGCAAATCAGGAGTTCGAGAAATTATGAAACGAAAAGGAAAAGAATGTGGCGTATAAGTAAATTTTTGGCGGCTAAATTCATGTCCATGATTACCTCGATAATCGGCAAAAGTTGTGCTGAATCATGGGATGACGCATGTTTGGGGCATTAAATACGGAAAGACGTGCGTCTAATCAACTGTCAGGACTTTTAGAGGAAATTTTAGTAATTCCCGCCAAAAAGGTGTTTCTACCAACTTTCCGATAACACAAAGTTATGTCACCGGAAAGTAGAGTGACTATCTGTATAGGTTAAAATATGATATGACACGTGGTCATTTAAAGGGAGGACACATGGAACCCAAGACAGAGATGACCGAAAACCGAACGCATCTATTCCGCTTGTCACCGGAAAGGATAACATTCATAAAGGCGTGTGTAAATGCTCTGCGCCCGGTAATATTTAATAGAGAATATTCTGCAGCATTAAGATCGACGGTCTGTTACAGAGAATTTGATATTTATGTTAACTGGTACGTATTCATCAATGACCCTCATAAATGACATTTAAGGAGAACATGATCCTAGAATTTCCTTCCCTAGAGATAGTTATAAATAATGAGCTCAGTTTATCATTGTAAATGACACGAATTTTCTGGCAAAACTTATACGATATTCTATACGAAACTTAATACAATCTTATTTTCTTGATTTTTGATCTCATCATTGTTGTGCCCGAAAACCTCGGTCCCGGAATCGTCATTTGTGTTGTTTCGTCTATAATTCAAGGCTAAGTATTGTACATTTCTTTAATTATTGTATTATTTCAGGATCAAATTAATTCACTTGTCTAGAAACCACGTATAAATTCAACTATACTATTTTACGGGTAAACAATGATAGTATTAGTTGAGGATAGTGGCAGAGCCACATGTATTCAAGAGGTATTAATCGACATCCCTTCGTCGGAAAATCACATTATGTAGCTAGATAAAAATAATTTAACACACACACACACACACACACACACACACATATATATATATATATATATATATCGTCATCCATTGGCTTCTTCGCGGGTTTACTTTTTTTATTTTGACCCCTCTTAGTGAAAATCCTAGTTTGGCCACTGATTGAGGAATATTTGGTTACTACTTACAAGAAAAATGGCCCCATAAAATTTAAATCTTGGATATTCTGTATAAAAAACTAACATTTTAAAGAAGGATAAATATATAAAAACTATACTAAATTCAAAAGAAAAAGTACAGAATGGTTTAACTATTTGGCATTATAGTGCGGTGATACGATGAATTTATTTATTTAAAAATAAAAGTTTTAGGGCGTAAGAGCCAATAATCTAATTAAGGTTTAATATTTAATGATGACAATGAAAGATTATTGAATTGACTAACGACTATCTTTTTTGTAACAGAAATGAAGAAGTGCTAAAGAAGTCACGTACAAAAGAAGAAGTTCCCGGAGTCAGTCAACTAAAACCAAAAGAGAGAAAGATCAGTCCAAGAAACTTATAAGATTGGTACATTTTAGCGTATGAACTTCAAACAATCAGTAAGACAAATAATAAATTCAAAATCAGTAAGACAAATAAGGAATTCAAAGATGAATTTAATGTATTTGGACTTAATAGTTATAATAATAGGATTAAAAGGCATAGTAGCAACGAAAAGATATAAATGTGTAGATTTAAAAAGGAATTAGATGAAGAAATGATGTGTGTCAGAAAAATAAGATCAATAATTCAGAAAAATGATAAATAAAGTCAAAATCTTTATTGAGGTTATGTGAATTTTTATAAAAGTAAATTATATATATATATATATATATATATATATATATATATATATATATCTTTATTTTCCATTATTGATTCCAAAACAATGTTATTTAGGATCAAATATTTCTGTGTCTCATTTGGAGTATATGATCTAAGCTATATCTTCAAAGTTGAAGGTTGTTAGAATGCGTTTAAATTCAATGAACATGTCTAGGATCCTTGTACAAAATACATAAAAGGATTTATAAATTACTAACGATTCGTGAACTAGATTTCTCTAATAGTAATTTAAATTGTAATTGTATTTACAAGCTGCCGGTGGCCCCACTAATAATGAATCATAAAATACTGATTAATAAAAGCATGGATTGGTAATTGGTAATAATGGGAAGATGATAGAGGTGGCACCTTGGCGGTGATTATGCAATCAAAGCATGCGCACTTTTTCCTTTTTGTGTCAACTTCAATATAGTAGTGATGAAATTAAGGCCTGATCATGGAAGCCACACTCGTTGACAATTAACTTAAACTTGACACACTTCACCGATCATTTTCCAATGACTAGGTAAATATTTCAAGAGCACTACATATGATCAAGAGCCACTTAGGGTTTGATTATAATTTTTGTTTTGACTTTCCACACTCAGTGATCGACATTCACATTAGGACTCCAACTTATCCAGATTCGCATCTCGTATTAAAAAGCGAAGCATTCTCTACTAGATTTTTTTTTCATTCCTAAGACTCGGACATAATATATCTGGTTAAGGATAAAGAGATCATAATATTTGAATTTGAGTAAATATTTGATTGATATAATTATTAAATCTTTAAATTTGAACATTAGATCATTAAGAATATTTATTTTCTCAATATTTAATTTATATTTAATTACTTTTATTAAAATCTAATGAAGTCCGACCTCTCTATAGGAAACCCTTTTTATATCAGCACTTTACTATAATGGTCAAGTTTCCTTTGGAACGAATTTTTCATCTTATGTTATAATATATATTCTTTATAACAACATTATAGCAGATAAAAAATATCAGAACACATGAGACTGTTATAGAGAGGTTTAACTGTAAATATAAAATTTAAATAAATTAATCTCAAATTATATTCACAAGCTATTAGAGCATACCTCAATATCCTATCATGTTGTAAAAAGTTTATTTGATGGAATACACTCTAAAAGCTAGTGGCATCGACAATGATGATTGCAAGGTGATAACTAGTGGTGGTTATTGTAGTTGGTGAATATAGCTACAAGCGACGAGTGTACAATGGTGTGCGGCAGCGGCTAGACGATGGTGATCAAAATTATTGCATATAAGTTATGGCTAGTAGTGAAAGTGGTAATCATATGGTGGAGCCAGGCTGCAGAGGTGGTTAATGTGATGGAAGTGGTTGGTAGAAAGAGTCTCTAGCAGTGGTGGCGGTAGATAGTGGAGGTGGTTGGTGATATTGATTGAAGACTCTCACATGACATAGGCTACTACTCTCGTAGAAATGACATCAGCTAGCTATTTTTGAGGAATGTCATTTAGAAATTAGTTAGTGTGTTCTGAATTTCAGTTTTTCAGTTCAACTTTTCAGGACACAAAGTCGTGGAGTTATGATTGTTAGTTCAAATATTTTGAACAAAATAAGTATTGGCTAATTACTAAATAGCAGCTTTAAAAATAGCTATTTGTGCCAAGTGGCCCAAACTGAAAAGGAAGACTCTCAAATGCTTGACATGGGCTAACTCCTCCACAAGCCCAACATCCAAAACTCAAAACCAATCTGAGGGACTAGATCTTGGATCGTCCCATATCCAAGAGCAAGAATGTATTGTTTTCTTGTTCAAATTAATAATTTCCTTTATTTTAAAAACGAAATTCATCTTGTAGCTCCAAAATCAATTTGTTCTCCTATAACCAAATCCAAACTCTCACAAATACTAAACAAAACAAACTCAAAATAAGGAGGCAAAATAGGGGAGGCAAGTGAGAAAGTAAAAGAAAGAAGAGCCAAGGACAAGGCGAAAAGAAGTCACATTTTAAGCATATGCCAAGCATGTTTCGAGAAAATAAAAATTATAGTACTAGTTTGTGTAACAACATTTTCCCAAAAAGATTTATTTTCTTTCCTAAGTTTTTATAGTAGCAAATATACTGAGACTAATTTTCGATGATGATGCTTGTGTAAGAAATATATATAAAAAAACTAGACCTTATACCATTTAAGAGATTCTATTTTCATATAATAAATCGCGCACAAAACACAATTACATATTTGTTCTCATCTTCTTTTGAGTGTAATGGAGATGAGTGATTATGACTTTGATTTTAGAATGTTAGGTCAGAAATAGGGAATGCTGAATGCTGATAGAACAACTGATTTCCACTATGGGAAAATGGAGGTTTACGTAAAATTAATAAAATAAAGCCATTGCCTGGGATCGAACACAATACAACGAGTTACTTGTTTGAATCTCTCAATCTTTTTTATTTCGTTTATATACTCCACAAGCACAACGAGCATAAACACAAAGACGAGAATAATAGAACTTTTTACTTTAGAACTTTCCCGCCGTGACACAAGAATTTCGATGCACTTACCTGAGTAAAAATGGCGTGTGGTAGCCACTAAATAAGGTGGTGTTTATTTTTTATCCACCAATTCTAATGTTGAGCAAAAATAACCACTACTCTATTAAAATTAATATGAAAAGACATTTTTACCTTTTCTTCTATTTCTTTGATTCCCAAACCCTTCCTTTATACGCTTCTCTCATTTAAATTCAGAGCCAAAATTTCATAGGCAAAATTTTGCTCCCTCAATATCGTTCCTGCATGCAACTCTCTTCTCTCGATTGAAGTTCAGAGCCAAAATTTCGTAAGCAAAATTTCGCTCCCTCAATATCGTTCGTGCCCAGCCCACAACAATTCTCTGCGTATACTTTGTCCAACTTAATCTCTTCTCCTTTGTCATCTTCTCTGTTGCGAACCAACGTACTGGTATGTTTTCGATTTTGCATTTATGCATTTTTCTTTTTGTATATCTCTAATCGTGATCAATGATGTGTTTGTCATCAAGTATGTGTGAAATGTCCAAAATAATGATTATAACTTGATTCGCTGAGTAATAAGGTGCAAATTTTTGTGAAAAAGTTATTGAGAACCTTTTGGTATTGAAATGTGTTTGTGGTTCAATCAATATATTGATTATGTAAGGACATTTCAGAAAAATAGTCCTAATAATTTGTAAGCTAACTGTGTTTAGGAATTTTAGTTAACTGTGCTTCTATTAAAGATGCATCTAATTAGGTCCTGGATTTTAGTTTTTTAGTTTAAATATTAAGGTCATTTCAGAAAAATAGTCCTACGAATTTGTAAGCTAATTTTAGTTAATTGTGCTTCTATTAAAGATGCATCTAATTATGTCCTGGATTTTAGTTTTTTAGTTTAAATATTAAGGACATTTTAAAAAAATAGTCCTAAGAATTTGTAAGCTAAATCTAGTTAATTGTGCTTCTATTAAAGATGCATCTAATTAGGTCCTGGATTTTAGTTTTTTAGTTTAAATATTAAGGACATTTTAGAAAAATAGTCCTAAGAATTTGTAAGCTAATTTTAGTTTATTGTTCTTCTATTAAAGATGCATCTAATTAGGTCCTGGATTTTAGTTTTTTAGTTTAAATATTAAGGATATTTTAGAAAAATAGTCCTAAGAATTTGTAAGCTAATTTTAGTTTATTGTTCTTCTATTAAAGATGCATCTACTTAGGTCCTGAATTTTAGTTTATTAAGGACATTTCAGAAAAATAGTCCTAAGAATTTGTAAGCTAATTTTAGTTTACTGTTCTTCTATTAAAGATGCATCTACTTAGGTTCTGGATTTTAGTTTTGTAGTTTAAATATTAAGGACATTTCAGAAAAATAGTCCTAATGTTTATGTTCTATTTCCTTCTTTGTAGCGTGCTAATGGAAGGAGATCGTGTTTTCGAGTTTGATGATTGGCGTAATTCGATAAGCTATTGAAAAGGGGATTTTCAGTATAAGGAAACAATAAAAAGTTTCTTGTTGAACACGCAATGGAAGAAGTTGAAGGATGGTATTTTCAGAAACGTTTTCCGATTACAAGGTGTGAAGTTCTGTTGGAGACTTATTCATTATGTGTTGCTTTCAGAAATTGTAAGCAATGACTCGCATTCAATGACATTCAAGGTTTTTGATCATGAAGTGAAGTTTACACGTGAAGCGTTGCAGATAATTACGGGGTTGAAATGTTCTTCTTTAGTGAACTTCAAAGTTTTACGTGAAAGAGAGAATAGGCTTTCGAAAGTCTACTTCCCTGAAAAGGATATAATCGAGTTAGGCGATTTGTGGCATTTTATTACTAGTCACTCATATGGTACAACTGCATCATTTGTAGGCAGCCATGGCGATGCGGTGAAGTTGGCAACAATTTATTTTGTTGAATCTGTGTTGATGGGGAAGCGCAAGAATCGAAATGTGTGTGAGCAGGTAATGAAAATCGTAGATGACGATGAACTCTACTCTTCTTTCAATTGGGGCTCTCTTTGTTATGAAAAGTTACTAAAATCATTAAAGAGCTGCTTGAAGCCCAAACAAAATACTTCAGACAATGAGAATGAGAATGAAAAAGAGAAAGATAAAGAGAAGGACATATATACTATACTTGGCTTCCCTTTCGCCTTCTGTGTTTGGATTATGGAAGTATTCCCAATTTTTCAGGAAAAATAATTTGTGAACTTCAGATAATGTGGGTTCCCTCGGATGCTATGTTATTCAGATATGAAATCTTCACATTATGACACCCTATGTAAAAAGTACTTCCATAATGAAAAAGTAAGTTAACATGATTACTAGCTATTTTTTTGTTTATGTATTTTAGTTCTGAATACTTACATTTTTTCTTCTTATATAACAGTTGTATCAGTTGCTCGAGATGGTACAATTTCTTTCTTCTGAAGTAGATGCGGGGCCCACTAGTGTGCATGTGCCATTGTCTCAAGATCAAAGTTCAATGCCTTCAACACAATTTGATGAAGTCTTGCTTAAGGAAATTGTTAACGTAGGTTTTCTGTCTTTGAATACCATTAGTTTTTTATTTGCTTATTTTTGCTTAAGAGACTTTTTTGTTTTTATGATTTTTGATTCAAAGATTATCGGATAAGTTCAAAAAGGATATGGAGGTAGAATGTACTAGAATACATAAAAAAATAGCTTTATCAGAAAAAGGATTCAAAATGACATCAAGGTAATATCCTTAATTTCTGTGCTTGTAACTCTAAGTTAAGGACACCATGTCCTTAATTTTTGAGCTTGTAACTCTCAGTTTAGGACTTCCTATTATTAACTTTTGAACTTGTAACTCTAAGTTCAGGACTATATGTCCTTAACTTTTTAACTTGTAACTCTAAGTTCAGGACTACATGTCCTTATTTTTTGAACTTGGAACTCTAAGTTAAGGACTACATGTCCTTAATTTATGTACTTGTAACTCTAAGTTAGGACCAAGTGTCCTTAATTTGTGAGCTTGTAAATTGAAGTTTAGGACTACCTGTCCTTAACTTTTTAACTTGTAACTCTTAGTTCAGGACTACATGTCCTTAACTTTTTAACTTATAACTCTAAGTTCAGGACTACATGTCCTTATTTTTTGAACTTGGAACTCTAAGTTCAGGACTACATGTCCTTAATTTCTGTGCTTGTAACTCTAAGTTAAAGACCAAGTGTCCTTAATTTATGAGCTTGTAACTTGAAGTTTAGGACTACCTGTCCTTAACTTTTTAACTTGTAACTCTAAGTTCAGGACTACATGTCCTTAACTTTTTAACTTGTAAATCTAAGTTCAGAACTACATGTCCTTATTTTTTGAACTTGGAACTCTAAGTTCAGGACTACCTGTCCTTAATTTCTGTGCTTGTAACTCTAAGTTAAAGACCAAGTGTCCTTAATTTGTGAGCTTGTAACTTGAAGTTTAGGACTACCTGTCCTTAACTTTTTAACTTGTAACTCTAAGTTCAGGACTACATGTCCTTAACTTTTTAACTTGTAACTCTAAGTTCAGGACTACATGTCCTTAATTTCTGTGCTTGTAACTCTAAGTTAAGGACCAAGTGTCCTTAATTTGTGAGCTTGTAACTTGAAGTTTAGGACTACCTGTCCTTAAATTTTTAACTTGTAACTCTAAGTTCAGGACTACATGTCCTTAACTTTTTAACTTGTAACTCTAAGTTCAGGACTACCTGTCCTTAACCTTTTAACTTATAACTCTAAGTTCAGGACTACATGTCCTTAACTTTATAACTTGTAACTCTATGTTCAGGACTACATGTCCTTATTGTTTTAACTTGTAGCTCTAAGTTCAGGACTACATGTCCTTAAATTTTTAACTTGTAACTCTATGTTCAAGACTACCTGTCCTTAACTTTTTAACTTGTAACTCTAAGTTCAGGACTACATGTCCTTATCTTTTTAACTTGTAACTCTAAGTTCAGGACTACATGTCCTTATTTTTTGAACTTGGAACTCTAAGTTCAGGACTATCTGTCCTTAATTTCTGTGCTTGTAACTCTTAGTTAAAGACCAAGTGTCCTTAATTTGTGAGCTTATAACTTGAAGTTTAGGATTACCTGTCCTTAACTTTTTAACTTGTAACTCTAAGTTCAGGACTACATGTCCTTAATTTCTGTTCTTGTAACTCTAAGTGAAGGAACACTTGTCCTTAATTTGTGAGCTTGTACCTCTATGTTAAGGACCAATGTCCGTAACTTATAAGCAGCTAACATTTTGATTCTTATTTTAAATACTATCTCACAGGCTTTAAAGAAAAACCTAGGATCAAAGATTGATACTTTATTGAAGCTTCTTGACAAACCTCATGAAAGGACCATAGAGAGAGAACCTAATGTTCTAATTAGCAAAGATGCAGTTGATGATCAATGTGATGATATAGATGTGCATGTAGAAGATCATTACGAAAGCGATTATAGAGATGCGCATCTAGAAGATGAAATTGATATTGGCATCGAAATTTGGAAAGGTTAGATATAGTTTTTGAATTTGTTATCATTGAAATTTATATTCAATAGCATAATACATATAAACTTTTTTATGATTACAAATGTGTGTAGAATCTTTGATGGAGTGCAAGTTCAAGATGGAATGGAATGTCAAGACCAGGAAAATCCAAAAGAGACAAGTGTAACAAAAATAATTTGTAGATCTGGAGTGCAATCTTAGGATTTAGAAAATCCATTGGGAACAAGTATAAGTGAGATTGTATGAAAATGTGTTGAAGAAATATATGATCTATTTACACCTCTCTCACTTAAAGAGAAATTTGGAAATCATAATGATGCCAATCAAGGTTAGATAGAATTTTCATGACATGTTGAATGTTAATTTTAGTAAACTATTAGTAATAAGTATTAATTGTAAATGTTACAAAATCATTTGAAGCTGCAAGGAAAGAAGATGGAGTGGACTATCAAGATGATGAAATTTCAAAAGAGAGAAGTGGGAGACAATCTCAAGACATAGAAAATACCCAAGGAACAAGCATAAGTGAGATTGTTTGCAAATGTATAGAAGGAACATATGATATCTCTACACCTCTCTCTCTTACAGACAATATTGGAAGCCAAACAAATGCTAGTCAAGATAATGATTTAACTGGCATGATCTTGACAGATGCAAAAGGTTAGACGGAGCATTTTTTCATCTTATACATATTTGTTTTAATAAAAAATTAGTAACAAGTACTAATTGTGTTAGCTCTTGTAAATATTTTGCAGAATCTTGTGAACTTGCAATCGAAGAACATGGAGAACAGTTGCAAAATAAAGAAAATGCAATCAATATGTCAACTCCATTGTCTGTTAAAAAAATACAAGAAGGCAACGTAGCCAACACAAGTATTGATTGTGTTCTTAATATTGTATTCATAATTCAAATTGTCAGGATATTTCAAAAATTATGTCCTTAGTTTTTGTCTCTTCATTTGACAATTCATAGAATTGACGACTTGCAGCAAACTAATGTATATGTAGTGTTGCTTGCAGAGAAAAACAAAAATGAAGCCGTTAACCAATATACTAGGAAAAGAAAGAGAGATAGTATTGGTTTTGATGGTCCATCATTTGCTATTCTTACTCCTACTCCTCCGACTACACAAATGAGCATTGATGAAGGTTTGTCTGTGGAGGTTTAAGGAAATATTGAAGAAGAGCTTGGTCGAGGGATAAGGAATAAGAAGCTTAGTTGGCAATTGAAATCTCCTTTTGAACAGAAAAGAAAAAGAGGAACATCGATGGCGCACAATGAAAATACTCCCAAGTATACATGCTGGATAAAATCAAAATATACTAGTACATGTATTTTTCATTATACCAAAGATGATGAAGACTTATTGAAGAAATTCATTGGGTGGTTGGGCAAGGAGAAAAGGAAAGGTCGCAAAAAAGTGTAAGTCCCTAAATGTATTCATTATTTCTTAATTGCTTATATTTGTGTCTTGAACTTATAATTTTAAATTCAGGACTAAGTGTATTGAGCTTCCAATTCTAACTTGATGACTAAATGTCCTAAATTTTTGAGCTTGTAACTCTAATTTAAGGATCAAGTGTCCTTAACTTTTGATATTGTAAGTCTAAGTTCAGGACTAAGTGTCCTTAACTTTTTAACTTGTAACTGTAAGTTAAGGACTACCTGTCCTTAATTTTTGAATTTGCAACTCTAACTTCAGGACCAAGTGTCCTTAATTTTTGAACTTCCACTCTAAGTTCAGGATCAATTGTCCTTAACTTATGAGCTTGTTACTCTAAGTTCAGGACTTTAATTTATGAGCTTGTAAGTCTAAGTTCAGGACCAAATGTCCTTAACTTTTGAACTTGTAACTGTAAGTTAAGGATTACCTGTCCTTAATTTTTGAATTTACAACTCTAACTTCAGGACCAAGTGTCCTTAATTTTTGAACTTCCACTCTAAGTTCAGGACCAATTATCCTTAACTTATGAATTGTTACTCTAAGTTCATGACTAATTGTCCTTTAATTTATGAGCTAGTAAGTCTAAGTTCAGGACCAAGTATCCTTAACTTTTGAACTTGTAACTGTAAGTTAAGGACTACCTGTCCTTAATTTTTGAATTTGCAACTCTAACTTCAGGACCAAGTGTCCTTAATTTTTGCACTTCCACTCTAAGTTCAGGATCAATTATCCTTAACTTATGAGCTTGTTACTCTAAGTTCAGGACTTTAATTTATGAGCTTGTAAGTCTAAGTTCAGGACCAAGTGTCCTTAACTTTTGAACTTGTAACTGTAAGTTAAGGACTATCTGTCCTTAAATTTTGAATTTGCAACTCTAACTTGGGGACCAAGTATCCTAAACATATGACCTTGTTACTGTAAGTTCAGGACCAAGTGTCCTTAATTAGGAATTGAGGACTAACTTATAAACTTTCTAACTTTGATATTTTCAAAATTTTCAGGGGACAAACTGATATATATGCTGAGGATAATGGTGTGAGAAAGAATCCATATAAATTGTACCATAAAAAAATCAGTAGCAAAATGTTCTTCCTTGAGCTTGCAGATAGTAGCTTTGTACTTGATGATAAGGTTTGATAATTCACAAGGCATTTGTTTTCTTTCTTCTTAATTTATTATTTTTTAATTATTTATGATTGATGGATTTTTTTTTCTTTTTTCTTTTTACTTTTTATGAAGCATATTGATATTGCCCTGTATTATTTGAGAAAGAAGGAATGCTACCACCCTTGCGCCCATCCTTTTTGTTGCACAACTACAGATATACTTTTTAATAACTATATGCTAATTGTGTATAAGGATTTTAATGAAGATGCTTCAGATTTGTTTTGGTGTGATGATAATCAGTTGGTTCTCACACCATATGTGTAGGGCGACAATCGTAGATGTGGAATTGCTTGAACAGAGGTTGACAAAATCTTTTTTCCATGTTGGCTTCCTTCAGAAGATAATGATGCTGTGACACATTTTCTTTTGGGGGTATTGGACTTGAATGAGAGAAAGATTGATGTGTACGATTCCATATATAGTGAGCCATATGAGTAAGGAATGAAACGTGCACGCATGATCCCCCACTTGCTAAAGTTCTTACAGTTTGAGAAAAATCACAAGTCTTTTGAAAATGCATTCAACAAATTTGATATTCAGTGGCAAAGATCACCACACCAAACTGTATCGTACGTGTTGTTATTTGCTATATTATTTATATGCACTTTAGATTTATTTTATTAAAGATATTGTTTAATTGACTCTATATTTTTCTTAGAAATGATTGTGGTGCATTCCTAATCAAGTATGTGGAGTTGTTGATGATAGGAAAAGGATGTGGAGAAATTCCAACCTGAGGATATATCGAACTTCAGAAAGAACTTGCAGCAAATCTTTGGGAACATGGAGAGTGGAAAAGAAATTCTGGTTATGATACACCACTAGAAAATGTCGGTGACGATTATGATAGTGAAAATGAAACTTCTTGCCCAAAGGAGCTGTAGTGTAGTTGTAAAGAAAGTCAGCTGTAGTGGAATTGGTATAAAATTGCTGTAAGGAATCCATATGAATTCTGAAATATCCTGTAAATTGTCATAAGGCACTTTATTTTATTTGCATAGCATAATTTTTTGGTCACAGCTATGCTAAATTATAGTTTCAGCAGTAATATAAAGGCATCGTGTTATTAATTTCTTTCTTTATGTTAACTATTGATTTGTCCATTTTTTTACATTTTTAAAGGGCCAATCTTTGATTAAATTGTCTTGAAGTTTTTAGAAATTCAAAGCAACACACATTAATTGTTGTAGAACTTCAGAATCTGTTAACTACATCCTTATTTATTGAAGGATGAAAATAATATTCAAGACATTTTTTAAATGTGCTAAACTTCTGGAATATAAACAATAAACTGAGATTTTCAGAAGTTAAGGACATTTTAGAAATTTATGTCCTATATATTAGATTCATACTTCAAATGTTCAGGACGTTTCAAAAAAATTATGTCCTAAAGTCTACTTGTACCAATCTCATTTTAAAAATAAGATGTAGCAAGTTGTGTTTAGCAAGCTGTAGATATCAAGTTTTATAACTACTGATTTGTCCATTTTAAATTGCCAGTTTTTTATTAAATCTGTAGAGATATAGCAAAAGATACATTGATTATTGTAGAACTTTAGGACATTATGTTCATAAACGTCCTGATTTGTTGAATGATGAAAATAATATTCAGGACATATTTTTCTGAAATGTCTTGAACTTTTGGAAATCTAGATAATAATCTGAGATTTTCAGAAGTTAAGGACATTTTAGAAATTTATGTCCTTAATATTAGATTCATACTTGAAATTTTCAGGACTTGTAAAAGATTATGTCCTTAAGTTTTACTTGTACCAAGCTCATTTTAAAAATAAAGACGTAGCAAGCTGCATGCGTCAAATTATATAAAGAAAAGGACTTTCTTGTTTACTTACGGCAATAATAAAATCTCATAAATAATAATTGGTCCGACAAAGGTAAATTGAACTCCCAAAAAAAGAAAAAGAAACAAAGAGCACGTAAGCGCAAAGAAACTTTGAAAATTCAGGACATCTTTTATATAACCATCTGCTAATGTTTACTCGCTCAAATAAAAACAATCTAAATGAATCCAATTTATAGCAAAAACTTAAAAGAGTAGATAAACATAAGTGGATATATCTATTATTCTCTATGCTTCCTTGAAAATGGATGGACTGCCGGAGAATATATACAAGATGTTCTATTATGACCAATTCTTCTGTAACGACCACATTTGAATGTTATATTTGATGATTCAGTAGCTAGAATATACCTTTTCTTCTGCCTTCTACCTGGCGGGACTTTGAAATCTGGAGGCTTAATAATTTGTGACTTAACACTCTCTGGTACAATCCAAGAATACGTATGTCCTACAGGATGTATTTGTCTTTCATATGTTTTCAGCCAAGATTCCTTTAAGTTCCAGTCCGAGCAGAAATTGGACTTCTTGATGTTTCTCTTCTCGATAGCTGCAATTGCATGTATACATGGTAATTCATCAAATTGAAACTGAAAACAATCACATGTTCTTTTGTTTAAGTCCACCAAGAAGTAATTCCTTCTTCCTCAACTCTAGAACGCCATGAATCAACAGGGAAGACCTTCAAAGTTGAAAAACTATAAGTTAGTATATTATGTTAAATTATCATTAAAATAATAAGCTAAAGTAAGAACATAATACTTACATTTAAAGTAAAAGCTAAATCTATCTTTTTCTTCAATTCCTCTTCTACCTAACAAGAAACGTCATAAAAAGTTCCTTCTGCTTCATTTCTTCTTTCATAAAACCAATGCTGTAGCTTCACTTGGATGAAATCCATCATTCTTAATATATGCAACTCCCTTGCTTCTAATAGCACAGAATTCATTGACTCAACTATGTTTGTTGTGAGCATGTCATATCTTCATCGTGGACTACAAGAACGTGCCCACCTTTCCGGTGGTTCTTCCATCAAGTAGTCATAAGTCTTCTTATCTACTTTTGCTATATCTGACATGTATAGATCAAATTCTTTGCGCCTGTATACTCTTGCAGCACTTTGGAAAAGTTTTATGACCTCACTTTTCACTTTCCTTCGCTTTAGGTTCTGCTCCAAATGATAGATACAAATTCCATGGTGGCTTTCAGGATATACCTTTGCAATGCCATGTGCAATAGATTGATGCATGTCCGATAAAAAAATTAAATTATCACGGCTTCCAATTGCATTGCGAAGCTCACTAAAGTACCACTCACAGGAATTGTTATTTTCAGATTCTACAATTCCAAAGGATAGTGGGAATATTTGGTTATTTGCATCCTTTGAAACTGAAATCATTAAAACACCATGATATTTTGACTTCAAAAAAGTTACATCAACAACAATCACTGGTCTACAATGATTCCAACCAGCTATTGATGATCCATATGCATAAACATATAAAGAAACCTGAAAATACAGTTTAACATAAGGTTAAAAATACAGGACACTAAATCTTTAATATTTACACTGCACACATCAAAGTTAAGGACATCTTGTCCTTAATATTTTCACTGCACACATCAAAGTTAAGGACAGCTTGTCCTTAAATTTTACAATGCACACATCAAAGTTAAGGACACCATGTCCTTAACATTTTCACTGCACATATCAAAGTTAAGGACATAATGTCCTTAACATTTTTAGTGCACACATCAAATTTAAGGACAACTTGTCCTTAACTTTTAGAATGCACACATCAAAGTTAAGGACACCATGTCCTTAACTTTTACAATGCACACATCAAAGTTAAGGACACCATGTCCTTAATATTTTCACTGCACACATCAAAGTTAAGGACACCATGTCCTTAACATTTTCACTGCACATATCAAAGTTAAGGATACCATGTCCTTAACATTTTCACTGCACACATCAAAGTTAAGGACACCATCTCGTTAATGTTTTCACTGCACACGTCAAAGTTAAGGAGACCATGTCCTTAACATTTTCACTGCACACATCAAAGTTAAGGACACAATGTCTTTAACATTTTCACTGCACATATCAAAGTTAAGGACACCATGTCCTTAACTTTTTCACTACACACATCAAAGTTAAGGACACCATGTCCTTAAGTTTTTCACTACACACATCCAAGTTAAGGACACCATGTCCTTAACATTTTTACTGCACATATCAAAGTTAAGGACAACTTGTCCTTAACCTTTACAATGCACACATCAAAGTTAAGGACACCATGTCCTTAACTTTTACAATGCACACATTCAAGTTAAGGATAGCTTGTCCTTAACTTTTACAATGCATGCATCAAAGTTAAGGACACCATGCCCTTAACTTTTTCACTGGACACATCAAAGTTAAGGACACTATGTCCTTAACTTTTACAATGCACACATCAAAGTTAAGGACACCATGTCCTTAACTTTTTCACTACACATATCCAAGTTAAGGACACCATGTCCTTAATATTTTCAGTGCACACATCAAAGTTAACGACACCATGTCCTTAACATTTTCACTGCACACATCAAAGTTAAGGAAACCATGTCCTTAACATTTTCACTGCAGACATCAAAGTTAAGGACACCATGTCCTTAACTTTTTCATTGCACACATCCAAGTTAAGGACACCATGTCCTTAGTTTTTTCACTGCACACATCGAAGTTAAGGACACCATGTCCTTAACATTTTCATTGCACACATCCAAGTTAAGGACACCATGTCCTAAAGTTTATAAAACAGACTAATAAACTCTTTTTGATTGTTTACCTGTTGTTGTCGTCTATCTTTATGTTAGTGTATGTTCCCGAATTTTTACTTTTCATCATATACAAGTATGAAGACAATAATTCATAATTCTCTTCAGGAGTTCCTCTTATTAAAGCTGAAGCACGTTGAATAGCACGCCACGCCTTGTGATAACCAATGTTTAGTCCATGCAATTTTTTCATTTCTACTATGACAAAGGCTGGTGTAACTTCAAACCTTGGGTCTCGAAGATTGTCGATAATGTAACCACTATTCAACTTTGAAGTTGCATGCCTTTGATCAGCTTTCATAGTGTTAACTGAGCAGTCATGATTTTTCTCAATCTTTACTATCTTGAATAGTGTTGAATCTTTAACTCTGAAAGCACGCACACACCACCCACACCTATCATCATTGCATTTCAACGAATATCTTGTTGAGCTTGATCTAACAACCTTGAATTCAAAATGTCCTTTAATTGCTATATTGAAAAAACAGTTAATTATACTCTTCTTTTTGTCAAATATTGATCCCACTTTTATTTCATCTAACGAAGCATTTTCTATTAATATCGTAGTTGGGGATTCTTTTTGTTTCGAATTTGAGCTTCGTCTAGTTAGTTGAGTAAAGGTTTTTTCAGCAACTTCTTCTATTACCGGTGCACTCTCTAAGACTTGAATACCCAAAGCTTGTTCGTTGTCAATCTCTTTAATGCTTTATCCTTCCACTTGAATAAAATCAAATGTTTGAAGCACCTCTTCAGTTATTGGTTGAGCTTCAACCACATCTATTTCCATTATCTATTGGCATTTGTCTTGATTGTTTTGTTGAGTTTCTGTATTGACATGTTCAAAGGTGCTTGTAGAATCAAAAACTCTTTCCGAAATATCAACAATGAAATGACAGCCCTTGAAGAGTGAATGACTTTTTAGTAACTCTATACATGTGTGAAGATCTAAATCTTTGGATATAAGCATTCCCTTGCTTGTTCCCAGATTGATATCAAACCATATCATTGCTTTAAACTTGTCTCTATCCAATTCAATAACTTCAAAAACTTGGTTAATGAAATCTTCAAATCGAATTGCCTCAGGTACTAGAACAAGCTTTGTTTGATGATCAAGATACTTATAGTCTGCAGTCCATTTACCATTACAAGCAACTATAATACATATTGTATCCATCCTGCAAGTCAAGAAAATGGGAAATTTAGGACATATTTATACAACAATCGTGAAGTTAAGGACAAGATGTCCTAAACTTTATCAATACAAGTTGCAAAATATAGGACACTATGTCCTTAATATTTAGAACAACAGTCATGAAGTTAAGGATATCATGTCCTAAACTTTATCAATACAAGTTGCAAATACAAGACACCATGTCCTTAATATTTACACAGTAGTCATGGAGTTAAGGACATCATGTCCTAAACTTTATTAGTACAAGTTACAAAATCAGGACACTATGTCCTTAATTTTTACACAGTAGTCATGAAGTTAAGGACATCATGTCCTAAACTTTATCAGTACAAGTTACAAAAACAGGACACTATGTCTTTAACTTTGATGCGTGCAGTCAAAATGTTAAGGACATGGTGTCCTTAACTTGGATATGTGCATTGTAAAAGTCAAGGACATGGTGTCCTTAACTTTGATGTGTGCATTGTAAAAGTTAAGGACAACGTGTACTTAACTTTATTAATACAAGTTGCAAAATACAGGACACTTTGTCCTTAATATTTTTTAGAATAACAGTCATGTTAAGGACACCAAATCCTTAATATTATGTCCTCAATATTTACAGAACAATCACAGAGTTAAGGACACGATGTCCTTAACGTTATCAATACAGAAAAGAAAAAAAAAATCAAATTCCTAGCATCTTATTCTTCAGTAACGAAATAAAAATCCACACAAACACACAAAAGCATATAGAGATATCTGAAACTTTAGAACTTACTGTAATTTTATGGTGAATTTTGGACGAGAAAGTTGAATTCTGAACTTAGACAAAAAGTTTAAAATCGGAAAAAAAGCTTCTGCAATTTTGGACGATCACAACAATTCTCTGCACGTAAGTTTGCACGTAAGTTTGAGCTGCTGCTGATCGTAAATAAGGAGCGTATGTATCAGTGAAATCCTATATAGCAGAAGGGTATTTTCGTCCGGGCGGGTAAAAGTTTATTAAAGCAGTGGTTAAAGACTAAATACATTTAAAACAGTGGCTTAAAAGTAAATACATGTGTTATTACTGACTATCTGTGCACATCTCCCCTTACCTGTCGTTCTTTATTTACTTAAAATATTTTGAAAAGGACTATAAGATAGTGAAGGAACGAAAATAATAATATCACCTTTTTTTAAATCACTTAAAAGAAATATCAAAAGAACGAAATTGAAAAAGGCACTTTTCCTGCCTTACTAGACACGAGAGTTACCAATATTGATGAGAGATTTAATTTATATATATCATCATTATAAATCAAATGCAATAAGTATAATAGTTTAAGAGTTACCAATTCATGCATGCTATAAAAAGCTATTATTTTGTAATAGTGTATAGATTTTTTATGGCGTTCTTGTAGAACATTTTATGGTAAAGAGATCACTTTTAGCTCGTGGTCGAAATTATTTATATTCGGTAGCCCTAAAAATGGTTAAATTTGTATTGTGTATAATATATATATTTTCGGCTATTATTTTGAGAGTGACTATACATCTCATTTTTCCAAAATTTTAAATTCGTGAGATTTTACTATTTATAGAAGGAATGCCAAAAATAATCAGTATATTATCCACAAAGGCACACAGAACTTACCAACTATTAGCTGTAGCCTACAATTGTCATTTAATTTATTTACATGGAGATCAAGTAATTCGATCGGAAAGACTTTCTCAACTTTAATTGGCATGATACCAAATAGAGAAAATCTCAAACCGTAAACGTAACATCAATCGTTGTCCTACGCGTAAACGTAAATTGCTACATCTTACTTATTGTAGAACGCTAGCTGCCGAACTAAAAATTCGTGTCTTCTTCTTTTATCAATTGAGGAATTCAATTGTTTTGAAAAGAAAAATGGGGACTACATAAAAGAGTATTAGAGATGAAAGTGAATGAGCAAGTACCCAAAAAACCCTAAAAGAGTATTTTCTTAAGTAGTTTCTTTAGAGTATGAAGTTGTTTTTTTTGTTTTAATTATCCCTTGTATGGCTGGCAGTAATCATAAAACATGTCAATTTACAGCGAATTTTCCTTCGTATGATTTGGGAAACATTCACATGATGTGTAACCAGTAAGCTATTAACGGAAAATTAAAGAAGAGCAAAATTACTGCTATAATCATTTCTCGGATCCTGCATGTACGTGAAATGCCTATGCATCGGGCTGTTATTTTTTTTAAAACCATAATCATTATTCCCCTACCTAAGGTGGGTGTATTAGCAATTGAAACACGAAATTTGAATTAAATGAATATAATTTAGCATTTGGATTTAGTTCAGAGTTCTGTCTTCTTGATTTCATCCTTAATCAGAAAATCAAAGCCTTTGCGCTTTAACCCGGATATTCTTCACATATACTAAACGCATTTCTTTTTCACAAAATTCAAACTGTTGTTTAATGATTTCAAATTCCAATAACCTCATCGTCTAATCGATCAACACAAAAAAATAAAAGAAAAAAAAGGACTGAACCCCAATTCAAATACTGAAAAATAAACGAGATAAAACTCTAAGCACATCCATTAATAAAAATAAATAAATTCAACAACTACAGCTCATTGGTGGAAGATCCATAGTCTTCCCCTCATTAGACGATTTGTTGAAAACCCTACTTCCAAAAACCAAGAACCCTAACATGTGCCCAAAAATAGCAACCAAGAAAGCACCACCATTGAACGACATAACAGCCAACATAACAACATAAGCCAAACCAATTCTCAATCCATACAAAGTTGTCTGAATCAACCCCGCACTCACATGATCAGCATTTTCCTTAATGTAATTGCTGTGAGACAGAAATTCGACAAGAACAGCCATGAAAAAGACGACAAAAAGCGCCAAAACATACATGCCCAAATTATCATATCCAGGCCAATTTGAGAAGAGAATTTCAGTATTCTTTCCCCAGAAAAACGTCATGTGCATCATCATATGTCGATGGTTCTTCATCATCATGCCTCCTCCTCCTCCGGTGGCGTTGTTCATGGCGGCTGATGGCGGCGGCGCCATAGCCATTCCTTGCATGTGGCCGCCGTTGTTCATTTCTTTTTTGCCCTATTCTTGAATTTTCTCTCTTCAATTAAGAGATTTATCTTGAAAAGGCTGTTTTCCCTATCTTTAAGGAAGTTTTGATAGTACAGTGCAGTAAAGTGTACTTTTTTTCTAGTACAAGAGGATGAGGAAAAACATACAAGGTATATATAGAACGGAAATGGAAAATAAGTTAAGGGCGTTTGGCTGAGATACAAGTTATCCCAGTATTAGTTATTTCGATATTGTTTATTACATCCTCTCATAGGGATAAAAATAACACTACAATCCCGGGTTTTCCAATCAAGTACGTTAGGGTTCCAGGGATTAGTTATATTGCGATTTTAATCCAATTAAGTACGCGGGATAAACTTTTGTCGGGTTTTTCAAGTTTTTAGGTTTTTTTTGTTACATGAATATTATTTCAATCTCACTTTATTAAAGCTATAGATAAAGTTTTGATAAGTGAATATGTTTACCAAAAATTTTAAAAAATGAACAACATATGATCTATTAAAGTATTCTTATGGGAGAATTTTGTTAGTAACACATAATGTACGCTTTCAAGGTTAACAAAATGTAATAATTAAACATAAATATCAATGTTATATCTATATAATGATATGTTCTATGTAAATTTAAATTATCAAAATACCATTTCAAATTCGAAAAACGTATAAGAAATCTTGACATATGAATATGAAAGAACAAAGAGATGATTGCCGCATCTCAATAACAACCCATTATTTAAAGTAAATAAAAATGAATGCACTTCATAGTTTTATTAAATATTACGTCCCACGAGAGGATCCCAAATATTTCTAAACATTTTAAAAAAAAATTCTATATAAAGTCTAAAAGTATATATAAATGTATACGGTCAAAATCGGGCCTACCCGATTTTGCTGTTTGATCGAGACAAGGAAGTTGCATCGGGGGTAGCCTCGTAATAAATCAGACCCGAGCTCGAGGATGAGGCAGCAAGCCTAGAGATCGAAGTGTACGTTGAGACCGAGGCTAGCAACAGTCGAGACCAAGTATGACCGACTTTAAGGGCGGCATAATAACGGAATGACAAGATATCAGTAACCGGTCGAAGATCACGGCGTGAATCTCGGAACGGATATCCGAGACTGGTCGAGGATCATGGCGTGAATCTCGGAACGGACTAAATTAGAAGCGGTTGACTAGCTGTTTAACGATTTCCTTCTGTAATTAGAGACATACCATAATTAGGTTTCCTCTACTATATAAAGAGGAGTTCTAGTCATTTGTAGGCATCATGATTCACTGATAAACATGTACATATATGCTGATTTCTTTGCCTTACTGTTCATCACTGCTTGTTCCATTTTCTGCTGTTCTTATTAACTAACTTCGAGACTATCTCGGATCGAGGTCGAGGTATTGTTTGCAGACTGGTCAGATTTATTTTTGTCCAATTTATCTATTTAATTCGTTATTTATCAATTGGTACTGGTTTAAATAACATATCCTTAAAATCACAATATAAGTTTAATTGTTACTCAATTTTCTGGGTAAACAGTTTGACGCTCACCATGGGGCTAAAGATAATAGTGATTGTTTAGTACCGATTCTGGTAAAACGCACTATTTTATGCTTTTTCTTGTCAAGTATCTTTGCTTTTAGGTTAAAACATGTCAAACTTACAAAACGCATCCACACACGGTGACAATGGCCTCGGATTCCACGGTGAATACGAAAATGTGATTGCTCCAGGAGTCGAGGTGCACATGTTAATCTAGGGGGAGCACCGGTTGCCAACCCAGTCAATGTCATTTCACACGTTGTTCTAAACGTGGACCTAGGCATAAATCTCGATAGGAGTGTACGTAGAGAAGGCCGATCTAGTGGCCAAGGAACACAGGGCAGAGGAGACGAATGAGTTAGTCTCCAAGTGATATTCGAGATGCTTCAGGCTCAGCAAGCCGCCATTACTTAGTTACAAAATCAACATAGAGCTCCGAATATGGTCGAGCTAGAAATTACTCGCCATACCGAGCCAGTATCGGAAAGGTCGAATGATAACGAATCGAGGACTGATCTTACGGTAATGAAAATACTTGAGGAGCTCACCAAAAGAATTGAATTGGGGAGAAGATAATCGAAGCCAACGATAAAAAAATGGAGACATACAACTCTCGAGTTGACCAGATACCGGGGGCACCGCCAATCTTGAAGGGATGGATTTGAAGAAGTTTGTACAAAAGTCATTTCCTCCAAGTGCGGCACCGAAGCCTATTCCGAAGAAGTTTCGTATGCCAGACATACCCAAATATAATGGGACCACCGATCCTAATGAGCATGTTACTTCATATACATGTGCCATCAAGGGTAACGATTTAGAAGATGATGAAATCGAATCTGTGCTGTTGAAAAAATTCGGAGAAACCCTTTCGAAGGGAGCAACGATTTGGTATCATAACCTGCCACCAAATTCTATCGACTCATTTTCCATGTTAGCAGATTCTTTCGTAAAGGCACACAGGTCGTAATAAGGAAATCAGACCTTATCAAGGTAAGACAAAGGGATAATGAAATGCTGAGGGAGTTCGTATCCCGATTTCAAATGGAACTCACGGAGTTGCCACCGGTCACAGATGATTGGGACATTCAAGCTTTCACCCAAGGGTTGAACGAGCGGAGTTCGATAGCATCACGACAGTTGAAACAAAATTTGATCGAGTATCCAGCTGTAACTTGGGAAGATGTGCACAATCGATATCAATCGAAGATCAGAGTCGAGGACGACCAATTAGGAACCCCTTCCAGTTCAGTACATACAAACATATCGGCAGTTAAAAACCAGAGGGACATCGATATGGAGCCAAGAGTGAACAGAGACCGATACCAACCATATACAGCAGATTGAAGGATCAATGGTTGAGGACGCAATCCCGCCCGAAGCGATCGAAGAAGTGATCGAGGACAGAATTCTCGGTGACTTATGAGCAAAAGTGGTTTTGAGAAGTACGCCGATCATACAGAGGCACCTCAGTTATCGGAATATAACTTTAGCATCGATGCATCTGGAATTGTACCGGCAATCGGAAGGATCAAAGATACTAGGTGGACCAAACCTATACAAACCGATCCTTCCCAAAGAAATCCAAATTTGATGTGCAAGTATCATGGCACGAATGGTCACAAGACCGAGGATTGTAGGCAATTAAGGGAAGAGGTAGCCCGTTTATTCAATGAGGGACATCTTCGAGAGTTCCTCAGCGATCGACCCAAGAATCACTTCAGAGAAAGGGACTCCAATAGGAAAAATGAACATGAAGAACCTCAACATAACATTCATATGATCGTTGGTGGGGTCGACACCACACAGGGACCCATATTCAAATGCACTAAGGTATCACTAGGGAAAAACAAACCCGAGATTATGTGCCCGAAGGCACTTTATCATTCAACGATGAAGAAGCAGAAGGCATTTCTCAGCCCCACAACGACGCTCTGGTAATTTCTATCTTGTTAAATAAAGTTCAAGTTAAGCATGTTTTAGTGGATCCAGGTAGTAAGGTGAATATCATCCGATCGAGGGTCGTGGAGCAGCTCGGCCTACAAAATCAAATCGTTCCCGTAGCTCGGGTCTTAAACAGCTTCAATATGGCCAGTGAAACAACTAAAGGGGAGATTATTCTACCGGTGAACGTGGCTGGAACCATTCAAGATACCAAGTTCCATGTAATCGAGGGCAATATGAGGTATAATTCCCCTACTCGAAAGGCCTTGGATCCATAATATGAGGGCAGTCCCTTCGACTCTCCACCAAATGATGAGATTCCCAACGTCGGCCGACGTAAAAATAGTGTACGGGGTGCATCGTGCTACAAAGGATATGTTTGCAGTCGATGAGGTAACGCTGGTATCGATGCTAATAACCTCAGAAAGGTCAAGCATCAAATGTAAACATGAAGTTAAATAGCAATCACAGTGACCGACCTCGACCGAATCAGGGAAGCAGGAGATAGAAGAAGAAAAGGAGGATTTTCTGACCCCTCGAACTTTTATTGTTCCCGAAGATTCTGACGCCACCAAATCAATGGTCGAAGAGCTAGAACAGGTTATATTGATCGAGTACCTACCCGAGCGAAAGGTATACCTGGGAACAGGATTGACCCCCGAACTCAGGAAAAAGCTTATTCAATTTCTTATTGATAACATAGATTGTTTTGCTTGATCCCATTTAGACATGAAAGGGATTCCACCGGGGATAATGACGCATCGGCTAAGCCTGGACCCTAGGTTCAAACCGGTGAAGAAAAAGAGAAGACCCCAGTCCGAGGTAAAGCACGCGTTCATAAAGGACGAGGTAACTAAACTTTTCAAAATAGGTTCCATTCGGGAGGTGAAATATCCCGAATAGTTAGCCAACGTAGTTGTAGTCCCTAAAAAGGGAACAAACTTAGAATATGTGTAGATTATAAGGATTTAAACAAGGCGTGCCCCAAAGATTCTTTTCCACTACCTAACATCGATCGTATGATCGATGCCACATCCGGCCACGAGATCCTTACTTTTCTCGATGCCTATTCCGGGCACAATCAAATCCAAATAAGCCCGGAAGACCAAGAAAAGACTTCATTTATCACCAAGTATGGAACACATTATTATAATGTAATGCCCTTCGGGCTAAAAAGTGCCGGAGCTACTTACCAACGCCTAGTAAATAAAATGTTCGAAAAACAAATAGGTAAATCAATGGATGTTTATATTGATGACATGCTAGTTAAGTCCCTGTGCGCAGAGGACCATTTGGCTCATTTGCAGGAAACATTCGAGATTTTAAAGAAATACAACATGAAGCTCAACCACGAGAAATATGCATTTGGGGTTCAGTTCTGGCAAGTTCCTTGGCTTCATGGTATCGAATCGGGGGATTGAGATCAACCCCGATAAAATCAAGGTCATCGAAGACATCACCGTTGTGAACAATGTAAAAGCCGTGCAGAGGCTGACTGGACAGATAACTGCCTTAGGCAGATTCATTTCGAGGTCATCGGATCGAAGTCACAGATTTTTCTCTCTGCTAAAAAAGAAGAACGATTTCTCTTGGACCCCGGAATGCCAACAAGCATTAGAGGAATTGAAGCAGTACTTATCGAGTCCACCTCTACTTCACACTCCAAAGGCATATGAGAAAAGTTACTTGTACTTGGCAGTATCGGAAATCACGGTAAGTGGCGTCCTAGTTCGAGAAGAGCAAGGTACGTAATTTCCTGTTTATTATGTAAGTCGAACCTTAGGAGAAGCAGAAACTAGATATCCACATTTGGAGAAATTGGCACTTGCACTGATAAGCGCCTCAAGAAAGTGAAGACCATACTTTTAATGTCACCCCATATGCATATTAACCACTTACCTACTTCATAATATTTTGCACAAGCCCGAGCTATCGGGCCGATTGGCCAAATGGGCCATCGAACTCAGTGGGTATGATATCGAATATAAACCCCGGACGACCATTAATTCTCAAATTTTGGCGGACTTCGTGGCCGATTTCACGCCAACCCTCGTACCTGAAGTCGAAAAGGAACTTTTGTTAAAATTAGGTACATCATCAGGGGTATGGACCCTTTTCACAGATGGTGCTTCGAATGTGAAGGGGTCCGGGCTAGGCATCATTTTGAAGCCGCCCACGGGTAGTACAATTAGGCGATCTATCAAAACTTTTAGGTTGACTACAATGAGGCCGAGTATGAGGCCATGATTGTAGGTCTCGAGCTAGCTAAAAGCTTGGGAGCGGAAGTCATTGAAGCCAAGTGTGACTCTTTACTGGTGGTGAACCAAGTGAACAAAACCTTCGAAGTTCGAGAGGATAGAATGCAAAGATATTTGGACAAGCTACAAGTAACCTTGCACCGTTTCTAGGAATGGGCTTTACCGCATGTGCCTCGAGAACAAAACAATGAGGCCGATGCACTTGCAAATTTAGGATCATCGGTCGAGGAAGATGAGATCAGCTCAGGGACTGTCGTTCAACTCTCGAGATCCGTGATTGAGAAAGGTCATGCCGAGATAAACTCTACAAGCTTATCCTTGGATTGGAGGAATAAATATATCGAATACTTGAAGAACGAAAAGCTCCCATCGAACCCTAAAGAGTCGAGGGCCCTACGAACCAAAGCCAGTCGATTCACATTTGCTGAAGATGGAACATTATACAGAAGAACATTCGATGGACCATTGGCAGTATGCTTAGGACCATGAAGCACTTATTATGTTTTACGAGAGGTCCACGAAGGCACTTGTGGGAACCACTCCGGCGCCGAATCACTGATTCACAAAATCATTAGAGCACGATACTACTGGGATAGCATGGAAAAAGACATTAAGGAGTTTGTTCGAAAATGTGATAAATGTCAAAGGTTTGCACCGATAATCCATCAGCCCGGAGAATAACTTCATTCAGTCCTATCCCCATGGCCATTCATGAAACGGGGGATGGATATCGTCAGTCCTATGCCATCGGCCCCAGGTAAAGCTAAGTTTATTTTATTTTATTTATGACTAACTATTTCTCTAAATGGGTTAAAGCACAGGCGTTCGAGAAAGTGAGAGAAAAAGAGGTTATAGACTTCATCCGGGATCACATCGTATGTCAATTTGGGATACTTGCCGAAATAGTGTGACAATGGAAAACAATTTATCGACAGCAAAGTGACGAAATTCCTCGAAGACCACAAAAT